>NC_087517.1:60637077-61237077 GCF_963921805.1 Phalacrocorax carbo | reverse complement strand
TTAAGATAATTGTTCATTTTATTTTCCCAATTTTAGCATCCATTTTAAGAAAACCCTTTCACATGTAGGTCTAACCAAGGAACATCAAATACGTGCCATCCAGGATTTAGTGGAAGGTATGCTGTGTATTTTGAACTTAAGCACATTACATAGTAATTTATTTCATTATTTTCAGTAAGAGTTTTGCAGAAATAGCATGCTCAGTCCACCAATTATTCTGGTTTATCTTCAGTCTCACTTCATATGCTACACATTTGAAGGAAAATATCGTAACTGCAGATGTTCTCTTTCAATATTTACACGATGAGTAGGTAGCTTAGTATATATCTAACTAAAGGCTGCCTGAGGAAAACTTTTGAAGCTCATCGAGATTTTAGATTTGGTAAGGAGGACGGATGACAAAGAATGAAGAACGTAAATTAAGCCTCATGTTAAGCATATATTAAAAAACTGGCTTTGATATAATTGCTTCCTGGTTTTCTATCAGTAAGTCTGCTAGCAAAACCAGAACAGACAGAAAGAAATCTAAGTCTGAAAATTCCTGTGAAGCTGTTGGAAGAACTTTTGACTCACTTTTCAATATTTGCTTACACTCCCAATTAGATAACGCTTGAACAAGCCTGAGGGTAAACCCCTGATCAGAATGGAATCAGTCAAGTTAGCTCCTTTTCACCTCCTTAGTTTGAATGGAAACCAGGAACAATCTTCTTTAATGACATGGCAGAGAAAAGCTTGCTCTTTGCAACAAATCTCAGCTTTCAAGACAGAACTAATCACATAAATATCCCTCCATATAGATGTATAATCATAACAAAGCTTTCAGATCTTTTAAGGCTTAACTTAAAAGGAAATTATTTAAAATGGAAAAGAATACCTGACTGTAGTTGAGGATCTTGAAGACAGATTCTGAAACAAACAGTATCTTCCCTCTGTCACAGCCCACAACAAAAAGAAATCCATCTGCTGCCTAATTGAGGAGGGGAGGGGGGGGGGAATAAATTAATAAGCTATACATCCTCATTGCATCATTATCACATTTGAACACACTTTGTATACAGTAGAATGTCTACACCAAGAGATCTGCCTTAACATTTAGAGATATATGAGTCAACAGGCAAGATACGAAATTACAATAAAGGGGGTTTTCGCATCTGCAAACATTTCTGGCAGCATTCTGGGCATCACGCCCAGATTTAAGCTCACTTGTATGGGGAAAAAAGAATCCATGCCTTGTCCAATAATATTATGATTATGTGTAATAATGCCTTCAAATTATGGTATTATTTGAACAGTATTTATTTCATAATTCCTCTTTTAGAAACCAAACATAACCTGGATATTTATTTACGTGCCTGTAGGCAAGTAGTTCCCATTTCAATAGTGCTCTCTTTCAGTCACATACAAGCATGCAGGATTAGGCCCTAATTTTGTAACTTTAGAGTCACAAGGCTGCAGAAATTAAATTCTGCATATGCTGCATCTGGATACTGCAGTGCTTCAGAAGCTACACAGGCTACCCTGAAGAGCTTAACTATTGACAAGTGATATGTATGCTTCACACTATGAAAGAAGTATACAGCAAGCAGCCAAACATACTAAGTCATGCCACAGTGACCTCAAAAAAGGTGTTTGTTATATCACTGTATGCTGAAAATCATGTCAAGGAAGCCCATGGCAGAAAGTCTGCAAGAAAACAATTTATGTAATTTTGGTTTGTTCCATGAGGTAACTGAGGATTCCGATGGCTAACATCAAAATATCAGAGCTCCCTCAGATCTCCCTCTTAAACCTTTCTGCTTAGTTTAAGAGACACTAGTCATTGTTAAAATCCATTGAATTTATGCAGATTTCTAAGTTACCCTCCATAATCAGAACATACCTAAGCTGAGATACAAGGCAGAAAAATACTGGTGTTTTGCTTTGGGAGAGATATTCACAGCTGTTAATAACTCTTAATTAAAAGCTGAAACATACCCTGAGAATAAGATGTTTTAATTCATCATCTGATAGAAAAGCAGGCTTATAGTTTGCTTCTGTATATGGGTTCGTAGCACCTAAAGAAAACAAACAATCCCCATATCACAAACAATACACACTTGAACAAGCAATTTTCCTTTGGCTCCGTCTTAGTGTTATTCATTGCAGGTGTTCTTTAAAATAAGAGTTGCATTTTGTTTTGTTTTACTATCAAAAGGATCTCTGTTGGTATTAACTCAAAAAAGGATGAAGCTTTTGTGCTAGAACACAAATTATATAACTTCTAAGATATAGAAGTGTTCCTCAACATATTTTTTTAATCCCAATGCTGTACTTCATTTACAGTCTATTCTCATAATTAGAAATGAAAAACAAACCATTAAAGCATAAAAGCCTCCAAACTATTTCTTCTAACAGTAAAACATGCCAAGGTCACGTAAACAGATCGTCAGTTCAGAACTTACAAATCAGTTCTCTCATTCCATGCCAAAGACAAAAATCAACATTACAATGATATCTTGCAACCAAAAGCCCAAAATTAGCAACAAATGAGGCAGCTATTTATTGAATAGTAATTCTTCTCATTCTATTCCCTTCATAAAGGCAAAAAGGAGTCACCACTGACGCGCTATGAAGTGCTAACCTAATTAAATGACAGTGGCAGAAAAATACTAGGATAAATATGATTGGAAGACATCAGGTCTCCTAGAAACTAGAATAGTGACTCTTTCTTGAAGTTAGCTGCATCACTGTCTTTTCTCAGGGGCATATTTCTTGAAGGCGTAGGCTTCTACCTTCATCACCAATTGTACGCAAGCACTGATTCACTCTTATATGAAGGTTTAGGACACAAGGAGTTTGCAACAACCCCAAATCTTCTAAACCCCTATGTTCCCTTCGGGTACTTATAACAGGAACCACTTTAAAAGACTAACACTGAATTTTCATGGTTCTTTCACGGAGAGCTAACAGTATGAACACAAGACCTCAGAATTCCTGTAGGAATATTACTTGCCCCTAAAGTCCAACCTCTCTATCCAACAAGTTTTGCTGGTTGCCTGCTCAAGGGCACTGCTTAGTGCTACACAAGATTCACTGCCACTTAAGCCCTTTGTTCCCTCCCCCACCTGCCTCAGCTGCCTTGCTTTTGTTGAATCTAGTGGTGGTGATTAGATCAGAGGATGGAACATTCTTTTCTCACCCACAAATTTCCCAGTCAGCTCACAATACTGGACCATGAACTGGTAAGCTATAAAAGAATGTGCCGTATCACGCACTAAGAAAAGGGGGAATTCCTCCTTTTTGGCGAAAGGGCAAGAAAGGGAGAGGACAAGCATGGCTTTCAGGAAACCCCCATCCTCCTCCAGTCCTGTCCTGTCCCCCCTGCCTCCACCCCCAATCAACTTACCACGTAATGTTTTCATATGCTGGACAGCCATTCTCAATACAGTGAGTTTATCTAGCTTTCGAGACATAGCGTTGCACGTTGGTACCAAAGAAGCCAGTTCATCTATAAAACTGTTCATTTTATCTCTACGCCTTTTTTCAATTTGACTATGAGCTTCCCTAAACATGGTGGTGAGGAAAAACAGAAAAAGCATGAGAAAATAAGTCATATTTTTAAAATCCCCAAATCAGCACAACAAAACCACAAAAATAACCTCCTCCTGATAATCCAGTTACCCTCTTATTCTCGTGAAAAGGACATCCACATACAGAATTCTTCAGACATTTTATGTTCATTATTTGGGTGAGTTACAGCTATAAGCAATGGGCAAGGCTGCAGCACATGGCTCTAATTGACCAGAAAATACACATAATGTTGGCCATACAGTACACTGAATCCCCAGTTCTGAAACAATCCACTAAACAGTGCAAAATTATCTACAGATTTCTACTGTTGTACAACATTTTGTTCTTATGTACATAAAACCATAACTACCATGTACATATGAACATAACTAGAGTCATAAAGGTCAGATATACAATATTTATATACACTGAAATTTGCTTAAAACATTCGGTTAAGAATTTGTAATCCGTATACTATATGAATGCACTAAGCATTTAAAGCTACCTTTTGCTGTGGCAATATAAGTCTTCTACTCATCCTACAGCTTTCCATTTGAAGTATTAGTTCAGAGATATCTCAAAAATAGTTCTAAACTAGAACTACTCCTCCTGAAATCAGGAAAAATGATGATAGCCACTAAGGTATTTTATTGTTGTTTTATAGTTTATCATATTAAGGAGTCACTGCTTTTGCAACCCACTATTGAATTTGAGAGAAAATAGATTAAGAATGTAACATTATTAGAAACATATATAGACTTCAGTTTCAACATTTAATATTAAACAGAAGTGACTAAAACCAAGTTACCTACCAAGTTAGCATTTTCACAAAACTAGATACAGTTTATACATGAAAAACGTGACCAGTACAAAGATATGGAAAAATAAGAGGAGGTCAAAGCCAGAAAAAGATTTTTAGGATAAGAAACACAGGTAAATTTTTCACATACAGCAAAAGGCAAGAGATCCACTGTTTTCAATATATTTGTTTAGAGTATTACCTTGCATTTTTTATTCTGCCTTGTTGGTCTGTATACTCCAATCTGTTGGGAAATGGTATCACAAGGTTACAGCGTTGAAAACACTGAAAACTATTCTTTTAATGCATCTTATCTACTGATCCTCGTTAAAATAATTTTTTCAAATCTGAATATTTATTTAACATGCCTTCAGAAAACACCATTATAATACTGGGGCTCAACATGTTGGGGTTTTTTGTCTGTTTTAATTTTTTCAATAATCTTAAGCCTTTGTTCCAACAAAGAAACAATTTGGGACACCTGTCCACAGTGACACTGAAAATAGATATGTACACAGAGGATCTTATGTCAGTACTGTGGAACTAATGTTTTAGTCACTGTATCAATAGTACCTTCCATGTTGGTCATCTTTATCTGTATCCATACCTTCCCTGCAGAAACAGAATAAAACAATCTATCACAATTTAAGCAGGATTAGCAAAGCTTATTAAACTACCATAAAATTAGAATAAAGTATTCCTGTCATCTTTAAATCCTAAATATACAAGAGTATAAAAGTAAGAACCTAGAAGGACTAAAGAAGTGGTGTGGTTTTTGTAATATTATAGTTTCTTAAATTAGTTGTGTCTCCTCCGGAGCTAACAAAATGGCACGATTTGATGTGTTTAACAGTAAAACATGCTGCAGTTCAGAGATCTAATCTGTTATAAGAGTGTTTTTCAGTTAACTAGATGGAAAGAAAGGACATTTCAAAGCAGATATTTTTCATGCCTTCATCAGAAACAGGGCTACTAACTCGCATTTACTATAGTTAAAATTTCAGCCAGAGGCAGTTATCAAAGTGTCTAGCATAAAATTCACAAATTGCCTTGAATTGCTTTGTGCAGGTGCCTTTAGTTTGCCTTACAGTAGTTGATTTTGGGATAGGAGATGGCAATAACCTACACCAAACCATTGGAAATGCCCAAATGCATGGACAGAATGACAGACAGCATGAAACTAATGAGGCACACTTTAAATTAGCACAATTTTCAGTGTAAATACATGGCTTACTCTTGTCTCAACATGCAAAAAAATGTAAGGAAGGAGGCATGAAGAATAACAAGGATCCCCCTTATTACATTTTAATATCGTAACCATATGTACAGAAATAAGGATGAGAGGAAAGCATTAAGTTTTCATAGCCATATCTGGTGAAGAAAGTTGAATGCCCAAGACTATAGCACTGTTAGACAAGAGAATTAGGAAAAGAATGCTTTGGCATTTTATATGTATCTGTACAACTGTGCTTAAATGGACACTCTTAAGCCTGGCTTATGCTGGTTTAATTTTTACCTGCAAATTTTAGCTAAAGGCAAGGAAAATACACCGACCATCTTTTTCAAGGTAAACCATTTATTAAAAATATTTATACTTACTCAAAAGGAAAGCCATCAAGTCTGAAACAAAAGAAAAATAAAGTACACCATATATAGGAAATAAGAATAACATCTTACATTTTCTGTTGAAATTCTCAAGCTAATTTATGTTCTATTTGAAATGAAAAGCACAATGAGAACAAGACAAGAGCAGTGAATGTAGTCTAAGGAGACAAGCTTGCTGAAATTAATCTACTTTCTGAAAGAATAATTCTGCTCTTTAAGAAAAGGTAGCATAGCTCATTACACTCAGTGTGAAAAACTAGTAAAACAACTAACCTAAATTATGTTATGCAAGTCATTGAGATATTGTTTCATCTTCAGAAATGAAAGATCTATGCTTTACGTGTGTTGCCCTTGTGGTTAGATAGAGTCCTCTGAAATCCTGTTTAAGGCCAGCAATTTTAAAAAAGCATATACCAAATTTCTCAGTTTTTGATTCTGCCCGGCAGGACAGATGAACATTTTTTAGTCGGTACTAATTCTGAACTTTATACTTTCCTACATAAGGAAGTTAAACAGAATTTCTACACGCAATCTAACTGCTGGCATCACTTCAAGGCTGTAAAGTGATCTGAAACACCACTGAGTTTTAATATGTTAAGAGGCCACCTTTTATAAGACCCTTACGAAAAATCTTCTCATATTAGCCGTTAACATACCAGTTATTCCTGTTTAACATTGGACATTAGCCTTCTTAAAAATAAACATGGTAGTCTTTCACATATTATTCATTGCACTTTTAAATCAATGATCTTTGTGATTAGTTTTTAAAAGAAATTTAAGTAATACCAAAGGTTTTCTTGATCTCTCAATTTGCATATTTTAGTTATTGTCTTAGTCAATGGCTCAAAACACTTCTGATGCTCACAAAGAAATAGCATGCAGATCTAGAACAGGACTTAAACAGAAACGAGGCATCAGTTTTCCACTTGTCATGCCACCTTTAGCTTCAGGATGCTTGTTATGACAAAATTGATTTCAGCCTTCGAAAAACCCAGACAGCAAAATCTTAAGGAAGGTACAAGGTAAGTTACAAAAGCTTCAGGATAGTTTTTTTTTTTTCCTTATCATACATTATTTCCACTGAAAACACTACTCCCAAGAAAAGAAATTAAGCATTTATAGACCTGTGCATGAAGTCTTTGATTCCAGGATTTGACTAAAACACACCATAGTGGAGAACAGAACCTTTGCTGAAGTGACAGCAATAGGTTGGACAGGAATTTTCCTGAGGAGTGGCAGGAGAAAGAATTGAAAAGAAGCTGGTGTGGAGAGCTGAAAGCACAGTTGATCAGTATGCTTGCTTGTACTTGAGAGGTGAACGAAGAACCACACTAAAACAGTCAGGGTCTTCCTTCCTTATTCCCTGACTTGATTGGTAAATTAAATCTAAAACTGGGCACTCAAGACATCTTATGTAACAAATAAATCGTTAACAGGCAGCAAAAGCTGAACAACTAGCATTTCTGAACAACATTTACCGATACATACATATAGAAGGAGGGATCAAGGAAGTCTATCTTAAGTTCTATTTTAAAATAGGAATTTACTAGCCACCATTTCCTTTGCAACACAACGTGAACTGCGGTATGATGACAGCTGTTGTAAATTTATTTTACTTAGGATTCAAGGAAACAGTGTTTTCACATATTTAATAAAATGCACACACAACCTGAAGGGCAGAATTGTAACTTACAAGAGCAAGCTGTCTTTTGGAAAAGAGGACTTGAGCAATGCTTCCTACCCAGAAGGATAAAGATGGAGAAATCCTTTCTAGAGAAGAGGAAGTTGGTAAGATTGAGGCTGTTCACTGAATTTTGTAGTAGTCAATTCAACTAGAGGGAGTCACGTACTTTTCAGGAAGACTAAATGCAAGCTAAAGATGGCACATATGCCATATGTTTGTGGTCTTTAAACTGCAGTTAATGTTTTGCACATAAGCTCTCCTAAAAAGAAGTCCTATGCACAGGGAACCTAATTCTTAATTGTCATGCTCAGCATGGATTAAAAATTCTTACCCCTCCCTGTAAAAAGAACTGCCAAACAGTCCAAAGGCCCACAATGATAAAGTTTGTGCCAAGTTACATAAAAATGGACTACGTAGCTGTATTAATAATGGATGGGACCCATTCACAAGTTACCCTGCAGTTAGACTTTGTAAAGTTAAAGTACATATGAGGTCTGCACAGTGACTTAATTTTAAGTAGGCTGGCCTTGGTGTACCGAGTGCAGAAGACGTAACATTTTTGGAAATTTGACAAACTTCACCGTGACCTTCATGATTCTAAAACAGAGTTGGTATGATTTCTTTCTATTTCAAACACCTGCCCAAGAGAGAAGCTGCGGCTTGGGCAGTGCTTCTGAGTACTGTTCATTAGCAAGCTTCCCTTAAAGAGAAGCAGCTCTCTTGAAAGAAAACCACACTCCACTACTGATTCAGAAGAAACCAAGTTACTTTGCCAGGAATAATAGCCTACAACTGAGGATCAACACAAGATTAAATCAGTTGGTTAAATGAACAGCACACCTACTGCCACAAACCAGAGACTACTCAGACTCTCATTCAACTGGGAGACCAAAATAGCTTCATCAGGCAAAGGTTGGCAGCACACTGATAGGAAGTGACTAAAAAGGCAAAAAATAGGTAAAGAAAAGGAACTATTCCCAGTTTTGCTTCTGCTTTTTAATGAATTTATTATCTTCCCTCCCACTAGTCAGACATTCTATTTCCTATGTAAATGGTCAATATTATCAACCTTCACAATGTACATTTCATCAGTATTAATTTTTTCCCCCTCATCAGCCAAAGGCTTCTTTTCTCAGCTTTACCCCATTTGACAGTCCTCAATTCTAGCTGCACCAAGATGAAGGCTTTATTATTAAATAATGAACTTTCCTCTTAGTGCACAGTAGCTTTTTCCTTTATTAAAACCTTTACGACAGGTTGCCAAAAAAGGTTATTTAAAAATTGCTATAGTATTTCTATTGTCTCCCCCACTGTATTGTTATGTTACAACCTCTTTTTAGCAGCATTAAATCAAGAGAAATCCAACTTACTGATAATCGGTAGAGCTTCCCTTTCTTTTCCTATTACAATCCATTCCTGAAGTGCTAAGGGAACTGGAGATCAAGTCAGCAGGGTCTGGTGACATAAAGTCACTAATTGTAGAAGATATGTCCATCCTTTGGTCTGCCATTGGATTGTCTAACATTGGAAAAAACCAACCACCAAAAAACCACTGCATCAATAGAAGCAGAAATTTACATACTTTTAACCAAAAACCCCAAATGTCAAACTTAGTATTCTCAAAAATTGCAAAAATCACAAGGCTATTATTTCCTTTTGCTATGAAACAGACAAAAGGCAATTTCACCTCTTCCAGCTACTGGTCTACTGAATATTGCACACAAACCATGACCATTCTCAAAACACATTACTTAACACCGTTTTTTTAAAGAATTGTCAGAATGATTTTTAACTAAACCAGGTTTACCCTTATGTTAACTGACTAGCCAATTGCTTATACCAAACATAAATAAAGGATAAGTTCTGTCTGTCTTTCTCTGCCTGGGAACACTAGTTTTAGTGTGTCTCTCCATTTGAAGAACATATTAAAGTTCATAAGCTTTAAAAGTTAATTCCACTGAATTTCATGGAACAGCATTCAGAAGATATCCATAGAAAATCAGGTTAAATAAAACACCTCCACAACAGCAGACCCCACAAATAAAGAAGTAATAACCCAACAGTGGTCTAAGTTGACTAAAGGTACAAACAAATCTAATTAGCTTTTTCATCCAAAACATACACTTTTTAAACCCTCTACTCTGCAAATAACTATATTGTTGGAAGAAACCCTATGAAAAGCTTATTTATTACTAAATGGCACCAACTGTGAAACAGAACACTTTTTACCTGAGAGTCTGTCTTGGAAGCCTAGATCAACGTGGTGAAAGATGACGATGCCTAGCCTGAAGCAGCTGATCACCTTAAAACTCTTCCATGCCTCATATTCTGTTAGTCAAGTACTTTCAAAAACCTGAATGGGAAGAAAACCAGCTATCTTAAAAAACACTTTCAAAACAAATTTGTTTAGAACAATTGTTTTCAACACAGTTTACAATAGCAAATAGATGTTTTCTACTCAAGAATCAAATTTCCATTTCCTTGTAAAGTGTAGAAGCTTTATGCATCATCAGAAGGGTTAGGCATTGGGATGTGCACCTCCAATGGACCAAGCTTTGGAACAGAAGCAATCTCTTCAGCACCACTTCCTTTTGGGCCTTGCTTATCATTCTCTATTCTTTGAATAAAACCCCTCCGCTCACAAACAATGATCAGAACTGAACACATTTGTTGTCAGATGCTACCAGAATGAGTCAAGCTGCTGGTGCAGTGCACAAGACAGACTTATCCCTTCACTCCTGGCTGCCTCACTTTTAAGGTAGCCATAGCAGTAAGACAGTTTGGGCTTAGCTTCCTATTTTCTTTTCCCTTGTAACAGCAGTTGGCATTTGTGAGGGTGTGCTTCACACACCACCACCACCTGTCTTCCCCCCTACAACCCTTTATCTCCCATAACCCTGCTCGGGTGATAAGTGGCAGTCATAATGGATGATGCAGCCTTCGTGACCAGATGCAAAGTGGATTGGGAGACAGATAACACCACAACAGCCCACCTAACCACAGTGAAGAAACTAAAATCTGTGGTCAGTATGCAAGTATGACCGAGTCAGTCATCTTACTCCCATAAATAGTGAGCAGCCCAAGAGCCCTTTGAGCTTTCCTGCACAGCAGCAGGCTGCACGCCAGGATCTTCCCTTGAGTACAGATGCCTCTCAAGGTTACTCCTCGAGGCTGGGAGATTCCTTGCCACAACAGATCCTCAGTAAGTGACTAATAGCATACCAAACTTTGAAATCTTAGCTAAGCAATCCAAAGAACTGATTGCACATATATAATCCTTTAGACATAAACCGTTGCCCAAGTCTAGGACTAGAATTGGATCCAGCTGCATGTAGACTCCTCTCTGAGAAGGAGTTTAGAAAGCACAGGCAGTCCTTTCTGAATATCATGACTCAATGGGAGGGTCTCCGTGACAGTTCTGTCTGACCCTGTCCTCCATGCAGTAAATAATCAAGTGTGCCTTGCCATCAAATCTTGTTAAACCACTGCAGCATTTACCATTGAACCTTGTTAACTCACTGTTTTATATCAATGAAGTATTTTTTGTTTCTCTTACAAGCGAAGAGCATCACTCCTTCCACGACAACATTTTCAAAGGAACAGGGATTAAACATTTTTCTATTCTGCAGGCTTCAAGTTTTAAATAAAATCCACACCCCATACAACAACTCAAGTCCTCAGCTGTGTCTCCCAACTACATTGTAAACTTAGTGGGTGGTCTGCGGGTGGATGTCTCTCCCTTCCAGATTTCTGTCACAGAAAAGTTTTTCGGCAAAATTACTATGCAAGACTTCAAAAACATTCTAAGGCCGTCGCTTGCAAAAAAACTTTCAAAGTCTTTTGGATATACTGCTCTCTGGTAAATGCAGCTGTGAACATTGTGACTGCCTTTCCAACCTGTAATGACAGCAGAACTTACTAATTACACAGATCAGCAAGCTCCCATGACACACTCAGAAGTTTGCAAGTCAAACAACCAGTATTCTGTCAACACGACCACACTATAACCAATTCTACCGAATCACATATATAGACCTGTCAAGTTCTAAGCCAAGAGAAATCTTATGAAATCCAAACTCAACGGTATCATTTTCTTAAGCTCTGCCAGAATAGCAAATTCAGAACTTATTTCAAAAGTTTAAAGTTATCTAAATCACTGGTCCTGTTATTGTAGTAACAGTCAGGATCACAGCTCTTCAATCTAAGGCCAGGCAAGTCGTTGCCTTAACACCATGAACTTGTGAACAGAGGAACATTGTTGCTCTAGAAGCAGAGCTTCCAAACTGCTGCTGAGGGCTCACTGTCCAACCCACCCAACTTCTCTGAAGTCCTTTCTCAAACATGAAAAAGGAATCAGGTATTTGCAAATGTGTGGGCATACTGGTACTGGCAAGTTAAGAGGTCAGCTGACACTTGAAGGTAACTGACAAAAGCTAAGTCAGTACATACTGAAGTCAAATTATAAATTGCCATTGAATCCATAACCAAAGTTTATTTTACAAGGCTTTCATTCACACTAATACAGGTACTTGTAGATCAGGCCATGCTTTCTTCCTATACCAGTCTTTTCATAGTTGTCTGCTTTGTCTTTCTTAAAGTAGTAAAACTATAAACTCAGTTATGTTCTGTGGTTTATGAGATTACTCCAGCTTTAGTTACAAGCCACCAGTTCAATAGCAGTCACTGACCACTGCATCTGAACCAAGCACAGAGAAAAAACACTACCTTCAACCTCAGCTGATGTGCAGAAATTAGTTACTGCTGAACTCTGTGGCCTGTGGCTAAGCCCTATGAATCCAGTGATAAAATTACTATCACACCAAACTACCTATGATGCCACTTTTTAATGCTGTCCAACTACTGTGCATCCATGATTCAGTCTTGGAACGTAATACAAAACCCAACCACTGAATTATAATGCACAGCCTAGAAACAACTAGTTTCTAAGATTTCTGGCCCAAGCACCCACAATTAACTTTCAAAAGTCCCTGAACACCTCTCTGTGAGAGTACTTGAACTCATTTCACTGCTTAATATAATTTCATGGACCACTTCACTATGATGACCTCAGACAGAAGGTTGGGATGAGCTAGAATTAAAGAAGAAAAAAAGAGGGTCTGTAAGTTTAAGACAGGACTTTCCCCTTAATAATGCCTGCAATAGTCAGCATTTTGGCTTAATAATCAGAACACTGCACAAGTCACTGGCGTGCTTTAATGCAAGAAAAAAACCCCTAACTTGCTTTATTACTCTCAAAACAAAATTTAAAAGCAGTTTGATAGAAAAATTCTTGAAGTATCCATTCAACTGTACTGCTATTTTAAATTAAAACCAAATGTCTATATTTGATAGTTTCAAAGCAGCTATTTTAAGTGTCTTGACCATTTAAGCAGAACAGGATTACATGAAAACAAGAATCCTCAATATCTTTTGAGTCAGCCCTTTCTCTACCACATCCCCAATGTTCATCCCAGTTCTAACAACCAGAGTCCTACATTTTAGCATTATAGGAGTTAACAGTCATGCATGTCTCTTGAAATGAGGTATAAAGTTAAGAAAATGTCAACCTAATGATCAGAGCAAAAATCAGCATGCCCCACTATAATAAACAGCGAATAGTTCAAAGAAATGTTTTGTTGCAAGGCTTTCTTAAAATTCTGAAAAAAATTAATATTTTACTATCTTTTCAGCCTCCAGCTGCTAGTTGTTCAATGGCTCAAAAAACTCCTCTGAGAAGGAACACAGAAGTTAACTATACATAAGCAAAGTTCAAATCTTCCATTTATGATGCCCAACCTGTTGCCAAAGTACTCCAAGGACCTACTTGAAAAAATGCCATGTAGTCCACTTCCTGATTAAGTTCTCCTGTAGAAGAGAATCAAGTGATATTTCGTCACTTTATCGTATGACAGTGCGTCTCCACAGCCTGTTTGGGACTACTTCCTTCAGGATTCCCCTCCCTTGCATTCCATCTTTCCCAACCCCCTATAACAAGGCTAATGAGACAGTAAAAACAAATCTTACTGTTCATCCCTTAAAAAAAAAGTTAGATGACACGTGACTAGCTTAATCATGCAGCAAAGCTGATCACGAGTACATAAACACCCCTGAGCAAATCAAGGTCAGAGCTAAAGTAGGTCAACTACATCTGCCAAGCACCCATCTGGGAGTCAAGACCTTACACAAGCACCACCGGTTTCACTTGCCTAGGCAAGAGGCAACTATCTCCAACATACATACATATTTATTCTAAAAGAAACACAATTTTTAACTTTATGAATCAGAATTGTCTCATCTCTAGAACGCACTATTTCGCAACAACAGGGGAAGACTGTGGTGTGGTTTCCTTAAGAAGTAATTGGAAAGATACTCATTGTCCCTATGCGTAATGACTGAACCAAAAACAGCTACCGAAAGGAAACCAACTACTGCACAGCAGTATTTCATCTTAGAAGTTAACTGTCGCAGTACAAACTAGTAAGAAACAGAAGAATAGTACTACTTAGCTACACTATCTAGAGTTCTTCAAGAGGTGGTGTATGTATACTCCAGATGAGCACACATTCAGTAACAGTGGGAGATTTCTGCTCAGCAGCACAAGGACTGCTATGATGATTTCAAGATGCATACTGGCACACATGGGCATGGCTGTTGCAAGTAACAAGCAGTTCCTACATCAGAATCTTTATTATGAAATACTCAATGAATCAAACGAAGCTCTTGGAAATAAAGCACTGGTATTTTCCTTTTTCTTCAGAACTTACAGAGCAGCTGTCAAAATGCTTCATATTTGCCCAATACGTTGATACTGTTTTGTTGTAATGGCACATTTGTGTTCCTTGAACTCCCTGACATTATTTGCAAGAACACTCTGTACTCCCAGAAGATGAAAAGCCCTGTGGCTTCCTCTCACATGCAGATGCATCTTACCACACTCCCTGGAGCAAAGAAGTGATTTTACCCTGGTTTGCTTGTTGAGGTCAACCTTTTACCACTCACTCATCAGCACGTTTGCCAACCCCAGCAGCTTACAATCCATATCTGAGTTTTGGAACTCTTAGTGACACAGGTAGCTCACATTTCAACCCCATCCTTAACCACCCTCAGAGCAGCAGTGATCCAACAGCCTCCTGCACCTCTCACGGTAGCAGCTGCTCCTACCCAGCCCCTCACAAGAAGGCACAAGTATCCCCTGCTCTGTGGAAGGCAGAGGCACAGCCTCCAGCTGCTCAGCAACCTACTGCTCAAACAGCTGCTCCCCATCTTTCCTAAGGAAAGATTAGCAGGCTGGAGGGAAGCATCCCATTAATTTAAACCAGCCACAAAGCTAGAAGTTGAATCATTTTGACTTGGGGGGGGCCGGAAGTCTCCAACGAACAAAAGAAAAGCTCCACAGGCACAAAGAACATCTTTCAGCTCTAGGAAGTTAATGTAAAGGCAGTTTCTCAATAGACCAACATACTGTACACATGCACTCCCCTACCAAAAACAGGTCTGTTCATCACTAGTGTTTCTGAGAAAAGACAGAATGAGTCACATCATGGCATCACCCCACAGGAGTTTTCCAGGCTGTCATAGCAGTAATGGAGCTACAGGACAATATTCTTGTCTCGTTCATAGAGTACTTAGACTTCCAGTTCAAGAGCAGGATCAGATTCCATCTCTCCTTGCTTAAAAGGGGAAGTACTTAATACTTTTACTTCCAGCTACTTTAACAAAGGACTTGGCTGTTACTGCAAAACCAAGAATAACTAAACTTTCTCTTGCACTGGAGAGCTCAGAACTAGACCCAGGATCACAGAAGTGTCTCACCAGCGCTCAGTAAATGGGAAGGATCACTTCCCTCAGCCTGCTGGCAACACTACCCCTAATGCAATCCAGGAGGTTGTTGCCCTTCTTTGCTGCAAGGGCACCATTGCTGGCTCATGGACCCCCAAACTGTTTTCCAGATTGTCAGCCCCTAGTCTGTACTGGGGCATAGGGTTTTTCCTCTCCAGATGCAGGACTTGACACTTCCCTTTTTTGAAGTCCATAAAGTTCTTGTCGACCCTATTCTCTGGCTTGTCAAGATCCCTCTGATTGGTAGCACCCCCATCTGATTATCAGTCACTCCTCCCTGTTTTGTATTATCTGTAAGTATGAAGCTTCAGACAGCATGGAAAGAAAGGAAGAGGCTGGTTCTCGAAAGAGAACTGAACAGATTTAACCACCCCAAAAAATCCTAGCTCAAGCTCTCTCAGTGAAGCAGGTAAGCTTAGGTAAGCAGGTTTGCTTAAGGCTGGTGTAGTCCCATGGGAAGGCTTTACAGATGGAGATACTGACCATCTTCACAGCAGAAAAGGAAAACTGGAAGAAAACCAAAGCCAATCCATGCCAATTCCAGGAATCAAACCTGTTTAGACTGAAAGGGGTCTGTCTGTGCTATGAAGTATTTCCCTCCCTAGTAGGGGACTGGTACATACCTTTGGTGATACAGCTGAAAGTCCAGCATAGAATTCTACAGAATAGCCACTGGGTTTGGAGACTCTATCATCCAAGCAGCATCCTGACTAGCTGGTTGACCCTCAGACACAGGGGATTTCATTTCCTCTCATGTCTCAAGATCATTTGTCCCTCTACTTATTCAGTGAATCCCAGCTAAAAGAGTGTTTCAAAGCTTGCTAGTTTGCAATCATTACTGAAAGCTTCATCTAGTGTAAGCTTCTCGTCAGCCAAGATTAGACTCTTTGAGCTCTTATTCTTTGAAGTAAGCTTATGTTGGCCTGTTCAGATATTTCATTTTGGGCAGCCATCAAAAAGGAAACATCACAAAGCAACTAATCAAGCCCTTGTGAAAAGGTGGTAATGCGCTAAGAGGCTGCTGTTACCAAAAGAACTTGGCCTGCTTCAATAATCCATCCCCCAATACATGTTCTCCTTAGGATTCCAGAAGCTGCTTCCACAGCAAAAACAAAATGGACATGCCTTTCTTGGAAGACAGGTTTCAAGGGATTTCTGCAGCACACCTACTGAAGACAGTTGTTACCTACGCATGAAGCAAACTATAGCCTCTCTACAGGCTTTGGAAGCAGCAAGTACTGGTCCTCACATCACTATATACTGAGTATAACTATATAAGTGCTGAAGTAATTCCTAAGCTCAGCCACAGTGGCCAGAATGACAGTAAGCAGCTCAGATGTCTCTGCTTAGAGCAGGAACCAGTGAATTTTGCCTCAGAGCTGTGCAAACATTTTACTGGGTGCCTTATGACATTTTACAGGCACACCAAGATCCCCACAGGTATTCTAGGAACATATTTTCAGATGTCATCTCAATTGTCAAGATGATGGATATTTAAGGAGGCTTTTACAAAAAAACGTATAGCTGTCATACAAAATCTGTAAGATAACAGCCGATCTCCTACAAAGAGTACACAAAATTACACTAGGAATTACACCCAGGTGTAATTATCAATGCAAGATCCACTATCAGTTAGCACTCCTCCATGCCTTTGGATGCCTTATTTCCACAGGTCCTGCTGATCAAAAACATCTAGTTTGATTTCACTAGAAATGGATACAACCAAAATGGAATAAAAATCAGTTATTCTGAGAACAGCTGCTTGTAGGAAAAGGACTGAGCTCAATATTGCGTTTTAATTATTTACAAAAAATCCCAAAACAACCAAACCAACTTATCCAACTTATTTTAAGACAATACTACATACATTTTGTTCAGCACAGCACCCCAGAATTTCTGTAGTGCAAGTTATAGAACAAAACAATTGTATTTTACATTTAAAAATCGGGTCCAATATCAAATGCTGATAAAGTTCATTAAATCAATATTAAGCTGTAATATTTAATATTCACTCCCTGCAATCCTTCAGAAGACTTTGTACATGTGTGGAAAGGAGCAAAGTATCATATTTTCAACATTGGGGGAGGAAGACTTAAAATTAATAGACAACAGAAACTGTAAGTCCTTTGGGCCAGATATCCAATCCTACTCTTTTACCACCAAAAGTCATTATTCTGTTAGTAATCAAAGACTTACACACAGGTAAAGTAAAAAAAAAACAAAAACCACAACAAACAAACAACTATTCCCTCAATTACTGAAGTTAAACTTAGTTGAAGTTCTCAAACTGAGTTTCCAAGCCAGTTTCAGCCTCCAGTGTGTGGTGGATGTACTGTTTCACAACCTTGCTCATCAACCCCAAGCCATCCAAGGTATTTTGGAAGGGATGAAAGACAGAGGGAAATCCATCCTACTATGTGAGTAAATCAATTATCCAACATTAGTATGCTTTACGTAAAAACCTAAATCAAAGTTACTGTTGACTTCTTTAGTAGCTTCTGTACTTACAGTATGCTTTGATCAGAAACCTTAAAAAAACCACCAAACCAACAAAAACCCTTTCAACTGAGGTGGCAGCGGTTCCGTGAGGTCTCCCAAGTTCTACACATTACTTCTGATCTGTCAACAAAATAAGATGTCTTATCTTGTGCTACACCGCAGAGGCAATTTCAAAGAAAAAATACTTAGAAAATTAGAAATATCTCCTTAAGAGGACTGTACACAACCTGGACTGACATTTCCAGAGCAGGATAACAAGTAGGTAAGCTACTTAACTCACTCATGTTTGCACTAACAGTGGGAATTTACAAATCAGTGCATCTTTAACTCACAACTGAGGATGCCTACCTTTTGCACTCACAGTCCGAAAGATGCAGCTTTCCATCCCAAGATTTCATCCCCTGCCTAAAGAGCACTAGTTTACAGCGGGCAGATGCTTTAGATACAAGTTTTAAGGATATCTTCACCCTTGAATTACCCAAATTGAACAAGCAAAGTTTCACACAATGAAATATACATCTTCTAATTTAGAGCTTATAAATAAATGTCCCAAAGCCTAACTGTTCATTGTAAGTATTATGACCATGATATGCTCTGGGCAAGTTTAATTTCCTTGCTGTAGCTAAGTGAAGCTCCTGTATCCTCAACATTCTTCCAGTAGTTCATAATCTCCAAAGTTGTCTTTCAATATCAAGAAGGCAAAATCCTTCACAAGAAGTTCTAAGAAACATGTCTTCTAAAAGGCACCCATATGAAATACCAGTCTAGCAAAATACCTTCATCTACTTCAAACGTAGAACCTGTATGTCAGACCCCATTCTAATACTCACCTAGTCTGATCAGTGATTTGGCGCACCACGGAACCCATTCTAGGATTTCTTCCTCAAGCTTTTAACTACTGCGTGTGCTTTACTATAACTTGCAACAGGATGTCTTGATTTAAAGATTTTGAGTGAGAACAAGCTTTAACTCAATCCACTCTTCTCAGTGGCAAAGCAGTATTTTAGTACTCCATTAGACACTCCAGCTTCCAGTCACCAAATCTTTCTATGCTTTTGTTCTCATTTTCTTCTCCCCTTGTCATACTGAAGTGTTGTAGGCATCAAAACTAGACAATACATTCAAGCTCTGGCATGACTAATACTACCCAAGTAGTACTTCCTCACCTGACTTGTAAAGTTTATGCATTCAGGAATGTTATCCATTTTTCAGTTTAATAAGTTGAACCACCACACACTTTTAGTCTCTGAAGTACATTTATAAATGTGACAAACCTAGTTTCCTGTGTTCTCCTTCGGGTTGAATAACCTGGTCCAAATATGGTTAGGCATACTGCATACAGTTGCTTGTGTTTTCCAGTCACATTATTACTACAACAAACCCAAATGCATTTGGCATGTGTGAGACCTTTCATTCAGAAATCTACTGCCAAACAAACTACAGCTGAAGAGTTTTTATCTTCAGGGAACAAAGCACAGAAACAACAGGGCAAAAATATAACAAAAAAGAGTGTAGACAGGTGGTTGTATTTATACCTTATAATTTCACTTCCAGTTCTTGCACGCTCCCTCTGGTCCTGCTAAATTCCATCTCTGGCTGGAAGCAGCCATCCCTGCTCTCAGCATTCTGCCAGCCTGACAAAGAAAAGTCGACAGGCTGTCAGTTCCCCTTCGATCCGAAAGTAAGCCTTGGAAAAGGAAGATATTCTCAGCCTGCCTGGAACCAAGCTGGGGTATTCCCCACTCGGGTGCCTCTGCCTCTTTACTGTATCCTCTAGCACATATATCCCTAACAGGTTCATTTTTCTAAACTGGTTTCTTAAAAGCTCTTTCTGACTTAACTTTACACAAAAATCAGCTGTCAAACACCTACGCATCACATCCATATGAACATCAATATTTCTTCCTTCAAACTATCCCAGTACTATATTGGAGGCTCAACTTCATTTTTGTTCTCCTATTATACCACTGGTTTTTGGACAGGAAAGCATCACAGCTGTTTGTTAAGTGTATGTGTAAGTAGTCTGCTAAAAAAAGCTGCGGAACATACAATGATGGCATAGCTACTGTGTGTGTTAACAAAGTTTGTGTCAAAATGGAGAAATTTACAACTTGGAATTATTTACAAACTTCCAGTTTTAAGAAAATAACCTCTCCACACACACTCATGGGAATAGCCTTAGCTGCTTGTCTATACCCCTGGAGTCCGTTTGATATATGTGGAGCAACAATAAACACTAACATATAAATACTCAGCAGTTTAGTTTCCTGAACTTACACTATTTGCCAGTTAAATCCAAATCAAACTAGCGAAAACAGACACTGCGACAATTTAGCACTTGCATGTTTTCTGGAAAACATGCAAATACACAAACATCAGAAAAGATACACATGCCATTTTCAGTCTTGTTCAATGCTTCAGAAATAACCTCCCCCATTCTTGAAATCCTGGTTTTTAAACAAGCGATCTGCTGCTAACACTGCAAAAGGCAGCATTTCAGAGTTATGACAGCTCATACTGTGGCATTATCCAATACTCTGCTCTTCAGAGAGATTCACATAAAGCAGTTAGGAACTGCAGCAATAGTGAACACTGAGAAGTAGGGCAAGTCCCGAACACGCCCGTAGGGCCACCATTAATATTGATACAGCGCATTACAAGCGGAATTGCCATAGCTGAAAACTACCCATTCAGCTGCCCAACCAGTCATGCTTAGTACTGCCACAGGACAAGGCAAGCATGACTGCAGGACAGCTTCTTCCAGCCTCACATCACACTTTCACCAGTTTCAAGTGACTGTGAAACCAAAATGACAATGTCCTTTAACAGGACATTAAAAGTAAGGTTAGATGTGTCATCATACCATATACTGAATGCATAAGTGACATGCTCTTGGCTTCTTCTGCCACAGCACTAGCTGCTTTTTATGCTTCTCTCTCACTTCAACCTATGCGCCATGTGACATCTCCAAGGTAAGCCCCAAATACCCTACAATGTGCACTTCACTAAAGCCAGCATCTATGAAATTTTTGCTTCCGAGACTTCGTAAATCACTGCATTCAAAGCAAGACTTGGTAAAGCAAATGAAGGGATAATTTAGGGAGAAACCACATAGAATATTTCCTTTTACATTCATGTTCAGAGTGGTAAGTACCTCAGTAACAGCTATATGGCTTGGAAAAAGTCCTATTTGTCTACTTCAGGACAAGCACAAGATACTGTCGAAAACATCACAGCAAAGTTCAACAGAACAGCTGATATAACATCTTGGTATCGTCAAAGGGGTGGCTTCACTCCTTTTTCTTCTCTTGTCACCCTTCCCCCAGATTTCCCTTCCAGTACTCCAGCACAGACTTTATACAGTCCCCACAGCCTGTGTGTACAGTGCATTGAATCAATCTGCTCATCGTGCTGAATAACAACGTAACAGAAAGCAGTCTTCCAGGGGGTTTGTCTTCTTGGGGGTGGGGTGGTGTTGCAAGCTCAAGTGCCTTCCTGAAAGGTCAGATGATACTGAGAACCAGCTCAAAGCAAGGGGGCGAGGCATGCCAGAAAAGGGGAAGGGGCAGAACTGTACCTTTCAACAGTACTGAGTGGTTAAAATATCCCTGTTACATGCCTTCACTTTCAGCTTATTCACATCACTCCAGCAGGATTTGTTTCCAACATGCAAATCCCTACATGGTTTGAGCAAGGCAAGGTATGCTGAAACCTTTCTACCGATCCACACCTGCCCTGTGGCATTTTCTCGGCTCAGGAGTTTGTTCTTTTGTGAATGACAAACTATGAATATACAAGCACAGCAGAGGAGCATTCCTATCCACTCTGTATTCATTGCTTCAGTGGAAGCACAAGCTTTATTTTCCTGAGAAAAGCCTACAGCCATAGGAAAGCCCTCTATGGCTGATGAAACTTTTTTGTGCATCTGTACATTAATGCTGACATTGAACCACCAAATTTCCAAACCTGTGACATTCAGTTGCCAGAGTTACACCTGGATGCAAGCGTCAGACTTGTATCTTTCCAGGCAGGTTTGAAATCTATGATTTCTGATTTAAATCAACAGTCAAGTTTGAATGCATACTTTTACATAACAACTGAAACTGAAAAAGTGTTTTTAAATTGCTGTTGTATTTAGATTTGGTAATGTGTGTCTTCATTCAAGACAGCCCTTTATAAAGGCAGAGTGATTATCAGGGAACACCAGCAATTCATTTAATGGGGTCCTTATGCTACGCAGACATCTTGACTGTTACAACAAAAAAAAAAAAGAAAGAAAATACATCAAGTGGTGAAGAACAGTGTGTCATCCACAGAGGAAAAAGATAAAAAATCCTACCAACACCAAATATGGGCAAAATAGAAAAATTGCTCAGAAAAGTCCCAAAACAAAACACAGCCTCACACACCACAAAAGGACTCCTGGTAAAGCTGAAGGCTGCATTATTTTTGTAATGATTGCTTTTTCTTGGATCAAAGATCCACCCATGCAACGACCCCCTTCCCCTCCAGATGAAGGGGGGATACAATACAGAGCAAAGGGACATCTGACTAACATTCACAAGCAGAAGTTTTTCCAACCCATTGTTTTATTCCAAAAGAGAACATTCCACGACCCACGCAGTCCGATCCCAAAGGACCTAGGGAGGATCAACTAGACAGTTCACATTCCTCCGCAAAAAGTTTAAGTAGGTTTAGATGATCTTATTTCCGCAAGTAGCAGGCCTCTGCCAAGTATTAATAATGCAGTCCCTTAGTTACCACTTAAAAATGCTCATAATTATTTACAGCTCCTGAACAGTACGGAGGACGACTTGGATATCATCCAACAAATCCACAGCAATTAAATTTATTAGAAAATGGAAAACTTTCCAGTTTCACTCAGTGGAACAAGACAGGCAATGAGTTCTGTATAATGAACAGTGAAGTAAGCTAGTACTCTTCAGCTTTGAAAACTGACAGGACCAAGGTCTACAAAAATAATCAAGTGTCACAGGGACATCAAACAAGGCTTGGTTGAAAGGTTAAAAACAAAGCTCTTCACACATGAGGTGGTAGGCTGTGGAAACTCTCTGCCAAATAACAGGAAAGCTAGAAGTTCATGTAGTTTCCAAAGAGAGGTAGGACCAGTTCATGGAAAGGAACTCCACTGAGGGCTACCATGATGTCTGGCTCATCAACTCCTTGAGTTGAAAGTAACTTGTAGGCCAGTATGAGAGGATACATACTTGCCCTTATCTTACTCTTTGCCAGGCAGCCACTCACAGTCACTGCTCGATACGGGACTCTCCTGGAACTGGGTCTTCATTATGGCATGCGACAGCCACTCTTACCTTCTTTCGTTATTAGCAAAAGAACATCTCAATTTCTAAGTATTCAGAGAAAACTTCTACTTACAAGAGTGACATACATGGAATACCCATAGTGAAAGCATCAAGTGTACATCATCCTCAAAAAAAACCCTTTCTAGGTTACCTCTGGTTTAAGCCAACTAACCTGCAGTTATCACCATAACATCACTTAACATCAGGTGGAAGATTTAAATTCAGTCAGTGCACATTACACTGAGTTTAGCAAGGCAAATGTAAAAGCTTATCTTAGCAGAAAAAATAGTCTAACATATGAAACAAGATTTATATGTTAGGTATCTGCTTTCACCAGTGGAATTTTAAACCCAGTTTGAATAACTGAATTCCTATGCAGCTCCTAGAAACAACAGCACTGAGCAGGGAACCATGTAAAAGTCAGTAGGCACAAACCACCCAAAACACACACTCTGGAAGGCCATCCCACACTTCACCTTGCTAAGCACTTCAGTTAATACACAGCTCTCCATACACCTGAAGTCTTGCCTACAGTATGAAATTAAATTTCAAGTCATCAGGCAGAGCTCACAATTCTCTTCAGAAGAGGCCAAATGAGCCAAAGTAGGGAAAGTGTTACTGATAACACATGGGGAAAATCCCAGCTAGACAAACATGCTTAGAATAGAATAGAATCACATATTTCAGGGGACCATATACTAATCACTAGATATAAATATTTCTGTCTTTTTTCAAAGTCCTATTTTTCTGCAATGTTCACTTCAGAACATGATCTAGAGTTTCATGAACTATTTTGCCCTGACTCTACTAGAGAAATATATACCCTTTTTGTATGTGTTTTTGCCTCAGTCACTCATCTGGTGCCCACTTGAAATGTTTTTTAAGATATCTGCTAAAGCCCCTTCAGCTGTCTTCAAGGGTTCTGCCTCCTCTTCCATATGCGTTCAATTTATTCTTTGTCCATAGAGGTACAACTTAAGTTTATATTCATTAAATTCTGAAGTAACTGACTAAACACAAAATATTTACCTTCAGAAACTTAAACAACATGAAGATAATGAAAGGACATTTAAATCACTACATCTTTTTTTCCTGAAATCAGACAACAGCCCCTCAGGTTTCTCTCCCCCTTTTGCCTCCATCAAGTACCAGCGCTTGAAATGCTTTTCTTATACAAATAATTGGTATTAAAACTTGATATTCTTATTTCAGATCAGGGAAGTTGTATTTTGCTCCCATTAATTAGTAAGATTACAGATCAAAGGTGACGTTTGCTTTGCTTTTTAGTACTGCTGAACAAGACTTAGACATTACATTTTATCTATGCCTTACAGAATAACAATATGAGAATCCCCAGTTGGATTTTTAACCTTTTAGCTTCTAAGTTGTTTTGAAGAAAGGTTGCAAGAGTCTTTACAGATGGTCCCCCTTGTCCCTGCTACAAGTTTTTTCTGTCCCTCCCTCTCCTTCACAGTCCAATTAGAGCTGTGTGTCCCTCAGCTTCCTCCTACTCAGGCACATTGCAGCCTAGAGAAAAGTACATAAGTTTTATCATAATACTGATACCAGATTCATTCAGATTTGTTTCCTTATATGATCATGTATTCTGATCTCCTCTGCAAATAGGAGGCAACCTCATCTACTATTTTATACAAGCTGATATGCCATAATTCAGGCCAAAGGTTATTTCAGAAAGATATCCTGGATGAACTGATATGTTGCAAGAATCTATGACCCTCCTATCTTTTTTTTGTTCCAAAGCTTAGTTCCTCTTGTTCAAAACTTCCAAGTTTTCTAGTCTGAATTTGAGTAGGTCACCTATCAGCTACTAAACCCCACTTCACTTAGATTGGATATTAGGAAAAATGTCTTCACTGAAAGAGTGGTCAGGCACTGGCACAGGCTGCCCAGAGAGGTGGTAGAGTCACCGTCCCTGGAGCTATTAAAAAGACGTGTAGGTGTGGCACTTCAGGGCATGGTTTAGGAGACATGGTAGTGTTTGGTTGATGGTTGGACTTGATGATCCTAGAGGTCTTTTCCAACCTTAATGATTTTATGATTCATTTCCTCCTACCAGGTAACCTCATCAGGTCATTAACTGAAGGATTAATTCAGTGAACTGCTTTTTTCTCCTCTAACTGAGTTTAGCTGCAATTGCTTGATCTCCCACTGTAAGGTTGTGGTTGTGTTTGCAAAACAGTTCATCCCTTGAGCTCTTTTCAGTTTTCTATAAACACTTTATGAAGTACAGGAAAGTATTAAAATTATGACTTAATTATCATACACAGATCAAACTAATTTTGTACCCAGCTTGATATCTTTGTTTACTAAGTGAAAAAATCACTTGTCCACTTCTCTAACACTGCCAGTCAGTAACGTCCTCCCATCCTCAGCCACTTCAAACCTTCGTCTTGTAAGTGTGACATACAGATATATGACTGTTTGGCAGCTAGTTAGAAAATGGCATATTATTTCTTAAGCAAGATCTTATCAAGCCACACAGGCTGTTGGAGCGATAGCTAAACCGACCAACCTGCACCGCTTGGCTCTCTCACCACTAAGAGTCTCTTCTGCCATCATATAATTGATACAGATCCTGACTAGCGTAACATCAGGGACCACACCAAGTGGAAATTGCCAGAAACAATGCCACTGACTAATCCTTACTCAGATCAAAAACAGCAACTGTATGAATCAGTTAGCTAGTTTATTTAATAGGGGGCTACATGGATTTCTGCAGCGCAGCATAGACCTCCCTTTGGGAGATTCATGCAACAGGATTCTTACATTCTTTTATTACATGAGAAGTTGCAGATCTAAGCATTTAACCCTTTGTAACCAAAGCGTGACTGCAAGAGTTGTTAACCTCCTAGATTCATCTTTCAGCTTTGTACTCCCATACAGGACTGGCACTTATCTAAACCCACAGTGAACTGTTCAGAGATCCAAAATAGATTAAAACTAATCCTGCCAAAAAAATAATTTTTAAAAAAGGTACAAGTCCGAGTAGATGACAGTAAGGTGACTCCAGGACTCAAACAAGTACGAGCATTGTACAAAGGAGCTGGAGAGATAAGCCCAACAGTAAGCTTACATATAACTTACCTAGCAAACACACACCTGAACATGAGAACACACAGGTTAACTTCTATAGGGCTATTACAGCAAGAATGAGCATACAAAGACTCCACTGTGATAGAAATATTCAAGAAATAGCCTGAAAAGTAGGTTGTGCTCCTTTCATAGGAGGCTCTTTTATCAACACCTGAGTTAAAACAAATCAATCTCTAATACATAGGAGCACAGTCAAGAAAGACCCTGTATGAATGCTATTCAACATCCAGGTAAGTTAGGTTTAAGAACCATTGTTCTGTATTAGAATGGTACATAAAACCATGAAAATATAATAGTACTGAGATGACCGACTTTCACAGATTGAGAAGTAGGAATGTGAAAACTACAAAGATAATAGGCAGAGCACAATAGAGGAAGCCAGCAGGAACTAACTGACCACCCCTTTTAAGAATGGAAGACAATGATTAGCTCACACATGGAAGTGATTCTGATGAGTACACTTTTGGAAGGATGCATGGAAAATACAGAACTACACCATAAAGAATGATTGAAGAGAAACTTACACACTGTTGCCAAACAGACTCAGCCAAATTACATCATAGGGAGGAGTTAAAAGGCATATGTCATGATGTATTTGAATGTGGAAAACTATGGCACTTCACTACAACACGCAAATAGGTTTGCTAGAAAGGGAAATTAAAGTTAACTGTATTTACCCCTAATGTTCCTTCTTTAAATAGAAACCTGCTAGTCCATCAAGGTTCTTCCTGAAAGGCCAGGAAACTTCCTTTTTCTGCTTCCTGAAACTCTTTGAAACCCACTCACCAGTCCCTTCTACAGTCAAACCTGAGAACTCATACCAATATTACTTGTACCTGGTTGCCAACCCAGTATCATTACAAAACATCGCCATTGCCACAACACACTCACACAAAAGCAAAGTGCTCACAAGACTGAGACAAGGGTAACAAAAAGCCACACACAGGCAACTGTAAGTGGAATATTATTTTTTTTTTTAAATAAAGTCAGAGACCAGTTAAGAGACCAGTTACCAGGTTTTCCAAAGTCACCAAGCAAAATTTAGCAGAAAAACAGAAAAATAGATTTCGCTGGCAAGTAACAGAAACCAGTATTTTCCCAGGTTTGTCAGGGTCACCATCATTCCAGCATGTTTAGGGCTAGAGGGAACTAGCAAGCCACAGAAATATCCTAAAACTAGAAGGCAAATCAGATGAAAAAAATATTTTGTCGGTCAAAAAAATTAAGCATGCATCTGAAAGCCGTGCCAAAGGATGTAGATTACACAAGTCTCACAGCACATCATAAGGTTTAACTACTTGCCTGAACAAATCTTCTTCCAAAATGCACATTAGTTTTGCCTAAAAAGTGTCTGGATTAACTTAAGCAAAGGTACCTCAAAAAACTTGTAAGGCTGAATAATGATCAATTCACCTAGAGACAGAAGATCGTCGATACGCTACAATGCTAACTAGGTCCCTAAGGAGATACCAATAGGCACTTTTTCCTGACTTTTTTTGTTGCATGGAGGAAATTTTTTTTGTCCTGCTTCTGACATGTGCAACTATTTGATCCTTAGTAGTGTTCATATGCTTTATGAAAAAAATGTCATTAATTCATTTTAATTAGAAGGCACAGCTTCTCCTGTTATCTGCTGACTTAAACACTTCCTTACTTTCTATTTATATTCCAAATTAAGTTAGAAAATTTTAGTAAATCTTTTTAACGAGTGCACATCACAGCCATATAGAAAACAGATTTTCATGTCACTGAACACAAGGACAATTCTGCTGATACAGACGCTGCAAGTGAATGGCTATTTGATAAGAACATCAAGAACAAAGGTGCCAATATTTCTCTAAAGGAAAGCCTGAGTAGGTTTTAGAGTTTTCCTTCCAGAAAACAGAATATATAGACAAACTGACAGCAAGATGAGATCTACACCAAGTTAGAGAATCATTCTTAAACAGCAATTTAAGGTTTTGGGTTTGTTTTTTTTAAAAAAAAAAAAAACAAAACAGACAGCTCCCCTCCCAGAAAGGGAGCAGAGGTGTGCGCAACTAGTGGACTGCAGTCCAAACCATGTGTTGTAGTGGTGGAAAAGAAAGTCTTCTTCCTTTTGCCTCCTTCCTATACTCCATTTCATCCAGATTTCCTGGCAAGCTTAACTGGAGACATTGCTGGGTCTCTGCCATTTTTAGATAAATTATCAGTTTGACAACAACCTGGGCATGTGAGTGTTCAGCTCTGGTAAAGTCAAGTGATCATGGTGAATGAGCTCCTCAGAGATTTGTGTACCTGAAACACTTCTGTATTTGTTCATCTGGAAATCTAGAAACACATGGGCCAGTAAGGGGAAACGGAAAAGCGTCAGACATCTAGCTGAATTACTCTTATTATGAAAAAAAATTTTTAATGGCACAAAAAAAAAAAAGAGTGAAAAGCTGCATCATGTAGCTCCAGAGATGAAAGTAAAAAGTTGATTATTTTTCTGGCTTCTGGGCATCAGTATCAAAACCAGATTTTTTTCCAGTTTTCATGTAGATTTAAAGGAATTACCCAACACAGCTCAATCCAAACATATTCTGCCATAATTCCTCTTCTTCCATGTCAAGGGTGCAACATAACATATTTATAACACCACTCTTCACACTTACTGCCTCTCCCACCACTCCAGGGCTACTCATTTTGTGAGCTGTGCTGTTTCCGAACCTACAAAAGCGCAGATGTTTATGAAGCCACAAGGTGTATGGTATCAGTGAACCGACTAATCTCAAATCAGTCTCTGGGGAAGAAAAGTTATCCTTGAGCCACAGCAGATTCCTAGTCCAGTATCTTTGCCCAAACACATATGCCACCACAGCGCAGAGGGACAGGATACATGGATGGAAATGGTTAGCCCTAGCCAGGAAGGAGTTGCAGTATTGATGGGAACTACTTTGTCCATAGCAATCCAGTTCAAATGATCATCAAAACTACCATCCAAGTACATCCAACTGTCAACGGATGTTGCAAAGGATTCATGCGTCACTGTAGGACAAACTGCAGGGCACCAAAACTAGACAATTCTTTTTGGCCATACATTTTTGCTTTTTGTCCTGTCCAAGTACCTGAGTACAGCCCTGGTGATACTGCCCTCAACAGTGGTATTTCCTACCCAGGTCCTTGAAAGTCTGCAAAAATTCATCAGTGAGACTGGAATTCTTGAGAGGAACATACATTATAAAGGACACAGTCAGAGAACCCACACAGTGGCATCAGCCATATACGATGGTTAAAATGTGCAATGAGCTGGTAAATTGATAATCTGTACCTAGAACAGGAACATAGAAACATCAGTTTCCACAACAGCCAACTGCTGTAACATTCTCCTCTATTTTCTCTTTCCCTTCATCATCTTACTCTTGATGATGACAAAGGTGTTAGAGTAAGATGAATAAAGAGCTACTCCAGCTAAGACAATAAAGCAGGCATTTACTATGGAAGAATCTCATGGACAGGTCAGATAAATTAGGACAGGGATTACTTTATTCAACAAATAATGCCAAATACAGCAATTGAAAACTCTTCAGTGCCAGCTGGGATATCTTTAACAGACTGAACTAGAATTTTAAATGCTCTAATAGGGAAATACCCACCTTTCTTCAGACTGTTCCCAGACCAGAGGAGCTGACCAAGCTGCATGTCTCAGGTGGGGTTGTTGGCGGGGGGAAGGGAATTCATATAGAAGTCCTAGAATTTCTAACAGAGGTGAAATAGAGAATTCCAGCATAAACCCAAACTAAAAAACTCATTGTTCTTATTCGTCTCTTCCTATTAAAAATAGGAATATCCAATTGCTGGCCTTGTATTTCTAAAGTACAGATAACTTCTAGAATTTGGACCCAAAGTGCATGGCAAGCGTTTGACAACATTTTGAACCACTTGTTCTTTAATGATTGGTGAGCACTTCAGCAACTCTAATCTTTTTGTGTGACAAGTCCCTGTAGGAAATCACTGAACTGACTTGACAGGTTTCTAAAATAAACTGTAATATTCAGTGGCTAGTTTGGTCATTGCAGAGAAAGAGTATTTTCAAATAAGAGAAATAGGATAAATTTTAAAGAAGAAAGTAGGGAGAAACTACATTATCTGTAATTAAAAAAACTTCCATACTAATGCATAACTTCTCTTCACATATGATTTTTCACTTAAAATGGCACTGTGAGAATGAATTAAGGGCTGTAACAGACATCATTTAAGACTTTCTAATTTCACATAAGATCACTACAAATTAAATGCTGTGAAAAACTTAATTGAAAAAGGTCTGTAAATGTAGATATTTTTACAGTACCTAACATCATAAAACTTCACTTAGATTTAAAAAATTAAGGTGATAAAGGCTTTTCAAAACTCACAAAGCCATAGTCAACTGGGTATAGATTAAAACTACAGTATAATGTTACTCTAGGACAGCAAGTTTGCCAGATTTTCCTTAATGATCTGATAAAGTCTCAGAACAAAATTAAAAATCTAGACAGCAGACCCTTCTAAGGTCAAACTTAAGTACGTTTCTGGATTCTGGGATCTGGATCCTGGGAATAACACAAAAATATTCTTACGTATGCTGAGAGCACAGTGTTAACACTGACTTTTTTTGTTAACTCAGTGAATTCATTTAATCTATGACAAACCAGTTAGGATACGCAAATTCAAAGATTACATGAAATGTCTTGGCAGCAAAACATGTTGGGAAAGGGAACAGAAGAATAAATAGGCGTCCTGTTTCTCAGTCAACAATTCTAGAACTGCAAACTGGAAAACCCAACACGGTCAAGACAAGGTCACAAAACATATTCTAACACCAACCTCAAAGACTAACATCTGATTTTTTTGCAGTGTATTCCGGACCCCATAAGCTATTCCTGAAAAATACCTAGGCCATTCAAGCTACGGGCAAAATAAATACATTTTAAAAGGTTATAATAAAACTAATATGCCAGTAGCCAAACTCCAGCATAAAGCCCAAATCTCAGGGGGACTTAAATACAATTATCAAAGGTCCTTGAGTCATGTGTAGGAATAAAAGTAGAACTCTAACAAAGCCATTTTGCTGTCACTCTCAACACAACTACAATGCATACATGCAACATATATAGTAAAAAGTAATAAAACTTTTACCCTTTAGTTTTGCTTCAAATTGGAACAGAAGTCCTAAATTTCATAACTCTCCAAGAAAAATCCATAGATAACAAAGAAATCAATTCATAACAATTCAAGAAAAACAAACTAGTTCAAGGAAACTATAAACTGACAGTTTTAAAGACAGGAAAAAACATTCTTCAAAAAATGTTAAAAGTATACTAGTTTTATTTTATCTTGATTTTTCTAGGAAGTAACTCTTCCTCCTCATTTCACTCCATTAATATTCTGCACTACAGCGTTATTTAGCAAGTTCTACCAAAGTCTTTCTGATCTTGTCCTTTTTCGTTAGGCAAACTAGAAAAAAGGTAAGGCCACTTTAAGAAAGTTTCCAAGATAAAAAGAACTTCAGATCAAGAATAATACTCACTTCTGAGTTCTTCGATAGTCTTATTTCATTCTTCCTCCAAAATCTACATCAATCCCAAGTGGGTAAGACTAACTGTAGAGTTTTCTGAGTAGTCCTGTATCAAGACCACATCCAATCTTTAAAATACATGGATTCCGTTAACTTATTTGTTAACTTAACAAAGGAATTAAGGCAAACGGCAGTAAGTGAATATGCATACGTGACTTGCTATAATATGCCTTCCTGTAGAAAGGCGATTTGAGAGACATGATGCCAACACATACTGCTTAGGAACTGCCGAACACATCCTTCCCGGCAACTGCACATTGGAAGATATATTTCTACTACAGACGCATCAACTAAGGACCACTAAGGATTTAGCAATGTTTGCTGCTTCCTTCCCACAAGGTGCTACTAAATTGCCTTGTACCTGTGGAAAAATAGAGCCTACAAACATTTGCAAGGAAAATACTATCAGAACAAACATGATAACTACAAGCACCTTCCTCAACTGCTTATACTCATATGAACGGCTTTCTTTAAAGGTAGTAGAGAACGTCAACATCTTAGACCACCAGAAACGTGGCTTGCTATTTCACCATTCTAAAACCCAGCCAACGGTATTTCTTGCTCTATAAGTAGCCTACTGGCACTATTCCTACAGAAGACCAACCTACTGAACTACAGCATGGCTTCAGCTCAGGGTCACAAGTTGTTCTGACACCAGCAGCTGACCTAGAAGTGTGTCTGACATCAGAGACACTGAATAACAGCTTCTCAAATGGCAGGAGACTGAAAAGGTTACAAATTCTGTGTGCCTTGGCTAAGAAATATCTTTTTGCAGCTGCAAGGGAAAAAAGATGACCTGAAGATAGAGAAGAAAGATGAATCCTTGCAGGCAAGGAAGGGGCAGAGGACACAGTCCTGCACTGTACACATGAAGACAGCATTATCAGCCAGTTCTTGCATTTAATGAATTAAACTATCACCACTACAGGAATTTTAGCAACAGCTAAAATAAATCTGAAATAACATCAAATCCAACAGGAGCTAACAATCTTCCTTGGGACAAAGACTGAAATGTCAGACTATTTTTTTAGTTAATGAATATTCCAGGCTACCAAAGCCTGAAGATGCTGTTTTGATCTGCGTTCTTTTGCAGAATGGATTAAAAAAGATTTTACATTTCTCAACATCTGGTGAAAGATCAGGTTTCCAAGGAGATGAAGCCTGGGCCTTGGGTAAGTAGCCTTACTGCATTTTTCCAACAAACTGAGGTAAAAAAGGCAGGTGCAACATGCAGTTCATGCCAGCGAGCTATTCACCTCAATGTCCACCTCATTCAATGTAAAGCTTCATTAAATATACACCACAGGTTATTTGACAATGTTCAAAGTGATGAAATACAGATAAATCCAATTTGATAATTACAACTGGGATTTCTTCCTCCCACAAAAAAAAAAAACCCAAACCACAAAAAAGAAGCAAACTAAACTTAAATAGGCTTTCTAAATAACTCAATACACTAACTTTTAAAAAGAAAAGCATTCTCATTTTGTAAGTGCATCATTCTGTGTCCTTTTCAATGTCTTGAGTTTCACCTACATAACACCACAGGAGCACACAAAATTTCTGTCACCAGTTTGTATTTGATCTAACTAGACCTGGAACATATTTACTACTGCAATGCAAGACTACCAAGTACATATACACACACTAGGCAGAGTATACCTCTGCTTTTTTAGTCCATTATCTAAAACCTGCAGCAACTCTTAAAAAGACTGAACGATCCAGACTGAAAGTTCTTTCACTGCTTTTGAAAACGCCACAACACACCTTATTCGCACCTTCAAGCGCCTCTAAACCACAGACCCTAATTTCTATGGGCTGATCAAGCAGAGCTTTCAACAACAAAGTGCAGAAGTTGGTGCCAAGTTCCAATCGGTATCATCTCAGCCACGACATTTATGAAAAGCACTTATTTTTAGTCTGAAGTTTTCTAAGTATGATGACAGCCAAAAATTAAAGTTTCAAGCCATGTTTAATATATTAGAGAAACCTTAAGTATTCTTTGCTTTCTGTAAACTTATCGAGAACAAGGAAGGTACGCAGGCTTAAAAATATGGATTTTTGGGGGGCTTCTCTTGGCAATCATATGACTATTATATGCCTGTACACATCTCTCCTTGAAAACAACTAACTTTAAAGAACTTTAGGATATAGGTAGCTGCTTTCTACTACTTTTCTGCTCTCTTTCAAAAGCAGAACTATGGACAAAACTGATGACAAAGGTTAAAAATAAAAAGTATATGAGTTACAGAACTAAAAAAGAAAGCCACTAAGCAATGCACCAAATTCTTTTTGTTTTACTTAACAACAGTATATTCCTTCATGTTTCCCTGTACCTCCTATCAAAGTATAACCACACAGACAATTGGCTCTGTGCTGAAAACTGCTTAAAACATTGAATTTGAGTTTGAAAACAACGCTCCCGTATTCATCTAAATTAACCTGCATGCCTCTTGGTATTTCCGGCATGCTTGATACCAATTCACTTTTAAAAATAGTCTTACTCATATGCCGCTATCACATTAGGTCTCAGCTTTGTCATCACTGTCTTGTACAGTGTTAAGGAACTGTGTATAACTTTAAGATGTGCCAAATAAATCCAACAAACGTCCACTTGTACCTGCTCCTGGTTTCCCAAAAGAATCTTCGACAGCAGGTATTTGAAGGAAAAAAAACATCTCCAATAGACTCCCCCTACAAACATCACCTTCCTAACACATCCTTTGCAATGGTCCACAAATACAGCAGGTCTCTTGCTACCAGGTGGTGACAATGACTTGGTAGCAGGCCCTAACTTCAGCAGTGGCTTTGTAGAATCCCGGCTACAGCTAAGTTAGTTTACTGACATCCCCGTGTCCCCCAGAGGGCCTTTTAGTGAAGAACAAAACAAAAGAGCTCTCCTTAGGCTCTCTGTGGTACTTCCTTCTTGTCTAGGCAGTCTCCCAACATCCCTTCTTTCACAGACCTTAAGCCTACACAGGACCACACACCACAGCTGTCACACAGACAGGCAATGGAAACACGCAGTGTGGAGGAGAATGCAGGATAAAGCAGCATATTAATCTACAACCACAATATTTTATTGGGTTATTTTACACACTCCATTTCTACAAGTAGGCATAAAAAACCCTCTATGAATGGTCATGAGAAATACAAACCCACAGAACTCAGTAGTAGTAAAGACTTTCCCCTTAGTAGGCAACTGTGGTTTAGAATATTCAGATGAGAGGTCTATAGTTTCTGACACTTCAAATAGCTATTTACATTTGCATATTCCTAGAGCATAAAAAACATACATTCTTTCGAGGGCAGAGTTTAACCTCAGCCTTCTGCAAGGCCAGGTACAGAGACAGTTAGCCAGTATTAATAGTTAATTAAAACAAACAACCTTTCTTTTTTCCACTACAAGCTTAGCTGCAGCCTGTGTATTATCAGTCACTCCCATTTAAAAAAATCTTTCTGATAGAAGATATACTAAACAGGTAGAACAGGTACTTTAATACTAACCTATTACAAAAAAAAACCACCAGTCTCATTTTGAATGTTCAAGTACCAGCACTGTGAAAGAATTCTACTTGAAGGTTGAATGAATACTGTAAAGAGATTAGATTCAAAATGGTTTAAAAAGATGATCACCCTCTGCAGTTGACCCTTTCTACCTCGGATACTAAGAAAATACTCTAAAAATTGCTCTAAGCCTATTTGCTTCAAAAGCATGAAAACACACCCACTTGTTTCTTCACCGTTATTTTTAAGTACTAAAATTTTTCCAAAGCTGTTATAATTGAGGCACCGGAGTAACAGAAGCCTCAGCAATTAAAAACGCAAAGTGATTCCCCTGCCACCCCGAGCGCAAAGTCCTGACCCCGGGAAGCCTCCTTAACCTTCCCAGCACTCTACGTTCCCCGTCAGAGAAAAGGGTTCATTCTCCCGCTGACAGCAAAGACACACGTACAGCTGTGGGAAGCGGCCGCAGAAGCCACAGCGGCGGGGAGGGCTGCCCCGGGAGCCGGGGCTCACCACGACACCCCCGGGAGGCGGCTGCGCTGGGCTGCTGCAGGCGAGGAGCCCCGCCGCCGCGGGCCGGCCCGTCGGCCCTGCCGGTCCGCACCTAGGGCTGGCCGCCCCGCACCGGCTCCCGGCCACCGCCACCCTGCTGGCGTTCAACGCGCGCTCCTCGGGCCTCACCTGACGCGGACTCTACCACAGGGCACCCGATCTACTGAGGAGGATCCACGGGATGCGCTGCGGGGCAGATGTTGCAGGGACCCGTTCCCGTTGCAGGGGAAGGGGCGCCGACACCTCTGCCGGGTGACTCACGCCACCCTCCCTGTCCCTGAAGGGGCTGGCTCGGACCCCCGGTCCCCCTCTTCCCCCGCCCCGCCCAGCCGTGGGCGCACCGACAACAGGACCCCGGCCCCCGCTACGCCCCGGGACTCCGGGCGAGCTGCCGCGCCGGCGGCGGGCCCGGGGCCGGCTGCAATCGGGCCCCGCCACCTCCGGGTCCTGTCACATCGCCGAGACACCCCGTACCGGGGCCGCTCCGGCGGCGGCGGCGCCCCCGCTCCGCGCCCAGCTCCAAGGGACTCAGCCCAGCGCTGCCGCCGCGGGGTCCCGCCACCCCACCCCCCCCGGTCCGGCCCCCTCCCACCGGGGCAGCCGCAGCCCCCAAACCCCCAGGCAGGCAGCTCCCCACGGCCTGCCGGAGGGGGGCGGCCCCGGCGCGGTGGTAGCCCTAGGCGGGGGCTGCCCGCTCACCGGCGAGGCGCCGTCCCCTCGGGCCGGGGAGGCGGACGGCCCTCACCCAACAGCTCCCTCCCTCCCGTTAACCCCCCTCCCCCCCCCGCTCGCCCAGCGCCCGTTACCGGCTCACCGCCCGCTCCGCGCGCCCCCCCGCCGCGCCGCGCCCGGGGCGGGAGGCGGGAGGCGGTCGGCGTCCCCCGGCAGCGCGCGGCACGCCCGCAGCGGCGCCCGGCGCAGGCAGCCCCCGTCCCTGACCTACTTTCCGCCTGGCTTGCCACCCAACGGCGCACCACTAACCTACTTTCCAGCCAATGGCACCCTCCTCCGGCCCCGGACCGGACGCGCCCGCCCGCCAACGGGCGAGCAGCTCCTCGGCGGTCTTGGCCAATGGCCGGACGGCAGACGGGCAACGCCCGCCTTCCTCAACGGCGGCTAATCCCCGGGCGCCCCCGGAGTGGAAGCCAATCGGAAAGGCGGCTTGGAGTTTCGATCCCGCCCTCCGGCCGGGGGCGGAGCTGAGAGGCGGAGGGAGGGGCGCGTGCGCGGTGGCGGGGCGGGGAGGCCGTTAGTGGCGGCGCGGTACCCGGATGTGCCGGGGCGGGGCGGGTTTGGCCGTAGCTTCGCTCGGCAGTGCGGGGCGGCGCGGGGCGGCGGGCGGAGAGCGGAGAGTTGTTAGCAGCCGCTTCTCGCTCCTTTCCGAGCCTTGGTCCCGCCGCTGGGGCTTGCCCGTGTGTCTGCGTCATTCGCGTGACATCGGCCTGGGCCATGACGTCACCTCTGGAGGCGTGAAGGTCAGCGCAGCAGCCGTGACGGCGCTGCCCCGGGCGGCAAGGTGGCCGCTTACGCTGGTGCCTCGCCTCGCCTCGCCTCGCTTCGCCTCGTCTCCCTGAGACACGGCGGCGGCGCTCGCCCGGCCCGGGGCCGCAGCCCCGCGGCCTCCCTGCTCCCCTGCGGGAGGCGGGGGCTCCCTCCGCCGGCCGGGGCCCCGTTGGCCGGGGCTCTCCGGGCGCACTCGGCCCTGCCGTGGGGGCACCACCGACGCCTTGTGATGGCGCACGCCTTCTAAACCACCACTGCCTCGGCCGCACCCGCGGGCTGGAGTGTCGCTGCCGGTGTTGGCAGCCTGTCCTAGCAAATCCCAGCCTCGTGCCAGCCCCACGGGCTGTACGTGCGTGCGCCTGGATGCGATGTCACATCAGTAAGTTGGTGTCGCACCGTGCAACAGATTTTGCAAGTCCTCGGTAGCCTCACAGCACCCTTGGGAATGTCTCGGAAGCAGTGCCTGATGCTGCCATCATAAATGCCCCATCGTCTCCCAATGTGGTCGTGTAACGCTGATGCTGTACGCGGCAGTAATTTTGTTCAGCAAGTGAAAAAGGCCCATGATGGAACATAGTAAAGGCATCTACTGCGCCGTGTTACAGGCTAAATTTAGCTAATCCACGCAACAGTGCTGGCATGTAAAGGGGCTGTGTTGCAAGAACATAATCACAGCGTAGCTGCTTTCAAATGCAAACATTATCTAAATGTGATTGTATTATTGCTGCATCAGATTATGATTGCCACATTATAATTGTCTTAACATTTCCTGTCCTGTGATGCCGCATCAGAAATGTTTGGTTTACATTTACTAGTATAACATCACCGGAAAAGCTTGGGTTGCAGCATTATCACATCACAGCGTGGTTGTGGTTATTACAATCCACTATGGCAGAAGGTGAACTCATCCTATGCCAGCGTTAAGGCTTGGTTTCCACCTAACAGAATCGGGACTAAGCAAAGGCAACAAGTGGCCCCTGCTGGATGCAAACTTCCTGTTCATATCAGGATGTTCCTAACCCTCCAGCAGAGCAAGTTAAATAAAATACCATACATTAGAAAGATGGAAATGTATACCATGAAGAAAAAGGAGAAAATGCTTTTTTTTTTTTTTCCCCAGCAACTGTTTTAGTGGTGCTGCTTTGATTTGTTTTAGTGCACAGAAGTTATGGAGGTGGAGAAGTCTCCTTGACTACTTCTTTCTCACAAGTCTTTGTAGTTTTCAACATTGTTTCTACCCACCTGTAGAAATAATCTTCCTTATGGGCTCAATCACATACTGTCTGTTTTAAGGAGCCCAGTGACGGTTGTAGGGAATGATGCCAAGAATAATGATCTTTAGCTATTTCTGTAGAAAAGCAGCTTAGCAGGCCATATGTCATATTTCACAGTAAATGACTATTTTGAATTGTTTTTACACTGCAGTTTCTATTCATGAGATATTAAAATAACAGCATCTGGTTAATCAAATTCTGATTTTCAGCATATGATTATATATATCAATCCTATTCTACGACTTCCTTTAAAATAGATTTTAAGTTCATTGCAGGGAATTCCTCTCTGTAGGTCAGTAAGGCATCTTATAAGTGTCTATTATACCTTAAAATTTTAAGGGTGCAAAGTTTATCACTGACAAACTGAGAAATGACAGTTTGAGGTTTAGCGAGACCTGAGTTCAGCTAATATGCTGGAAAAGCATTTGCATCACCCTTCTACCATGCATTTCTAAACACAAAAAGCAAATAGAAGAGGTAAGGCTTAAGCAAAGGTAGAATATTTTATCCTTGAAGGGTAGTACTTGAAGGAGCACTTGAAACTGAGATTACACCACAAACTGGAATCTGCTAGAAGGACCGGCTCAGTTGTGTGCTCTGCTCAGGGCACTGTGCACAGGCGTGCCTGATACAATAGCGAAAGCAATTCCTCATCCAGTTGCCTCTGACCTGACTCATTTTCAGATTTTAAGCTTTTTTTAAAGGAGGTAGTAAATTAGGTCTTAAGCAGAAATTTAGCTGCCTCCTTAAATATGTTAACGCTTATACCATGTTTAAACACGAGAATTTACTAATTTCTGGCTTTAAATTATGATTTAAAAACAGGAAGAGAGTGTGCTGTGTGGTGATTGTACTGAAAATTGTGTTTTATTAATAGAATACTGGAACAACTAGCCTACATTCTAAGTGATTGATTTTCTTTACTGTTTTCATATTTGAATGCTACAGTAACCACTTTCCTGGTCTTAGGGTTTTGATTTTGTGTCTAGAAGAGTAGTGGATCTGATCTTCATTAAATGCAGCCTACCTAAGGTATAAGGTGGATATGTCAGGGGTTTCACTTTAAAATCTGCAATTTTAAAATATTTTTTAAAAGCTAGATATCTAATTACATGCACAAAAAGGAGTCTAGTTTCTCACACAATAACCCCAAACCTCTTTTGTTGGTTTTTTTCTGGGCGTGTTGCCTTCAAACAGTCCCTGATATATCTCTGGAACAACAACAGATGTTCAGAAGTAACCTGCCAAGTTAGTTCTTTTGATATTTTAGTCAAGTTTTCTCTGAAACGTGATTCATGACCCCAATTAGAGATAGGGAGGGACAGAAATCTATGAGTCTTTGTAGCATGAGTTCTTCTAAAATAATTTGGAGATAGTATTTTATGTGTTTATTTTTTAATGTCTTCCAAAATGTGTCCAAGATGCGCTGTATATTTGAGCACCTAGCTGTGGATCCAGCTGCTTTACAGCATTTTAAATGGCTGCTTTTTGTTTATAGGTTTTCAGACAATGTTAACTTGCCTGTCTTACCCTTTTATGCAATCTCTTCCTCCATTTGACAATTGACATACAAGCTATGATCTTACCTGCAGCAGGAGAAAGTAGAGCTCATAGAAAATTAGAAAGACTTAATAACTTGAATACCTGGATTTCTTGCTCTGTCTATACTTTAAAAAACCCAGAGACATACTCAGCCATATTTCTCACCCTGTTACACAAAGCTGGTGCCGTGCTTCAACCCAGTTATGAGGACAGAAGAAACTGGAAACTATGGCTTGGTACTGTTTGCAGACTGATGCAGGAACTCCCACAGTGGTGGTCTATTTACTACAGTCTGTCACAGCTCATGTGTCACTGGCTCAACCCTCTTCAAAACAAAAGTTTTGTCTCAATGAGCTATTGCTTACTCATTCTTTTCAGGGTTCTTCAAATTCTTGAGGTATTACAACACCTAAGCCAGGCAATTTTAGGTTTTTCTGCTTTTGTTTGTATAAACGCTGGTTACTTTAAAGTGTGTGTACTTACTCCTGCCACGATATTTCCAAATTTGAGCACTAAAAGTCATAAAGCAATAAAAGTTGACTTTTTTGTGTGCCTGCTTCCTTCTGAGCTTTTTAAAATCCATTCTTCATCCTCACAACCTTTGTCATAATTTCAAGGGCTGGAAGCTTGTTGCAGAAAAAAAGAGAAGATTCTTATACCATCCATTGATTTCAGTCCTGTGGTCTCTAAGAACACCAATTAATATTCTGAGACTCAACAGGAACTCACAAGAGTTGGCAATCCAATATCTGGCAGCATAACAAGAACAGGAAGAACCACGTAATGAGGAAAACGAGGCTAAAGCCAGGGAGTTACATTCTAAGTACTTCTCTGCAATATTTTTTCAAACTTTATGGAAGGCTCAGGAGGAAGAATTTCTATCTTTATCTGGATTCAAACTTAATGGAGGTCAAAGCACTGTCTGAGTTTTTACTTCATTAAAAATATGTGGAATTTAATTAAGTTTCAGAGACTGGAAGTCTGAATTTGAAGGCGAGATGGTAAATTTTAAATAAGTTAATACAATCCTAGTGAAAAAAAATACTTCATATTAAAAGTCTTGAAGGTTACAGCCTTTTCAGATAACAACAGTTTTCCAGTAGGGGCTTGTCTTCCTACTTTTTTTCCATTTTCTAAAATTTTATCAAAATATTTACTAAAGTTTCATCTACCATTTTTGTTGATTAAAAAAATCTCTATCTTGGAGTAATTACCTTGGAGTAATTTTGATTCAGTACCATATTACTTTATTTTTTTAATGCGTTGTGTATAAACCTAGAGTTAGCTGGTATGAGATTCTTGCCTCCCCACACAAAAAATAATAAATCTAGAATCCATTTTGTTAAGAGAAGATTAGATCAAAGATACTCTTGAAATTGCTGACTGCATTTCTTCAAGATTTGTTGAGGACGCTAAGATCTAGGATGGAGTTTTACTGCCTTTTCTTGGGTGGGCGTGTTACAATTTTATATGGCCTGTTGGCACCTGCATCTTTGACTAAGACTAACCTGTTTCTTACTAGCAAGGAAAGCTATAGCTTTTATAGCTCTTTCTCTTTTTTTTTTCCCTTATCTGCCCTGCATCATTGCAAGAGTGGTGGCTGCTTCACTTGAACAGTGGTACAAGAAAGATAATCTTTGTCTTAGAACACAAAAAAATCTGTTACGCGTTAGTTGCTGATTTCAGGAGAGTAACAACACTCCTATGGTAGGGTAAAGCTTAATTTATTGTTGGAATAAAGCTTCATTTAAGAACAGCAAAATGTGCCAAATCTGGAAGCTAAATTTCGCAGAGTAGCCAGGGCAAGGCAGTACATATGCAGCTTTGACTTGAAATGAGGATAAGAATCAGTGAGGGAAAAAAGCAACAAGATTACTTTCCTTTTGGTAATGAAATGAACAGAGAAAGCTTTTCAAGCAGCCTTGATTTGGTCGTTTTAAGGGGTAAATAAGAAGCAGATTCAGTTGAACAGAAAGGGATAGCTGGAATTGTAAATGTCATTTAAATGTTTGAGGAGTAATTTTTTTTTAACTAATTAACAGCCACAGACTGTATTAATTAAATAAGGATAATATCCTGCCTTTTACAGATTAGAAAAACAGGCCAGGAGATTAAATGAGTTGGCCAGGGTTACACCCACGTACTAAGTCAGACGCAAAGCCACAATTATAACTGGAGTACCTCGCTGGCAGCCTTCTAAAGGGTTTGGTAAGCCACTCGGCACCTCTGGTTATTTTTTCGTATCAGTTACACAAAACATTTTAGCTGTTTTGTAAATACAAGGAAAACATGATGCTTAGGACTCATATTCTGAAAAGAGCTATGAAATATTTAAAAACTAGGGGCTCGATTCTATTTTCAGTTAGTGCTGATAGCTCTAATAAAAGCAGATCATTTAACGATCCAGGGTTTTATTAGAGGATGGTGTCATTTGAATCCATTCCTTCAGGATTTCCAGATTGGCAGGCTGTAATGTGACAGTAGGCCAGTGATTTATTTTTTTTTAAATCTCATCCTACTAGACCTTATTCTGAAGTTTTTACAGAGTCAAAATTTGGCACTGATTTCAGACTGATTCCATCAGGCATTTGGAGTAGGGCCTGCAAGGTGAAGCGCATGACATAGGTTGTACTTCCCCTCAACGTTACATGTTGCTACTCTCTTGACCGTGTAATGTCATTTCAATGCTGTGATTAGCTGTAGACAGGAACCATCTTTTAAAGGGAAAGAGCAATGCATCTTTCATGTTCAGTGAGCTATGATTTCTCCATTGTCTACAGACAATTAGTCAAGTAGTCTATTAATATTGCTTTGATACATATTAATGTTAGAGAAAAAACATCTTTGTTGCCAGAGAAAATGCATGCTATTTTGACAACAGAGCAAAAGCAGACTATTTCTGAGGCTTATGGGTATATCAGCCAGTAGGTGTGCTTGGCGTGTTGTAAATGGGAAGGGTGGGAGGACACCGTCTTGTTATTAGTACATGCAGAAAGACAGGAAGTACTTAGTGAAGGCATCCCTCTTGTTCTGAGTTCCAGGAAAGTTATTCAGCCAAACATATGAATCACAATGCAGACTAGAAGGGAGTTTCTGTGTGGCATGAAAATAACAACTGCATTTTAAAGCCTGAAAAGTCAAACAGTTTGGTGCTTTTGTTCTGCTGCAGATTCTTCATGGAAAATAGCAACCCCAGGAATATTTGGCAATGAAAAGTCTTAGTGCATGAAATGTGAAGTTTATATAAGAGATACCATCTTACTCATCAGCTGCTCTATTTTAAGCCCTGCTCAGCATGGGGACTTTCATTTTGTGATCTGTTTGGACAGCAGCTGGTACATTTGAGTTTTACGTTAGATGACATCTTTACAATCTAAAGGATACTTAACATAATCCTGTAAAATCTATTCTCATAGTTGTGCTCAGTCACTCATCTTCCATCTTAGTGTGTTGTCTTTTCCCATGTACATTTTCTGTCCATTTCATGTTAAAAAGTCATTGTATCAACAGCATAAAGTTAGTCCACAGTAATGTTTTGCTGTGATGTGATCAAAATATATATATACAGCATATGCCATAAAAAGGATGTGCCATTTCAGTGACTGAAAAAGGCAACAAAAAGGAATCCATAGTAACGTATGTTGGGGATAAATTGCAGTAACTAGCACAAATAACAGAAAAGGCAGTATGTGTTTATTATTTATATACAAAGACAAGCTACATACATGATTTAGATTCACTTGGAAATATTTACATAGTGTAAGTATGAAACGAATGCCAATTTGCAACCTAATTCCAAAATCTAGCAATTATCAAGCAGTTTGCCTATTGCCATAAAGTCCTAAGACTTCATCTATCCATTCATGCAAAAAGGAAAATCTTTTCCGTCTTCGTGGATTTTAAATCCCAGTCAGCTCTAAACAAATGACAAAATAGGACAGAAGCTGAAGACACTTGCTCCTGAAGACGCTTGGGAAAAAGACTGATGAGAAGAAAGAACAAAATATGGGCACTGTTGAGGTATGGCAGGGATTGGACCCTTGTACACAATATCAAGTGGAGCTACCTGTCCAGCCAGCTTGCAATGCTTTTCTCTGTCTTCCCCCATCTTCATAGACCATCCCTGGGCCCCACCAGCCCTTGCGCTCTGATGTGGTTGCCTGAATTGCATGCTCAGGAACTATGCACTAGAGAGTATGTGAAGGTTGGGAACTGGAGCTGGGAGGTGTCAGAATGTCACACTGATGAGCACTGGTGCTGTAAGGGTAATTTGACTCTCAGCAGCAGAACTTGGCTAGGGAGGGTATAAAGCTTTTTTTGCACTTTATTTCACGCATGAGTGAACTGGTATCCATTGTTTTTTGTGTGTTTAGCTGACCTTGGTTATTGAAATCTTAAGCACCAATGTCATACTAAATGTATTCCTACCAGGACTGTTGCTACATCTCTTGGGTTTTAATGGGACGAATTTAAGGAAGGAAAACAAGGGGACTTTAATCTCCGCTTCTTCACTATTAGTGGTAACCAGGAGGTTCTGCATCATATGGCTCATAGTGCATTCACACAGTTGTTCAGTTCCACTTTCATGCTGGACTTGCATTGGCCACTCATTTCTCCTGCAGTTCCCCAAACAACTGCAGCCCCAGAATGATCTGGACTGACTGATCTTGAAGAGCAAGACCAGAGTTCCAGCCTGCTTTTTACGATGTGTAGTATGTGCTTCTGAGTCTGCAAGACACATGAAATGAAGTTTGCCTTGAGTCTTGACCTTGTTGCGTTGCAGTAAATTTGCACTTGAAGCAAAGCTACCACATCTGATACAGGTCCCACCCTCTCCACACCCACTTCAGTGACTTCAGAAATCTGATTATTACTTATGTGCATGTCACTGGGAGTGGCATAAATTTAACTATTATTGTATATTGCACTTCTTTGATATCCATCTGATGTTTATATTTCCATATGTGGCCACGAACCTGAAAATTAGGGCCTTTATAGAATGATTTCTACTAATATAAATTATTTTTCTATTCTTCGCGAGGCATTATTTTTTCTTTTAACTTCTGAAAAAAACTCTAGTTCTCAGACAGCATGAAGAGCAAAAAGATACTCTTCAACACTGTGGGATCAGAAAGAGCATGAAAGTGACCTGATACACTATTCATCTTAGACATAGCATAGACCTATCCACTTATCCATGAACACGTGTTTGGAGACAAGCAAAGAATAGGAGGACTAGTCTGGGTAATATTCATAGTGTTCTTAAGTCAGTCCTCTTGAAGCTTCTTGAAAGTGTGATAATGGAGCTTGAACATGGAGTCAGTCAGAGTGAGTGGAGGGAGCAAGACTAAAATGTTCATTGTTGCCAGATAAATCGGGCCGGGAAGCTGCCCGACGGGCCCAGGGCAGTGCAGGTGGTACAGTCTAAGCAGATGGTTACAGCTTGCTCTTGAGTACTACAGATTTCTCGAGGATATGTTAATCAACACATTTTAATACACAAACAAAAATCTGCCATTTTTAAAATTAAAAAATGCCAGTGGTCGGTTGCACTTCTTGTGCAGTATTACTTCAATGATTTTCACATAAAGCTAATGAAATGTAAGATACTCCACATATTCATTTGCTATGTTTATTTCCCCTGCCATTTCTTTGCTTGCTTGGATGTTTGGGAAGTTGTCTGTATTTATTTAAAGGGTTTGTATCATCTTCAGGTGTCCTGTGGATCGACGTATGGACCAGAGATCGAGAAGGAACGCATGAGATTACAGGGGAGTCTTAACAATTTAATGACAGACATACTTGCATCACCCAACAAAATAAAATCCTACTCAGTGGTTCTTCACATGCTCCTCCTGCAGGCTGTCTCACTCGGAGAGCTGAAGCAAGCTGAGCCTGCCTCCGTGTCAAAGTAGGTATGATACCTACAAGTCTTTTCTATGCTAAAAGTCTTCTCTGACTTTTTCGGAGTAATCCTTTAGGTATGTGGTTTTCTACTGTTATTTTAGACTTGATCTTTTAATTAATTCAAACTCCAAGTTGGAAGTAGCAGCTTGGGGTAGCCAATTATTTTGAATTTCCTTGGGTTTGCTCCCATAATCCTTATATTGTGTCATACTTAATTATGCTGATGCCATAAAGTAGTGTATAGTTTTTCCTACATAATTCGTTTAATTTTGTCTTGGAAAATGCTAAGCCTGTCATAAATAAGACCTATATCATCCCTAGTATAGTTTTACTTAAATATAGCCACTAAAAGTACAGTTTCATCAGGCTCCTTTTACTCCAGATTTTAATGACTGTTCTCTATTGTTTATGGTTTAATATCAGCTATTGGTTACATGACTACAAAATCTATGAAAAAGAAGAGGACATACTGCATGTGTAAATGCCAAGCATGACAGGATCAGTAAAGGTGAATAAATATATTCATTACAGCATACACTTTGCTGAAATAGTGAATTGAATGTCTGCTTTTAGGAAATCTGATCGACATCTCATGAAGTCAATTGAAAGCCTCCCCTAAGTGATCTTTGGATCAGGTCTTTGGTGAAAGAAGGAAATGTTCTTTTTTGTTTCTTTCAGGTTTTTATGTGTTGTATTGGGAACTGGATGCAAAGCTCTTGTTCAAGCCAAAGACAGTATCTGTAACTATGCAGATCAAGTTATTAATGAGTAAAGAAATTCACTCCACAAAAAGACCTGAAAGATTGCCAGTGCTCCTAGCTTGTCAACGCACAATTAGGCTCTTTTTGTGTTTAAGTAGTACATACCTATTTAGTCAACAAATATATGCTACCCATGCTAAAAGTTATAGGGTGGTCTCATGCCTAGGGGACAGAAGAAGAAATCCACAGACTCGTGAAGTTACTTCAGACTAAATCCTTTCTTTTCAAAGTGAATTATTTGCTTAAACTTTTCTGAATCTGTGTCTCTGACCTTTTGTTTATTTGTCGTTAAATGGGAATAAAATTACTTTACTTTGGTATTGCTTTGAAGCATCCTTTTTAATATTTTTGAAGTCTCTTGAGATTCTCCACTGAAATATAAGATAAAAATGCAAATCATCATCATGCTCTTTTTGCCAGTGTTCTGTTGTGGTAGACCTAATTCTTTTTTCATGTTGTGGTTTGTTTTTTTTGTGTGTGTGATAATAGGTACTAATCTGAGGTTCAGAGGATAAAAGGCTAAAATGCCACAAATATTAATTTGAGATAATCAGTAATTTTTTAAATTAGCCAATATGAAGGTTTTGCCACTAATGTAAAAAACAGCCTTCTATTACTTGGCCTCTGTTCAAACTTTTCTACCTGTTGCATTTGGTGTTTCTCATTAATATTGAATTAGCAAGTTCCCAAATATGACTCAAAAAACAATTAATCACACTCAAAATGGAAATATGAAATACAGCCAAGATTCTCTTGGAGCACTAGAATGCATTCTGCTATAAGTTACATCTCATGTAGCCCTATGGAATCCATTTGGATTTTGTAATAAACTGTATTTTTGTGTAATATTTCTAATATATTACTGGTATTGCAGTAATCAGTTTAGTGCAGTAATAACTCTCATTAGGATTGGGTTCTAGTATGCCAGATCCTGTACCAGCAAAATAGACAGAGATAATATTTTTCAAAGTGTTTAAGCAGCATAGGAACCTGTTCCATTTTAAAACAATATTTAGGCACTTGGAAACTGCTATTTTATTGAAAGCCCATAGTATTTTATCAGTATAATTCATTTCAAGAATGGAACAATGGGATTTCTTCAAATTTTATCCTGATTAAAATGTTATGGTTTGAGTATAGGATTTGGAGATTTCCACAGGCATAATAATGAATTTTAAAATAATTAATGTAATTAACCCTTAACTGAACATATCTGCAAAGATATGCAAGGTAGCTCTGAAACTGAAGATTCAAATAAGATGACAAAGAAATTTCGAGAAAGCGTTGCCCAGAGAATATCCTGATTTTCCATGGCATTAACTTGATCCTAAATTTAAAATTTTATGAAGACTTGAAAATCAATTGTGGTAAATGGGGAAAACAGACGGTAGTATGGTGAAACAGCAGATCATACGTGTGAGAAACAGTGAATGTGTATTTCATTCAGCTAACATAGGCCCAGAAGATCTCTTTTTTGTGGCATACAATTAGTCCTAATCATGTCTGGGATTCCCAGCATCTTGTCTAAGGCATTTTATTCGTATTTTTTTGCAAGTACAACTACCAGTAGAATTGTATTTAAATGGTATCTCAGCTGTTTACAACCCTGGTCAGCAGAGTCGTGCTGACAGAAACCTGCAATATATTTATGACCTAGAGGTCTGTGCTTTGCTTCCATGGAAGACAAATAGACAAATTGCCAAAGAAGACAAGAAAGTGATGTTATCACAAAAGTCTGCAGAATTAATCAGTCATTCTTTCCTTGTCCCTGGGAAAGTAAAGCTGATGTATCTTACATGCTATATAAAATCCTATGGACCTACAGAAAAGAAAGGGCAAACCAGGTTTTCCTTAAGGACCTTAAGCTTTATGGATCCATATGCCTTCATTGCATGATTTTAAAGCTCATATACAAGTCTGTGCAGAGCTCATTTTAGGAAGCGTGGTCTTGTCATTTGGATCATCTGGGCATATAAGTTACTGTGCCTTAGAAATACTGCTGGCTTGGAGCTGAGCTTGGCCTTCCTGAAGCCAGGAAGGGAACTGGAAGAGAGTTCTGATTTTGTAGCTGTCACTGAGCTAAAGAAAAGCAGAAAGGCAAAGCGGAAGGTCTGATCAGTTTGTCTAATGACGCTAATGCTGTAAGAGTGAGAGAGTATCTGTTAGATCACGCTGACACATTTTGGCTCTTTTGAGTCATCACACACCTGTGTAATGTAAGTGTCGGGCACATATGTTGTATTTTTTTGCTGTGTATATTCATAATTTCATTTCCCAAGTAGATGTAATTTGTTGAGATGTGTTACCGAATTCTGCTGTTGGTCATAACTTGCTGATTACAGCAAGGAATATATGTTTTCCTTTTTTCCAAGGGTACCTCTTTTTCAGGGTGACTATGTTTAAGGATTGTAATTGTGATTGGTTAAACAATGTTTTGTGGGTTTTTCCTGTCACAGAGAAGGCAGTTAAATGTGCATATGCCTTATTATTATAAGGCAGATAGTTTGGTCAATAGATCATCAGTTGAGTGATTGCTTGTCTTGAGTATTTCTGTGTCTGTTAAATTTAGGGCTTTCTCCAGATTATGAGAAAATGTTCTTGATGATGCTTGGTACAGGCTCATTCAGATGTCACTGGCCATTGGTTGCATAATCTCCGTAACTACAATCTTAGTCTAAGAAAACCCTTCTTCTTCAGCAAGGCCTTTTTTAGTCTTTTCGTGCATATTGTTATTGTTCCTATTCACATAGTAACCATTTTTACCTCATTTTGTCTCTGCTTTTAAACTAGTTCAGATGCACTCAGTGCTTTAAAAACAAACCTTTAAAGGCATTTCTCTTTATTTTCACTTTGAAGCCATAGTAAATGCTATATGCTTTTAAGCATTCAAAAGGCTTTGTGGACTTTGCTTTCTGTGTTGTTAATGCAGTTCGTACAGATTCAGCTAGCTTTCATGTGTAGCAAATTCATCATATGCCTATTTTCTGTCTTTCAGCACCTCTGTTAGTTTGATGTTGGGTTCTGACTGGCTTTTATATTTCCATGGTTACAAGTAGTCACAAGGGTTCTGTTAACCTGTAAAGGCAGAGTGATTATGGGTTTTTTTTACTCTAAGAAGCATAAAATTAACAAATTACACTATATATATATAAAAGATTGTTTTTAACATTACAATAAAAACTTCTAAAGTAAATTGTAATTCACTGAAAAAGTGTTTGAGTCTTTTGCCACCATTATGACTGTGTCACTTTTTTTGTAAACAGGAGTTTCTATGCAAAAACCTGGAGTATCTTTTCTTTCCCTTTTAATTTTGATTGAAATTTTCAATAGATTTTGAAGGCAGTAGATTTAGACCAAACAATGCAGGGTCAGACCTGTCCTATAGTTAAATAATCACTGATGAGCATTAATTATTAGTATGTGTACTATTGTTTGTTTTTAAAGATAGAAAAAATGGAGGTAGGAAGCACGTTAACTTGGTGAAGAACACAGATGTAGACATATCCAAATCAGACTAAGAACTTCAGATCTCAAAATATTGTATTTCTTTCTAACAAAAGACTAACAGGAAGCCCTTTCTGACTTTCGGATCTCATCTCTGGTCAAAGCCTAGATTCTTCCCTATAAATTAAGTTCAGAGAGTTGCACCTTCTATGAGTGGATAAGAGATGTTATAGAACCTTAATAGGAGAAGGCAGCTGGAAGAAGCAGTGTTTTTCTGAGAAGCTTTCTTTAGATAAGATTAAAGCAGTAGCAGATTTGAGGATTTTTGTAAAGAATAGACTTAAGTAGCTGTCATTTGTTATAGTCTCTTGCGATGAAGAGCTCTGAATCAAGGAGAGGTTTCTGGATCTTCCCTGGACAGAACAGGTAGTGAGTTGCTGAGGGCATGATAAAAGAAAGCCAGAGAAAAGACTCTAATAGGAAGAGAAAATATTCTGTACTAGAAACGTTTTGTACAGTGATAGAAGCATTGACTGGAATTGCAGAAAATGACCCTGCTAAACAGTGGAACAAAGTTCTGCCAGGGAAAGCGAATGAGACCCTCTGTCATGACCTATATAGAGTTACTGCATCAATGCATACAGCAAAAGCACTAGAATCTTCCTAATCAAAGAGGGGAAAACGCCCTCTTTACCTTTCTTTTTGGTGGTTTTCTGTTTAGCTGGAGATACTAAAATTGCTGAATTGCCAAATCAGTAGAGGCATAACGCACTTCTATGGTAAAATAGCTAGTAACACTGTAAAATAACAAGTTGTTTAAATAGTACAGCTGAAGGAGAAAAGCAGGGGGGAATGGGGAAAATGTACCAGAAAGCACATATCATATGCTATCTGTTCATTTAAATGATAGACAATAGTAATGACACAACATTCTTTATCCTCCAAGTGTGTTACGAATGTTAATGAACTCTCAGAATCCCAGTGGAGTGCATGGGCACACTGGTTATATTCAGATATAATGTATGAAAGACGATAAATGTATTCTTATGCAACGTATCAAAACATTTCTGAGCAGAAACGTAGCCCCCAAGTATACATATGAACAATTACTGAAACTCTAGTGTGATACTTGTGCTGGCAGCTCCCCATTGGTCAGGAGTGTGACTGTTAAATACTTACAGATGTTAGATTGTCAGATGATGTGTGCATGTCTTTGATGTTTTAGGTGGCAATGATGATTTCTTATGCGTGTGGAACAGTAACATTTATATATAGCAAATGTGAAGACCATGCTTCCAATCTGACTGTCAGTTCTGGTGTGAGCCCAGGGAGCGGGATTTGTGGATCTGAACCTGACCGGCTAGGTTGTGGCAGGATGACACAGGTGCCACCAAGCAGAAGAGAGATGATCTAGAAAGGGAGCATGGTAGTGACAAAGAACAGAATTTGCTGACGGCTTTTCAACAGCCTGTTTCAGATCCACCTGTGATTTTAACAGCCAATTCTGCTGAATTGGATGCCAAGAAATGGCATCTCTTGATCTCTGGATTTTCTCATTGCCAGGTTCAAAGTTCTTACAACTGTGGATGCATTAGCTTGCTCCCAAGAAATGTTTGGGTGTTTTTTAACTATGTGTTACATTTCTTAAAGTTGGTGGCTACTACTCCCTTCATCATAGAGTTTTCTCCTAGTAGCGCACTTACAGAGAGATGAAAATGTTCCCCCACTTTTCTGCGACTATATTTTTATTGAAATCTGATAAATTTGGTTTAAACTTCTTAAACTTCTTGTGAGTACATCTATTAAAAAAGCAGTGCAGGATACTCAGAATATTCCAGTCAGTAATTGTCTAGATAAAAGAGCTAGAAAAGGAAAGTAGTTGGTAGGTGTGTAATTACTTAGTGTGGAATTATTCTGGAATTCTGTAAATCAGCATGATAAACTCAAATTGTAATAGAGTATGGTCAAACCAATTGTTCTGTCTCCAGAGTGGGAAAATTATCTCTCTTTGGAATTTAAATGGAATGTGGAAATGAATTAATTTGAAACTTGCTATGCAGGAAATCAGAATATGCTAACGATTGATTAAAATATGCTAATATTTTCTAATATTTCATCAGTGTGAAGTACTTCTAAAATTATTAGTATTGTTCAGTCCTAGAGGTGACTGCAGTAGAACTTGCAAGTAGCTTGTGAATCTATGTGTATAAACATAAATTTTTCCCCTCAGAGTGGTAGCTTTGCTATTGCCTGAAAAAAGATATTGGCCTCTACATCTTCTAAAAACATAATTCTTCAGGAAATGAGAGGCAATACCTCTCCTTATTTCCTTCATAGCCTATGCCAGTGAAAGTCCTGACAAAGATAAGACGAACGTTGTTTGCTTTAAAAGCAAAGAGAGATACTGTTCTTGGGGATGGGAAGCTGGAGCTGATCCTTTGGTGAGTGCTTCAGGTGACAGTGAGACTTGGAGTTTCTGGTTCTGCTCATACTTTGGGCTAAGTCCCTCTTCAGCATAATTCCCGACCATACTGTAAACATGACTATATGAAGAGCTGTTTAGTTGTTTATAAGTGTTTTGCCTGAATGTTTACATTCCAAATTGGAAGAATTTTGTTCTGCAGTGCCCACAGGAACATTTGTTTGTTCTAACCTGCTTTGATACATGCTCTCACTTGTCCAGCTATTATCAGTGTTTGGAAACCAAACTTTTAGGGATTTAGCTGTTTATTTTATAATGAAATCTTATTAAGGTTCTAAACTCAGCTGCAACCTTCTGATTGCCATGAGAGGCCAAGACCCAAAGATGATCCCTTTTCAGGATTGTTTTCAGAGGAGCAGGAACAGAAAATAAGGAAATCTTTTTTGTTATAGAAAAATTTAAAAAGCAGGAGCTGTCTTGTTCTTTTGCAATATTTTTACAAGTTTCCATTATCATTTTTCAGTCTGCACAAATATCTGAAAAACACTTAAAGCAGATGACTTTCCATGTTGCTTGTATACCTTAGCAGTGCTTATCTTAGAGTTTCACTGTGGCTTTCTTGTTTACTGGAGCAGTTTCTGACCTTGCTAGGACCCAAATGTGCAAAGCAATCTGCAATACTTCCTCATTTATGCAGTCTAGTTCTTGTGGTAAAGGCAAAAAGGCTGTCATGGAAGCCAGGAGGGAAGGTTTTCACAAATTTTATTAATGTTTCTGACTCAGGAGGGACATGTTTATATTTATATGTTTGCATTTTTGTTTTAGGTAATAAGCCTGGAGTTTACGAATTACATACAAGAATCATCTTAAAGGAAGAGACATGGGAAGGCTGTATCATAGTGCTGGGGTAAAAGAAAATATCAGATAAAATAAAACTTCAGCTTTTTAACTTACCGAAGCAGGAGATATTACTCAGGTATCTAAGCATGGGGTTGTCTCTCAAAACTCTCGTTAGCTAAGTGTTTATTGAGGTTACACAGAGAAACTTAGATCAGATTAAGAGAAAAAAAGTATTTAGCAAGTATGAAATAAAGCATTATTGAAGATCTTTCTGCAAATAAAGCAACAGCAAAAATGGAACTTAAGTTTACTTTTGTTGCACAAATATATGCTTGTGTTTCTCTTGTGTTTAGAAAGATCCCTTTCTATCCATGAACGCCTAATGAGTGATAGATCAGAATCCAACAAAGTGATTGTAAGACAGTTCAGTGCCCTGTAACCTCCAGCAAATTAGCTCATGATAAGTCTGATTATTTGGTTGCTGCTGTGCTCAGTTACTTGTTCTATGTATTTGTAATGTCTCTTGCATATGTTGAATAGACCAAGAGGGGGCAGAACTGCCTAAGTGTAGTCACTTGCAAGTGCCTTACAGGCATCTATACTGCGTGGTTAATGAAAATACGTGGAAAACTGGTCTATGAGAAAGATTTCATTATAATTGTAGTTTAATGTTCACCTGAAATCAATTACTCAGATATTCAGAAACTATTTATATGTATTTTTTACATAGGTCTTTCATTGCTGCTATACTATAACAAACATTTCTAAACTAAATGCTTTCTGGGTTTTAATAGCACTGCTAGGGGAACTCAAGCATTTAGCTGGATTATTCAGTGTACACTTGAAACAGACTTGTCATTTTTGCTATTGAAGGTTACCGTGAATGTAGTTTATTTTTGCCTTTTTTTTTTTTTTTTTGGCTTTAACTATAGTCTGCTTTCTCTTATGGCTTCTAAAGCAACTAGTTTGGTAGTTATTTTTTTGTCTTTTCAGGTTTAGAATAAAAAGTTTTAAATCAAAGTGTGTATTTTTAATGTATAGTAAAATATTAGTCACATTACCTATAAAAAAGAATACAATCAGTATTTCTCTTGAAAACTTTAACAGAATGGAATGCAACAATTTTTATTTTTATTTTCTGTAGAGAATCTGATTTAAAAACCATTCACTCAGAGCGATTTAAATCAATGTACTTTGGTGTTGTGGTTTAACCTGGCAGGCAGCAAAACACCACACAGCTGTTCGCTAACTCCTCCCACTGTGGGATGGGGGAGAGAATCAAAAAAAAAAAAAAAAAGGTAAAACTCATGGGTTGAGATAAAGACAATTTAACAGGACAGAAAAGAAAGGGAAAATAAAGTAGTTATAAAAGACAATACAAAACAAGTGACGCACAATGCAGTTGCTCACCACCCACTGACCGATGCCCAGCCAATTCCCAAGCAATGGCTCCCTGGCCCAATTTCCCCCTAGTTTTTATGCTGAGCATGACACCATACGATGTGGGACATCCCTGGGGTCAGTTGGGGCCAGCTGTCCTGGCTGTGCCCCCTTCCCAGCGTCTTGTGCCCCCCCAGCCCGCTCGCTGGTGGGGTGGGGTGAGGGGCAGGAAAGGCCTTGACTCTGTGTCAGCCCTGCTCAGCAGTAACTGAAACATCCCTGGGTTATCAATATTATTCTCATCCTACATCCAAAACACAGCGCTAGAGCAGCTACTAGAACAAAAATAACATTTATCCCCCCGAAACCAGGACGTTTGGGTAAACTGAGCTGTTGACACAGTGTTTTTTTCAGAACACAAGCTGAGCTTCTTCCCAAACAGTTTGCAGCTTCAATAAAGAGAAGAGATGACAGTGACAGAGCAAGTCTTGGGGCAGAGGAGAATGAGCGGGTGAAGGAGAACGGGGAAGACAGTGAGATCCACTGTTTGCTTTGATACAGTGTTTTCTTTATTATTGTAGTCTCTTTCTAGCAATAGTGTCTGCTGCTTTTCTTCCTGGGAATTAGATTGAAACATACAATCAAAGAATGCTAATATTTATGCTCCAGTGCTTCTGCTTTATGCATTATGCTTCTGCTGTAGCAAACGTTATTTAAGAAGAAAGCTGAATGTACTAGTTTCAAGCCTTTTGGTGACTTTATTTTTTTTAAATGGCAGGAGTGTGCTTAAGCAAGTTCTTGAGATCTACAGAGTAGCATAGTTGGCTTAAAATATTAACAAAATGAAACGGCTAAAATCATGTAGTCACCTTCATAGTCTGGAGGTGGAGTAGACAAGAATTCTGGAGATATTTCAATCACTCACAGTAAAAGCAGAACAACCTTTTGGAGGCAAATAGCTATGTTGCAGAAGTACTATTTTAGGAATTATAAATAGTCAATATTGACCTCTGTCTAAACTAAGAGAGAATGATTTGGTTTCTGTTTAAAGTTGTGGATCAGGAATGCAGTCTTTGATATTAAACACTCTTTGCAGATCATATGGGGGCTGTCTAAACCTAACAGCTGTCTCATCAGCAAGCTGGAAAATAGATGGTTTGGCCTACCAGAATCTCTGTTGCAAAAGTGTTGTCAGTTCAGATCCTTGTGTCTGGGCTTATTGGACCAGTATTATGTCATCTGTATGAGCAATTTTGACGGCATTGCTATTTTATTAGATGCCGCCTACTAATTTGGAATGATATGACTGCCATAATTCCTTAAAAATACTTTTCTTCGTGAGTAATTAAAGTATTGCTAGCATTGTGACTTACACCCTTCTAACAGCAAATTACTTTTTACAGGTTGTGTGACCTCTGTTCTTGAAATTCTTGAACTCATAGCTGTGAGGTATTTTGATACCAAGTTCTTACAGTACATCTGCACCTGTGAGATATAAACCAGCAGCTATCTGATGTGAAACAATTAGGATCCTTAATATATTGTGAATCCACATTTTCCTATAGAACCATGCATCAGGATCCAACCGGTCATTTTAACAGTGTTACTATGTGGGAGGACAAATCTTGAAAATTTGAACTCCGTGTAAACTGATGTAATTTGTGTTCCTGCACTTACAAGCCAAACGTTTTGAAAGGGCATCCTCCTTTTGTTCTCAACATGTGAACTTGGCAAGACAAACCTGACTATTCCTATGCCCACATTAACTTTCACTTCAAAACACTTTAGCAAAAGCATCCAGCTAAAGTTTAAAAATACTTCTAATATTAACTCCATTCTTTGGCAAATTCACCTGTGAAAACTTCCAACTTCCTCTTTAGTGTTTTCAACAGTCTTGTATTCTGAAGGCCAAAATAGCACTGTACTAAAATCTGTATATAGGGATCTAAATAAATATAGCATCTTGAGCTAATTTTTAGTTGTTCAAAATGCAAATAAAGACAAGCTTTACTCATCAGTGCAAACTTGCTGGATGATTCAGACGGACAGATGAAGCCAAGGCTGTAATTCTCTGAAAACACTGTTTTGAGAACCGAATCTGATAAATTTTTAAAAAGCCTTTTCTTCTACAGACCTAGGACAGTATTAAGTGACTATATAGTTATTACTCGATCTTATGCCATGATAGATTGGCCAATATTATCAGAATTGTAGTAAGAAAGTGAGCAGAGTGGAGCAAAACTTTAGTAAACCTGGAGGAATTTGTGACTTCCTAGGAGCTTTCGCTTCTTTGGAGAAACAAGATAATTTCTGCTCTTATCGGACCTCATGTAGCCTCAGAATGATGAGAGTACTTTTTCTATATCTGGGTTTCTTACCTTGTTTCTGAGTCTCAAAAATTCAGTGACAGTGACAAGTTCTCATTATTTCAGACTAGATGGTCATGTTTTTATCCTGCTTCAGCAGAAGCAGGTTTTCTTTCCTTAGTGAGAAAATCACAAGATGAGAGTTCTCTTTGCTTTTTAGTTTGCCTCCTCCAGCCTGACTATAATTTTAGTAGCATAATAAGTAAGTCAAGATATCCCTATGTAAATCCTTCTTTTGATTCATGACTTCTAATTCAAAATGTTCATCTAATATAAATTGTTAATGAACAAATAATGTTTGAAGCCATGAATAATTATGGTTGATTTATTCAACTTACTTTCACCAGTAATCTGGCATATTTTATATTACCTGTTTGGAATTTTAAAACCGTACGAACTGCTGCAAGCATTTCCTCTTATGTTCTCCTCTGCCTGATAAATTGCCATATAAACTAATAAACTTTAGAGAAATTACCTTGCTGAGACCTTGTTTCTTTCACAATTCCCAAGATTTGTACTACAATTAATTCTACAATTCACTGGTCTCTCCACCAGGGTAAAAACTTCATTACTAGCCACTGTCAATGCCCTAGTCAATTTTCAGTCACTTCTTCAAATTAATGTAACTGGAAATACTTCTTGAATGAGTGGAAATTGCAGGGTCTATTCTCAAATACAGTGATTTCATTGTATACCACATCAAACCTAATACAAGTTATACTTAGAGTGGATTTTTCTTCTTGAATTTCCATCAGTGACTTCTCAAGAGTTGATTTAAAGGCATCAGCAATAGGCAGTAGCTGGGTTAGTCCTTTGTCATATGAAAATGTCAATTATTTTCTTCTTTTGGAAAATGACTGTTTCCCTAATAGGACTCTATTCTTGTATCTTGAAAACAAATAGATGTCCTACTGCTCGAGATTATATGATTGCCTCTCCCTGTTTTAGAACTTCTAGCATGGTCAAGAAAGATCAGAATTCTACCTGCATATTTCTGCTATTTCTAAAAACAACAGTTTGTTCCCTTGGGGTTATAGAACATATTTGTTTTATTCTATATCTAAATAAAGAATGTATGTCTACTGTACCTGGAAAAGTTGCCTCTAAGAGCTTTATTTTGGCTGGCTAGCTTTTACTTGAGTTGAATTTCTGAAGCTGTGGAATCTATGTAACTTTGTATTTTACTTCTTCAAGTCTTACATTTTTGACATTAAGTGGGAAATTATTTTCGTCATAATTTTGTGGTCACTACTTAGCCTTGCCTGTTCAGTTTCCAAATCATTAAGAGTTGCAAGGATAAAAATTTTCTAAGAGTTTAAACGAACTGGAAAACCCTTAGGTGCTTCAGAATATCACCTTCTGTCATCCTTTGTTCATGACTATCTGTAATTCTGTCTACAGCAGTATCATCTCACACAATTTCTACTGAGCCACACCTTCTCTCCATTTGAGATCAGATATTCTGCTTACCAATTTGGCCTTGTTTTCAGCTTGAGAGAGTATTCAAGGGGTCCATTTTTGAATGGTAATTTGCTTAGAGGTTTGCTGTTTTAGGGTAGCTCTGGTTTTGTGTATAGTCAGGAGCAAATATAAAGCTTTTGTAGGGAAATGATACTGCCATGTTTTTTATGAAACGGAAAGGATCATGGCTGACTGGCAATGCTTTACCAGCTGAAAAAAAAAGCAGAGAGGTTTTTAGAGTTTCCAGGTTAATTTGCAATAAGGAGGTGAAGGCCATGATGGAGAATTCTTTTGTTCTGCAGAGGTATATGAAGGTAGCTCGCTGTGTTTCCTTCTGCATTTAGCCTTTGCTTCAGCTTTCTCCATTCTTGCTGACTCCTCCCCTTTCATTGCTGGCATGTGCACTCTCCTCTGTTTTGTAGTATTTGTCCCTTTCTGGGCAAGTCCATCAGCTTCCACTGTGTTAGAGGTTATGGATAGGATGACGTGTCAACCTGAAATGTACCAATTCTGTTTAGATGCACTTTATATTATTTGTTGGAAGACAAGGTGAAACTTATGTTGGTCAATTCTACTTTGACATTCTTTCTTCTTCTGTTGATTCAGCCTGTTGGGGATACTGCATGAAGCCAGTTAACAAAATGGATAATGGCAAAATGAGCCTTGCATGAGATAAATGGACTGGCAGCTTGACTAACCCTGTTGTTTATTCACTGAAGAAGTAACTTATGACTTTGCAATCTGGTTAATGTGCTCAATTTAAACAGTATCTAAATGCTTGTAAATGAAATGTTGATTTCAATTTTTAAAAACCACAAACTGTTGTTCTTTTTGTAAGCAACAGACAGATGCTAAATCTTTTTGGTTTTAATCTAGTTGTTTCTGTGATTAATATTTATGCTATCTATTTACTAACAGTATGTCTTATTTTGGCCTCTGTCTGCCTGAATACTGGCTAGTTACTTTTGTTTCCAAGGACTGCATAGCAGTGCTGAAATCTATCTGTAATTGGCACTCTAGCATTGTATATTCATTTCTCCAGGGCTGAATAATTTTTTTCCCCCTCTTCATTTTGTTTTGGTCTTCTACTGTTATGTTACAGTGATTAAATTTTTCTGTTTCTGGGTTTTTTTTTGGTGCAAAGTACCCCTTGGCTTGTGTGTGTGTATGTGCACACTGCCTTTACTGCAAATGGAAACTTCACCAGATTCACTGTCTTGATGGTTGGTAGAGTCTGTTTTCAGACTGCTAAACTAAAATAAAAAGTGATCTTTATATTTTACACAGAGACGGGAGGTTAGAATTTAATTTCACATCTAAGTGGTATGAAATGGCATTATAGAATTGTATGATATTGTATAGAAATTTTCTATCCTTCAAATCTAGCTTACTTCATTAATGGTGGAGATTTTTGCTCCTAAGTCACTCAAAAATTCTGAAAATCCCACCTACCAGTATTTGAACAATTACTAGTTTCCTATAACTGCATTCAAGTTGTTCTTCTCTGTATTTTAAGATAAGATCATTGAGGCAATTCTTAATCTTTGAAAGTAAAAGCATTCAAACTAAGAGTAAAATGATAGAATCAGATTGTGTTATCATCTCATGGTATCATAGAATCATAGAATGTCCTGAGTTAGAAGGGACCCACAAGGATCATCGAGTCCAACTCCTGTCCCTGCACAGGACAGCCCCAAAATTCACACCATGTCTCTGAGGCGTTGTCCAAGTGCTTCTTGAATATTGTCAGGCTTGGTGCTGTGACTGCCTCCCTGGGGAGCCTGTTCCAGGGCTCCACCACCCTCTGGGGGAAGAACCTTTTTCTAATATCCAACCTAACCCTCCCCTGGCCCACATTCCTGCCATTTTCTCAGGTCCTATCACCAATCACCAGAGAGAAGAGATCAGCACCTGCCCCCCCTCCTCTCCTTGGGAGGAAGCTGCAGACTGCAATGAGGTCTCCCTTTAGCCTCCCCTTCTCCAGGCTGAACAAACCAAGTGACTTCAGCTGCTCCTTGTACAGTTTCTCCTCTAAACCCTTCACCAACTTCATGGCTCTCCTCTGGAGACTCTCTAGTAGCTTTATATCCTTAATATACTGTGGCGCCCAAAACTGCACGCAGCACTCGAGGTGAGGCCACACCAGCGCGGAGCAGAGCGTGACAATCCCCTCCCTCACCTGGCTGCAATGCAGTGCTTGATGCACCCCAGGGCACAGCTGGCCCTCTTGGCTGCCAGGGCACGCTGTCGGCTCATGTTCAGCTTGCCATTGACCAGAACTGCAGAGCTGCTCTCCAGCCTCTCGTTCCCCAGTCTGTCTGTACATCCAGGGTTGCCGTGCCCCAGGTGCAAAAGCCGGCACTTGCCCTTGTTAAACTTCATATGGTCGGTGTTTGCCCAGCTCTCTAATTTGTCTAGATCTCTCTGCCCTCGAGAGTGTGAACAGCTCCTCCCAATTTTGTGTCATCAGCAAACTTAATAAGTATTCTTTCCAGTCATGCATCCAAGTCACTTACAAAGAGATTAAAGAGTACCGGCCCCAAGATGGATCCCTGTGGAATCCAACTAGTCTGATGTAACCCCATTTACTATAACCCTTAGAGCCCAACCCATCAGCCAATTGCTCACCCACTGTGTTTATCCAGCTGTGTGCTGGGCATTTTGTCCAGGAGGATACTGTGAAAGACAATATTGAAAGCTTTACTGAAATTCAAAAGGATTACATTGACTGGCTTCCCTTGGTCAACTAGGTGGGTAACCTTGTAACAGAAATAAATCAAGTTTGTTACGCAGGACTTTTTCCTTGTGAACCTGAGCTGGCTGGGACCAGTGACTGTGTTGTCTTTCGATAATGCCCAGAATAATCTTCTTAATTTTGCCAGGCACAGAAGTGAGATTGATGGGCCTGTAGTTACCAGGGTCATCCCTGTTCCCCTTCTTGAAGACTGGGACAATGCTTGCCAGCTTCCAGTGAACTGGGACCTCTCCAGATTCCCAAGAGCATTGAAGAATCATTGGGAGAGGTCTCGCTGTGACATCAGCCAGCTCTTTAAGGTACCCTTGGATGAACCCCATCAGGCCTCATTGACTTGTGGGGATCTGGCTGGAGCGACAAGTCCCACACAAGTTCAGTGTTGATTGGGAGTTTATCATTCCCACAGTCATGGTTCTCTAGCCCAGGGCTCTGGAGGTCCCTGCACCCACTATCAGCATTGAAGACCAAGGCAAAGAAAGCTTAAACATCTCTGCCTTGTCTATGTCCCTGCTTGTGAGGTGACCGTTCTCATCAAGCAACGGGCCAATGTTATTTCTGGCCTCCCTTTTGCCATTAACATATTTTAAAAAGCCCTTCTTATTGTCCCTCACAGAACTGGCCAGCTTCAACTCTAATTGAGCTTTGGCCACACAGATTTCCTCCCCACAGTGGTGAACAGCATCTCTGTAGCCCTCCCATGTCGCCTGACCTTCTTCCGCTGGCTATATACTTTTAGGGACTGCCAAACCTTACAAATAGTTATATAATATTTTATAGTTATTTAGATGATTCTCTGTGAATCATACAGTTCATATTTACTGTAATATTTAAGCATACTATTGAAGGCTATGAAGAAAAGAAAAACTGGAACTCAATTATACACTATATGCACTATATAATATATAAACCATTTATCCTATAAATAGGAAATAGTTTTTCTGTATTTAATGTTCTTATAAAGATAAATAATTCCATTTTTTTAATTATTAAATTTTTATCTGGGACGTCTAGCATTTCTATTCCAATTGCATCTACTTTTAACAAAGCCAAATGTAATTGTTTTTAGTATGGCTTGTGTGTTGTATGGATGCTGGATTCCAAACTGCTGGAGATGTTTCCTTGTCTCCATTTTTACTCATTCAAATATGGTTTGAAAATTAATAACCTTGCTTTTGCTTTTTGATAAATTTTAATTTTAAAAGTTGATTAGGTATTATTTACAGTGTAGTTTTCATACTTGATCTTGAAAGATTGGAGGGAAATCTTCAATTGCTATTAACAGTTTCTGAATGTAAGCGTTTTATATTAAACATTGTGATGCTGAATGGTCTATGTTTACATGTACAATTTTTTACATGTACAATTTTTTAATATTTGATTTTCTCTCAAGAAATGCGAATAGCAGCTTCTTCATTGGGTTTGTGAGATCAGGAGTTTCATAGCTGGCCTTTACATCAGACTTTATTGCCAGATGCAGTCTTTTTAAAGGCAGCAAGCTTGCTACTGAAACCTAGTAGCATCATTGCTATGAAATATCGTGCTTTAGTGTCAGGAAAAGAGAATTTGTCAGATCTTGAATATTGGCACACATATTCCTGATCAGTAATATTTACTGAGAAATACTTGAAATTATTTTAAAACATTTCATTAGAAAGGTATTTTCCAGACTTTTTTTTTCAGAAAGTTAAAAATATGAATCATAATAAAATCCTTTAGGTTCTGTCATAATAATTATTTATATATCTTATGTTTGAAGTCTGTTCATTTCTTATTTTCCTCATTGATTTACTATCTTTGGTATTTCCAATTTTTTTCCCCCTTTTCATTTGACCATACTTAATCAGCTGCCAATATGGTTACAAAATTTTACTGTATCACATGGGTATAGCCGGCATCACAGTTAGATGTCCTATCCCGTGCAATATCTTCAGTTTCACAGTAGTTTACACGTGTTATTATTAATTACACGATTCTAAAGACAAACGGAGTCTCTGCCGCTACTCTGGAGTTTCTGGTGTGGTCTTATTTCACAAGAACTGGTAGTTTTCTAGGTGACTTCTCTGTGAAGTTTGTCTCAGCAGGCTAACAGTCATAAACATGAGAGCAGCACAGATCTGCCATTCTGCCGCTGTGAATGGCATAGGGCCCGCTGCAGCATCAGCTGTGGCAAAACTCCTTTCCGCCCTGCCCAGGCACTGCCCAAAACTTTGATCACTAATGACGTTGAAATTTTTGCACTATGTTTTGCCACATTCTCAGGTTATACGTGCACACAAGCCTGAAATTAAAAAGCACTGTTTGATTTATTCTTCAGTTCCAAACATACTTGTTGCAATCAGGGGGCCCCTTTTCCTTTTCCTGTTTCTGTAAGGTAAGAAAAGTCACTAGGGTTTTCCAGGTACCAGGCATGGCTCAGTGTCACCACATCATTATGGAAATTTAGGGCTTAGAGAAGTCTTGATAAATGGTATGTTATGTGCATGTGAATAGTTAACAGTTCTATTTCCTCTTTTTAGTTTTCAGAAGTAACTCCCGTGTGAGCATCCCAGAAATGGCAGGTATCCAGTGGGTTCCTGACACCTTTGACCAACACTTTCTCTTCAATCAATTATATCCTTAATTTAATGGCTCCCGACAATAAACTACTTTGGAACCCCTTTCTCAATGGGTAGAAATACATGCTGTTTTTGAAAGTGTTAGGCTATCAGCCGTGCCAGGAAATGCTCTGGCAAACAAAAATTATGTCCACAGATAGAGTGTGACAAAAAATTTGCTTCAAGCCACAAGTCAGAGGCTTAACCATTGTTTGTGTCAGGTTACTTTACAGCTTGTGATTTGGGTTAGTTGGGTGGGAATGTGGCTGTGAAGCAGGGTTCTTTGTTTGAGACACAGGCCCCTGCTTTAGCCAGCTTATAGAGCCATACGTAAAATGGCCTCTTTGCTTTCACTTATCAGGATGCCGTTCACCTTTCTGCTCTGCTGAGCACCATTTCATGACTTCACAGCCCAGGAATTAAACCCAACACACAAAGCAGCTTTACCGGTAATTGTCTCCAGATTAAATTAAATGCCTGTTCTCATACAGTGTATCTGAATTGTATCAGACCCACTTCTCAGTTTACACACTTGTTCCTGTCAGTGAGAGGCAGCTACTGAAAAATGTTGCAGACCTTGGGAGCCTGTCTCTGTGTGATTCGATGAAAGTACTGGGGATTTTGTGTGTTCAACATGATGTTAATTCTATTGTGTTTCATAATGAAAAAAAAAAAAGCTTAGTCCACTAGTATAACACCAGTAGCTCTGTTTTATGCTGTGACTTCTAAATTCCCACTGTCACGGTGTTTGGCAGTTCGAAATTTTGGTTTTATTTTTGTTCAAAATTTTGAGGAATGAGTAAAATTCATATTTTTTAAAAAAAATAGATAAACTGGTGTAAAATAATCTTGACCAGCTTAATTAAGTTGTGCCTTTTTCCTTTCACTTTTGTGCATTACATTTTCATATGTGGAGAGTATAAAACTATACGTTTCAGGAAGAAAACATTTAAACAACAAAATTAAAGAACTGGTCAGTTTCTGCTGAAGTGGATTTATGTATGTATTTCTTCTATTTTATTTTCTCATGATTGTTTACTATATAACTGAATTGTGTAACTGTTCCAGAAATTCTTGACTCAGAATGTGCTGCAGCCTGCTTTTTAGTTAAAACATTTATGTCACTGCTGACTGTCCAGCTGGTGTAGCTGATGAATAGGAGTTTGGGGCTCATCATCTTTTTTAAAATTTCACAACCTCTTATTTCTCATTAACAGTATGCTTCGTGGTTGCCAAACTTATCCCGCCAATCTCTCAAAGACCAGCATATTATCACATTACTCAATATAATCTTTGCATAGTTTCCATAATGATGCTCTATGTGAAAGTAATCTCAAAACTTGAGTTTGGGGCCATATTCGGCAAAGATGCAAAAAGAATATGGACTCACCTTCACATTTCTTAATGCAGGGGAGTCTGGTGAAAAGTTGACCCAAATTCATTCAGCCTCAGTCAGATTTTACAAATGCCCCTCAACTGTGGTGGTTTATTTATGAAAAAAGCCAAAGACCACTCTTTTCAGAAGAATCGTGTAGTCTTTAATGGCCAGACAGCCTTTGGAGTGAATTGGTTTTCAACATTAAGGTTTTAATTTCTCCATGGGTCAACACTGAGTCCTTTTAAGAGTAGGTCAAGTATTAAGGTGCTTTTTTTGAATTGCACACGCTGCTTTGTAGTCAGAAAAGAAATAGAACAGACTTTTGAAAATTAAATGCAAGTTAATTGTTTTCTACTAATCTTTTAATTTTTTTAATAAAGGATTAAGCTTTTTTAGCTGCATAGACTGTGAAAGTACTTGCTGAATGAAAAAATTACAATTTTTTTCTCTTGAAATTTATTGAAAAGATTTCATGAATATCATGCCAGAAATCTTGTGTGCTATCTTAGAGAGAAGACTTATATTAAATGAAGTGTCTTATTTATTGCTGTACAGTCATCTTTAGACACTTTTCTTGCCTTTGTTTTAACTGATACTTCTGGAAGTGACTGGTGAGTAGGTGGGAAAACATCCTCTCTGAGGGCTACCGCACTTAAATATTTTAGGAGAAGGAATTCCTTTCATTCCAAAATCATGGCAATTTTTAAAAAAATGGTTCTAAAGTAAAAGTCTATTGATGTATCCTTTCCTGAACAAAATGCCAAGATCTATCAGATGATTATCAATACACTTTAAAATCATGGCTTTGTCAGAATTTGGAGAGGTGGGTTGCAATATAGCACTGGAGGTCTCCATCAACATAATGGTGAGAGTATTTTTTTGTCAGCAACACAAGAAGGACTTCAAGAAATAAAAAGGAATATATGAAGACTATATCTCTACCAGGACTGTGACATCAAACTACTTCCGTAGGAAACACCTGAGGAGGTATGTTTTGTGTCTGCAGAACCAGCTGCATAGCCTCCTTCCAGCATGTCATTTGTATTCTCAGCCTGCTTTGCCAAAGGTATCTAGTTAGGAAGCTGAACGTACCAGTAAAATGAGAACCCAGTTAAAATGTTACCCTAAATGCCATGCTATCAGGGCAGTATGTACATGATCATACATGTTATTCCACAATAGACTTCACTTCATTGCCTTTTACTTTTTTTTTTTTTTTTTTTTTGCTATTGCTAACACGGTAGATTTGCTTCTTCCTACTCAGCCTCGGTCTGATTTAGCCTTTGTTCTCCATTCACATGACCAGAACTCTCACTCAGGCCCTTATCATTTCATGTCTTGACAAACCCAGTCATCTTCATTCTAGTCTCAACAAATACTGGCTTGCAGCATGTGTAACTTTTAAAATATTTTTCTTCTTGTTATTCTGATGTTCCATTGTTCCCTCTCTCGTACTGTGGGATTATTTGCTTTGACTTTTTAGACCGCATCTTACCATCTCTTATATGCTTGAACTACTGACTGTATGGCATCTGTAATGCCAGCCTTGATTGCCCTTTTAAGTGTTTCCAACAAGTATCTTTAAATTCCCCCCTATGCCATTTAATGTATGGTATTAACTAAAAATCCTCAGTGCTATTTCATTGTCCTTTTATTCCTTCCTAACTGAGACCTCTGAATTCTACTAACCTATCATAATACTTTACAAAGCATGTGTGAATCCTTGGCTACTACTAAATGAAGTTCTGGGGCTAAATTCAACCAATACTAAAGTCAACATGACTCTTACTGAATAGACTGTAGTCGTATGCCTTAAGTACAACTTATCTGTTACAATATTACTTGATTTAAAGCTTACCAGGAGAATGTTGTAACTGAATGTCTCATCCATATCAGTCTATCTAATGTACTTTACTTGACAGTAAGTAGATAGTAAGAATGTATTTGGTATTTTTTTGTTAACATTAAGGATAACAAGTAAGTTTTTTCAGATATGGATATGGTCTTTTTCCTTATGCATGCCAGTACAGCATAAGCACCCAACTGCTATTTAGATACCTCAGGCTGACATTAGATTCCTCTGAGATCCTCAAAACTGCTGCTTACCAACAGCTTAAAAACAACAGACACCCAAATTCCCCAAATATTATCTATTCTTTTGAGTACCAAGTTAGCTAAAAAGTTTGCCGTGCTCAATCAGCTCCTGTGAGCCATGCCGACATGCAGCTTGGCAACTAAGCCCCTTACGGGTTTTAACACAGTGTTCACCTGCCTCCCTCCCTCCTGGTAGAGTTCCCTCTGCCAGCACAACGGACAGTGACTTTCGGGGCTGATGTGCTGCATGCTTTCCTTGCTCTGGTTGGGTTTTGCTTTGAGTTTTGTAACTGTGAGTAGAAAGTTGACTTGGCTCAGGTTCCTGGTGCCAAGAGAGGATTTTTATTTCAGACACAGGTAAACTAGGCATGGACCTGGATATGAATGGTCAGGTTATCTTCTCCTATATTTTTTCTAATAGCTGGCAGAGGTAGATTCTTCACTTTACTTTCTGTCCTTGATGATCTCTTTGTAAGGTGCTTCGCTTTGCCCAGGCATTTCGTGCAGGTCCCGGATGCCTGTGTCAGAGTGCTGAATTCTGTTATGTTGCAGGACACTTACAATTAGGCATTGCAGTGATGAATGGAACAACTCCAAAGCCCTTTTGTGGATTCTGGCATAAATCTCTCCTGAGAATGAGAATTGGGGTCATGTTTACAAGGACCTAGAGGGGTCTAATGATGAAGATAGTCAACTAATAGTATTTCCAAAGAAGTATAAGCAGCTTATATTGTTTTTACATAATTTGCTAACTTCACAGTTTTCTCGGTCCCTCTCCCAGGTTTCTGTCTGCCTGTGAAGTCCCACAATTTTTTAAGAGGCAAAATATTTGGGCGATGAGCAAGTGGAAGGGAAACTTATCTACTGTTACCTACTTATGTATCACAGTGGCTTTGAACTACTTCATTATATGTTCATTAGTTCATGTTACAGTTGATACCAAGTTAATCCTATTAGTATTTAGTATGTTACACAGCTTTGGAAGTGATAATATGGGAGGCTTCTGGAAAGAAGTTGTTTGTAGCCTTAGATTACTATGAAAGGTTTCATATTATCTTCGTTCCAAGCTGGGAGAAGGAAACCATGGGTGAAGACTCTTAGGGATCATGAAGGAGATTACATTATTACAGAAAACAACAGTATTTTTGTTAGAAGCAAATGTGCTATAAGCGACCACAAAACAGTAATGTATTGAACTACTGTAAGTAAATTTCCCAAATAGGGCAATGACAACTTCATAAGTACTTACTTCTTTTTCTAATCAATGATAGCATGATCCAAGAAACTGTTTCCCAAATGCAGTAAATTTAGCTTTCACTTCTCATTTAATTTTGAAAAGTGAATTGTATTGAACTTCTCTTAAGCAATATAGTTGAGTTTTCTGTCTAGCCTGGACAAGATAATATAGAAACTAAGTTTAAAATATCATGGTTAATCACCACTATGGCAGAGGGGAAGAAAAGCTAGAATTTTTACGTCAGCAAATTTTAATGTGTTTAATTTGTAAATGTATAACAGTACTACATGCCAGTGATTGCTGATAACTTTTACTTGTGCAAAGGCCTATGGGAAAGTAATCTGAAATTTCAATATGCAGATAAGTATTGGACCAAGAATTAGCGTAGGGCTGTATGAAAGGTAGAAAGTAAGGAAAACACAGCAATAAAAAATGGTGGGATAAAGGCTTTCTATAGACATTCCTATGTTACATTAACAAAGTCTGTGAAGTTTTTATTGTATTCTGAGACTTTGCAAAACTGCACTAGAAAGTATTTATCTATAAATTTGGCATATTTAAATAAACATTCCCTAAAGAAGACTTGGGACTGGAAACTACATTTGTAGACAATGTGATAAATACAAGAGGGATGTCTTGTGAAATGAACCTTTATTAAGCTTGATTACTGCAAAATAAAAATCCAATTAAGGCATTGAAAAGATAAAGAAAGACCATCTGTGAAGGAATTTGCCACAGATCTAATGGTAAGCTAATTTTTCAGATAAAGTGGGTACTATATGTTGCAGGGGATGAAATAAAGGAGTTAGAAATAATTTTAGATTGAATTTTTGCCAGGAATATGAACAAATTGGATAAAAGCAGTGGAAACAATGCTTGTAGGTCAGTTAAAAACAAGGTTATACACACATTCTTTCTTTCTAGATGATGATATTTCATTCCACCCTGTTTCTGAAAGTGCTTGAATTAATGTTGTGGGAAATTTATTTCTTGCCTTGAGATATCTTACCTGATTTCTAAAAGCCAGCAGTGACCATATGCACTAAACTTCATTTTGTCCCCAAGGTTATAGTAGTGTGCATGGGATAAAGAGTTACATGTGATGGAACAGAGGTACCTTTTGTATTGCTTAACTGAAGACTGTTTTCCACTAAGAAACTGATCCTTGGTTGATCTTGTACTAGCGGAGGGAGATAAAGTCTGTTTTGCTGGGGGTTTTTGTTCTTTTTTTTTTTTTTTTTTTTACAGGGAAGTTTTCAGGTTCTCATAAACAAATTCCTTAACCAAGAAAATTGGATTTAATATGTATAAATTCACAGAGAACTAATTAGGAAGCGAGGTTGAGTGGTGATTAGAGTCCTTCACATGGCCTGGTCAAGGTTAGTATAACAGTATGTCGTCATGACCTGTTTTGTTGCTCTGGCTACACAAGGTTGCTGAGAAAAACTGAGTCATTTGCTTAGAGTTTAGCCTAGATTAGATGAAGGTAATAGTATGGTATTGTAGGTGCTTTCTCAACTGCTGAACTTCGCCTGTGCAGATTGATAAGTTATGTAAACAAGAGTTTGATTGTGGATTAAAAACTTCCAAAATTGTCCTAATACTAAAGGTAGGAGATTTTCTCATTACAGTACCTATCAAAGAATCATTGATCTTCTGCAATGTAGACCTAATATATTCAATAGCCAGCTATGTAATACCTAACAAGTATGCTTCAAAGTCAAAACATTATTTAAATACTATTTAAAACCCTAAATAGTGGAGAGTAGTCTACACAGAAATCTTTGATTCTGTGTATTTTGCATGAGCAGCTGTATTAAGCATGGTGCGGACAAGTAACTCTCCTGAAATGTTATTTAGATCTTGTCTGTCTGGAGGTGATCAGGAAAATTAAAGGCATTAGGACTATGTGTGTGATTGAAGAATTTTAAATCCCACCTCTTACTTGCCTTATATCCCCTTCTCTTCAATAAGCTTTACTAAAGATCTTTAACTGCTTAGCTTACATTAATATTGTGTATCTCTGTAGCGAAGAGCTTGCTTTGTAGTTATATATTCTCTAATTAAGATAAAAGGGCTTAAAAAGAACAAGTAGAAGGACCCTATCATTGGATATTGGAAGATAAAATATATTCTACAAGGGACTTAATTATGCTAATAAACATTGAGATATATGTTTAATCTCTGTATATAAAATTAGCACCCTTCTAATCACATAATTTTACTTTTTAATAATGTTAAGCCTACATATATCACATTTTTATACTTCTGAGGTGGTAATATTATTTCCAGGGTGGCTCTAAATATGTCCCAGTCTTTGTAATTGGCTTCTTTAGTTTATCTAAGCTTTTTAGGTATAGTTAAATATGTTTCCTAAGATAGTCAAAACTACAGTCCTGCCATGGCAGGACTCATAACTAATCCAGTATTTGCTGTCAAGTGAAAAAAATTTAGTGTAACTGTAAGCTGCTTAAGTACTTTGTTACATCTACCTGCTCTTTTTCTTTTTTCTTTTTTCTTTTTTCTTTTTTCTTTTTTCTTTTTTCTTTTTTCTTTTTTCTTTTTTCTTTTTTCTTTTTTCTTTTTTCTTTTTTCTTTTTTCTTTTTTCTTTTTTCTTTTCTCCTCTCCTCTCCTCTCCTCTCCTCTCCTCTCCTCTCCTCTCCTCTCCTCTCCTCTCCTCTCCTCTCCTCTCCTCTCCTCTCCTCTCCTCTCCTCTCCTCTCCTCTCCTTTTAATACAGGCATATCCAGAACATGGCTACTATTGATCCTGCCAGCTATGGTTCATGTGTAACTGAGAGAGAGGTATGTTGTGTGAATGACACTTGAAGCTTGATTGCATTGGCCAAAGTATTTATTTTTATTTTAATATGGTTTGTTTTGAGTTTCTCTTACCTTCTTTACCATAAAAGTTACCGTAAGAGTAACTTTAGGACAAGCTATTGCAGAGTGTCTCAGCTCCAGTTAGTAAAATCAAGAGGCGGTGCAGGAGACTCATTCACTCAGATAAAGCTTGCAAAACTAGTCTCTGAAGCTCCCCCCCCATGTTTTGCTTGAAGCTGTTTTTAGGTATAAAACAACAGTTCTGACCTTTGTGAGGAAATAATGAATGGTAGATAGTTAAAGGCCAAATGCCAACCGTATTTGTTACCTTTTGCAATACCGCTTAAATAAATTCAGTTTGCGAGAGCCCTAAAACAGCGCTTAATCCAGAGGTGGCTGTATACAGAAATTGCACCATCTTTCATAGCAATTTTGGTTTGTGGTTGGCTGATCTATGAGCCACCGTGGTCAAACTCAATACAGAAGAGTTATTGTGGATTAGGTTAATATCACTAAGGTCAGAGGTTGGACCTGAAGTACATATATGCATGTATCTCTTCGTCTTTTACCTTTTTTCTATATAAAAGATTGCCTTAATATATTCCCATATTTTCTGCCTTTTTCCAGTCCTCAGTGATGGTAAGACCTATGCAGGCCTAAATAAACACTGTGTAATTCATGCAGTACTTGTTCCATTCTTAACACACCTGATTTGTTTTATGTCAACTATTGGCCTCTATCTACCAAAGCACTTATGGGATTCCATAGTATTAAAACAGTGGACACTTTCTTGACATTTGATTAGTGTCAGTACGGGATCTATGTAAAACTGAAACTGCAAAAAAACATTAATTTTGTGCTGTGCGTACATTGTTTTGATAGCCCAAAGAATCATTTTCTTTAGGAACATTTGTCTTAGGCACAACAAATGAGATGTATTTTTCGGTTTGGACAAAAGTTATTATTCATGGAAGAGAAAATAGAAGGGATTGGCTGACAACTGGTCCTATCAAAAGAGAACTCAAAATATAGGAACTACTTTTCTGCACTAATAGAAACTGGTATAAGTTCTGGTGTGCCTTATTATAGAAGCCTCTCATTTTTTGTGTGTTGGTCTCAAAGATACCTAGCTCAAAATCTGGTGTCAGTAAGCCTACCGGCATTTTACAAGCATAGATGATCCCTACCAATTTCAGATAATGCGCTTAAATCTATACTTCCAAAGAAGGACTTGTTTTTTAATAGTAGTAATCCTTTAATTGACTGGGTGTGGGAACACCACAGGGCCTCTTCTGGGTTCCCTGGTGAGAGGCTTTCTGTGAATAATCTGTTACAGTTGTTTAAAAAACCCCCTGTTATAGAGCTCAGTAAGTTTTCAGTCTTGTCTTTGAATATTTGTAAAGCTATTATGTTCAATACATTTAATGATACAAATGCACTTTATGCAATGGATATTAAGATGTAGGTAAGTATTGGATTAAATAAAAAAGTTAAACAGAAGCCAGCAGAAAGTTTTGTCCACTGGGAGAAGCAGTGCTTTAGTACTGTGTATAAAGAAAATATAAATTATCTTGGAAAGAGGAATACAAGATAATAATATAGGCTTCTTCATTTTTATTCATATTTGTCACCTAAGAAGAAGTTTAGAGAAAGTGTAAAGCTGCTGTGTTTTTTGTGTCTGTTAGGCCCTGGTAGCTTGTCCTTTCATTGGGCTCCAAACTAGTTTCAGGTGTCCTGCAAACAAGTATGACATATTTGTAACATTAAAATATTTACTAATAACATTGTTTGCTATGCTGTCTTTTTGAAACACATTAGAATTAAAGTAGTCTAGGAATAATCAGCAACATTTTTTGACACAAAGCAGGTTAAATCAACAGAATAATAAAATTATCCTGGCTATCAAGAGCTGGAAACATTACATTAGCTTAGGAAATCTTATGCAATATCTGCCAAGAGTGTGATCATACTACAGTACGTAAAAGTGCACTGAATTGTACCTTATTTAGAATAAAGTACACTAAATACCTTCCTTAGAACTTTTTTGCAATGTAAGGTATCTACAGGTAGTAAAAGTATTCTTTCTTCATACTCCTGGAGTTTTAAAGCTCATTTTACTTGACAATTGTTTATTTCAACTGGAACTTCCATAGCGAGTTTGTAGTAGGAGTGGCTAGGGCTAATTTTAAAATTTAAAAGAATACTTTAAACACATAAAAGATTATTGGTGAAATCGGGCAAATGTGTAAGAAGAAAAGCTACCACCAAAATATAAATTTTAGTTACTTTTTGTAACTAAATTTCTGCATTTGTAACTCCTGCACTGTAGAAAAATCAAGTGAAAATACTGGTATCTCTTTCTGTTGATCTTTTCAAATATATTTTAAATAAATAAAATATGGTAATTTCTCACAACGTAAATCATGAGAGACTATATGTCATTAAAAGCATCAAACTTCTGAGCTCCTTACCTCTTCCCTCCTTAATCCTTTTCACTCACTTAGGTCTTTTTTTCCTAAGCCTCACAATTCTGCGTATTAATTTTTTTTAATTTGTCCCATTATGAAGACTATTTTTCCTTTCTAAAGCAAGGAATCATAAAGAATGGTTTGAAGTCCAACCTACTGTAGATGGCTGGCTGAATCATTAAATCCTTAAATCCCTAAAATACCTTTTAACAACATAAAGAATAGTTTTAAACTTCCTCGCAGGTTTTTGTTGTGATATTTGATGATCTTTTTGTCAAATACTAGATGTAATTTTGCTGTAACACTCTTTCTGGAATTAGACATTAATTGACTGTTTTGTTTAACATTCCCTATCTGTTCAAGATACTTCTGCCAAGATAAGATGTTTTAAGACATATATAATTTCATTCTCAGTTTTATATACTATACCATTGCAAGTAGACAAGATATTTATACTCTAATACTGTGAGAGATGCACCTATTTTAGAAGCTTTTGATTCTATAGGAATATACTGGGTTTACAAGTCTGATTTGGGGAAAAGCAACAATCAAGTCAAAGAACTAATAGGAAAATCCTTATATGAATGTTATGTGCATCTTAATTCAATATCAAACAGCATTATTTCCTAGCTATCACTTAAGTAGGTGTTAACAAAGACTAACAGCTTGCCATGATGGAAGAAAAGATAAAACACAATTTATTCAGTGTGCCAATATTTAGTGCTGTCGTAAGCATCTGACAGACATTGAAGGCTGTCCAGGAAAGCATTCTGCTTGCAAAATAACTGAAAAATTTGACATACAGTAATTTGTATCCTGCTTGGGGCTATATTAATGACTTCCTAATTCCTCTGAAAATTATTAAAGATAATACTAAACAAAATTTTAATGACACTAAATGCCTAATTACTGTTTTATTAAAACTAGCACTGGAAGTGGAAGTTCCCTGGTGACATTCAGCAACATAACTGACCATGATTAGGAATTTCATGCTATATTGTTTGCTTCTACATTGTTGAGAAATTTGATCTAAATCAATGCTGAATTGATTTAGAATTTAAGCAGATGACCAGAAGCAGGGTTTTTTTTCTGCTGCTCAGTGAACATAAAATCTGTGGACTTTCTTGTTCGGCTTCCTGATCAGCAGAATGGGAATAATACCACGCTGGAAATTTTTTTAGAGTTGAAGTTTTTGAGAAGCTTTGAAGATTAAGTACAAAGTATTATTTTGAAAGCTAATCCATGAGCAAAAAAGGCGTAAGAATGCCTCTGGGAAAAAGTGCTTCTGTCAGGGGCACACACGGTACAAACTGCTCTGTCTGTGCAGAGGTGGGGCATTATTCTTGGTTGTGACAAGAGTAGAGTGCAGGACTTAAGAGTTACAAGTGCAGTAGTTTGGTATTTGGGGTCCAGGGTAAATGAAATCCAGGGTGGTGATTGTATTTTGGTTTCATTTTTTGAGTGTCTATCACAGAAGCAAATCAAAGCAGAGCAGATCTTAAATTTTTATCTCTTCTGTTTCTGTCCCCCAGACTGCTGTTTGTCTCATAGAGATTTATCTAAACTGGCTATACAACTCTTAAGATGTTGGGCATAGCCCTTCCAAGTTCTCATGTCCTTCAAGTTATCCTCTGAGAGCAATTATTCACGTGCACACTGTCAGGGTACTGACAGACTCCGATTGCCAGCTAGTAACTGTCTATCTCTCTAATTTTCTTCTGCAACCTCTTTTTGCCCTCCCAAGCATTTAGATCCCTGTGCTTGAAGTCAGCTCTGGTGTGGCACAGCTTCATAACCTTTTCTCAGACTGCTGTGAAACAGTCAACTTGTGAGAAGTGGAAGCAACCAAATGGTGAGAAAGAGATGTGAGAAGCTTCACCTGGGGCCTCCAGCCTTACACCTCTGCCCACTGACTCAGGAGCTGCATTTAAACTCAGGGCCTTGGCTTCCTGGCTTCACCTAGCACCTGCCTCATTGCTACAGATTTCTCTAGCACTCTTGCCTAATTCTGTTACCATTACTGGACCTCCTTTGCTGTTTGTGTTTGAGTAGTGGGGGACTGTGTGCCATGTTGGTGAGGTCACTGCCCTGCATGCCGTGCTACCACCTTTGGTGCCTGGCTTGCCTTCCCTTACGGAGCAACTGGAAATTTCAGATCATCAGGCAGTATTTATTTTGGAGCTGAGAAAGTATTAGAAACATTTCTGACTGTTTATATCTTTAAACTGCTTTGTTTATTTAGGTAGTGTGCTGGTTTGCCTATTGTTCTATATGCTGCTTAGGTAGGGTAATAAGGCTCAATGTATTCTACTTCTTTCTAATCATGGAGGAAGAGACAGTCCTGGTCTTCTGCATTTTTGTAAACAAAGTGACAAATATACAAGTAGCTAGATGGGCCTGGATGTTTTTGTAATTTAAGTAGAAACCCATCTGTAATACATGTAAACATATAAAAGAAAAGCATAAAGCCAAAGGTATGTTCTACCATAAGTTACACAGGAAAAAATAAATCTGATGTAGAGAGTAACCACTCCCATTCTGTGCTGCCTTAGCGCAATGATCTCAGAAGTCTAAGAGAGCAGGAGCTACTACTTTGGATGTTTTTCATTCCTATTTACTCATTTTTGGGGAAATTCCATATAAATCAACATTTTAATTAAGTTGTTAAGGTAAATCTTTCTAATGTAAGCATAGCTGATTTAGTATAGATGTATATCTTGTACGTGTATGGTCAGATTAATCATAAATTTATTTTTTGAAAGTTGGAATTCTACATGTTGAAACATGAACTTTTGTGGGCCAGGAAAGTGAATTTTTGAACTCTGCTGCTGTTTGAGAAGTAAAGTAACAATGTAGACACATGCATGTTTATGAATATACATATTGCTTTGAGGAAATGCCTGTATTAATTTCAAATTGTTTGTGAAATATTTCTGTGGGACTCTGCCTTTAAGTACTTAGTTCTTCTGATCATGCTTTATTATTAAACACTGGAACCTGCAATAGTTAGCCAGACCAATAGTAAAGGTCATTTTATTTTACTGGATGTTTCATTTTGCTCTGTTTAACCTTAAATGGAGTAGTGTGGTAGCATACATTCACTTCACAAGACATACCAGATGTACAACAGGGTCTAGCTTAGCTATTACATCAGTGTGTGTCAATCTCAGGAAAAGAGAATGCCTGTGCTTAACTGAAAAAGGCTGTAGCTTATTTTACATGTCTCTAAACAAAGCAGTATTTGTCCTCTTTCCCATTTTTTGCCTTTGTTTTGATTTGTCTTGTTAATGACTCCAGTTATACTTCTGCATTTGGTCAATCAACACAGAGGATCTCCTTTTTCATTATCCATAGAAGTTTCTCTTCACACCAGTTTAGTAAAGCATTGCTTCTCTAGAGTGTCAGTAGCTGTCCTTGTTCCCATCAGCACTGCACACTCACTACCTCTTCTCTAAATCTTTTACCACCTCCATGCTATCAGTATCTGGTGGTTTTTCTGTTGCTCAGCCTTTTCTGCTGACTAGTCTAATGCTTTCAGTCTTAACTCTGCTGACTGTGACTCTTTGACTAACTGCCCTGTTAGGCCTTCAGCTCTAGGTTTTTTCCCGGCTTTGAGTCCCAGTAGAGCTGCTGCTTCACATTAAAGCACTGCTTCTGTGCCAGCATGTATGTTCCTTTATTGTATGTTTTCCACATTTCCCTCCCACTCTTGGCTTGAGTCACAAGGCTGCATTGATATTTCTCACACCTTTTCACTTGCCTTCCTGCTGCCATGCCTTACTGATCCCCCTCCTGCTCCCTTCTTTCTGTGTTAACTTTTCATCTGTCTCTATGTTCATCTGTCTTCCTATTATCAGGAATATATTCTTACTACAAGCTCCTTGTCTGTTGCTATATTTCCTTCCCCTCTAAATAATTTCTGGCCAATATGCCATATCCAACTGACCTTTTTCTGTCCTCCTTTGATTGATCACATTGACTCGTGCCTCATCTTAAATTATTGAGTTGAAAGGTGAGAAATTTGAAACTAATACGAAACATTATTTTGGGGCAGCACATTGTTCATGGAACATCAGTATGGCCTGGATTGTGGTTCCTTTCAGCCAACAATAAATCATCTGCTGATGTGGACAGGAGTACCTGTATGCTTTGTATTATTCCAAAGCATCTATTTATATCATGTACTGTTCAGCTGTGGGACTCTTTCTTTGTTTTAGACATGGACAAGCAAGTGAGACCTGGTCTGCAGTCCTACATCTTGAGAAGGACACATCTGCTCTGATGTTTAATAACTTCTAACTGTCATATACTTTGCAGTCTGTAAATATTTTCCAGGACATGAATCAATTACCTTTTAAAGAAGATATTACTAGATTACTGAATAGACATTGCTATGCATTCTTGACATTCTGAAAAAGCATGTGTAACCAGTAAAACTGCTATGTGTTCCTCTAAATGTTAAGGCAAATTTTATAATTCTAGTCATAAGTTTACACTAAGTTTGAAATACTTCAAAAGAGATAGCAAATAAAGTATTCTATGAACACCTACAAAAAAAAAAAAACCAAACACCTCAGTTTGCACTCTTGGGTATAATTATTGTTATGCAGGCCATGCCATAAAAACAGCACACAGATTATATGTTGTGGTTTACTTGTATGCATATACCTTTTTGAGTACTTTTGTGACTCGTGGCCTTGTTCTAGGGTAAGTTTCCAGTGAACCCTTCCTTATATTTTTGTAAATGTGTGGTAGCCTAGATTCTGCTTTAGAGAAGTGACTTTTTTTAAAGGCCCTCTGTCAATGCAGCTTGTTGATTTCAGGCCACAATTTTCACGTAGATGTTCTTCAACTACTAGCTCTGCAAATGTGTTCTGGTTACTTGGAGTCAAGGTTGTGCAACCTTCAGTCGTAAAGATATATCAGACAGAATGTGGGTACCAGTTGCAGAAATTGCTTCACTTTGCTTGCAGACCTGGGACACTAATTAACAGTTCTGTTAATGATACATGGGACAAAGGAGCCATGTAAATAGGTAAGACTAAATGCACGGAGAGCAGAAGTTTGTGGTAGGAATGTATTGTTTTTATAGCAACACTTCTCTGGCTAAATTTCCATTTTTAGTCTTATTAGTTTAATTAAGAATGACAAATTTTCCATTTTAAAATATGCCTGACAGAAAATGAGTAGGGGTGGGAAGAACTTTACAAAAGGAGAGGGCAGGAGAAAGGCAGAGCTAGGGCACAGGTATTCCCTAGCAGATGATGTTTTGTACACACAGAATGAGTCAATGCCAACAGGGGCCTTAAGTCTCCTGAATCCCTCCATTCCTGGTAATTCCGTTCCTTAAGTGTGTGGGCAGCAGCAAGTAAGAAGACACTTTCCTAATGAAGAAGAGGAGAAAAAAATCTGCTGGGCTTTACTCAGAGCCACATTAAAGAAGTACAGCTTGCTTCCTTGTGACACTACTTGTGACTGTCTAAGCATGTTATCCTTAGTGTATGCTAAATCATTTGCTTTCCATGTGTCATGGATCTAGAGCATGGGAAATAATCAAAAAACCTGGTATTACGGTCTTAATGTACAAGGAGAGTTTCTGACTATTAGCTGAATTGGCATGAATTTTTTTTTCTAGCCGAGAGCATCACTCCATGATCTAACAACAGTTAAAATAAGATCACAGTTAGGAAAAAAAAAGATCCAATCCTGACTCTGATTTTGGGAAAATGACTTAAGCTGTCTGGCCTGTTGGCTTCTTATGTGGTATAATCAGAACCATTTTGTACTGCTTTGTAATTTTCTGGTGGAAAAAAAAAGCTGCTCGCCTTTATTTAAAACATGCTGTGATGAAAATCTCCCCATGAACTAAAATAATTAATGCTGCATCTTTGAAACTTCAAAATAAAGTGTCACTTATGGTAAGGGAAGAAGGGGATCTTGATGACATTCCTGCTTATCTTTTAGTTACTATCATAATTAACAACAAAGTTGACTGATCCCTGGCCTGCTTTTACGGTCAGTCAGTATCACTGAGCTTTGTAAGGTAGCAGAGAGCAAAACCAACTTTGGTTACTGCCTTCTAAGCGGACTCTCCAATAACCATTTCAGCAGTCCTTCCCTCATCAGTAATGCTTTCCCACAGAAATTTGCAGAGAGCAGAGAATTGCTTTATACTAGTTAGTATTTAGACTGCAGTTCAAGGCTTTGAGATTTTTCATCTAGCACTGATGATATCTCTTTGTAGCTCATTAAGCTCTGTAACCCAAATGAAAGACGCCAAAGGAGTTGTCTGTGAAGCAAATGCACACTTGCTTCTTGCTGTAGTGTCATGGTGCACTTAATTCTGTGTGGTTATCTTGAATGATAACGTATCTGGCAGCAAGAGGAAAATACCTCTGTGCAGATAGTGGAGAGAGTTTTTTCTAGCGTGAACTCATGTCACCCTTCTTTTTGTAGCTTATTGTCTGTTGATGAATTTTAAAGAAGCCCTTAAGGATTTGGCACAGAATAAAAGCATTATGCTAGCTTCTCAAGTCAGATTATCCCTTCACCTTACTGCACACCCAAACCTGGTTTGCGTTGCTTGTTTTTCTCTTAGCTGGACTGAAGAAGGAACTTGCATAAAGAAGTGTGAACTGGAAATTGTTAGCATCATTCTGAGAGTCACTTTTTCTGACATTCTGATTTAAGATATTTCTGTAAAACTCTCTCCACCCATTACAGGTAACTAAGAGTTTGTAATTGGTGCCACAAGCAGCCTAAGTAGTTATCCAGCGTTATAGTACCTCATGCAGACTGATCTTCAGAAGCAATTAATTTATTCTGATAGAATTAGACATACCTATGGCAAGTAGGATGCAGGCTGGATGTAGCTACTAGTTTCAGCCACAGCATTGCTGAAGTTTTCTTGTCAAACTGACAGTGCTCTGCCTGTTTTCCATGTATCATGGTTAATGAGTACATAGTCTGTACAAGGTGGTACTGTTATTTGAAAATTAGAAGATGATTTATATTATTAACTTATAACAGAAAATTTTGCATCTATTTTTCACCTGCAGTTTAAATTCTGATATAGGAAAGGCTGTTTCCCTTCAGTATAGAATCCTGGAAGTACCTAAGAATCCTTGACAACTGTCTTTGATAGTTCTGGCATAGAGTATTATGTGGTAGAGGGGGATAAGAACACCTGGAGCAAGGAAGGGGAACAAGAAGTGAAATTCCTACTTAGAACAGGCACCTTGCATGTACAGGCTCTAACACTACTATTACCAAAGACTTCTTATCTTTAGTGCAGTAACCAGACAACTCAGCAGCACCATTTCTGCTGTTCTTTCCAATCTTCCCTCCTAGCTCTGGGCCCTTTTGACTCCCTGGCAGAGATCAGGGAAAGGCCCTCTTTTGCTCTCACAGCTGAGGCTGATAATCACAACTGATACTAAACACAAAGCAGGTGGGCACCCAGGGGAAGCTGCTTCTCCTTCAGCCTGGGTGGAAATCTGGGCTGGTGTCTGTCTATGCAGTGGCTGACCTCCAGTGTTAGCTGTACTAGAAATACAGGCATTTATTGGACTTTACAGAGACAACACCAGAGCAGAGCTCTTGAGGTAAGGACTGATTACTCTTTTCTTTAGTTAGTAGGTAGAAGATGCAGCTGGAAATAGAAAAAATAAAATCCTACCACTTTTAGTTAAGTATGACTTGATAAGCAGATACTTTTGGTATCTGAAGTACATATATTCAGTTCTATAGGGTTGTTTGATGTTCTCAGTTCCATCTGCCCTTGAGAATACCTGAAGGTATTCAGTATCTCTGGGAAGTGCTGAGGTGTTTTGGAGCTGGTCCTTAGTATCTCAGTTGATATATCTCACTTTGCTCTATTAAAATGGCCTTCTTATTGTTATAGACTGTGGTAGTTTAAGTACAAGCACAGCCACACTGATGTGTTACTGTTAATAGATAGACTGGTCTCTTCAGGTCTATCTGTATTAGATACTCTTTGGAATAATTACTTGCATTATGTTAAAATACAGAATGGGCCAGAAAATGAGAGACCAGTGGCCAATCTGTAGCATCTGTAAAATTTCAGGTAAATCTTAGAACAACATCTGGGCTCTAATGAGTTCAAAACAAACTCTAAAAGCTGCGGTGCAGAAAATAGTGGTGCTAAAAAGTTTATGTGGGCTAATGAGTCTAGACTTTGTTTTAGAGATATCTGCAGGCTTTTGTTCATACATCATTGAAGCATAAATCTCTGGAGGCTTTACTTGCTTAGGTTGTTATACCCCTTCAATCTCTTCAGCTTCCCATATGTGTGGTAACTCACTATTAGCATTTTTGATGCTTCTCTTTGCAGTGGTAGCTAGAATCTGGGGGCCTCTTTGTGTTGGTGTTACAGCTTTGCTTTGTAACCAATAGCCATACTGCTAGGCTTTGAAAACAGCACTGTTTTCTGGAGGGCTGACTTCCCCTTGTACCACATCCACATAAAGCCCTCTATGTAATTTTTTGCATCCTTCGGATTTAGATCTACTTATAACTGGGAAGGCCTGAATTGCTGGTTTACTTGTTCTAATGTAGTGCAGGGGTTATGCTGGTGGAAAAACTGTGATTCAAATCTAGGTTGTGTGATCTGGCAACTGGCAACTAGTTTTGTGGAAGAGGAAAGAGAGGGGAAAGGCTGAAAGTGAGGGCTATCTGGGTTTGTCTTCATCTGACCAAAACAATAAATGTATTTTGGCTCATTATTACTCCTTGAGTAATATTATGTCTCCAAATTTCTTTCAAGCACAGAAAGATTCTCCACTATAAACAAGCTCTGAGAAAAATTTTTCCAGTAATTTTTGGTACAAGCCTTGACTGACGTTGAAGTTTACCAAATTACCAATACTCTACTAATTCTCGTTGAACATGACAATTATCACTTCTAACATCACATAAATATTGAGTGTGTTCACACGGGTTTATCACCTCTCCCTCCTCTTCTTCCCTGTTTGAGTAGGGAGGAGCAAAGAAAATTGTCATTAGCTGTTGAGGAGGAGGAATAAAGCGGAATTCCTGCTCTTGATCTTGCAGCAGCTGCTGGTAGCAGGGACTGAAAAAAGGTGGTGGTTCTGGGGCTGGGCAGGGCGCTTTTTTCCCAGGAAGGCAAAGCTTTATATAGGCCACAGGACGCGTACAAATGGTATGTTTACCTGGTCCTCCCATGTCACTTAAAACTGGAGAAGTCTACAGAGTACCTCAAATCTCAGACATTGAGATACAAAAAACAACCAACCAACAAAAAAAAACCCCAAAACCTAAGAAAACCCACAACCCAAAACAAGACCCCAAACTTATTTTCCTTGAACCTCTGTCCATAATGAATTGTGTTATGTTTTGGGGTGTGTGGCTTTGTTAGTGTTTTTTTAGGGGGCAGTAAAGATATAAAATTTTTTCCTACTTCACATTTTTTATGTGATAGGACTTAACATGAAAATCTGGCTTGTGTTACCCTTTGATAGCGCGTCTGACTGATTTATAAAAACTTTTACTGAGGCACCACCATCTTTGATGCTTTGTTAGGAAGCCAAATCCCTCCAGGTGGCTTAGACAGATGCTAGCACCTTGGCTACGCCCTAGTTTGTATACTGTTTTAATAGTTACTAATTACCTATTCAATGTCATTACCATGTTTCTGGTTTTGGCACAAAATTACAGAGCAAGTTACAACAGTCACGCAGAAAGATCACTATGTATTCTGCCAACAGTAGAAAATAAGAATTGTTAGGGTGCTTGCAAGGTATGTTGAGAAGTTAGTGTGTGTACTTAGCTCTTAAAAATGTGTGTTTATTTTGGACTTTCTGTATTCTTTATGATTTGTTCCTTGGCTGGAACTGAAGAACCGGAACAACTACTTTTTATGTGCTAGAAAGAAGATACACTTTGGAGAAACAGTATATTTTTTACAGTTTGGAGTAACTCAGTGAACAAAATGAAATCTCTTTGGACACCCTTCAGAAATCTGGTGAATTTTCAAAAGCTGTAGTGGTGAATATTACTCTAAAAATCAAAGTTAAGGCAAAAAAAATTTAAAAAAAAAACCCAAACAACCCAAACAAGCCCAAGCAGTTACTTATATTGTTAGAAAATATTCTGTGTGGTAAATTTTATTTTACTGTGAAAGGAAAAACTAGTTAACAAGATATAAAGACTAAGATGGTTTTGGTGGTGTTTTTTTTGTTGTGGGTGGGTTTGTTGTTTTTTTTTTTTTCACTTATTCCCCCCTGACCCTGCTGTGTATGTGAGAGCCATTTCATAGCAGGGGTTTTAAATCCTGTAAATTCCCTTTTTCATACCACTTTCTGAAAGGTGTTTCCTAGTGAATGTCCTGTAGAGGGAGGTGGTTTCAGCAGGGCTAATTATTTGGGGCAGAGCACCATGTTAAGGCAGATGCTTCTAGTTTTAGCACTACCTCGTTTGACACTGCCCTGTGGGCGTGTGCCAGGGCACACGGTAACCGCACATGAAATACCTTTCATAGCAGATTGGGTAGAACTTCTGATCTGATTAATTGTATGTCTGCTGTGGGAAGTTTTCCTGGTGTAACTAAGATGATTAGTAGTGTGATTTGTTTTGGGAGCATTGCTATGCTGATAACAGGCTTTTAATTTTATAAAATGCAACAGTGGAAACAGAGGGTTTTGGCTGGCTTGGTTAAACAGAAAAAAAATTACAGTGAGTTGTCAACCAACCCCCCCTCTAGTAAGATCTTATCTAGAGTGGAATACTTAATTTCCACATTTAAATTGCTGTTTAGTTTTCAGAGTTCACTTGCACGTGAACGATGCAATTAATAATTATGAAACCTATCGTCTCGACTATCTTTTGAGGCAAAAATCCTTGTGCTTGAATTTAGCAACTTATAGCCAATTCACATTTTGAAATGTAACTTTTGTGTCTGTGTGATCTAGAGATCCTTGAATTACTTTGCACTTCTTCATTTACAAATAATCCCTGGAAGAATAAGAGCAGTGCCCAGTGTGAATAAGAGTACAGAAATTGAGCCCATCCTCTATAAAAGAAAGTACAGGTTCTGGATCACAGGACTTGAACCCAGCCCTTTCCCTTCACTGCTGCCAGTGGGTAGCAATACGCCTCAGCCAGCTCTTGAGGCTGAAGGAAGCTTTCCAATATAAAGATTTTTCTGTCATCCATCATGCTATTCATTTTTATAAACCTGTTGCTTCTTATGTCTCATTGGTGCTTTGTCTGAGTTTTCAACTGAAAAATAGTTAAAAGCTTGCAAAACCAGGGAGAGAGATCTTGTGTTGCTGCTACTGCCAGTGTCTGACAGCGTGTTTACACTGCAGGCTTGATTTGAGATACAGCCTGCCATAAGTTTGGGGTCGGGATTTTTTGGCGTTGAGTGCAGATTAAAAGTTTGGGTTTTATTCCCACAAATGCATTGCTCTCTGTTTCCCTGTCAGTTCTCCACCTGTTTTCTGAAGCTGCCTTGTAAGCTGAACGTGTGTAATAATTATCCTGACAAGTAGAAGCTGAGGTGCTCTGTGAGGGAGGGAGCGGGGAGGCTCAGCTCGAGGTTGTGGTACAAAAAAGTGTGAGACACCAGGGTGCTCTAAGCTGGCTCCTCCACCTGCAGGGACGTGTGTGGAGCTGTACCTTGCAGAATTGATTGCCGGGATAGCCCAATCCTGTGTCTTAATCATCACATTGCAGAAATTCATTCGAATTATTGTGTCCTCAGTGGTTCTGTGTATCATTAGTGCTTCTGGAAATGTAGCTCTTTTCTCTTTGCACGGTTGGGGGGGGGGGGGGATCAAAGCTACCTTATGGTTTTTTCACAATGAATTGTGGGGAAACTTTGTCTCCTTGTAAATTCATTGGGGAAATTATGTGGGAGGTCAAGTAACAACAATGTTTAGCCTTAGGCTTACAGTCCTTTTAAATATGAAAGGAAGAATTTTTTATTTGTGGGTGAGAAAAGGCAGCAGCCAAATAGGAGCCTAGGGTAACTGCAGTGAAAGCATAACCTCAGGGGGTCAACACTGTCAGGAACACAGGATATGCTGTTCTCTATTGTGCTTATTTTCGGACAGTATCTTCCGATTTATGGACTAGCATTCACTATAGGGTTAAATCAGAATGGGAAGTTAAAAGTATTCTGAAATGGGAATATAGGAAATTCAACTTGCAGCCTAAATAAAAGTGTAATGACTTTGTTTAAAAAGAAGAATTATTATTCTTGGCCTCTTAGAATAAAGTTGTCTGCTTAAACTTTCATTTTAAAACTTCATATTTTCATAATTATTGTGGAAGCAGTGTCCATTTCTTGGCTAAATTAAGGCCATGCAGATGTACTTCGAATGTTCCCTGGCTTTAATGGAAGTAGGAGTTGAAAGTGCTTGGAGCCTGTACGTTTGTTGTTTTTCAGTTAAGGAAGCTGGCAAATGATGTTAAAATTTTTTTGGAAGAATTGTGGTTTTACAGACAATGAAAGCAGTAGCTAGTAACACAATGTCTAGATAGTATTGCTGAGAACATAATTATGATCGGTTTTCTGTTGTATAACTGATAAGTAATATGAAAACCTCAAATTATGATTGTAGGATGATACAACAGCCCTGAAGTCTGACGTTTTCAAGATCAAAAAGACTGTGAGATCTTGCATATTTCTTGTTTGAAGAAACAGTTCCATGACACAGTAGCTATAGGCACTGAACCATCCAGGCAGACAAATCTTACAAGGAAACTATCTGTATTAGAATTAACAGTTTGCAATACAAGCTCTGAAAATCCAACAGAGATTAGCATTGGTTTAAAATGTTGGCATTTGGAGATTATTAATTTCTATTCCAACCTGTGATTCTGTGATAATTAATCTTACTTTTTTAAAAAGACTGCTTTATTTTTTAAAGTTATACATCACCAGAAAGCCCTGTAAGTGCTTTGCAAGTATCCTATATGCTGAGATGTTTTTAATAAACAAAATCATCTGGCTTTGCTTTGCAATTATATTGCTGCAAAGTGGTTTTGCATTATAATGTTCCTCTTTAGTAATTTCTTCGTACAGGGTTATTTGGTTTTTATTTTGATAATTGGAAGTTAGAAGTGCTCTGATAATTGAAATAAGATTTTCATTTAAAGATTATATACCTACTGAGTACTTTTGTGTTAATTTGATTATTATAGAAAAGAGGAAGAAAGTTCATATTTGCCTTCTGTCCATATTTGTTTAATCAAGATAATAACAGGTACTAGGGTGTTTATTTCTGAAGTCACATGATAAAGAGAAAGGACTACGGTCTTTTAAATTATAATACTTTCAAACACTAAGAAGTGTTTGTCCTCACCTATCCATGGGTAAAAATTAATTTAAATTTAACTTGTAATTGTAAAAGTTAAAAAAGAAATCAAGCTTAAATACAGTGCAAGAATTGTTATGCCCGTGTAGAAACCCTGTAAAACAGGGGACCCCTACCAAGTATTCGAGTTTCCCAGGCTATAAGCTGAGGGAAGGGTGTTTGACTTTTGTTTATGGCTGTTACTTTTTTATCTTTTATTTTTTTAGGTTTATGACTACAAAGCTTCTGAGATACTCTGATAGATAAAATCAAAGGTCTAAGGCAGTGCAGAGTAGCATATCTTAATTTTTTTTTGAAGTGTAGTGTTTAGCTAATTTGTCTGCTTTTCAGTTCATGATGGAAGATGAGAGTGATAAACAAATGAACTATGTATATTCTCATCAAAACAGAAATGTGCAAACACCTAGGCTGAATTGGGGTATAGAAAGAAGGTAATTTAACCCCTTTTTGAACATGGATTTACAAAAATCTTATTTTGGCTACACTGTCTGAGAAAGCTTCTGCTGAGAAACCACACAGGTGAATCTTCAAGATTACAATCTCTCCCCTTTATTAGTTACTTCTAAGGTATTATTCCTTAAGAATTTGAAGCATAGCAGGGCATGATTCTCTAATAGATGGTAGATTTAATTATTAAAATAATATACGAAAACCTTCCCCTATTGTTAACATATTTTGTCCAGGCAAACCTTCTATCTACTAATGTGTGTATGCTAACTAAGTGTCTGCAGGGAGTGTTTGGTTTTTTGGTGTCTGTTTTTCGTTTGGTTTTTTCAAAAAAAAACAAAACCACCCCAAAACCAACCAAACAAAAAACCAAGAACCAGTCACAAATCTGTGCTTGCTTATGCTGTTGTTCATCACTCCATGTTGTAAAATAGGCATGTGGCCAAGAAATGAAAAGCTGGGGAAAATGGTCACAAGAGCACTTGCATGTCTTCACCCTAAATAGCTTGAAAAGTGCAGATTCCCTTGTGGCTGGCAAGTGATTGTGAGACCAGAGGGATGCCCACAATGCCTCCAGTAAATTCAGATTATAGTAAGGATATCTGATTTTCATTAATAGTTATTGGTTTTGTGTGAAGAAGTTGTTTGTAGCTACTGACTTCTCTTTGATTAGAATGGAACAGACAAGTTCAGCTCTTTGAAATTAAGTTTAGCTGTTCTTGGTTTGCTTTGCAAATGTTTGCGTCACTGTGCTCTCTTAAAATTAAATTAAAATTATATAATATCAAACAGCAATTAGTTTCATAGTTATGTATACATATTGGCAAAGAGCCAGGATACTCCAGGAGGTGAGACAACATGTCTATGTAGGTAGGTGAAATGCTCTCCTCCAACAAACCAAAGGGAAGATGAACTGACAGTGAAACTTCTTACATGTTCTTGGCCAAGTAGAAAAAAAATACACAAGACTACAATAGAAGAAAAGACTATAAAAACTTAATTTCTGAGACTTTGGTAATTTTAGGGGAGTGATTTCTGAATTTCATGGTGATGGAAGTACTAATTCTTTGCAGAAGCCTCTCCTAATACTAAGATAGTTGGACATCCTCATGTCCACTTCAAATTGATGTTTAGCTGGGATAATTTTTGAAAGAGAAAACTTAGTCCTTTGTGTAAGATTAGATACCCATAAAGGTAAAATAACTGCTTGAGACCTACAGACAGAAATTGACAGAAGATTTTAAAAACAAAAAAAAAAACCCAAACACCAAACCCCGATCCCTGTCTTATTGCAACATGAAGGTGATACGTCACCTCTCAGAATAGAAGGGAAGTTAAAATATATTAAGTGAGCAGTTTTTTCTGTCTGAAAGTCTTTCATAAACAAAGTGTTTTCATGCAGCCTGTAGAAACTTATGTACATATTTGGTCTTTTGTAATATTGCAAAATAACTTTGTTTTCGTTTCCTCTACTATTGTTTGTATCTCCTCACTACTTCTCGGGAATGGTAGTGATTATGTGAAGCTGAGTCCAGCTCGACCTGGTTTTGAAACTCACTTGTGATTTTGGCCAAATGGCTTGTGGCTATTGTGCTCGCTGAAGCTGTTAAGAGCAGCAGTGATCGAGCTACAATGCAGTTGCTCTGTCTACCCCAGCTCCCCAACTTGCTGGCACCCCTGTTATAGTGTTTTCAAAAAGAGTTGACCGAAGTACAGATATTAATTGAACGAGTTGGCTTTCATTTAACATCACTGAGACTTCCATTACCCAGAAGGAACCTCAGGGTGATGGAAGAGAACCACAGTATCTTTTAAATTAATCTATCTTAATTTGGAGGTTTTAATGCCTCTTTTATTAAGTAACTTATACTGATTGGAGGATGGGAGAATAAGGCATAATCTCTGTTAAAACTCTGGGGAATGGTGAGGGACAACCTAACAGGCAAAGATCTTTTCAGCATCAGGAGTGGTGGACCTGAGAGAGGATATGTGCTTGCAGTCTGAGAGTATAGGCAAGTCATACATGTTTAGCTTTTCATAAACTGGGTAAATGAGGCCTCTTGAGATTAAGTAGTCCCAAATAATCATGAAAATTACTTCAGAAACTGAAGTTCTGAGTTGTTCTTCTATGGTGTAACAATGATTTAAAGGAAGATATGTAATGTTGGAGATTCTGACTTTGTTCAGTGTTTCAACCAGCTTTAATGAGACTGTTTCTTAGATTTGACACTTCTTTTATATATTACTAAGGCCTCTTTCCATGTGAAATTCTTACTTTGCATACACACAAACCTCAGGTTATAGTTAACTTGATGTAGCGTCTCCCATTGTGACTGTGTACCAACATCTACTCGTCCCCTTAGCAATACCTCTGTGAAGCATACAACCAGAATGTAGACTATAATGCAGTAGGGAAAAATCACAGCTGACAATATATGTGTTTTAGTAGGGAAAGGGTTAAGTCATGATGGGAATGTGTTTTTAATTTTAAGGAATAAATAAAGGAAACTGTTGGGTCTTAACAGCTGGCCAAGAGTACTCAGAAAGACTTGCAAGCTCCTACAGCAATTAATCCAGATCAAGAAAGGATTAACTTTGAAGTTTAAAATATCCTCCATGCCTGAGGAGGGACCAGTTTAAAGTACTCATGAATGGGGTAGATGGCTGATTTGTAAGAGTGGGAGTTAATTTATGGATATGAAATCTGCTTTTTGACTTTGTAGTCTGGACTTTTAGATCTTAATCTTCTGCAGTACATCAGTAGCCTGGGTGAGTATGGAATGAAAAATACCATAGATCATCTTAGATTAACAAGTAATTTATATTTCTTATGGTCTATACTGTATTTATTGCCAGAGCCAAGAGTTTGAGTTATCCAGCTTTTGATAATCAAGGTTTCTAAGTAGACCAACAGTAAATTTGAAAAAATTTAAATTATTTTGGTGGCTTTTTATAAGTTTACTCTATTTTAGCTTGAAAAATAGGTTGAGCTTTTGGAGTGAGGGGGAATATCTAATGAGGAAGATATTCCACTCGCTCTATAGAGTAAATCTTGGGAACTAACCTGCAAGTGTATTGGTAAACTTCATGCCAATTTCTGAAGATTTTAATTCTTCTGGAAATAAAATTACAATAAGGTGGGGGTTTTTTTGTTTACTAAAGCTCATTGAGGTAATAATATGCATTATCACATCAGCCAGAATAAGTGACCAGTCACATGGAAAAGATGGTAGTCTTTTATTTGACCAGTTTGAGCTTTGAAAATTATAGTGAGATTTTCAAATTTTGAGCAGGAAGCTTCCCCCAGTCGTCCTGTTATGGCTTTGCATTTTGATGGGAATATTCTGTTCTCAGTCACTGCCAGTGTTTGTAAGAGGCTCTTTCACTTTTCTATGATTATTTTCTGTCTTAGAACAATGAAACGCCTACTGCTGTCTTCATTCTTTTCACTGTCCTCCTCCTTCCCCACAAAAGTGAAAGTGAAGCTATTAAAAAACAGCCACCTTGTGAGCAGAGGGAACCAAATCCTCTGACAGCTTTCCCCTGCAGACTGAAAGTCTCTCAATCTTTGTCTTCCCACACAAACTTCAGGTGTCTTTTTTGACATGAACGTAGCCTTTTGTAAAACTCATTCGTGCACCTTGATGAAATTACACCCACCGTTGTCTGTAATGCCAAGAGCCTCTAATGGCAACAGAAAATTGAGGAAAGATAGTTTGGAGAAAACACTTAAGATACCCTGTCTCTACTCTGTTTTATTAATACCTACTGTGTGACCTCAGATTAGGGGGCACAATAGCATGTTTCTAGATGAATGCTTCTCAACCTGTATGACAAAGTACTGCAACAGAGTTGAAAATGTTTTAAACGCTTCTTCACCGGACAGCCCCATGGATGTATCATTACGTAAGGCACTGACAACTTTGGTATGTTGGAAGGGGAAGGGGGAAGGCATTTAACTTGAGATAACATGGAAGGGTGTGGGAGATGGGAATGGAGATGAAGGCGTGATCATCACAGACACTTCCAGTGAAGACCTCTGTGTCATCAAACTATGTTCCAAACAAATAAAGTAACAAGAATACTAACAAAATAGGATGCTAGCTTTGAATGTTAAGCAGAGAGGAGGATGAGGAAGAAGAGATTCACCTTGCACAGAAGGACAGAGAAGGTAATTGGCTCAGAAGAATTCTCATGGATGGCGTGAGATACCGTGTTAGCTTAAGCTCTTGGCTCCTGGAGGAACAAAGGATCTTACTGTAAAATATAATTTTATATTGCATTTTCTTGTTTCATTTTCCTTTTTGTAGGTTGTCATTTGGAGTTTAACGTTTTGCTGTGTTAAACTTAAATTTTCTTGTTTAAGCACCTCTCATCAAGTGCGATCTTGGGTGAAGTTAATAGGATTTTTGTTACTGTAGCCTGACTCTAGACTTACCTTTGGATATGTGCCATGACATGCTTTAGAATCTAGTCCCCTCATTTTTCAAGGTGTTTCTGCTTAGAGCACACAAGTCTCCTGCATGGGGTGAGGATGCAGCTACGTGCATCTGTGAAGCAGGGCATGGGGAAGGGGGAGCTGATGTGTATTTTAAGTGTCGTATGCTGACTTGCAAAGTTAGGTTACGTATCCAGATCAAGAGTTAGAACGTAGTCCTGGAAAGCGTAGAAAAAACCCAATGTAGTGTATGTGTGTAACCTAATGTACAGCTGTAGGCAAATGGAAATGAATGCAAACAATAATGAATTTAGGAATTTCACACTTAAGGCGGGGTTAGGGAAGTAAGAGTCTTCAAAGCTGGAATTCCTCTGCAGCCCTGCTCAGCTGGGGAAGTTAGGATGCAGGCTGAGCTCAGGATGGGTCTGCTGTTCAGCGTATTCTTGCAGCTGGACTCACCTGTCTGTGCTTCAGCCTAGGTTTAGGGTTAGGGAGGCAAGGCAGTCTGAGCAGGACTTCCAGTGGAGTCCTGTTCCACCTGGAGAGCAGGGATGGGGTCTTGGGTCAGGATGAGGCTGTAAGCCAAGACACATTTGGAGCTAGACAAGCACTGTGCTCTGCTTTGGGATAAGGATGAGGGCTTTCAGAGGTGGAATTGCATTGGAGTCTTGCCCAGTCCAGAGAGCTGATGGGGCAGTGTGGAGTTTAAAGGCTGATATTGCTGAAAATCGCATCATAGGAAAAACCTTCGCATATGTGAATGCCCTGCTGTAAGAGAATGAGTAAATGGTTCGTGCTTCTGGCAAGATCCAAATTCATACTTAGTTATTGTCTCTCATTTTAAAGGTATTTTCTTTTCAAATCTGCAAGATAAGATGAATTGAGGATTTTATGCAACTCCGGGATAATTTTTTTTTTTAATGTCAACTGTTAGTGTGTTGAGTGATATATCTGTATCACCTACTTAAGCCTGAAATCCTGCACTTATTTTTTCATGTTATTTATTTTGGAAAACATATTAAAGTGCTCTTCTCTCACTAGTTTAAATAACGGAGAACAACTTGGAATTTGTAATAATCAAACTGAATGACTGAGGGTGGGATAGCAATTCATTCAGCACAAGCCAAAAACAGGAGATTTCAAAAAAAGTCATCATCACCATGTAATGAGAGAAACTATGCCAATTCATGAATACAAATCTTTTAAAAAAGAAAATTCTGTGAAACTTGGCCTGTATCATGTATCAGCTCCGGCTGGTTTAGTTTGTGGCACATACTCAACTCTTACACTAGCTGATTATATTACTCAAAAAAGAGGGGGGAAGTGTATCACCTCTGCACCACTGTTTTTATATACATACCCCTTCTGTGTCATAGAACAATATGCTGACAGATGGTACTTAGTCACCTGTTATGTCTGTTGATTATACGCTTTGATGTAAAATTTATTTTGCTGCTCTTGGCAGCTGAGCTGTTTCTTAATCCATTGATAAAACCTGCTTAATAAGCACTTACAAAGACATTGACATCACCAGACTCTGTTGGTGAAATCATGACCTGATGCCTGTAAATCCAAAAGAAGCCTTGTATTCAAGGCTTCAGGTAAAATGGCTTTTTTTCTAAGAAAGAAGTAACGAGCAGATTTATTCTTGTTTTGCATAGCTAAGTCTGATGCTTCCCTGTATCAATAAGGACAGTTCAAATGGCTCATAATCTTATGAGGAATTTTTATTTTACCATGTTACAACTTCCTTTTCTGTGTGTTAAGTCTATTTTGAACATTATTTGATCTTCCTTAATTATGTGTGTAAATATAATTTTGTTGTCATGAAACAGCTTTCAGAGGAGAGCCATTACTTCCTTAGGGTGGCTCGCTGTGACTAAACAGAACTGACAGTTTGCCGTGAGAGGTGTAGGTAGCTAAAACATGGCGCTTTGTTTGTTTCATGGAGGGTTTCTGCAAAAGGTAAAGCTTTCTGGGTTTTTAGTTTCAGTCCTGATACTCATTAAATTCCTTTGGTAATGACAGCGTGACTAATAAGAACCAGTTACAGTAATCTTAATATATTTAACCTTGGCAGGGTGGGAGTTATAAATTTTTTGATATCTTGAGGACTTTATTGCATTAGCATTTTAGCAAAATCAGGTCTTTCCTACTAACCTGCATGACCATCTCCAGCCAACTCATGCAGTGACCAAGCTTCACTAAGAGGGTCATGCAGTGCAGTTTCACTTGCCATCAGTTGGCTGCCAAGTCCCTTCATCCAATTAATAAGGTATATTCTGTCAGCACGTAAGCAGTGTCTTCTGCCAGCTTTGGGAACTTTCCAATTTGGAGACCTTCAAGGCTGCAGTGTAGGAAAAGTGACTTGTGTTTAGCGTTCTCTTTGCCTGGACAGCTTGCTTGATGTCCTGTGAAGGAGCATTGGAGAGCGCCTAGGTAATTAATTTAAACTGGGTGGGTAAAAACCAAGCATCATGATGCCATAAGAGATTGTTCCTAAATGATCCATCCTCAAACAAAATATTGAAGCTTCCCCATGAAAGCTGTTAGATTTTTCTACAGGGAAATTATGTTCATTTTAATGCAAGAAATACAAATTAATGGAGAAAATTATCATGGACAGAATTCTGGAATATTTAATTCTGAATCTGGCCATAATAACACACTGGATGCTGCTGCTTAGATTCTTATTGAGTTGTGTTCAGGATAGCTCTTACGTCTTTTAAACTAAAGTGACAAGGAAGTTAAATACTTATTTCTTCTATTGCCCTGTGACTGATTGCTTGAAAATAGGAGCAAAGTTTTTATAAATTTTGCCCTACCTGATTATGTATGTGAAGTACTTATAAGCACCTAGCTTTCTGTAATTGTTTTTTCTTTGATAGGACAGAATTTATTAAAATTCCTGAGCAAATGTTAAAAATTAGTTCAAATTTTAAATGAAAAAACAGGTAGAATTTTTTTTTTTTTTTTTGCTTTGGCACAGGAAAGGCTGATTATAAATATAGGTTAGAGGACTACTAGTTAAACTGTAAAATACTGCAAAGCATGTTAAGGCATGACACTGTTGCATGGTTAATGATTGTTCTTTTTTGGCTTGTTGCCTCTAGAGACATTCTAAAAAGGGGAGGAGAGGGGGTGAAGCATGCAATTTAGAGCTTATACTTATATAAATACAGAGAGCTTTAAAAAAGAAGAGAAAACAAAAAAAAAAAAAACCCCCCACAAACATCAAAACACAGGAAACAACCCTCCAGAACCCCCACAGCCCCTGGAAATCCATAGCAAAAATACTCCCACAGCACAGAATGCTGTTCTTCCTCAGATGTTTTTGCCAGCCAGACCTGGGGACATGCACACTGCCAGACAGACCATCTGTCATACAGCCATTTCGGTGTTTGCCACTTGCCAGGAATGTTTGCACAGCTCAGAGAGGGTACAGCAAGGCGTGGATGAATGCTAGCATGGAATAATGCTTACTTGAAACTTTTTTTTCTGGGAGGAGAAAATGGATATTGTATGTATGTAGGAGAAACGGTAATATGTATTTTATCTTGGGAAGTTCTCGAAGAAAGAGAATGGAATCTGTGGGTGTTTTGCTTTCTTCTTGGGAAGGCTTTGGGCTTTGGCATGAGAGGCGGTAAAAAACCTCACAATTTAAACATACACTTCAGGTATTTTTAAAAACTAGTTTTAGTTGTGATAAATGTTCATCCTCTCTCTAGTGAATACTGTAAATGTCCATTAGTTTGAATATTGAAGAACCCGATATTTAATTTCTGGCTGACGAATACACATGTTTAAGTGGCATAAGAAGCTGAATATATTGGGGAAGCATCTGAGTTTCATTCAGTGTTGTGCTCCCCCCCACCTTACTTTAATTATGAGAGTATCACAAGAAACAGTAGGCTAGAGGAAAAGAGATTTTCTTCCCTCCCTGTCTGACATTGCTTCTGTCAACCTTCCAGCTGCTCTTTCTGACTCCTTTCTGTTAGGGGCTTTCTCCCCCTTTCACCCAGATGCCCTTCCCACCCACATACGTACTAGGATCCTCAGTCATATCTACCCTCTGTCTCATGCACAATAAATTTTCAGTCCCTACTTCTACCTCTCTTTCCCACAGGTCTCCAAAAGCCTGGTGAGAGTCCTTTCACTTACTGTTTCACGATGTCTCTGTTCATCCTGTGGCACTGCCTGCTCTGCTTCCTATTGCTGGTAGTGCAACACTGACTTTTGCCACCCCTAGTTTCGGCTGCAAAACTAAATTTTGTTGAAGTTGTTATGAGTTGGTTCCAGGTGTAGCAGAATGCACCTCAGCTAGCTTCAGGATTGCTATAATTCGATATCCATGAAGTGAACGTCCTCTTTTAAAAGCTGCTGTAGAGAGATTCCTCGGTTCACAGGCAAGGAACCATACATTTTCAGGGCTTTGGATGAAGCCAAGTATGCATCACTTCTATAGGAAGGATCTTAATGAGAAGATGCAGTGGAAAATAAAGCAATCAATACAGTGATTCTATATTATCTAAAAATGTTTTTCTTGATGGTGTTTCCACATTTATGAAGTTTGAAGTGTTTTAATGTTAATGTTTTGCAAATAATAAGTTGTCATGGTTGATGTTCTGGTGTCTAAAAAAGATGAGCAGAATTTTAGATCATGGTATAAACTAGATTATTAGCTAAAAGTTATTGTGAGCATTTTTACAATCTGGCACTGACATCATCTTGGATTGCACCATTGGCAGTCCTCTCAAATGATTGAGCTAATTCACTTTCCCAGAGTGTCTGCAGGCTTAAAAATAGAATACCTTATCTACTACAGTCTTCTTATTAGAAAATAGTTTTACAGGTGTAAAGAAAAATGTTTAAAATTCAAATTGGAAACACATGTTCAGCTGGAGAGAATACTAGAAGTTCAACAGCTGTGGATTCACTATGTATGTAGGACTATGGCCATGAAAACTTGAAGTAATATCCCTGGTTTTGGTTCTTTGATTTGCTTTGGTTTTTGTTTGTTGTTTTGTTGTTGTTTTTTAAATTCCTTGTGGATAAGCAGATTTTACTAAAAGCTTGTCTGTGGTTTTTTTTCTCTTTACTATGGTAATGAAAAATGTGACATGCTAACAGGAAAACTCGTTGCGATGCACATGCTGAAGAGGGAGGCCTAGGCCAGGAGTCAAACATTCCATAGCAGCCTGCAAGATTAAAATGTTTGCAGTTTAGCACTTTACACAGTTTTTATTGGAGTCTATCCAGATATTTGCATGCAAAGAATTATTGCTCAATAACAAATTGTGTTGATACAATCTAGTATGTTGGGAAATTTCCCCCCTAGTAAGGTCATGTGCCAAGTATGATACCTTTTGGGAATAACAAAATGAGTGACGTATTTTGGCCTCAAAAGTGCAATAGCACTTTTCTATCAAGTTGGAAACATCACAGTTTCAATATCCCTAATCAGAGGCGATAAACATTTTTGCCAGTTTGTGCGAAGGTTGTAACACGAAAAGCTGAAACCATAAACGTCAGCATCTGTAAAGTACTCCTCTTAGGAAGAGGAGTCTGCATACATGCATACTTGGGCTATCTGTACTCCAAAGTGTGACCCTGCAAATGGGGTGCTAAGTAGCACTTTTTCCCGAAGTAGTTCAGATACAACTGTGAAATTTGCTTTGTGGAAGTTGTCTGCAAAATTGGGGTCTGGCTGCATGTTAAGTCTAATGTAAAAGCTAAGGACCAGATTGTTTCACCACGTTCATCATCTCTGTATGCTGGAACCAGTTGCTTTTCAGAGCAGGAACTGCTGTGTGTGCAATGTTGCTACTCAGCTGCAAACTGAGTAACACCTGGTTTACACGGTATTTCCAGAAGTATTCTACCACATTGTTGTAATGATATTCAGAGCTGCACTAAATCAGAATAGTTTCTTTGATAATTAACTAGAGCCAGCATTAGTTGACAAGAGAAAAGGATACCTGTTACACTGGAGCTAGTGTGCTCTGGTAGCTAACAGGTTCCATTTTAAATCTGCTCTTTTCCCCTTTATATTATGTATTTTCTACTGTATAAATCCTATTTTGGAGTTTGTTAGTGGGCATTTGTTTCTCAGTCTCGCTCACCTCCCAGAGTTCTATGCAGTAGAGCTCTGCTTCTAATCATGACAAAGTCACTCAAACTTTTTGGTGACAGTAACCCACTCCTACAGTAAGTGCCGCATGTCTGGTAGTACAGAGAGATTATTTCATAAAGCTTCATCTAAGCCTTTGGGCAAACTGCAGTACTGTAAGGAACAATCTTATGATGAAGTGGCTATGTAGAAATGTTCTGCTTTAGAAAGCCTGGTCTCGCCAGATTGACGTGTATTTGACAAATGTTTAAAGGAATACAGATCTGATTCAAACATGTTTCCAGTGGATGCTGGATCAGGCCTCTTCACTTAAGCCAGGGTTTTCAGGCAAGGCTGGCACTGCACCAGTGGACAGTGAGATCTGGAAGAAATTACTGTGTTCTGGATTTTAGAAGCAGGTACTGAAAATCAGACATGCAAGATCAGTCAGGAAGTTTTTGCATTAAGTACTTAAGAGCTCTTCAGTGAGCTAGCCTTAGAGGAAGGAGAAATAGGTTTCCTACAGTTTTTCTCTCTAACTGCCCTTGCAGCAGGATCTGTGGTAGAATAAACTAAGCCTGAAAGAGATGTGTGAGAATAAAGTGTATTTATTGTATATTTGCCAAAATGAAGTATTTGTTGTACATAACAGTAGCATTCTTTTTCCTTTTTGATAATATAAACGTTTCAATGACATAAAAGCTAGCATTTTAAGATGATTGACTAAGAGCGGAGGGGGCTCACTTTTCAAATAAAGTTTTGAGGCTGAAAATTCAGTTTCTTAACTGGCTATGTGATAGCTGGAATTTCAGTATTGACTTCAGTGGGGACCTTTCAGATAATGTACTTGTACTTTTTGTAAATGTCTTTTATTTGGCAGTAAAACAATTGTAGGAACAAGGATTAGTTTGTGCTTTGTGAAGAGATTACACTTAGTTTACTGCATTTCATGTTTATCTTGGAATATCACTGACATTACAAAGTAAGTTGAAAAGGCTTAACTTTTAAAATGACAGCTGAAGTCTTAATACTGAAAGCTCTTTGATTAGAGCTGTCCTCTCTTGAGGGAGAGTGATATGGGAAAAGAAGAAAGCACTAGTGGGATTCAGGTCTCTGTCAACATTTTAATTACACAGCTCATGGTTTTTAGTCACTGTACTTGAGTCTTGCTTTGTGCATAGCTTTTATTTACTTCCATTACGTTATCTTGTAGTTATTACCTACTGATCACTGGGCAATGTCACACTAATGTAGTAAACAATGTTGTAGTACTATAGAAGAGCAGGGTTTGTGGGGTTTATTTTGCTTTTGGTTTGGTGGGGTTTTTTGGTTGGTGGGTTTGGGTTTTGTTTGGTTTTTTTGTTTGTTTTGCTTTTAGACACAGTGAAGGGAAATGTTTTCAAGGTAAATTGATAGTAGCTGGCAGGCACATGATACTAAATGTTTTGTCAAGTCCTGTATAAACATCTACTTTGCCCATTCTGTTCCTGTGTGATGAGTTTTATTTTGTGCACCCATTTGGCGATAGCTCTGTATGTGATCGGTCCCGTGGTTGCATTTGTTGACGTAAAATATTTGCTCACATTCCTTGTGAGGAAAAGATAACTGCCTTTGGTTTCAAGGGCTAGCTCTGTATAGAGCTGATGATAATGTTTCCAACCCATTCAACTCCTTTCTTAAAATGACCCACCATAGGTAGATTCTCTACTTGGCATGAAGCACTCTGGCTGTTGAAAGAGTCCCAGAAACAACTAACAAACTTAATCTATCCATCTCTTAGGACACTGTTTTTAAGCAGGGGTAATATATGTAAACACATATATATCTCTGTACTTGTCAATCCTGCCTGCTTCATGTCTTATAGTCCTGAAGAGCTGGAAATAACCATGTTTAAACCCAGTGAATACATTGCTATTATTAGTAAGAAATACAGTTTAATAGCTTATTAACATGTCAATGTAGTTTATTTACATACTGAACTCCACAAATAATTTTATCTATAAACAGGATGTAAAGATACTGTTGCAAAAATCTATCCAAGAGTGATGGAAACTGGTCAGAATTTGGAAGAAAAGGAGAATAATGGCATTTTATTATAGTAGCTTAGAGAAGTCTGTTAATATCGTCATTGCGATGACACAGGTATATACAACTTTCATTTTCACAGGCTAGCTGGCGTTGCTTGTAGCACAATGCATTTTTCTAATTCATACTGTCCTTTGAACTGTGTATTTCTTCATTTCTATTGCCTTTTTTCCTGTTTCTTCATTTTCAGTGTCTCTCCTCCAACTCTTTCTGCCCCATTCTTTCTCCCCAACTTTTCTTTTCACTTGTCACTCCTCTGTTTCTAATTTCATGTACTAGAAGTGTTGCTACAGTAATGTAGAATTCCCAGAAGATAGACTCTCTAATAGAAATTGGCCCTTATTTCCTGCAAAATAATTATATTAAAAGTTCTAAAACTTCCTTTAAGGATATAGAGCATGCTATTCAAGTCATAAGGACCAGAAGATCAGTTCAGGAGATCAGACCATCTCTAATCTAGTTTTGTTTTGTGATATCTTGATGTATTTATGATGTGAAAGGGCTTCCTCTCTACACAGCTGTTTTGCTTAAGCAGAAGGAAATTGCTTTGCCATATCAAAAGCATTGTGGTCCTGCTGCTTTGTATGTGCCAGGGCCTCTGAAAGCTAGCTGCTGCTGTGAGGGGGTCAGCAGACAGGCAGAGGCAGCTGCTGCTGGGGAGGCAGAGCCACCCCAAAAGCCATGCTTGGTGCCCAGCCTTCCCCATCCATGTACCTCTTCAGCTGGTTCATCGTTGCTCTCAAATCCCCTTCTTCACATTCCTGCCCGGAGACCAGGCTGGCCCTGGTCCCATATTCTCATGCAGGCTTGCTTCTGCTGCAGAGAACCCCTGAGATGGTTCTGTTTAGGTATTGGTTGCTCAGTGGTTTATGTGAAATGAGCTACTGACCTTTCTGCTTCCTTAGAGGCAGAGATTACTTCACAGCTGACACTGCATGGTGTAAATAACATAGCTGAGAGCTGTAGGAACTGAATGAGTGAGCAGGAAAACTAAGTGAGCTTTCAGTTCAGCCCGAGGTGATGCAGCCAGTGTGTGGGAACGGTTCTTTTGCATTGCCTTCTCTTCAGGGCCAAGCAGAGGAGTTCTGCTGGTGGGGTGAGCAGCCTTGTACCTTGTTCTCCAGAGCATGCAGTCAATACCAGTATGATGAAGTACAACACACAACCTCCTTGGTCTATAGATGGCATCATACAGTACTGCCACCAGTAAGGATATCTTCATGTAATATTATTTCATAGACATTATTGCAGAATATTACAATAACAGGGATAATTGTTTTGGGCTGTTTTAATATCTGTTTTTGTTACGGACTGAATAACCAGCTACTGCTTCCTGTCATTGCCTGTAGTTTCCTTTGGACTTATGCAAGCTCTTTTCAATTAGCCTGTGTTCTGATGACTTTTCAGGAAACAAAATCTATTTATATGCATATATCTATATGCAAGGAAAAGAACAAGCCAGATTTGTGAGGAACTAAAAACCAAAAAATCCCCTACACTCTTACAATAAAACAACAGCAATAGCTCAACCTTTTGTGTAGTTCAAAACACTTCTGCCGTTTGTTACCAAGTATTAGGGAAGGGTGCTGAAGGGGGTATATAAACCAAATTCGGTTGTTTTTCAATAGTAGATGTCATAGTCTTTTTCTTGGCGATCATACTCATCCTTCTTTTTCAGATCATTTTTTTTGTCTTTAGACAACTATCTTTGCTTCAACATAAAGTTACTTATTTAGTGGGCTCTCCTAATAGAACTTAGCATTTCTTTCTACAGACGTTGGTAACTTCTGTCAGTTACTTCCTCTTATGAAAAAGTGTTGCTCTATTTTTCTCCCTACTATGAGGTTTTTCAATGATTCATTTCTCTTTGGAAGTATTATTGGGTTTGATCTCATACTTAATTTGCTTTGCATTTCTCATAAGCTTGCAGTGTGCTGAGAGCTTGCTGGTTTCAGAAATGTGCCAGTGTTTGTGTTTGAATTGGTTGCTGTTTACAAGCCAGACGCTAACAGAGGTGGTTACTAGAGCCTCACTATGTCCTTTTTTTTTTTTTTATAAAGAACATTGATTTTCACAGCAGTGTTTCTGGATACAGTGATATCGGGCCTATTTGTGCGCAGCAGAAGTTACACAAGTGACAAGACCTTCATGGAGTTTCACGGCCTTTTGAGAAAGGCTTCCAGCTCCTTTCAGGCCTTGACAAAGTTGCTCACCTGTGAAAGCTTTACCAGTAGAAACTTGTTGGAAGGAAAGCAGATCCAGGTGGCTATTGTGTAAATGTGGGGAGACCTTGTCTGAAAGGTTGTTAAAGGGAGAGAAAATTAGAAGAGGGAAAGTAGATGTTTTAGCTTGTTCTCAGTTCTGGGGCTGTTTATACATATATGAGAGGGTTTTCTGTGAGAAATTGAATACTGAGATAATTTCACGCTTGTGACTAAATGAATTTAATTGAAGTTATTTATTGCTCGTTCCCCCTGCTCCCACAAACACTTACTCAGTACCTTTATGTGGCTGTAGAAGTTCATTAGAGCAGAAAAGAAAGCATATGGTTTTTTCCCTTGACTATTGGGGAAAAAAGATGGCTAAAATTAATAAAAATGCCAGGCTTCAGATGTGCCCCAAACCACTGGGGACACGTAAGTGAACACTGATGGGGAAATGGCTTCAACTTTTAAGTTTCTGTTGGCTAGAGTTGTTTTTCAGTTCATTTTGATCATAGATTTTTTTTAAACTGTTCTTATTACTGCATCTTTTTAGGATCTGTTGGAGAGATGATAAATACTTCCTTGTAGAACTCCCCCAAAAAGAGCTACTTAATTTCATCTTGAATAAGGTTCTTTTCTGCCTGGGTGATCTTACTTTAATTTTGAGCAAAATATGGGTTCCTATTCTGACCTATTCAAGGAAGTGTGTGTGTGTGTGTGTGTGTGTGTGTGTGTGTGTGCACATATCACATCACACACAAATACCCACATCAGTCTTAAGGCAGGATATCAGGCCTCGCTTTCCAGAATTTCAGAATTAGAAGATGATACTTCTTCAGCCCCAATCAGAAAGCTGAAATGATTTCAAAATTTCCATTACATCTGTTAACAGTTTTTCCCTGCAATATGGAGAATTTGGATATGAAAAGTCTTCATTCCTATATAAAATTCACCAAGATGTTTTATTTCTTTAATTTTGAGGAAACACATTCATAAGTAAGTGAAAAAGGTATAAGAAATAATTTTTATGATAGATTTCTAAATATATTCAAAGGTCTTAACCAGCTGATTTACCTGGTTTTGCTTTAGTGAACTAATAGTGAGAGAACACCTGAAAGTTTACCTTATTCTTTTTTTTGGAAGTGCATATCCTGAAAGCAGAGTTAAGTCACTGTTGTTTAGTAGCAAAGTAGTTTTGCCATTTCTACAAGTATGAGTCCCTCTTTTTCACGGGTTGTGGAGCAGGCTTTTTGTGGATTTATCTTCTGACAGCCATGGCCTGTAAAGGCCAGGTTACCATTCTCTGATTTGAGTTAAAACAGTAGCTTCCTTTAACAGATCTAGTCTCACTCTTTGTTCCTGCTTATCTTGCATGTTTTGTATAGGGCAGGTGGTTGGGAAAAGGAGGAAAAACTTAGTGTGTTCAGTATCTACTGAATTAAAAAAAAATACCCTTATCGTTCAGATGAGTACAATCAAAGCATGTTACCCTGCTTAGATTTCAACTGGTTTGGGTTGAGCTGTGCAATGCATAGCTGCAATTGTGCTGAGCCGTAGCTATAAAGTTCCCTGAGAATTCTAGTTTTAGGTCAATCACCCTGTCTCTGTACAGTATATAAGAATTTCAGTGCACGCTATTTCATTAGTCCTTGGTAAGCTGAAATCAATATGGGTTCTTGCACTTTTAAGCAACATACTGTATAAGAAACCATGCAAGGCAATCTCCTGGGGGGTTTCTTTTTTGTTGTCACTTGAACTATATGTAACAAGAACCATAGGAAAAAACCCCAGCTTTTCAAAGCACATATTCACTAAGGTGCTCGGTGTGATTCAGCATTGCATTGAAGGCCAGGGCAAAAACTATCTTAAAGGTACAGGAGGAAAGCAGGAGGTACACAGAAGCACGATTGTACCCAGTCATTTGAAGCAAATGTCTTCAGCTTCATGCTACACAAGTCAGGTATTTATGTCATAATGCTTACATTAGAAAAAGTGTTTTCATTCAGGATGAGGATGTATACAAGGTATAGGAGGATTAAATCACTGGCTACATTTCCTATTAAAAAATAAATACAAGTACAAGAAGATGAAGCACTTCTTGCACTTGTTTGTATCCCACAGACAAAAGTACTTCTATGTGTTAATGTTAAAATTAATCATGTAATTTGATTTATAGAAAAAAGTGAATTTAAACAAAGCCACCTGCTGTTTATCAAACACTTCCAAAACCTTGTGTTTTTAGGAGGGGAAAAGTAGTTAAAAGAGCACTCTTCTCTACTTGCCCTTATCTGGTAATTCTGTTTCAGCCGTGTACTAGCAAACTTGGACACCGTCACTTAGGCAGAGAGAGAGAAGACAGTTTTTGTAGCTCTGAAAGGGCATTTTTACTATGGTAGTAACGGCTGCAACATACAATTTTTTTTTTTTTCCATGAGAGTGATTTTTGAATCCTTTTTGTTATATTCCCAGCTATATTCATGAAATGCCCTTTGGATGGTTATTCTCCAACAGACAAATATATGGCTTATATGTCTGAAGCAACTGTGAATTTCTGGCAACAATGACGTTGTTCTTGCATCAAGTAAATGAGTTATATTCAAATAAATAGCATGCTTCTAAAGGTGATGTGAAGTAGTGCTCTATAAATTTGCTTGCTTCTGGCTAACTGGTGACTTCCCACTGTATATAAGGGGTGGGGTCATGGGAAAGCTGTCCCTGCAGACCTGTTCTTGTGCACTGGGCTGCGTAGGTTTTGGGTGTCTTTGCAGCCATAATTTCAATAAATGTGCATGTGTTCTGAACATGGATCTGGTGTCCTAAAACAGGAGAGGAAAAAGAGCCAGCTCCCAACCTCTTTGTACTAGTGTAAATATAAAAAGGGATTTAAAGGAAAGAAAAGGCAATGTGAGTCTGCAGGTGCGACACTTCAGATTGCATCTGCGATTCCCTAAAGTCACTATTCTATTCCTGCAAATTTTTTTGTTTGTTAATCTCCTGAAAAAATGCTTTTCCAGAGTTAATGCATCAGATCAAATCTGGAATAGGCATTAAATTTTATTTTCAGTCATTAAAAAGTCACTTGATATTTCAAAACTTATTCTGGGACCTTAGGGGATAAAAATTTCACTTGAATTTGCAGGTTTTCTTCTGTAAAAGTACAATGAATTGCAAATGCAATTGATCATGAAGTATAAACTGAAGTCAACAGTTTCTATTCATATTTATGATTAACTTACAAAGAAATACGGAAGGATTTCTGATATTTAGGTTATTTCATTCATGACAGTGAGATGTATGAATTACTAATGTGTTCTTTATTTTTTTTCTGTTATTCTAATCTCAATGGTTTGAAAGCAATCAAGATTACTGCGTTGCTCACATCATACTCTTCCTCTATGTACTTTTCTGGGTTTAGAATTTCTCACTATTTTCTGTTTCGCATTTCCAGATATTAAGTGTTCTTCACAAACTGACTGCTGTAATGCCACCTGAAATATTATTTTCTATATTGGAATTATATACAATAGCGTGTGTGTATATATGTATATATTTCCAAGTGCCTTGCAATGAATTTGTCCTCTCGTTGTGCTCAGCAAACATCAGAAGGATTTTCCCTGCAGACTGTCTTGAACGCAGAAGCTATAAAATCATGAATTCTCATAGCAATCTACTTACTGTTAATATTCTTCTGTACCGGTATATTTTCAAAAAACTTTCCTATTAGATGATAATGGGGGGGGGAACCCACCTGCCACCAAGGTTGAAATCAGCTGAAGTGTATTTAGAGACAGGTCAGTTTCTAAGAAAGAAAATGATAAATTTTGGACAGGTTGGAAAACTAAAAGCAATGTGTGTGCATGGTGCATCTTTTGGTTTTTTGTTTGGCTTTTTTCCCCTCATTCATCACAGGCTCCGGATCTGAGCATTAGTTATGTTTATCCTTTAATCCTACTGTCTGGGCTTGTTTATGTAAGATTTATTATATAGCCAGGGTGGGTAGTTAAATTAAATACAAAACTGACCCTCAGTGTGAGAATACCTAAGAACAGATTACTTTACATAGACAAGTTAAATTTTCTCAATTAATTTTGTAAGAGTTGGGCTCCATGTTTTCTGAGCCAACATGAGATGGAAATTACTGCCAGTTGTATCTGCCGTTTTGCATTCAGCTCTCTAATATTTGAACAGCAAAACAAGGAGGAAGAGCAGCTGTGTACTTTTTCTATAAGTATTACCTTTAAGATAGAAACTCATTAAATGACCGTGTTTCATTGTTCAGTTAATTAAAACACTACTATAATTGAATAGACTTACTACTGGCTGTGTACAAATCTCACCCAAGTAGGGTTTTTGTTGGTCCCTGGTAATGTTTACTTTACAGAAAATAGTTAATATATACCAGAAGCATAGGGCTTGGGTGAATTAATATAAAAACCATAACATTGTGAGTTATCCCACCTTTTTTTTGTACATAAAACCAATTTTAATAGGTATAAATTATATTGGGTTGGACTGTATTTACCTTAAAATGATTCTTGATACTATGGCTTGTTCTGTTAGTTTGAGGTTTGGTTCCTGGTGCTTTTTGGCTTTGGTTTTTTTTTGGTTTTTTCCTTTATTTCATGAATGTGCTGAAGCAGACTGGAAATAACCAGATTGCCTAGTTATGTGGACAGTGACTGCAGGAATAGTTGTGGAAATCAGATGTTTTCACTCAGTGTGCATTTTGTATTTTGTACTCATAGGGCAAGTATAGAAAAATCATGGTGGGCTTGTGCTGCTAGAAGCCACAGAATAAATTCATCCTCGTTTAAAAAACCTACATGAGATTTATTAATCTTTAAAATCCCACTTAAATCCTGTTTTAATGTCTTAAGTAGGATTTAAATGATGTCTAGTATAGGCCCTCTGTAGAGAGGGGGAAAAATGACCCTATAGGTTACCAGAAACTTAATATTTTGCAATTTCATCAAGCCATATGTAACAGGATTTCAGGGCCACTGAAGGACTAACCTTTTGTGAAATCCTGTCTAATTCTCTGAGGAAATAGTTTCCACTTCATCAGAAAACCCAAAGGAACTCCAATGGTTAGTTACGTCACCTAGCTTAGGATCTTAAACAATTTATATGGCCAGCTCCGTATATTCTCTGACTATACCCTATGGCTCCCTACATGTTTATTTCATTTTAAAATGTTTTGTTTCATTTTAAAATAACATTTGGTAAGGTATTTTGTTCTTTGTGGGATTCTTTCTTCATTGCTGCTTTTGAAACACCCATGCAAGCAAAAGGCAAAGTAAATTAAAAAACACTGTAGGAGAAATGCTGAAATTGAAGCTGTATGAAGTAAATTCTGTAAAAGAAAAAATGAAGTGGGGAATCCCCCTGCCCCAGCTCACTTGCTTTGATGCCTCTATCATTGATTGCGTGTTCATATAACTGTTCATGAAAAACCTGAGTGAAAATGTCAGTTTTCAATTATTGCATCTTTAACAGTGATGCAAAGAGGTTAAAAATCCTAAGTGATGACTCTAAATCTGAGAGCAAAAATTTAGTGGAGTTGTACAGTTGTTCTGGGATGCTCAATTAATCGTATAGAGGAGACATAAGCTTATCCTCAAAATATGTTTTCATTAAAGTCATGTTTCTTTACTCTGAGTGCAGCAGGTTTATGGGGAGATGTGGGTGTGTGGTCCTGTGGTTAGAACAGGAGGATACAAGTAGGACAGGAACTCTGACTCTGCACCAGTTCTGCCATAACTCTCTGTGTGATCCTGGGCAAACCACGAAACCTCTGCTGTTCATTTTGCCCATTCATAGCGGTTAAAATGCTGATTTTGGAATGGGCCAAGAACCTTAATTAGCAGACATTTGATTTGCTCAAGATTCTCAGAGAAGAGATGCTGTGGATGTTTAAAAATACATGTAATTATTCACCTAGACAACAAAGTTTTGCTAATATTGCAGCACAGCTATGCAGTGAAAGATACTGCATTCTCTTGCTGTGTCACGAGTAGGTGGTTTTGGCTTTTAAAGGTCAGAGCTGTGTTTAATTTATGGTATTAAAAAATGAAACACTAAGTCATACATCTGTACAGTATATTATTATTATAAACTATAATTAGGATAATATTGAGTATTTTTTTGTCAGCTCACAGTTGATTCTTTACAAAGTAGGTCTAAATCTAATTCATTGCTGTCATAAGCTTTGTAAGGTGTGATATGAATGCAGGTTTTACTTAATTTCCCCCCTTAGGCAAAATATTTGTTAGTTAATTATGTGTAATAATTTTCTGTCTTTTTGCTCATCTTGGGAGCATTAACAAACAAATCAGGGCACATGTCTGTCAGAAGGAGCATGGTCTGGCAGAACAACAACAAATCAGTGGGTGGGGACACGTAAGAAATGTTCTCTTGAGGCTTTGTACTCAGAGATTGAATTGCAAGACTGACTCTCTGCACCATTGCTGAAGTGATGAATGAATCAAGCTTGAGGCATAATTTAAGGGAGGGTAGTTTTAATGCAATGCACCAGGCCTACTGGCAAACTAGGATTTGGGGGTCTCCAAATACCAAAAAAAAAAAAAAGGCAAACTGTCAGAGTAGGTGGACAATTTTTTTTTTCCTCCATGAAGTATTCCACTGAAGGGGGTGGTGGGCAGAACCAAATGGTTGTTTAGACTTCACTTTGGTAAAGCATAAAATAAGAGGAAGAAAAAGTCATTACATCAGCAGAGTGTGGGTTAAATTTATTTGGTCTTTGTGGGATACAAAAGCTGTATGCATGGGGAAAGGGTTACTGATACAGATTATTAAAATGTGACTGTAAAACATGTTCTGCAGGATTCTGTCTGTTTGCTAGTTAATGAGAAGTGTGTTTCTCATTGTCTTATAAAATTGGGTGGCTCTAAATTAAAGCTGTACCTTTGCAGGAAGTGTAGTTTCTGTATGGGCTACCATTTGCTGTATCTACGTTTGCACCATGTGTAGCAATTGAAAGCAATTTGGATTTAGGAGGATTGCACTCAATTACCGCTGTGATAACGGGAATCTACAGCTTCAATTAGTGGTCAAGCCACTATAGGAGGCATAGTACATTATTGTGAGTAAGCACAGGATAAAGTGTACAGTGTTTTGCCTTGAGGAGCTTGAAACTGAAAGATGGACTGACAAACCATGGGCAAGATAACAAGGTGCTGCAGGCAGTAGGTTGATATAAGATGCAGATGTGTTTGCAAGAATAAAATCGTTTTATTTTCCATTTAGCTTTATCTTATTGAGGGCGCTCATTCTGCTGACCCTCAGTAGTTCCAGACCAGGACAAGAGGAGTAAGATGAGAGCAGGGATGTTAGGAAAAGCAAATACTGAGAGAGGTGAGCATTTCATGAACTCTGGTTACCTGACATAGATGGCAGGGTGTCTTGCATTGCCCAGTCTAAATTAGTTAGACCAATATAAGTTCCTCAAAAGATCTGACAGCAGCAGCCATAGGGTAAGGAGGAGATCTGTGATTATCCAGACTGACTTGTCCAAAACTAATAATTTGAAACCAGCTTGACTTTCTCTGGGAGAATGTAGCCAGTGGTGTCGATAACAGAGATCTGACCAACACCATGTGAGGTTTTTCATACCATTTTGCATGCTTACCAAACAGCATCTGACTTGTTATATGGACTTGCTGAGACAATTCTGAAAGGCATATACTAGTTGGCTGGTAAAGCGTGTTCAAGAAATTGCTGTCAGTGATCCTCTATCAAATGAGAAAGTTGTTTTAATGGTATTTATGCAGGGTTTGCCCTTTTTGGTCGAGTACAATTCCATGCTTTCTTTGCTGACAGGGATGGCAAAATAGAAAGGGTGCCTATTGCATTGGCAGGTGATGCTACACTACAACCAATTTGAAAAATGGGAATAGCTTTGAAAACAAAGTAATATTGAGAAAATATAAGAAAATTAATTAAGAAAAAGCATCAAATTATGCACTTAAAGGAATGGTTAGGTGGTCATTCTTTAGGAAAAAATGCATTAAAATTGCTAGGGCTTCTGGTGGATTGTGATGCAAATAGTGGTCAACATTTTTGGTAGAAATGACAAATGGGGGTGTCTAGGTAGATACATCATTCATAGCAGATGTAGAGTAATCCTCTACTCCATTAAATGCTCTTACAGTTTCAGCTGAACTACTGTGTTTCTGTTATTAGCCTTAAGTGGCTAAAACAGTAACAGTTAAACATTAGGAAAGGTTTTGTTATGTCTAAGAGTACTGGAATGATTATGGGGTTATGGAGATCTTCAGGAACTTGTTAGATCTTCATTAGTTAGGTGTGAGTTGAATGCACCTGAAAAGAGAGGGCAGGGGCAGCCCAGCTGAAATCTTAAACCTTTCAGCCCTGTTTTCTGTGACTCTGTATATCGTTCCTGCGCACTTATGAAAACCCTGCTTTTGAGTTCTCTTATTATCCGTTGTGTATGCTGAGCCCAGAGACTTATAATTTTAGTGGGACGTAAAACGAGAATTCTGTGTGCATTGCCAGAAGGCACTGATATTTTGGTGCTCTCGTTTGGTATCATTGCCTGACAATCTTTTGAAGAATGGAATAATGACACACCTTAGACAGTGTGTAAATTTACTGACTCTGTATTTTAGAAGCTGGATGTATTTAATACATGACTTGGTTCATTATGGTGCACCAAGTTCATTTATAAGTTCTGTTACGTCTAAGAACTTGCTAAGGGCCTCCTCCGTGGCTCCAGTCCATTGGCAATCACTGCTTTGCTAGGGTGGTATGTTTGTTTGGGAGAAGTTGAAGTGAACCAAAATCAAGCCTAGATTTGGGATTTTCTTAATACAGTAAATCTTAGTTATCTGGAATATATTTTACTATGTTTTGAGGAAGGGATATTTTTTTGTCTAATTCCTGTGGAAAGGGAAAGGAAGTTCTCATTCCTGTTTACAATCTCAAGTGTAAATTTCCAGATATTTGAACAAATACGTGGTAGCTTTAAACTGCAATTTCGTGCCTCCTGGATCATCTAGGTCATCCTGGAAAAGGTATGTCATTTCAAAGAGCTACTTAAACAGTGGGAAGCTTTTGAGATATTATCACATGATATCTCCAAGGTCGACCAAGAAACTCAAGCATAGGTCCCTCTGGTCTTCCTTGGATTCTTCCTCTAAAGTGTGAAAAACTAGACACAGTTCAGCTATCATCCAACTATAGAGCTCTGTCTTGTGCCAGTGAAAGGCAACTGCTAAGGAATTGTGTTTAACAAGAAGCCAAAAATTCTCTAATTGCGGGTCACACATTTTAGGTGGAGTTACATGAACCAGTTTGTCATTGGCATTCTGTATGCTCTGTGTGTGTGTGTATATATATAATGCATATGTAATACTGTATTCTCCCAAACTTCTCTATAATCCAGGCTATGACCGGATTTTATTTTATAGCCATTGTTTCAAAGAACTGCTTATCCAAGCCATGCATAGATATGGCCTGAAGAAAGCGAACCTTTGGACTGCTTTCATGCTTTCATTCAGGTTACATAAGGTAAAGTTTTCTTGTATTATGTCAATTGATAGCAAGCTTAGCATGACACCATTTTCTAGGGTTTAAATGATTAATTAGAAGCTTGGGTTGAGATATAAAATTAAATAATTGTAATAGTGTGGTCAGCTTTAATTTTGCTAACTGAAACTGTAATGCACTGCTTTGTAAGGCCAGACGTTCCCACCTCTTGCAAAAGTGGAAATGCAACTGGCATGCAGCTCTTCAGCAAGGGATAAGCGTGATTTAAGCCATTAGGTTTTAAGTTATATTTGCAAAATATTTCTAAGCCACTGGACAGTTTCCCTTTTCAGTTTCATTAAAAAATTTAAAGATTTTTGAATCGTGTTTTTTGTTCCTCTTATTCCTTAAGTTATAATAGCTTAAACATATTTAAAATGTCAAATTTATCTTCTTTGTCACCATGAAACTTTTGGTAGTACTGAGTAAACAAACATACTGTGAACAAAGCTGCCTTTTGACCCAAGTTGTCGTTAGCTGTGTTCCCTGGATGTTAACAAAAATAAATTAAATTCACAGATAGGCTAAATATTCCTTCCCGGTTGAGAATTCAAAGACTTTTCCTACTGTTGCCCAAAAATTAATAGATAAAAACACCTCCACACTGATTTCATCCTCCTTTAGTCCTGGGTCTAGCAAGAGTTTGGTAGTAAGTTGGATCAGTGTTTTGGCTGTAGTCACTTGTTATAGCCTGTAATGGTTCCGGGGATCTCTGGCATGTATAAATGGCGATGGTAGGAGGAACTGTCACAGCTGTCGTTTCCTTCTGCTGCCTATCTGCAGTTTGTGGTCTCAGAATAGACAGGGACACTTGTGCGCGGCCAGGAATCCAGGCCTGAGGGTGTTCTTGCTTGTGACTGAATTTAGTATGTTGTCCGACTAGATTACAGGACACTAGACCTGTGCGGGGCCGTGGGATCCTGAGGTTATGCTTGGTACGGTGCAGCGGTAGCCTCGGTTTCCAGTATGAAAAGCCAAAGAAAAGCCAAGCAGGGGAAAATCAATGAAGAAAACTTTCATAGTTTGTTTGAGGCCTATTAAGGGGTGCAAAACACAGGGATCTTAGGTCATTTCTTGTGTGGTTAATTTATGATGGAAGAACAACAATGGAAGTTGACAGGCATGATAGTTATTTTTTTTACCTTTTTTTATTTGGCCAGCAAAAAATTCTCGATCAAGGACTGTCACTTTCAAAGCAAGTATTTTAATAATTTTTTAAAAAAAATATACAAAACGTGGTGGTTTTGGTCATGGATTTAGAGGTGACCTATCCAACCAAACTTTGGACAAAAGAATAAGCACATTTTTATGAATATGTACATGAGCAGCAGTGAGGAGCTGGATAAAAGTAACAATTTTGAGAATAAGCAAGTCTGAAGCCACAAAAGTTGTAGGTGTACTGGTGAAGTAATAGTTTACCCCCCTGAGGACATTACCTTATACTGAGAGAGGATTGTGCGCTGCTAATGACTGCTGTAAAAGGAACATTCTTTGAGAGGTGGGGCTTGGCAGAGCTCTGAAGCAAATCTGATGTTGGGGCCTCTCTCACGCTACTTGCTCTGCATCTCTGGTGGGCGCTTTTGTTTTTTTAAACCCTGCTTAGAGTCCTCACATTGATAGTGTAACTTGGATGCTGTGTGTCCCATCTCTATGCTTCTGACGCTTGGGGCGTTAGAACGACATGTTTCTCCCCTACAAAAGCAGCCACTGGTGAGGGTGGGGAATCTTCCAAAATAGTTTTCTATGACACAAAACTCCCTTTCCCTGCTTAGTGTCTTAGGTGAAGCATAAACTAGGTGAGGGCAGACAGGTATTCTTATCATACTAAGGACAGCATGACAGCTTGAAAAGCACCATAATTCAGTCTTTTTTCTCCCCCCCTGCACTGCAACCACCCCCTCCCCAAGCAATGAAGGCACCTAGTCAAAGGGGTTTTTTCATAATTATTAGTACTTTTCAGTGCTAAAAACTAACTGGAGATTCCAAGCAGGTGTAATTCACATTATTAAACCATGCCAGAATATCTGTTCTAGAGTGCACTGCTGGACAGGTTAAATGACCACTGAGGTAACACACCAGAAAGTCTACATTGCAGAAATACTGGTGATTTTTCAACTAGTAGTAGTTAATTTCTCTGGGGCAGTTCAGTAAAAACTATTCAGCCAAATTATCACTAAAAATTAAAATAACAATACTTTGTGCTAGCAAAGACATTTTCAAATATCAAGAAGTCACTTAACTATCAATTACACTTCATTAAGTGATTCTTGATGAATTCATCGGCTAAATTAAGCTTCATTAAGTGATTCTTGCAGTATCATTCAGAAATGTTATAATTGTTTCTCATTTAAGTACAGAGAAACTGAGGTAGACAATTCAGGTGGTTTGCCAATGGCCATGTACAGCATTTACTCTATAACCAAAATTGAAGGCTAGATTCCCAGAGCTGCTCTTCTGGTATTAAAACCATTAGCCCTGATTTGATACCTGCTTTAAAAAAAAAAAAAAAAAGAAAATCACCACCAAAACAAAACAAAAAAACACCCCAAGAAACCCCCACCAAAAAAAACCAACAAAACCCACACAACAACAGATTAAAAACAAACACACACCACCACTACCCTTCCCCATGCCCCCCACCCCTAAACACAAACAAACAACCACCATAAAAAAATAAAACAAGATGGAAGTTGTTTTTTTTTAAAAAAATCTTCAATTTGACTGCACTGGCTACCCAGACAATGTCTGAAAAAGGTTCCATTTAAATAAATATATTTTAGAAAGGGCTTTGATACGTGGTAGAAATTAAGACAAACACTTGGTTTTCAGGCCAAGTTTTATTAGCAATGCTTTTGCCATTTGTAGGCTCTACGGTGTACGTATGTTTTAAAACTGTTTCTTAGGCTGGAAGTACAACAACTTTTCTGCCAGGAACATTTCTGTAAAGTATGCGTTTTGACCTTTCACAGTTCATCACAGTAATGTAATCCATCTAATTTATTTGACGATTTTTCAAAATCCCAGTGGCTAGATAAAAGCACCCACCACAGAACTCTCCTCCGCTTCAGTTGAATGACCTGAAGAACTGGTAGTATAAAATAGCTGAGAAATAGCACCCTAAATTTGATTTCCCTTACCACCCCTTTCAGATTTTCAACTTGCTGTAAAAAGCGCAGGACTGAACTTGTGCAAACAGGCTGATGTCTTTCTGAGTGTGGCTGAGAAGCACAGGGGAAAGGATGAATAAAGTGTTTCTCTAGCTCTTGCATAACTGCATCAGGCCTATTGGTATGTGCTTCCCCCAGTCCCCTGAGAAAATTGGGGCATAGGAGCACAGCTGTGACTCTCACAGCTCAGCCTACAGTGTTAGCGTTGCCTTCTGTGCATGACTTTGTCTTCAAGCACAAAGAAATGTGCTCCTTGCTAAGGTGTATTTAAAAGCATAATTTAATCCATAAATGAAGGCTGATTCTGTCCTTATCTAGTGACTACTATCGTTTTGCTCTGGAGCAGGGGAGGAAGCAGCCTTCAAAGTCAAGTAATTTCATCTCAAACATTACTAAAAGTTTATCGGATTCTTACTGTCATCTAGTTATGTTTTAGAAAACACCATGATTGCAAGCAAGCGATGCCAGCTCATTATATATTCGTGGGTTTCATTGCTGCTGTTCAGCTGGACTATGGGACAGGCTGTAGTGAGTGCAGAGAACAGGTACCTCAGTACATGTAACAAATTATTACACACACAGTTATTTTATGTGTAAGACAAGTATTCGATGCTGCTTAGAAAAAACTATAAAATTATTTTGTGGCAGAGGGTTGGAGCTTACTTTACTTTTTGACTAAGCAAAGACTGTAGTGGTGTTTTTGTTCAGAAAAACCATAACCATGGTAGTCATTATTCCATTTTGAAGAGCAGAAAAATGGTAGTGGATTATTTACTTAAAGCAAACTTTCTTAAACTTAATCCAGTGCATATCTGTTAACGTAATGTGTTGCACTAATTCTGCCCTTCTACAATACGTAGTTCCTTCCTATCTATAGGCTGTGTCCCTTCATTTCCTGAGGTAACTCAAGTTCTCTTTTGATAGACTAATGGCTTCCTCTCTAGCATGTCACAAGTTACAGTTTTGTTTACAAGGATTCCTTGTCTGAGAATTCTTGCACATATATATTCCACTGCTTGCTGTAATCAGTTGTGTGCTGAATGCGTCTGAACTGATGTATGGAGTAGCCCTTGCAGGGGCAGCACGTAGAGCCCTCTGCCTCTGTGTGAAGGGGCAGTGGTGCTCCACCCTTCCCTTTCTTCTCCTGACCAGCGCTGCCAGTTGAATCTTCCCGTGTTGCCTGAGGCTGAAGTGGTTCTTGCTCCAATTGTTTACATGTAAATAACTTATACGCTTTGTTAATTAATGGGGGGGTAGGAATGAACAAAACCTGTTTTCTTCTGAGTGGGAAGAAATTTTATTTTTCTTGGAGCCCCAGGGTGTTTTATTTGATACTCTCCAGTGTTGACATCTCCAGATTTCGAGCATTGCCCTTCTTGCCAGGAGGCTTTGCTTCAACACTGCAGCAAAGGTGAAGTATATCTGGAAAAGTCTATTAACTCCTTTTCTTTCAGATAGCTTTTTTCGAAGTATTTGCTGGGTTTGTAGGCAGATTGCTGGATTGGTGGAAGGTCTTGATAGCCGAGGACCCCACTGCAGAACATATGCCCTGTGTTTGAAAGATAGGATTTTTATAAGAAGAATCTCACCTGTGATTACTCTGAGGCGTGAATCTCCTTTCTAATGGGGATTTCCAAGAAATCAACCTACAAATTCTCAAATTCTGAATCCATAGCTAAGCTTCGCACAGCCCCCACCGCTGTCAGTAGCAGGCAGTCCTTCAGGGACACCTCATGGTGGGGTAATAGGTGTCTCAGCAGCACAAGTCTGTGGCCACTGCCATGTCTGTCTGTCCCCAGGCTGTGGTCCCTATGGTGACCCCTACAGCCATGCCGCCTCCTGTGTTTGGATCCCAGCAGGCGCACCTATTCTGTTACATCTTGCGTCTTGAGATTTTTCATCTTTTATTTCACTCTGCTCAAACAGAATAAGAATGGCTGTAACCTGAGGGACTCGGATTCTAGGCCCAAGCATCTGTGTGGGGCTTGATGACCTTCAGGTCCTCATATGTACCTGCTGAGGTCCTGATGGAGATGTGACAGAGTGACAGGCATCTTTGTCAACACTTGTTTTCAGTGAAGGGAAGGACAAACTAAAGGACTACAGAAAAACACATAAATTACTAGTATCCTTCTGTGTGAAGATATTCCAGATGTAATGTAATGCCTGTATATTAATATGGCCCCTTTAAACCTGGTAAAAAAGACATTTAGCAGATCTCATGTCCTCTGACTTGTATATCTAAGAATGAAAACAAAGAATACTAAGGATCTGAGGTGTTTCCTCACAGCTGATACCAAACTTTATGTAATTGCAGCAATAAAAAGCCAAGATGGACCCAAGTTCCCTATTTGAAAGGAGCAAAATGTTCCCAGGCATAAGTGGCAAGGCTTTACACTTACGGATTCTGGGATAATGCTCTATGCTCTAGGAAGCATAACATGCTCCTAGGAAGGCAATTCAAACTTCAGCAACAGAGCTATTAGGACCAAGTGAGGAATATTGACATTTATAAGGTATGTATGAATTTGGGGGGGGGGGGGAACCCACAAACTGCACTTGTTCAGCCACACTGCTGCTTTAGTTGTCTAACATTTTGAAGTAGCCTGAAGAACTGCAGATTATTAATTGTCTGTATTTCTTTGTTCACTGTGTTTCCGCAGTGTCTGGCACTCGATCTTCAAAGGCTGTTGGATGTCAAGTGTTAGGTGAAATCATACTGCTTTCATCTTTTATATTTCTACCATATACAGGGATCCCTCTTACAAGATGGTGTGGTTTAAATGACTTGGGTGTACTTCAACCAGCTGTAGAAAATATTTCATAAGCCTCAAGAAAAGGGTGCTTTGCCTCTAAGAGACAAATTGGGTTTGGTTCGCTGACCTCTCATTGTTATCAGAAACTGGACATCTGAATGTCAAAATGAAGTTCAATTGGTTTCCCTAGCATCCTTTCCTTGAGTCAATGATGTATCAAATCCATGGTGCTGAGCTATACTGCTGTGAACAAACAAGCTGCTAGAGGACTGCTGCTAGAGGAGCTGCTGTGGAGAAAACTTGGCAGAGGTCCTAATTTCTTTCTATTCTCTTTCTATTTTAGGAGGAATTAAGCAGCTGGTGTTTTCCGTCCGACTAAACCCAGGCTTTTACACACACCTTTGCAGTGTAACTTTGACTTTACAAAAAGGGAATGAATTATTATTGGCATGAATTCTGGCTTCTGCTGTTAAAGCCACGTTTGCAGGACCAAACTGAATGAGAAGAACAACTTTTCTTTAAAATAGCTGCTTGAAAGTCCAGATTATGAAGTGGTATGTGGTATCGTTTAAGTGTCTCAAATACTTAGAGATGTTGCAAGAGCTGATTCAGATGCCCTTAAGTCTGACAGGTTGATTTTGCTCTGTGGGAGGCCTTGAAGAGCTGTCAGTCTTTTAAGTCTGACTGGAATGACTTGGAAGGCTGTGAAGATCATCCTTAAAAGGAAAATAAGCAAAAATCGTTGTGGTTAAACTCTAAAGATTAATTGCTTGAACAGATCTAGTTATAAATGCAGGTTACTTCTTCCTCCATTACTTTGGAAGATTGTAGGTCTGAGCAGTTGGAGACTTAAGAGCACGGCCTGTACTTTTCTCCTGAATGGCTGTGGGCATTTTTTATGGTTCGCATATTACAGCTGAGCTGTATTTCTTTCTTAATGATTTCAGAGTAAGATTGGAGGATGCCTCTTGCACAGAACTGTAACTTACCTGGTAATCACTGCATGTTTTATGAATAGGAATTCTTTCAATGCCTTAATTTTAAGGAGCCGCAAGTAGTAAAGGCGGGATAATAAATGATCGTCTGCTCAAAGTTTCATTTAGTTTAATGTGTATTGAAAGAAGTAAACTGAAGAGGGATTATCAAGCACTGACTGTTGTGCTCTTAAAACATGCTAAAAGCAGACGTGCCGGACACTTAAAAACAGAACAGGAAGGCTTTGCAGCTGGTTACACAGTGGGATGTTGCTCTGTGCCCGCCGTTTAAGCATTAGGTGCCCACTTACAAAATAATGTCCCTAGGCTTCTGCCCCTGTCAGAGTGCAGGCTTTGTTGTCTTATTACATGACTTTTAAGGAAACAAAAGGCAAAAGAATGCGTGAAAGCCTCCTCAGTGCATCTCTGATCTTGTGTAGCTTCGCAACCTTTCAAGGAGAGGCCGACAAAGGCGTCGCGCCCCGCCACTGTGCCCGCACTCAGTTAGGGAGCGCGGGCAGGGGGGGCACCCTCCGGGAGGGGCCTGGAAGTGTGAGCAGGCAGGGGGATGGAGAGGTAAAACGCCAGAAACGTCAGTCTGGAAAAACTGATTGCCATCCTCTCTGCAGATAGGTATGCACACACATGGGTGTGCTGGACGCTAGGCTTTGGCATCATTGAAACTATTTTAATTACTTTTACAGTTTGTTTTGGTGGTAGTTTTTTTTTATATTATCTATGTCTTTAAAAGCATATTCTGGACTTTAGAATTAAAGTTATTTTACCTGTGTTTGTGTATTTGTGTTATTTAGCTCCCCCAGTGAGCTGCCCTCTTCCCCCCCCCCCCCCCCCCGACCTTAATGTCAGTAGTATTTTTCATAATTTTCTAAAGAAGTTTTGGTGTCTGTAAAGTATCTCTAAAAAGATAGTGCTTTGTAGCTTTGGTTTAGTAGATGGGAGCAGGACAATGAAAATGCTTGTCCCATTGTCTAAACTGAATGAAGTACAAAAGTAAGCAATGAGAGTATGGACAATGGAGGAGTCTATTTTCATTTTAATAAACCCATGTTAATGATTTAGAAAATATTGAAAACTATATTATTCAGCTACGGTTCTGATTTGGTTCCATTCACAGAATAAAGTGCTCTGAGTGAAAAGACTCAAAACATCATTTTCATCACTTTTGTGATTGATTCCGTCTGTTGGAAAATAATTGCCATTAATTTCAAGAGAGAGTTATCAACTTCAGTTTGTTCTTTCTCACATAAAAATAAACATAGGGATTGTTTTGTGGACCTGTGGAAAATATGTCTCTGGCCAGTTCCTGCATTTCCAGTTCAAGATTTCAGGGGTGGTTTTGTCTGCATAAGGACTGTAGAATTTTGATTGTTGTTGAAAGCATGACTATTTTAAAAAAAAAAAAAAACACACAATCTCCTGCTTCCATACAAAGTTTATGCACATTGATTTGCTGTCTTTACTCCAGGTAGTTCATCTGTTTAAATATCTTTCCAGAAACTGAGGTCTTTGATATTTAATATGTTATTTGCACTTGGATAAGTATAATTAATTATAACTTTCATGCAAAAAGATAGAAAATAGTATTAAGTAGTGATTCCTTTGTTTAAGTGCTTTGAGTTAATTCTAGTGAAGATAATTTTTGGGGTGTTTTTTAAACTAAGAATGGAAGACCAGACCCTGGCCTTAGCTTTAAAGAAGAAAAAAAACATGTCTTCATAACTGCATTTAATGTGTATAGTTTACATGAACAGTAATTTTGGAGTGTGTCTGTGAAAATTCCGTCTCTTTATGCCAGAGTAGAGAAGTCCTCTCTGTCCAAAGCATTCCCATTCTTCACCTCTTTGAATTAAGTTAGGAACAGGAATCCTTATGCTATGAGAGAAAACACAGTAGGACCTAAAAAACTTTGTAAATTAGACAACACTCCTGTTTCAGTCAGATGAAATAAATTAACATATCCTTCACATTCTGAGAGGTATAAGTCAATTTTAAAATAGTTCACTTTTCTTTTTAAACTTTTGCTATTACGTCATTTCAAATCTGGCCTCTTTAAAACTAGGGTCAATATCCCACTGTAAGGCTTGGTTTGGGACTGTTGTCTATTGCCTGGCAGTGCAAGTGAATGTAGCGTGAAGACATCTTTGTCATCAGCAGAAATTGGCATAGTTACAGCAACCCAGGCAGGACCTAGCAAACAAATATGCCTGTACTACTTTTTTCTCCTCTATAAAAAGGTGCTGTGCTTGTTAGCTGGGTGGTGTTCATCATACTAGGAGTGTCAGATAGAGACTATGTATATCTTATAAGCAATCTCTTCAAGTAGGTTGTTAGTTCACCAGCATGGTATTCATGTACTGTTAGAACGATAAAAGCTAACCCATCCTCACTCCTACGTACTGCCTTCAGAGTGTTTTGTCTTGCAGCATCTTAGAAGTTATTGTAAGCACATGCATCTGTGGGGGACGAGTCACCAAAGGAAGTCCATTTTTGGTCTCTTCCAGTTCTTCAGCTGGGTTTCAGGTACTCACTTGTCTCCTCAGGAGGCAAATGGGATCTGTTCCTTCTGGAGCATCTGCAGTCAGTGCAGCCTGAGATGCCGGGCAAAGGACTCAAGAATAATGCTAGGTACCTCCCTGTCCCACTGCTTCCAATAACACAAAAGGGAGGAATTATCTGACACTGGCAGAATCTGATGTGATATTGTGCTGAGAGGAACTGAGAAGAAACATTAGTTGTTATTTTAATGACCTTCATGTGGGAATGCATTTGATGTTCATCTGTGAACAGGACCCAAGATGTACTGAGGAGTGTCTTGGAGCAGTATATTCACATGACGTTATGGATGCTAACGTACCATAATATATTCTGAAATATGAATGGTACTGCTGTGAGGTAGCTATTATTCTCTAGGTAGATTAGCGCACAGAGGAATAAGTCAGAAATTAACCCTTTCTTCAAGCTGTCTATGTGGTTGATGTCAACTTTTTCTTCCATGAAGTAGGGGAGTAGGTGATGCTGTATCTGCTGCTGTTCTCCCTCTGCAAGCAAACATAGGTGGGGTGAGGGGGAGGAATTGCCTTCATTGGGTAGCAACATTGTACAGAAGACAGGTTGCAAGTAGATATACTGGGGAAGGGTGAGTACAGCTCTATTCTTTCAACTAAAATTCTGCTCCTCTGAAGCTCAGTTCATTTCCTTAGCGCTTCCTTCAGTGGTAGGGCTGTAGGCCCTTAGCTACTGTAGAGCCGTAGGTAGGAATATACTCACTTGCGTAGCTGCTTTTTGCAGTGTTACAATGAAAACTCTAAAACATGAAAGGCTTTAAAGACCTGCATGAAGTTTGTCAGTTTATCTTCATTCTGGTATGTCATTCATAATGACTGTCTTTAACACTTAATATATTAACCATCAAACATTCTATTCCATAGACTACATAAAGAAAAGGTAAGTACAATGGCACCTTCTCGTTTATCTTGCTGTTAGCTCATATTTTTTTCTGTATCTAACTGAAGTATTTGTGGCAGAGATTTTTTCAATCTCTTCCAATCCCCACTGATAAGTTATGAAGGCTACAGCCAGTAACCCTTTGTTATAATTGTAAGAATCTCTGTGCAAATTCACTATTGATCTGCAGGCAAAGATGTGAAACAACTTCCCTTCGGTGCTTGATTCCCTAAATTATACAATGTGAAACTAACCACTTAGTTACCCACAGAGGTGAAGCAAATTAATTATTCTGCTACAGAAATGTTAATTAGAATCTGAGGCATGTTTTTTTAAACGAATGTTTGCTTGTGGATGATCAATTGTGACATGTTGTGACCTTCCTTTGGTAGAGTCAACAAGCACTTCATACTACTGTTTATTAAATCCTTATTGGTCTACAACAAATGTGCCATTCATTCTCTTCAGTTAGTCATGGCTAGCCTGACAAGGGAGGGCTTTCGCTCCTGTTTGTACGGCTGTCCCTTGTACATGACTGCTAAACAATGGTGCACCAACTGCAGTAAATGATGTGGTCAATTCATAGTCTCAAGGCCACCAAAAATAAATCAATTTTAGCAAATATGCTAATGAACTCTTAACTCATTAGCAAAGTTGCTGCAGGTACCAGACTTATCTCCTCGCTTCTCTTATTTACATTAAAGGTTCTTTAATGTGTAAAAAAAGTAACTGTAGTTGTTACTAAGGATGCATATATTATACAGTTATAGTTGTTAGTGTCTAAAACTGTTTCCTGTTTCACACTGACTCTTCAATACATCTCTGTATCCATGTGTGCTATTTAATGCTCTGTTGAGCAATATTAAAATACCAGAATCATCCAGTAATACAAAATATTCAGCGGTAGCTTCCAGAGCCTGTTCATAGTGCACTGAAACCAAGCATTTCCTGGCTTGTTTTTTGTTACCAGTTGTATGTGATGCTTTCAACTGCTACATTACACCTACTACCGTTTGTATTTGAGTAATACCAAACTTTGCAAACATGGAAGGAAAATCTCAGAACAATAGTAATGAAAAAAGTCTGTCTTATTTAATTTTCAGTTCCTGAGGTGTTTGCACATATTTCTTGGTGGTTTTTCTTATTGCCTTTTTCCGTGCTCCTCCAGACTCCTAGGGTTTATTTCATACAGAACCAGTAAGACTATAAAACATCGGTCACTATTTCTGGTTTTATTACTGAGTAGATCAATTAAAAAAAATGAAAGCTTTATCAATCATCTTTACAGTTGTTGAAATTCAAATAATATTAATATCCATAGAAAATACCCATTCTTTGAGTATTTAAGCAAAATGCTTGGGACCAGTGTGTGAAAACATCTCACAGCAATTAAAATGAGTCATGACCTAATTAAATGATTTCCTACTTCATTTTACACAGTCATGACCCTCATGACATCCCCGACTGTGACATCTCCATCACTATTTCCATTTAACCTCAGCCAAGAATCTGGGACATTTGTCATAGTGGAACAGCTAAAGCAGACCTTATCTGTGTGATTCTTACTACCATCAGGTCCACTAGAGTCACGTTCCTGGTATGCCTAGAGGCACTCGGTGTAAAGAGCATCTTCTATAACAATTAGGATGGCAGAAGAACAATATACATACTGTGGGCTTACAAAGACCCCTTTCATTGGACTGTAATATTGCACATTTCACTATGCCCAAAGGATTAAAAGTGGCTTTTTCTACCCTAATAATAAATAACAATTTTTAATAAGAAATGTCTTATAGATCCATTTTAGTGTGGAAGTTCATAAAAGTAATTTAAAAACCCTAAACCCTAAACACTTTGTCAAGCTGTTTTCTGTTTTGCTTTTCAAATAGAATATTTTTAACAGACTTGGCAAAATTAGCAGAATGAATGTTTCAGAATTTGCGTTCATGCTTTGCATATAACAGGCTTTTTGTTTCTTGCGTATAACTTGGCATTCTCTCTCCTATTCATTCCTTCTGTTTTTCCTGGTTTCTTTCATTACAGTTACAGCCATTTGCCACCTGCTTACTTCCAGAATCTGTGGAAATTCTAGGCCAAAATGTTATCTGTTGCTTTTTCCTAATGTTCACATATTATGTGAGCATTTGTTCCTATATATCCATTTTTCTTCATTTTTTTCATGCTCATGGTGGAAAAAACAGCTTTTGCTTTCTGCCGGATGCTGTAGCATTAAAATGCTTCAGCTGAAGGATATAGGCTTGAGTGTTCTGTGCTCTGGGCACACCATGGGGAGAGGCTATGCAGCACTGAATGAATTCATCTCGGGATGTTTTTGGAATCTTGCGCTGAAATTTGGGGATGCTCTTGTAGAATGTTTCCCTGAGTTCCCAGCTGCCTTTTTCGTTATTTCTTTTTTGGGGCTAACAAACACCACACCTTAAGAATATAATATTTTTTGTTTGAGAATGTACCATGTGTCCAATGATTTGTCGTAAGTTATAAAACCTTCTTGTCCTTCTCCCAACTTTAAGTTGTTCCGGGCTTGTTTGACTCTTCCCCTCCAATCGCACAGTTTGAACGCTGTGCTATTGTACCAGGCTATCGGCTTACTTGCAGTGTTTTTCTAGAAGAAAGTATAAATTATACCAGTGAAGCTAACTTTCAGTTTGCAAGAATGTTGTTTTTCTTCATAAAGAGTGCTTTAATTAGGAGAATATTGATTTCACACACCTGCTAGTGCTGCAGATGTAAACACCTAGAATAAAGGTGGGGGTGTTTTAACTGACATGGAAAATATTTTTGGGAAGATATCCAATTCCTGGGTGCAAAGGGATTCATTTGGTACAAAGAAGAAATTTGTAATGGTGTCTTTTTTTTTTTAATAACCATAGAAAGACTGAGTAATTAGGGGAAACCTATGGATGCAGTAAGAAATCTGTGACACTTTGCTAGTTTTAAATTATCTCGGCAGACACTCATCTCTGATCTTCGCTCTGTTCTCACGATTGACAACTCCCTGCTCCTTCAAGAAGCTACGTTGTGATTGGATTCCATTAACTTCTGGCATCCTCTACTTCTTTTTACAGGGTTTGTCTGCAAGCGTCTTATATAGATGAAAAATATTATTATAAGCAGGAGACATTGTTTGAAAGTGATCTGATGTGAATGGATTGAAAATACTGCACATAGTTGTTTTGTGACAATGACTTCTGAGGCATTACAGATAAGCGCTTTTGTGACAAGGACATAGATGCAAATAAATGCATCCTTTGGGTTCAGAGGAGAGCTTATATGTAAAATGCTTTGGTCCAGCCCCTTCAGAGTATCCTGCACCTTTCCCCCTGACATTTTGGTTACATGGTATTTATATGGCAAAGCTTGTAAAAACCAGGAGTGGTGCAACAGAGAGCACAATGACTGTATGCACTCAGGCTGCTGTGCATCTGTGTGTGGGTGCAAACTCTTCCCTTCTGAAAGGGAGGTTGGTGCTTAGGAGTGTTTTGAAAGATTTGCTTTATATTCTGGAAACCCTCACATACAATTTGCTGTGTTTTGGAAAACTAGGTACGTTAAATCTCGATGTGTAATATCTAAAATGCTCTGTAAGTAATGCTTAATTAATAAAAGCAGTCTGAAAGCAAGATAAAATTAAGCACACTATGACAAAACATTGATTTCTAGATAAGAGAGTTATTTCATGCTCCTAGTTTCGTAAGCTTTTTAAAATGGAGCTGGGGGGAGAAATTGTCTGTTACTGTTTCAGATCTCTTCTGGAAGTAATTTTTTTCAAGCAGGCCTGAACTGCTCTGTTTTTAAATGCTAACTACTGGAAGTTGATCTTCATTATGCTGCTCCTTTATTATACAGATTGTTCTAGTAATTGAATGTCAACTTAGTGTCCTGTGCAAGACATTTCTGTGTCTCTGTACCTGATTTATTGTAGTAGTTGAAAGGATGGTTGTCTGTTTAAAATCCTTTCTACTGCTCCTCTATTCAGAATCATCTTGTCCTTCTGCCATGTCAGATGGTAAGATTACGGTTCCTGGTCATTACCAAATGAAAGGTATTCAGGCAAGTTGCAGACAGTCACCAAACAGAGGAACAATGAAATATCTGTTCCCTGGGTGGGAGCAAAGGGATTCCACCAGTTGACAAAAGAAAGGATGAACACACTAAGCTCTTGCAACTCAGATTTTCTGTTTTCTCCTTTGTTACTAATATTTTAAGCATAGCAAGAAAGAAGCTTGCTAGAGAGTTCATCTACTGACCATGTCATTCTAAGATTGACTTATAAATCTTCTAAGCCTGTTAATGTATTTGTTTGAGCATTTAAAAAAAACTAAAAAGCATTAAAAACCCCTTCTGATTTCCAGAATACAAATCCTTGACAGGCAGTGAAGCTACTGCAAGAAATTGAGTTATACTGAGAATCAGATTTATCTTATTCAAAATGTTATTTTGATTAATTTTTTTTAGTATCTTTTTGTATTCTTATGAGCCTGAACGTGTGCTCAGTAAAAACAATATTTTTGCCATTTACTTCAGTGGGAACAGATTAGTACTAGTAAATATTAGAGCAGTTATGTAGATTTCATAGTGTTACTAAACTAATAGAAGTTCAGCAAGTGAAATATATTTCTGCAGTTTTCAAAAGCTTAAATTAAAAATTATATCTTAAAATACACATTTTAGTAAGCAGAGGCAAAGGATAGCACTGAATCCACTAGTGGCACTTAATCCTTCACTGGAATTTTTCAAAACGAGTTGAAGAAATGCAATATACCCGAATGAAAGCTTTTTTGTTTTAAGAATACTTCTTGTCCTAAGCAGTTTGTGGGCTTCCTCATTGCAGTCGTATCACTTAAATAGATTATGGCTAATGTAACACTGAATTTACACTAATTAGCTGTCTTAATTTTACATTCAGGAAAGCTTATTGGCACAGAGAAATAATCAGCCTATGCAATTCAATGCCCTCAGAGGTGCTCCCAGCAACCTCAAAGTAACCCAAGAGATGCTTTTCTTTTCCCTCTACAGGACCTATATAAGACTTAATGCAATTAACTCTATGGGCTCAGGGCCCTTGGAGGAGCAGAGCTCCAAGGTTTTTCAGCATGTGGGCAAATCTCTTCTGGCACCTCTGCTCAGAGCCAGTGTGGCTCACATGAGGCATTCACGGCTCTTGTATCTTTTAATCTATCAGTCTGACAAATATTATCTGTTTTCATGCTCTGACAGCTTAGTTTTAAGGTATTGTATCTTTAGAAAAGCTCAGTGAGTTAGTGAAGTGCTCTTTCCTTTTAATAGAGGGGAACTGAGGCACAATGAAAAGGCTGATGAGGTGGTTGCAGAATTCTAAGGGCAGGTCCTCATGTGGAGTGGAGTGCATGAGGGGACTGGAGCCCAGGGAAAGAAGCCACCCCGCTGATCAGTCAGAGTACGCAGCCCTTGAGAGAGCTATTGGGAAGCACTGTGCAAGGGGTGTGTGTAAAACCACACCTCAGGGTGTGTGAGTGGGAGAGGAGTAGTCGTCCCAGCTTTGAAGTCTCATCCAGAAAGCAGGTTACCCAGGTTTAGGTCCCTCCTTTGCCTAAGGGCATCCAAACCCACTGCTCCCATCTCCTTTTGGAGCTCCTTAATCTTTGTGCTATGGGCTGCTCTTGGGTGGCAGTTACCTCTACCCTTCCTGCTGAAGCTGTGCCCACCCAAGGTCCTTGCAAAAGCTTCCTGACCTTTCCCCTTGTCTCATACCTTCGGGAAGTACCAGGAGCTGCGTTGTGCACCCATTCCTTGTTGTAGGCTGACCATATCCCACTGGGATGGAGGCGGTGGTTAAAGCTGGCCCGAGCAAGCAGGGTGCCAGTGTGTGGTTAAAGCCCTCTGTGGGGAGATGTGTCATGGCAGCTTGGCACATACACTTTGGGAAGGGAAAAAAGAAAAACCTGTTTACTAGCAGCACAATATTGGAGGGGGTCCTTGAAGTATCTTTTTTGCATTGAAAAGGATGTGAAACAAATGGAAGTCTCCCCCCTCAAAGTTTCAAAAGATTCAGCATCTGTGGGAAGCATCGATGCAAGCCTTTCAAATTTTGGCGTATTTACACATATGTAGATGTGGCTTTGATTACTGTGTGCTCCTTATTTTTCAAGTGGAACCCTACAATCTGAGGCTAATTAATGCTGGTATGAGAAAGAAAAGGCATCTAGGACTTTGTTCTGATCACAAAGTTAATGCAGGCCTTAATACTGAATGCTTTGGATGGGACACTGGATGAAAACTCACGCCATTACAACTTGCTAAACCATTACATTTAACTCAAGACTTACACATAATGTTATGGCTGTTCTGGCTGATATTATGCACTTCTCTGAAGATCTAAGCGTGCTATACAAAGAGTAATTTATTTGTACTCTCCTATGTTCTGAGAAGTTTCAAATTGCAGCTTTTTAAGAAATAAAACCAATAAAGTATATTTTCTCTAACAAGTAGTTCAGACATCTAATTTTAATGATACCGTAGCATAGTTCTGTTTTTGTTCATACTGAAATAATTATACAAAAGGAATACAGAGTTAGGGAAAGGGATTTTCTTTACAACCATCCTCTTAAAATCAGAAGTTAGCAGTTAATTGTGGAATATTCTGTCTGTTTTCTATTGGCAAGAGCTACATTTTTCATATAAATTGCATCTAATTCACTACTGCACCTATGAACGTGTATCCCAGCCTTTTCCCCAAGGCTGTGGGGGTACAGAGTAACACAATAAAATGCTTAATAAAAGGAGTTGCAGTGCCTTCTTGAGCTCTTGCTGTTACTTCTCTCAACTCCTACGAACTACTGTATAAAACTGTTTTGCATAGTCCTATGAGCGCAGCCTGTTTTCATGACTGTAGATCATATGTGTATAGCGTGGATGCAAATGTTCAAAATGAAAATACATTTGATCACAAGATCAAAGTGTGTCTGGTGTAGAATAACTAAAGTAGCTGGCATGCAAATTTACTGTCACATACATCTCGCCTAATGGCCAAAGACTGATCCCCTTCGTATGGTCAGGGAGGGGAAAGGCAGGGTTTGTTTTTATAGAAAATTCTGTAAAGAAGGGAGAGGTTTCTCTTTTTTACTTTTTCCTTACATGAGTTTATTGATACTCTTAGACAAAGATGACAGTGAAAAAGGGATGTAAAGATTTCTTGAAATTAACTGCTAAAAATATACTAGGCTAGACTACTGTGAAGACTGAAAGCCACACAGCTGGCTTGCACGTCCACCTATTCATTCTACTCTGCTTTTCACGGGTTGCAAAATAATGTGCCCCAAAGATACTAATTCAAGCTGTGTTAGGTGAAGGAAGGAAGCAAGTTCCAGAGTCCAGGATATATCCAGCCACTAACTGCTCTTGTTTAAGCTACGTAAATATTTAACTTTAAGCTACTGTGTTGAAACTGACCCAAGTTAGAATTATAGACTGGTTTTATGGACCATAAACTCTACCTCTGATATATGTTAGAGATTGACTGGGAGTAGTGCCAGTAACAGCACTTTGCTACTAGGTTCTTCTTTTAGGTAAATCTTCAAGATTGTCTTAAGAGCTGCCACCTTTGTATGATGTGTTATAGCAAGCCACCATCATTCATCAGATGAAAGATTGATTCATAGTTTTACAGTACAGGAGAAAATCTGGAATAATTAGAAGATTCAATAATACTCCTAAGCCTTGCTTTTCCCAAGGTCATGTATTTGAGATTATGCCTTGGTGAGCATTTCTATCATCCTCATAGTTTCCTGTGGTTTCTTTCTCAACCCTTGTAGGAATTAAGTTGTGAGACTAAGTTGCAGACAGCAATACTCCAGGTCTCTAGATCAATTAAGTGCCTGGCAAATTGCTCAGCTATGCGGTTCTGTTCCTGATTTAACAGCAACAAAGTGGAGCTAAAAAGCATCTGAATGAATAATTCGTGTACTTCTACAAATGTGGAATCTCCTAGGGAGAGTCTCTATTCAGAAGGAGAAATATTGGGCACAATTATTACTCTGGAGCTTGTATCGTTGCCCTGTGCTGTTCCAAGGCTTTGAATTCCTGAAGAAATGAGGTGTTTCGGTCAAAGGGGTTCCCCCTCCTACTGCTCACCTTCCCTGAGGAGCTGCCTGCCTGCCTGCCTCCTTCCTGCCTGCTCCCAGTCCCCCAGGGTCTCTGGCACCCAGAGTTTGAGCAAGAGGTGTACTGAGAGGGCTGGTGCCTTGTACTAAGGTCTGAAAAGCAGAGGGCAAAGGGAGAAGGCAGATAAGTAGCAGGGAGATAGAATGCAGATGAACACAATCGTGTAGAGAAGATGCAGCCACGTGAAGACAGCAGATGTTATCACTGCTGGCATAGATACTGGATGAGCGGATTGAGTTGTTAAGTATAGATTATATCTTGTAGCAATTCTCACGACTCCTAAAACACATCAAACTGCCTGCAATATAGTGGATGATTTATATAAAAGATTAATAGGTTTTTTTGCTTAATAAGGGCCTTTGCCAAGGTGCTGCAGCTCTTCTATGTCTTGCTTTGTCTTCCCTACTGAAACAAGATGAGGAGGAGGGTAACTGTCGTTTTAACATACTAATGATGAAATGGTTGGCCTCTTTGGCTGCTCCATGCTGGGAGGGGAGGCAAAGTCCTTGGGGAAGCTGTGTTGGATGCTAGTTAGCAGCAGCTCTCTTTTGTCAGGAAAGCCAGGACTTTTTTCAAGCACTGGAACAATTAGCTGATGAGGTGATTAATAAGGAAGGAATATTTTGAAACACATTAAAACTGCTGCAGCGAATCCCGCTCTGTAGTGCCCCTTTTCCACATTTCTTCCCTTGAATGCTGCTGTGCAGTTACAGAGGAGGAGAACAGTCAGTGTCACAGTCAGCTGTTGGCTGCTTCTTGCTTTGTTGCTATTCAAACCCCTTTCTTCCCTCATGGCTTTTTTTTCAGAGCAATAGGGCTTTTGCTTGCTTCCCAAAAAAAGTTATTTCTCCACTCAACCCCAGTTCTCCCCTTAGCGAGAGGGAATGAGACAGTCTGGATTTGGGCATGTCTGCAGTATAGTTTCGCCTTGAGTTAATTGTTTGCTGTTTAGAAAGGCTAGTCTGGACAATCCCTGAATGTTTGTTTTCAGGCTATAAATGTTTGCAGCTCATGCTGAAGATGAGGATGTATGAAATTTCCGTGTGTACGAAATTGACTAGATTTTTCTACATGAACATGTGGCGATATGGGGTTGCCTCTTTTAACTTGCTGACATAAACTTTTGGCAGTTTTTTCTTCCATGAAATATTTACTGGACAAAGAGGGTTTTTAAAAAATTATTCTAGCAATTAGTTTTGGCTAGAAGTCCACCCAACAGTAATGACTAAGATTCTTCTTGTCCTTTTTGCTAAATGATAGGGGAAAAAAGAAGGGAGACTGATATAAATGCCTAATATCTGTGTATAAGTGGATTTTTTCCCATTGGATTGCTTTACCAGCGTAAGATTAATGTTAAGGCTTTCTTTGATAATTTTGAGATGTTTATGGAACAAAATCGCATGAAAACAGATTTTTAATGTAACACATCTTGGGGATCTGTGTGTGCATCTCTCCTTCCCACTTTTATGTGGTTTAGTAAAGTCAGGACAAGAATGTTGTCAGAGGAAAAAAGTGGCACACCACAATGCATGATTCTCCAAAGTCAGGTTACTGCTCAAGTTCCATCTGTGTGGATGCATCTTTTCTCACAGTCATGAATATTAAACCCCTTGAAGTTGATGAAGTTATGGGTTCTACCTCTTTCACTGGGTAGGCTTGTAGCAGAAAATAACAAATACATAATAATTATTCACTCCTTTGGCCAGTATTTGAAGTACGAACCTCAGATATAAGTTGGTCTAGCTTATGTTACAGTTACTGATATTTTTTTTTTTTTCAGTGAAACCATACTTGATTAGTTTATGCCAGTAGGAAAAGACTGGGCTGGACAGCAGAACAACTCTCTCTATCAGCCCATTGAACCGGTATCCTTGGGTCCACTAGCAGTGGATCTGTGAATTAGTATCGGGAGCATATGAACTTGGGACAGCAGCCCTGCCTGCGTGCTCTGCCCCTCTATCTGTCAGTCAAGTGAGGCTGTTGTGGGGATCTGTTAGTGATCTCACTTGTTCAAGGTGCCAAAGCAATTCTGTTATCAGCGCTGATGTTCTGTACTGTTAATTATAGCAGGTTAAAACCCTTGCAACCCTGAATGCAAGATTGCAGTGCTGAGGTTTTTATCTTGATAAAAGGCATTGATAGGTTTCCAAAGCTATGGAACCAGGGATTGAGCATTCACGTGCAGTGTTGATTCTTCCAGCTACCTCTGGATATGTCTCATATTCTTAGCATCCTGGTGAAGTAGTAGAGCTAAGCTTATGTCTTTAGTAGCGGCAGCTCTTGACTTGGGTTTCATTCTGTGAAAGAAGTCTGAAGCTGGGACAATTGGGCTTTTCGTTTTTCTATTCTGCAAATTTGACATCAGCTGAGCATCAGCTAAGTCAGGCAGCTGGATTTGTGGAAACCTAGGCTTTCACAATAAATCTTTGTGATTTTCTTGCTCAGTTACTCAGGACCTGGTCAGATCTGGCACCGGGATGTGTATGCTCAGCAAGAGGAATACTACAGTATTATGAATGTGAGCTTTTAAAAAACAGTTCTGTGCGACAGTGCTGACTTCATTTGTTTCTACCCATATATTACAATGACTTAGAAAAGCTGGGCTTAGGAAATATCCTAAATATTTCCATGTTTGTTTTCAGTCTGTATTTTAATAATATCTGGACGCAATTCTTCAGAATTGCGAGAAAGTCACCAGCGGTAACTCCAGACAAGTTTCAATGTATGAAATTGCAAAATTTCTCTGTGCAAAAGTTTTCCCCGGTCTAAAACAATATGCTTCCCCTCTTATTAGTTTACAACTTTGAGTATCAAAGGCATAATACTTGAATTATGTAGTGCAGCTACAATTTTCAAAAAGACTCTTCAGTGATTTTTTACAAAAGCAACAACCTTTTGGAGGACAGGTGTCACTGGTAGTGAAAGACACTTAAACCTGTATCTCTTCTGAAAGCTGGACTTGGGTTCCTAAGTCAAGAGGTGGCTTTCGGTGTCTTATCCACACCCTCTCTCCCCTCAGCAAATCATGCAAAGGAAGCCCCTATGGGCATCCTCTGGGGTGGAGATGATGTTTGATTTGAAGTCAACGACTGACAGTCCTGCCAGACTTGTTGGCTTGTGCCAATCCTTTTTCAGAAACAGGGCTAAGCTTAGGCATGATGCTCCAAATGGCATGATGCTTGCTTAGTGTTAAGAAAGATGTTTGAATGCAGTTGCTTGGGGACTACTGTTCTATTATTTTTTGGAAATGAGTAATTACTTCAGAGTAGGGGGGTGTAGAAGGATAATACTGTTTGCTGAAAACAAAATTAGGCATGGGTGTGCCCAAGTGACAAACGAGCAACAGACTTCTCAAACAGCATTGTAGAATGTCTCCTTATTGGCTTATATTTGTTTATGGTTAGACTGCACTCAGATGCAAATGTATGACACTCATGAATGTCATTGAATTTTTAACATTTGTGCCTTGGGCTGGAATTTGACCCTTATTACTCCTAGTGAAACATGCAAAGGACCATTCAGCTGCATTTCATACACTCAAGGATTTAAAAAAAAAGGGGGGGGGGGGTGTGAAGAGGGCAAAAATAACCCCATCACCACCACTGCCCCCTAAAACCCACACAGTCAAAAATACATTTTTGGCCAATATTAATGTACCTAAAAGCTCTTTATACTTGAATGCTGGATGTAGTTGGATCTCTTGGCTTTTGCACCTGTACATGTTTAGGCTCGATTTGTCAGTGAATATAATAATAGATTATTTAATTAAGAGTCATTTAAACTGAAGACTGATTACACACTGCTTACAAACGTTCCACACTGAAATTAACTTAATTTTTCTCCTTAGTAATTTGAATCTGTACTTGTCCTACATTGACATACTTCTCATCTACTGATGTCTAAATGATATTCATCCTTTAAATATGGGATCAGGAAGAAAAATTAAATCAGCTTTAGTCAGCTTGTGTATAACTGAGTAGCTTATGAACATGAGTTCTGAATTTCTGCGAACAGTACGCTATTGGAAGAATTTGTTGGGAATTGTGAGGTACTCTTGAAGTGCCTTTCTTCAATTTGAAGTATACGTTAACATGCAGAGAATCTCTTTATTTCTAGAGAGGTCTTGACTACCTGTCAACTTCAAAGCAAAGAATAAGGCTTTTTTTCATTAGGTGATCTCATCTTCTCATGACTGAGAAGGATTTTAGGGGTTTTTTTTTCAGTAATTGACTACATCATGATTAATATGTATAGTTATATTAATTATCATGTTCAGTAATCAACATTTAAATACATGTATTGTACTTGCAATTAATTATTAAGAAAGATTTTGCAAGACACTAATCGCTTTTAGCTAGTGCCTCTGACTTCCATAAGAGAAGACACAATCCAAAACACAAAGCAGCAGGGAAAAAAGTATATGCATGTCATATACTAAATACATATAAAGCCATATGAAATGTTGAAAGCAAGTTCCAGTAGCAACATTTTCTCATTACTTCTATTATTTGCATTTTTCTGTCTAATAAGTAACGATTCAGGGCCTGCTCTTATTAAAGCTCATAATTCAATATCTAAAATACTTGCAGACACTAGGTTTGGTACTTTCCATTCTTGTCTTTGACATTATTTTGTTCATTAGAGATTTGAATAAAAATGGAAATTTTTCAGGTTAATAATATACCGTGTATCATGGCTACCTTCCCACATACAAACTTTTGGTAAGGGACCAAACTGGAACTTGTAGAGCATTAGTCACAGTGGGTTCCTAGACAACAGAACCAGCCATAATTGTTCATTTGTATTATATAATAACTAGGGCTTTCATCTAAACAGATCAAAAGATCCATGATAAAATATTTGGAGTTGTTCCTTTTGAGCCCTAGCGAAAGATGCAATCTTTTTTAGTTTTGAATATTTGTCTAATAAAGCCTCTTGTGGCAGTGCAGATCTCCATAACAGTGCGCTTCAGTAACTTTAAAATACTCTGTTTATGGTTTGGGGATGGGAAGGGTTTTAGGGTTGTGTTTTGTTTTTGTTGTTTGTTGGTTTTGTTTTTGGTTGTTGGGATTTGGGGGGGGCGGGGGGTTCTTTTTGGTTTTGGGTGGGGTTTTTTTTTGTTTCTGGGGTTTTTGGGGGGTTGTTTGGGTTTTTAAGTAAATCTGAGAATGTCAGGACTGAGCTCAGTTCAAATGGCCATACTAGCAATAGTCTATCTGAAGGAAATAATCTTCTTTTAGGTGCCATAGGCTCTGATACCTGGCAATTTCAGGTGAAGAGGAGTATGGGTGATGGAAAAGGAGAAACTTTCATGTTGGCACCTCCATCCCAGGTAGAACAGGAATAGCCAGAGAGCTCATCAGAGAGGAAGGCCAGGCAGGCTTCAGAGTGATACCTGCCCACTGGGTGAACCACCTTTGGCAGAGCTGGTTTTCACAAAGTGTTTTACTTTTGCTGGACCGGCAAATGAAAATACAATGGCCTAATCTGAACTTTCCCAACCAACTCTGTTCTCCACTGTATGTCATGTGAAAATTAATTTGCTTTTCACTGAGGCATGTTTTAGTGCACTGATTTGGCTGTTTTGATGAACAATGTGAGTATCCCAGTTTCTGATATCCTGTAATAGGTCTCTCAAACTTCTGTTTGTGTTTCCATGGAGCTACTGAAAATTTGTTGGTGTCGCTTGAACTAGTGACAAAGTTTGGACCTCTGTGATCAATAAATCTGAGATAACTCTCCAGGCTCATGATTTTGAGCAGTGTATAACAAATATTTAACAGTAATACATAGAGAAAAAGACAAATGATAGAGCTGAGGTGCTAAGTGAAACACAAGCAGCATTTTTTTTACTAAGAGTCCCAAAACTACAGATTTGCTAAGTATATATTGCTAACAACATTGAAAAAATTTAGTTGGAAAATTTACTCATGGACAGATCTTTACGGTATGTGTGGTTCTCCTTCTTGTAGAAAGAAATACAGATATCCAGGAGATGGAGAATGAAACATGTTTGTAGAAATAGCAGCTATTTGTCACTAACGTGTAAATGAATCAAAAATCTTCCTAAACCATAAATTCTTAGAGTACAAAATCATAGACTTGAGACTATTAAGAAATATGGTTATGAAATGTAGTTGTCTAGTACAGTGCTCTCCTAATACACTTTGACCTCCTGTGTTTCTTCAATACCTTGAATAAGTCTCCACAAGTTACCTGGCATACAGCTCCTGTGGCAGTAAGGGGTGTGGAGATGAATTTATAACTTGTCTTTTGTCCGTAGCGCATCAGAGACTGGAAGCGTTGGGTCTAGCAGAGACGAAAATGGACTGGGAGTCGGGGTAGCTGGCTTCTGTTCCTGTCTTTGTTACTAACCTGCTGAGCACCCAATTCAAGTCACTGCAGCTCCTCTGCCTGTCATTTCAATGATGTCTGGCTTGTCTGTCTGTACTGTGGTCTCTTCAGAGCAAGGGCTGCCTTGTCCTCTGTCTTTTAAAAATACATAGTATAATATCTTTTGATCTTGTGTGGTCCTGTTGCTATATAAATGCTAATAAGAATGATATTATTTAGCTCTAGCCGAAAATGTTGTACAAATTAATCACCGGGTTAACTGGGTACATCTTCAGGGTTGCTAACTTGCCTCCTTTTACAAGGAGATTCTGATATCCCGGGCAAAACAGTGGAGCTTGTGCCCTTTTGCATAAGCTGGTTGTCTGGTTACCTGTCTTTGAACTAGGAAAACATCAGTTCTTCAGCTTTATAAGTAAAAGAAATCCTAGAATAGTGATGTGAAAGCAACTCAGCTGGAATGACTATGACTTAGCAGTTACAAGCCTTGAGTTGAAAGCGTGTGGCAAACAACTTCTGAACAGGCGGGTATCTTTCATGCTTGCAAAGATGAAATCCAATTGCTAATCACTGGAGGAAAAGGAAAAGGTTTGGAAATTTTGTGGGGAAAAATATTGGCAGAGGGGGTAACATGAGAGAAGTCAAGAGTGAAATATATGTTCTATAAAGGTAAACTATTCCTTCAGGCATACTAAAGCCATAGGAGTTGGTAATTATGGAGGTAGTTATGAAGGTGAAATGCAGAAAGGAGTGTAAGTACCGGTTCAATTAATATTGTCAAAACATGGTAATTGTGTTCATTACCTAGACTGTGATCTACATGTGAATCACTTCAGTGACACATGATGAGAGACTTTAAACAACTAAAATTTAAGTCTGGCTCAGTTGGCTTGTTTTACACAAACTGGTTTGCAAAACATACTTAGAAATGCCATTGCACATGCATTGCAAGCTGGCTTGTGTAAACTGGAGTAATAGGTCTGGATTTGCTTTTACCTTAAGCTTGCCTATTAAATTAAGCTAAATACCCTGTTTACTTTGTGCAACAGTTTTCAGCAAATCATGTCAGTAAACACTTCGAGCAACGTGACAATATCCTGGATCGTAAAACAGCAGCCTAGAATGTTCTAGGAAAGGAGTGTATTGGGGGAAAACTCTGGTATAAACCACGTATCATCTGGGAAACACTCATTCCTCCATATTTACCAAGTATGAGTTAAAAATGAAGGAGAAAAAAACCAAACCAACTTGAGACTGACTTTTCATCCTCAAATTCTCAGCATGCTAGCCTATTGCAAATTCTGCAGTCACTGGCCTTTAGAGCTGAGTTAGCAAAACCTTAAGGAAATGACAAGATTTTTCTCTGATATCTCTTTCCTCCCATTCACCTGGTGACAGTGTTGATATGCTGTGCAGACGCTGAGGCATGGACTCGGGCCCTTCCCAGGCTGCTGTTTGTTAGGTGACTGAAGCGCAAGACGCGGGGTGGTTATCACAGACTGAGTTTTCTCCCTTGTTGCAACCCAGGGGTTGATTCATGCTCCCTGCTATTTTCCTGTTGTCCAGGCTTCTTGCTGGTTTTTGTTGTTTCTTGTTCATTCCCTTCAGCTACCCCTTCTCCAGTTTGTGTTTCTTGGGCTCAGTTCTGTTCTCTTCTGACACAGTTTCATTCTCCACACTCTTGTCCCTGTCCACCCCAAATTCATTCAGGCAGTGCAGGGGCAGGAAAGTTTTCCTTCCCCACCAGAAGAGAAAGCAGCAATGTCCATGCTCATTACTACCCTGACCGGTTTATAAATCCCCCTAAGCTGGAATGCTCTTTTCTTAACTAACTGTACACCTGAGCAAGGGATGCTATTTTTAAAAATCCACACCCTGAAGTCAGTAAATATGTAAAAAATAATTCAAAATAAACCGATGATCAGGTTATTCTGTTTCACACTGGGATCACCTGCTGAAATTAGTTATCCCTGTCAGGGCTAAGAGCAAGTAATTTACAATATACTGGCTTCAAACTTGCCTCTGTGTATTAGCCTAGGAAAGACATTTCTAACCAGCTCGCTTCTGTGGATGGTGCACAGCTGCGTGTACTGTTCTGTGTGTTACAGATACAGGACAGCTGAAGCCGTGTGCGCTATATCCTCCTTTGAAGGATGGCAAAATTTGAGTGCCTGACCCTCTACTATGTGGTCAGGGTAATATTTTTTTTTTTTTTTTAGACCAAGCAGGAAAAGTAGGAGACACAGAAAATGTGTGGGGACAGGATAATAAAAAAGATGACAATCCTGGCTTTAAGCTTTTAACCTACTGGAGATTTGCGAGTCATCTGAAAAGGAAACCTGTAGTAGAATTATGGAGAGACCTTATTGTGAGAAAGTGAACAGCAACAGTGAAAGGAAGGGAAACATAAAAAGCTAGAAGTTTGCAGTTGAAAGCAAATTATATGCTTCTATGCTAGTGGTAGGAAGAACAAGCACCAATGTTTCCAAAAGGCGATCCATGTCTCTCTCCATTTCCAAAGTAATTTTTCATCTGTTATTAAGATATGTCTATCAAGTGGAGAGTCAGTGGAAGGCAGGAAAAAAAAAATCATTAGGCTACACTGATAATTAGATGCATAAACTAATAGCCTGATTACATGTAAAAAAAATATACTGCAAGAGATTAAAACAAGGGGATTACATTAAATTGAAACAGGGATTAAATATTTTTCCTGAAGGCTTTTAACACATTTTCTAAAGACCTGCTTATGAGCACAATTTGACTGATGAAAAGTATTCCTTTTAGAGAGAACAGACTAAATAATTACATAATTAAGCCATGTGAAGTGCAGTGCTAGTGCTAGTAAACTGATGATGGTATGCTTCAGATATGTAAGAACTCTTTCTGTGAGTCACAGATTTTTTTGTTCTTGTTGGTTTCCCCCACACACACATACAAGTAAACTCTATAAAATCCCAAGATTGACTTAGCAGAATCATGTTCTGAGGTCACCCTGAGGTGGTTTCACTGAGCTGTTAAATGGGAAAGATGATTTGAAACCATTTAGGAAAGGGAAGCACACGCCCTTCAACATTAGGGGAACTGAGGCAAGGAAGAGTGAAATCACTTAACGTTTTCATTATAACAGTACTAGAAGGCCTCGAGTAGATTAGGCCTTAGTCTGCCAGATGGTATACAATCACACAGTCAATATCTTCATCAAAAGCTTATGCTCTAAGGGAAATAAGATATCACTCGTTACTCAAGTTATTCTTCAAACCAGGAATACAGACTATATCTTCCTACCCCAATGCTTCACAGTAACGTCCCCCCCTGAAACATCATCTGAGGAGATGTGCTCCCTCCTCAAGTCAGAACTACTTGCCTCAAGTTAGGAGAAGATAACTTGGAAACATGGTTAAAGAGAAAAAGAAAAAAAGAGGGGGGGAGCAAGGGAGTTGAGCAACAGTGGCATAAAACAGCTGGTGAGAATGTCCTTAATCTGTATGACATGTTATTACATAAAGAACTACAAAAATACTGATGAGATTGCCATGTACTACACAAATAATGAGTTTTTGCCAAGATGTAGAAATTTCCTTCAGGTTTCTCATGAAGTAAGATCCTCATAATGAATCCACGGAGTCCAACCAATTTAAGTGAGGCTATTAATGAAATTCAGAGCAGATGCTGATCAGTAAGGGAGGAGCAGGTTGGCAGGGAAGAGGAAAAAAGTTATTGGGAGGGAAACTATTTTTTCATGGAACACCAATGGGTTTCTAGAACACTTTCAAAACTGAGGGAAGGGAATTTCAATAAAACTTCCCAAAATAAAGCTTAAAGTGTAAACAAACTGATAGGTAGGTAGTGTGTTAAGCCTGCAGAAGTTATATTTTAAGGGTGTATTCTCATGCCCTGGTAGGGTTAGTACTGTATGCTCTAGGAAATCAGTGGCCAACCCAGTGTTGTTCAGTGTGTAAACGGGTGTGACAATCCACCCTGCATGGAAGGTTCTGCTCTGATGCATTTACACAAGTAATGTATTAAATTATGCAAGCAGTATTTTTTAAAATACTATTTGACAATTCTGCTTGAAGATATTTGGCTAATTTGCATATAGGGCCCAATTTTGCCTCGAGTTTATTAAATTTTCCCTTTCTGTTAAGCTTCCAAGTTCATTTAGCAATGTGAGTTTGTATAAAAGAAGTAACATCCGTGTAGACTCCCTGCACTTTGTGATGCTCACTTCTTTAAACTTTGTACGCCAGCTCAGGAGCAATAAGATCAAGTGACTTCAAAGGACAACTGTTTCCAACAATCCGCAGTGGCTTGTATTTCAACTCGGTAACCTGCATAGCTCACCAGACCTGTTATTTTATTTCAAGGCCTGTGCTACTCTTTTCATGTATTGAGCTCAGTCCAGCTCAGTTCAAATGAAAGGAGGGCAGGGGGAAAAGCCCAAAGTAGTGTAGAATTTGGGAGGGGGGTAGATCTGTGTGCATGGCCCTCCAGACACAGGCACACAGACTATTTTTAAAGTAAATATGGAAAATATGTTTCATGTAAGCAGTCAATAATAGATCTTGATGAAATGTTTTCCTTCTCTCACACCCACTTACTTGCTTCTCTCCTTTGACTATACCTCGTCTGAAACCAAGACTGCAGGTTCTCTGGAAAAGGCTCTGTCACTGTAAAGCAACCAGACTTTGATTTGTCTGGCTACATGCTGCTTTAGAATAAATGGTAATAATTAATAGGTCATTCATTTTGCATGTCAGTGGCATTCATTACACTAAATGCATTTGCCTCCCCTCCCTGTTTAAGACATCAAATGATATCCCTTCAAAGTGCTTATTCAAACTGGCAGATCCCTTACATGTGTTCAGGACTAGAAATATATTGAATTTGACACAGAGTCTTCATTCTGGTAATATTGCTTGATAGTGGGTTTCTGAAACAAGGCCAAGGCTAAAAGCTGGACTACTTGACTCATTTTGGGTTTTTTATAGGTGAGTGTAATTTATGTCAATGAAGCTTCAGCTCCAGCGTTACTCTTCCACCAGAAATCTTCTCTTTAGACTGAGTGGGGGGATATTTACAGTCTGAACTATGCAAGTCAGCATAAGACAGTGCCCATTTCTGAAAGAATCAGTTCCACCTTTCCAAGTACCTTCAACTTCTCGTCTTTACCACTGTACCTTGTCACTGGCAGAAGCATTTGTGTGACTGTACATTGAGCCACATCAGGCACTCACCTGAAGTAAAGCTCATCAGGTTTTTTTTCTCATCTGATTCACACTCTGGTCCCACAGACTCTTGTTACCGGCACAAAAGAAAGTGCCATGTAGGGTCAGAAAAAAATGTGGCCAAGGGCAGCAAACAGACAGGGCTTGTGTAGTAGTACTTGATAATGCGTGTTTAAAGGGTGCCTGAAACTAAGGCCTGATTCTACTCTGATTACGTCTCCCAGACAAAACTGCCTTTGACTTCTGTAGGTATTGTCTGAGAGGCCTGACGGCCTTGGTCCTTGATAGTTGCTTTGAGAAGCGGATGGGGTCTTGACTAAAGAGAGCAATGTGGTACTATACACACATTTGTCTTAAGTAGTTCATAATGCTGTTAGTTTTTCATTTAATTCATGGCTATTTATATCTGCTTGTCTGGTCTTAAGATGAGAGAAAGATTAGACTGGAGTTGACTCTGGAAGACAGAAGAGTATTAAAAAAAAAAAAAGCAGGTGTTGGTTGGAGTTTTTACCCCTCTCTTGGTGGTGCCAGAAGGTAGATTTCTGTCATGATGTTGGTTGGATTTTCTCTGCTGCTTTCTCTCTCTCCTATTTTCTCAGAACTGGAAATCCTGCCCTTCTACCTGTGATTGTGAATCAGCTCTCCTAACCCTGTGGCTATGTGCCTGGCAAAACCCCAGAACCAAATTCCTTGACAAAGCCAAGCACCCTGTGGCTTCTCTCTATTATCCAAGTGAGGATATACAAGTCCAGAAGAGGATGGCAAGGGAGAAGTACCTGGTCCAATGCAAACAGTGATTTCTTCTTGTGTGCTAATGTTTTAATAATGGTTTGAGAGACAGGGATTTGTGAAAATGTTTGAATTCAGTCTGTGTGCAGGAACAAACTCTGAGCCTGTTGCAATTGCGTTTGTAACTGTTTAAATGTCAAATAAATATACCCAATTTCACCTGCACAATATAGGAGCATATTCAAATATGTGCCTGGAGGAAGTCACTGGAGCTCCCACCAAAATGCTGAGGCTACAGTGCTACCTGCAGTGTTCTCACCCCTGCCCTTGCGGGACGGGGCCAGCAGATCAGCAGGGTCACAATCTACCGCATCATTATCTGGGGTACTGACAGGCCAAGAGCAAGCATTGTGTGGTGCCCAGCAAACATGTCCCTCGGTGACCTAGAGCAAAAGTGGGTTTGGCCTGGTTTTAAGGCTTTTCCTAGCTGAGGCTGAGTAGGCAAGCTTTGCTTTACAACTTTGAATTTCCCGGCTTCCTTCACCTCACTTCACAAAATATGATGCCTCTATTACTAGCATAATGATGTACGGCCTGTTGCAGCTTATTTCTATAATGTGCTTGCTTTTTTATTTGCTTGGTGTGGCTAATGGGAGAACTTGCGTAAAGCGATTTCAGGTTTATTGCTTACATCAGTCCCTGGAAAAAGTATCAACAGGTACTTGCATCACCCACGCATTACCATCCGTGCGGGTTAATATAATGCCATGCAACAATGTGTATCCCCACCCCCCAACTTATTCTCCAGCTCTACTTCCATATAAATATTTTTAATTGCAGAGTGGGGTGAAATTCCTCACACTAGACATGCGCCAACACTTCTAAATGCCACTACGCTACCCCGCCGTGACTAGATGTGAGGAACGCGCGCTCTGTTACTTCTGCCTGAGGGAGCCCCTGGTGCCATCAGGAGATGAGGGGGCAATGCTGTCATGAGACAGACCGGAGAGGTCTGACTTGGTGTATCTTTCTACTCGCTTTGCCAGAGGGTAAATGGCACCACAAGATAACACAACACAACCCCAGACCTGAGATAGATAGAGATTTAATCACACTCAATTTGGAACACTCATTTAGTCTTAAGAGTTTTATTAGCTCTAAAAATAGGTTCTTAAATATTCTCCAAGGTTGACTAAAATATGAAAAACAACTATATAATCAGTGTTTAAAATAAACCATGGTTTGTTATAACTGAGACCCATTCAGTAGAAGAACATTTCTCAAGAATGATAGCTTACAGGGAATTGTACAGCCTCAACAAATCCAGACAGTATTTCTCCGATTGCTTTCAAACTGACTGGTTGCAGAGTCTGTTCTTGTGTTGCCCAACAGAATTCCTACCACAGGAACACTGTGAAAGAATGGAACCTGGTCTTTGGGTAAGGAAGCTGCAAGGGTGTTTTTGAAAATAAAGAACTGGTCTATTAGTGTACCTCTTTTGACAGTTTCTTACTGTTTTAATGAAAACTCTCATAAATAGCCTTACATAAATAATAATCTCAGAAGTTTTAAGATGTTCATACCATCAGTCGGACCTGACTAAACATTCTCTACACTCCCACTGCTTAAACTGTTTCTGCTATTATTCTGGAATACAAGAATCCTTAATGTCTCTCATTGTAAGAGCATATAATATATTTTTGGTAAGAGTTAAGTTCCAGAGGAAGACTTGGCAGTCAGATGAAATGCATGTTCCAGCTGATGCCTTTTTTTTTTAATTGGAATAACTGAAAAGATTAAGCTGTAGTGCAGGTAGGGCTTGAGTCATGCTTTTATCATTGTATCTCTTGGCCTGATATGAACTGTATTATTAAAAACAGTAGCTCAAGCTGATTCTGTACTCTGTTTATTTACAACCAAGCCCAGCCAAATCTCAGCTAGCCTAGTGAAAAAAACGTAGTTGAAGGCTGTGTACACACACGCGCTGCTAATTACTTTCAATGACTGTCAAATGAACATTGATACTCATAGATTTCTTAGTATGCCTTTAACCAAAGCGCTCTTATCTATGCATAAGAAAAAGCACTATGCAGAGCAGAGTTAATACAACATGTTAATGTTTTTTGATTTGTTCTTTTTCTTAAAAAGTGATTTATCACCCCTTTTTGTTGCCAAAAGGAAGGGCAGTACCTTCCAAAAGCTTGCGGGCTGGGAGATCCCTGTGTCAGTTTCGGTAGTATTGACACCTCTTTGCCTCCCTAGTGTTTAAATGATCAGCAGCTTTAGTCCTGGTGACTTTTTGTAAAGGAGCCGGATGCATTTGTAAATGACAGCCACTCCAACTCTTCCCCCACCCCCCAGTCTGACTTCGCGATGCTGAGAAGCTGTCACGGAGGTAACTGCTCTATGCTACGGAGAGCGCGTCCCGAGCTTCTACTCGCAAAGAGCTGATAGGGCGGACCCTGTGCAGCAGTGGGGATGGCGTGGGGAACCGCGGCACTGAAGGCCCAGCAAGAAAACCTTCGGAGGGGAGCAGGCGGCAGCAGAGGAGGAGCGAGCAATCCCAGACGTGACCGAAACGCAACCGCGCTGTGGGTTTCTCTTCCTTAGATAAAAGTACCGGCGAGCCAGCCTAAACGCTGCCCGCGGATGACTAGTTAGAACAAGTTTAAACTCGGGAGCTAAAATTAAGATGTTTCCTCTGTGTGACTGCCTCCCGCACCGGGACGTTTCCCGCCCCCCCACCCCCGGCAGCCTCGCTCCGCCCGCCCCGCACCGGCGGCGGGGGCAGCGGGCAGGGACCCCGCCGGTGGCGATGCGGGCCGGGCCGGAGCCCGCCCTCCCTCCATCCCCGGCGCCGCGGGGCCCGGCTGCGCGGCCGGGGGCTAAACGAGGGACTCGCAGACGGGCACCGAGTCCGAGTCCTGGCTGTGCATGGAGCTCAGCCCCGTGTCCGAGTCCTCGCCGTCGTCGGCCCGGTCCTTGCGCAGCGCCCGCGCCTGCTCCACCCAGCCGGCCGCGCTGCCGCCCCCCGCCGCCGGCCGCCCCCCGCCCGCCGCGCCCCGCGGCTCCGCCGGCGCCTCCGCCACGTCCAGGGTGCCCAGCGTCTCCAGCAAGCGCTGCAGCTCTCGCTCCTTGTCCTCCCACGCCCGCTGCGTGTAGTCCAGGTCGGTCTTGACGGCCTCCAGGTCCGTGCTCAGCTTGAGGCCGATGTAGAGGCTGGTGCTCAGCTGGGTCTTGACCCGCTCGTGCTCCAGGTGCAGCTCGCCCTCGCCGCCGCCGCTCAGCTCCGTGGTGTCGCAGTCCGTGTCGGCCAGGCCGGGCCCCGCCGCCAGCTCCAGCTCCTCCCGCCGCCGCTTCATCCAGCGCTCGTTGAGCTCCTCCTGGATCTCGGCGGCCAGGTGCTCCAGCAGCTCCTCCTGCTGCGCCCGCTGCTCCTGCAGCTGCAGCACCTCCTCGCACTTCCTGGCGTAGTCCTCCTCGGGGCGGCCGGCGGCGGGCTGGGCTGCCCCGCCCGGCTCCCGGCCCGGCTCCCGGCCCGGCTCCGGCTCCCCGCCGCCGGCCCCCACCAGGTAGGTGTCCTGCACGTAATTGACGCCGTGCCGCTTCATGCGGTCCAGGTGGATCTTGGCCTCGTACCTGTCGATCTCCCGGTCCAGCTCGCGGAGCCGCTGGATCTGCTGCCGGATGGTGTGGTCCTGCGAGAGCACCAGGTGCACCAGCGTCTCCATCCTCTCCGCCGACGAGGCCTCCCGGGCCAGCGGCTGCTGCCGCTTCTTGTTGATCTTGGCCAGCTTGCGGAAGGCTTTCCTCACCACCCGCCGCTGCCGCTCCTGCGTGAGCGCCAGGCTGGCGCGGGCCGCCCCCAGGCCGTGGCCGGGGCGCTCCTTGCTGAGCACCACCCGCGCCTCGGCGCTGCGCGGCCCCGCGTTGGGCAGCGAGGCCTCGCTGCGCACCAGCACGAAGCGCACGTTCTCCTGCTCGTCCCCCCACGCCACCCACAGCCGCAGGATCTTCGTCTTGTTGGGCAGGATCCGCTCGAAGCCGCGCCACTTCTCCACGATGCAGTAGGAGTGCGGCGGCCCCGACAGCATCCCGCCGCCGGGCTCGGGCAGCGCCGGCCGCTGCCGCCGGTGGTGGCTGTCCTCCAGCAGCACCCGCACCACGTCCGAGCAGGTGGTCCGCCGGGAGAGCCCGGAGATCAGCTTCTCCTCCTGGCAGATCCACACCGAGATCTTCCGCTCCTCGGGCTCCATGGGGGGCGGCGGCGGCGGCGGGCGGGCGGGCGGCGGGGGCCGCCGGCTCAGGGCTGGCCGGACAGCCGCTCCATGGGGAGCGCTCCGGGGAGGCGCGGCACCGCCCGCCCGCCCGGCCTCAGCATGGCCGGGATGCTTCCCCGCCCGCGGCACCCCGCCCGTGCGCTCCGCCGGCCGCTCCACCCCTTCCTGCCCGGTGCGGCGGCCCGCCGGGAGGGGCCCGGCGCGGTGCGGAGCGGAGCTGCGGTGCGGAGCCCTGCCGCGCTCTGCCCGGCCCCGCCGCCGCCGCCGCCGCCGGGTTTTCCTCTCCCACCACGTGGGCGCCCCCCGCGGCTCCCGCCCCGGCGGCGGCCGCCGGCCCGCGGGCAGCGCCGCCCCGCCGCTCCGCGCCGAGGTCCGCCGGCGCGGAAACTTCAAGGCGGGTCGCCGTCCTCTCTGCGTCCTTCTCCGCTGCGACCGAGCGAGCGGCGTCGAGGGATCTTCCAAACTGCCGAGGGACAGGAGCGAATCCCGGAGCTTCAAAGCGAAAGCCAGAACTAGCGAGGAATTTCCAGTTTTAGTAAATCATCCGCCTGTAATTAGGAAATTCATGTTTGTAAAGCACTTCGCAGATGAAATATGCAAAGGACAGGAATGTCTAAGTGTTATTAAAATACTAGCTGAGCCAGATTTTAATGGGAGCTTGCTGCACACTTTGATGGGAACAGAATCAGGCTCCGAGTGTGGATTAAAATGAGAAGATGTAAAAAATGGTAATAAAACGCAGGTTGCAGTGCTGATTTTCATGGTGCAATTGCATCATGGGCTTCACGGATCTGTGCTCGTCTACGTGACTAAAAAGTATTCTAAGGGGTAAAGGAGGTAAACTTTCTAAAAGCTGAAGGCTAGCCTGTACCTTCGGAGAGGTTTCTTAGAGCCAACAGAATTCATGTGCCGTATGGAGAGGATTTTTGCGTGAATAAGGCTTGCGTTCCAGCCAGTGGAACAGAACGGAGATACGGTGGTATAGCTAACTACTGTAATTTTGCTGTTTGAAATAGTGAAGCTGGTGCCCGCAAAATAGCAAGTTAACAATTACGCAGCCTAACATCCTTTTTTCCGTAAAGGGCGCAGGCTCAGTGTGGGCAGCTGCTGCACTAGCTTCTTCCGTATTTAGGTGGAAGCACTAGTCCTGGGGAAGAAAGCCTGCCTTCTGCTCCAGCTGCATAAGGCAGCTAATTACCGTCGTGGTTTCTGCCGTGCAGCTCCTGTCCTGTGAGGAAGTGGGCTGAGGGACCACCGAAAGCCAGCATTCCTGGAGCTGAAGATCATACGGGTCAGGTGCCTGCTGCTAACGTCCCTTTCCTGTATCATTGCAGGTTAAATGATTCCAAACCAAGGTGGCCACTGCATGTTGCAATAAGGGCACAAAAGATAGGGGTGCTGGTGACAGGCTGAATCTGCTTCCTGACCCCAACCACCTTATATTACAGTTCAATATTCCTGTCCAGTCTGTCACTGCCCATTTCAGGGGCAAGTCACTTTGCTCTTGCGATGTGTCAGAAATGCTAGGTCACTGTACTTTCTTTCCATACAGGAAAGCGTTTGCCGATGGAAGGTTATTCCCAAGGTGTGCAGTATTTTTATTCGGTGCATCGATTATGCCTAAAAGCATCATCCACTCCAGGGCAGAGGAAGGTGGACCCAGCAATGGCAGTCCTGTAACAGAACAAAATGGCCTTGACAAAGGGGGTCGTAAGGATTCTGGGACAAACCTGACAGCTAATACTGCCCCAGAATGACAGGGTGTTGAACAGGAATGAGATGTATGATTCAGCTTTGCCTCTGAAAGACCCAAGATGAAAAAACTCTAGGAGAGTAGGAAAAGAGAAGCCTTGTTGCTCTTTATCAGGCTGGCAGAAACTTGGAGATGTCTTCTTGTCTTCTGCAGAAGCAGGTGCAGTAAAGGGGTTAACAAAGCAGCGAGAAATGGTGTAACTCCTTTAGTGGTGGTTCCTTGCCTTTTCCATTTAGTTTTGATCTCATTTTACATGTATTTCCTATGGGAATGTCTGTACCTACTCTGTCCTGGCAAAGAACAATACAGGAAGAACAGGGTGTGATGTGAAGACACATCTTACGCTCCCCACAGGTCAAGCTGCTCCAACTTGTCTGACTGCCTGTATCTATCCAGCATCCAAGCCTGGCTTTGTGCAATGAAATTGGAAGGTGATCGTTCCATCTTTCCTTGACCACATCTCTGTGTATGGAAAACTGGCTCTGCCTCCCCAGTGGAGCCCCCAAGGCAGCACTGACAGAGAATGAAGATGTTGGCAGTTTGGTTGGAGGCAGTAAGATGAAGATTAAGGAGACAAACACTTGGCTTTGGTAGGATAAGCCTATCGGGTGAGTATGTACATAATCCGTGGTTAAAAAGCTGGTATTAGAAATTTACATTGTTAGATCTCTAGTTCAGCCCTCAGGAATTTTGCTTCTGGCTGTTTGCAGACTCAGGAAACTGCCACCAAAGCTTCAAAAGTTTGAGAGCTTAAGCACTTGTCTGAAGCAAAGTTTTGGCCCTGCCATGCTGAATCCCAGAAGGCACCTGAATGCATGCAACCCTTTGCCTTCCCTCCAAGGATCTTAAAGCATCCTGCAGAGGAAGGTAGTGCTATTATCTCATTTTTACAGATAAGAATGCTATGGCATAAAGGGGTCAAGTGCTTCACCTAAGGGTATACAGCAAGGCAGTAGCAGTGTCACAAAGCAAATCAGGTTCCTTCACGCCAGTGCCATTAGTCACTGAACTTGACTGCCTGGTGCTCTGCCTCCTTCTTCTCCTTCTTTTAATTATTCCATGAGAAAGGGAGATGAGGAAGTGTGCGTTAGTTCAACAGCTAGAGACGGTGATAAAATGAAAAGTGCAAGCTCAGCAGACGATACATTCTGTATCTCTGGTGAGGCAATAGGAGGCAGTGGCATTACAGCCTACTTCAGACATCTCCTGCCTGGTGAAGGCAAATCTCCTCCTGCAGCTGGCTGTGCCTGCAGACCTGCAAGCCTCGACAGTGACGTGCAGAGAGGCTGTGTCATTAAAATACCCAGTTGCAGGGAAGGACAGTTGTTCCTCTCTTCACTCCCCCACAGAGCAGGGATATATGAGGTCTTCTATAATTTCTAGAACAAGTATATTGCACAATTTAAAGTTCAAAATGTAATAAACACAATTCTCTGTAATCCAGAGGCTGTTTCTATACTGCTGTATCAACGTGCAGCTGTCAGCAGGCCCTGCTTCTGAAGTGCAAACTTCCTTGACAGAACGCTCTCCAGAACATTGCTGTGTGGCACGTATTTCTTTGATTTGTTTTATTAATTGAAAACATTCAAAGTTAATGATACTCTTAACAGCTGCCTAACCTCCAAAAGGAGATTTATGAGCTTAACATTTTAGGCTGTATTGAAAAGTCTAAGCCCAGGTATAGACTAATTTATTTTTACCTGCTGCGGAAGAATTACAAGGCTGAGTGATGGGAAATCAGCTGTATTCTGGCATTTCACGTGAAGTTCTTTCTCTTCCTTCCTTTTTGTTTAGGCGTGCAGTTAAATTACCAAGTCTTTTGTGATAAGAACAGCATTTCCCATTATAGGGTTGGATAGTGAGGTGTCTTTCTTTTTTTATCCTGGTGGTTTGGTTTTTTTTTTTGAGCTGAGCCACCAGAATGAAATTGCAGCCCTGATATTTTTAATACAAAAAAAGTTGCAAGACTTTATCCTGAATACTTTTAATCTAAAACAAATAAATAAGAATGTATTTCCTGCTTCCATAATTCATAAAGCAGGCAAGTGGAGGAAGTCTTAGAAAACTGTATTTGAGACACAGAATTAATTTCTTTCAAAAACATTTAAATGGAAAAAGTGTAGGATTTCAGATTCAGGGTATTTTTCTTTTTTTCCACAGTGAAGTTGCTTTTACTTTTTAGATTACTCTCAGGACAATTTACTTATTTTTCCTGAGGTTACAGTTCAAAAGAACACAGTCTAAGTGAGATGAGTAAAGGCAGGCTGCAACTGGTAATCTATTGAGCCATCACTGTCTGGAGAAGTTATTCTTTGTTGTGATGCTGAATGGCAACGCTGCTTTCCCGGCTCCTCTTCCTATGCTCCTGTTAATCTTACTTTGTGAGGTTTAGCTGTTGGTCCCTTATGCTTGTTGCTTTCTAACATTTTGCCTCAGCAAACATTGATGAAGTCATAGGACATAACGTGAGTGTTAATTTTACAGACTTCTGCAACGCTTTGCTTACCTTTACAGATACACGAGTAGTGGAAGGGGCTATTGAGCTTACAGGTCACACTCTCATGGATGCTTTTTTCTTTTGTGCCTAGTTTTTCCTGACAGTATAAAGCTGAATAACCAAATCATGTTGTGAATAACCAAATCATCCCTAGTTAGCATGCACAGAGTGAAGCTCTTGAAAAACTACCTATTAGCAGGAGTACTCAGACTTTAGTCAAAACAGGTTGTAGACTTAGACTTTCACTTGAAAGAAGGTTGTTCAGTTGGTATCTGAACAGCTTTAGACATGACAGAAAGCTTCTTACTTTCAGGTTTTCTGTTGAAGCCGCTGCAGGAACTGGCACTTTTGATAAAGCGGACTTGTAAGAAGAGTAATGAATGATCTGCTTCTGTAAGCTATAAGTTCTGCGAACTCTTGATCTGCTTCCTTGCATCTGACGTGCACTATCTTACTTCTGAATGCCCCCTATGCTACCCATACAGTTGATAGACGCAATCTGGAGTAATTCTATGCTTCACATCACTGGTGATGCTTACGTGCTTGTATGATCCATTTGGGAAGACTGCAGTGTGGTCTGTTTGAATAATAGCTGCCGATGATGGGTTACACTGCTTTGACTACTTTATCCAACTTCTTTTTTAACATGCACACACCCAAACTACAAACAGGAATGTCAGGAGGAAACAGTCTTCCAGTGAAATCAGTGGGGGCTGCATGGGTAAATCCCTCTGCAGTGCTTTGAAGATGCAGATATGTCTATAGACTGCCATTAAAGAAAATTATGATGACGTATATTTATATTACAGTACAGCCTGGAAGTCTTGATGTGCTAGATCTAATGTAAGCGCATGGGAAGAGACTATCCCTGCCTTGAAGCCTTAACCAATGTCATGCAGCAGGTTAGGGGCACAGCAAAGATCAGTACTAAGAATATTGATTTCAACTTCTCATCTTTGAACTGAGCCTTTAACAACTTAGTTTTGTTTATTTGTTATGTGCCTATGTCTCCTAGGATGGAAGAGAATCCCTCTCCCTTTACACTTTATGTTTAAGTTTTTCTTTTCTTACTGAATGCTATTTAGCATAAATTAATAACAAAGATAATTGAACAGAGCAGAAAACTTTTTTCCTTATAATGTGCGTAATAGATAGACAAGGCTTTGATTCTAAGTCAGTCAATTGAGATGGACTTGTATGCTTTGGGGGAAAATATGAGAAAGATCAGACTCAAATGGTGGCTATAACCTTCCTTCTCCAAAAAATGTTAAGTGTATTTGAAAATAGTTTAGTACTACTCTAATAGCTTGGCCTTAGCTTGAATACTTAGTCTTTGTTGATCAAAAAAGGAATCAAGAATTAGGTATAGTGACATTACTTTCCTCAGCAGACATCCTCAGTTCAAGTACGACAATTTTAATTATTTAGCACTTGCAGCTTCTTTGCTTTTACGTTAAACAGTTCTCTTATCCCTTGAAAAAATGCCTGGGGCTCTCTTGGTGATTGTTTCCTCAGTTTTGACCATTAAGCTCAAAACAGATATACTAGGTCGTTCATTACCTTATTGAGATTTATCAGGACAGCTTTTAACTACTTTAGGGCCAAAATATTCTTGCTGATTTTTTTTTCCCCTACTAACTTGCGACTATCCATTAGAATATACCTCCTTTCTGAGCAAGTAAGCACTGTGGCCTCAATAACACAGATGATACAGAGTTTCCCATATAGGTACTCACATGACCTCTTTTGCAGTTTTTATATGTATGGAAGGGAATTGAGCTGTCTGGCCTTAATGGGAGTGATGGTTAGCAAAAAGTTCTCCTGTTGTTTTTTCTGTACAGGCCAGGTAGAGGAGCTGCTCTCTGTCTGCTGGGGTCAATGACAAAACTCTTGCCAGGTTTCACTGGGAGCTGGCCCTAGAGTGCTCATCGTTGGAAACGTTAGGCATGAAGCAAACATCTGTTTTCATGCTGGCATGTGAGTAATATGGTTCCTCAACATAGCTGCTGTGAAGAAAGAGGCCCCAGATCAGCCTTGGCATTGAGTTTTGGCAAGCATGTCCAACTCGCATGTGCTCACAGGTATGCTGTATGCACTACGTTTCTGTAAGGCAGTTCTTGCAGGTACAAAGAGAGGGTTTGAATTTAATTATATCTTATTTGAGCTGGAGAACAGTTAGTGACGTATGTTCTTGTCTCTGACTGTGAAGTATGTATTCTCATTCTACCACCCTAAAAACATATTCACTCAGAAATTTGTAAGAATCCAAAGTTTTGTGTGCCAACATAGGCGTTGTCTATATATTATGTATGGATCTCTTCTGGGTTTAGATTTAGTGACATCCTTCTCTCCAGTGAAATACATTGCAGGGAGCTTTCTAAAAGTGTCAGAAATCACCCTGAAGTGAGAGATGATAATATCAGGATGTATTATTGTAGTAAGATGTTTTGGCAGATTAGAATGAGGACAAAGGAATTCTCAGTGTTGGAATGAACAGAACTTTCAGTATTTCCAGTATCACCATGAAATTTTTTCAAGTCTGTCCTATAAATATACTTAACAGGCAGTCCGCTTTACCTGTTCTGTTTGTGGGATCAATAGTTGATTTCAGCTTTTACAGCCCAGACTTATATTCAGATAAGGGTTTTTAAATGTATCTAGGAATCCATATATAAGAAGTGTAATTTACTTTTCAAGTATAATGAAGTCCTCGCTGAATTAAGACTGTGAGATTATTACATTCTCCAGCCTCATTCTATCCAGTTGTGATCCTTCTAACTCTTTGCAGAAAACATTCCCAAAGACTTACTTCTGAACTTTTGTATTATTACCTCAAGACATTTGTAGCTTTGACCCATTTCTAAACATTTTTCTTTTGTATTCTTGGTAGATCATTGTAATACTAGCCTAACTCGAACCAAGCCTTTATGAGAAGTTCAAGTGAGTAAATAAAATTCATAGATGAATAAGTAAGGATGCTTGACAAATTATTTCAGGAAAAGATAATGCAAAAGGACTTAAAGAGAATATGAAGCTGGATATAGACTGTATGTTCATGTGGCCCCCAACCCCACTCTGACATTAACAGTGGCAGCCAGATTGGGTCCAGAGGCCAGAAGTCTCTTTAGAAAGCAAAATGATTTCAATGATGCTGTTCTTTCCCTTAAGCAGATATGTCCTGGATGGGTTCCACAGACAGAAAATAAAATGAGATGCAACTTAAGCTGGTGGAAAAATTGAGTGGTAATATGCAATGTGAGAAAGAAACCTAGGTTAAGGTAATGTGGAAAAAGCCCTGGAGTTGGGTACATGCAGCAGGGAAATAGGGTGTGTTATTCTTTGAAGCATGGCTTTCCTGAGAGTTCAGGAAGATGGTGTGATCTCAGGAAAAGCTCCGTTTCCCTCAGCATGGCCCAGCACAAGCCTGAAAAATAACATTGTAGGAGACACCTGAATTGTTTAGCACTTGTTACACTGCTATAAAAAAATGTTTTTCCTTGTCCTTTTCCTCGGCCTGATAAGATAGCATGATCCCTAGCTAAGCCATAAATATTAAATTGTACTGAAAGCAATGGAGAGATGACAGCAAGCGCAGTGTAAGGAAAGTAAGAAAAGAAAAATGCAAGGGATGTCAAGAAAATCGGTTGGATCTGTCAGTTTCTAGAGTTTTGTTTTAAAGGAAGTGACAGCAACATTGATAAAAACAAGAATCGACACAGCACTCTAAAATATAGTGAATGATCCTGGCAGAAATGGGGGCTGTGTCTAGAGCCTGCATCCGTGTAGTTGCAACCAAGTCTTTAGAAGGCCTAAATCCTCGCAAAACCATGCAGGTATTACATGCAACAACTGAAAAGACTGATTCTTATTGTGTCTGCCCTTCTGTATAATGCTGTGCTTTTTGCACAAGAGATTTTTCAGGTTAGCTTACAAATTGACAACTGTATTAAAAGTGAGACTGTGTCTGCCTCATTTACTTGTCACTCAGGAAAGAATGATACTCCATCCATCACCAGCTCCTTGTGCTGCAGTGGGCTGCTGCATTGTAATTCTCTTGTTATTGTAAAGAGTCTCCAGTCTTATCCTTTCCTTTATAAACAATTCTCAGGGAGTCTCATGGGGCTTCTGGGGTGGGTGTAGGTTCTGCTGGCAGCTGATTACTGTGGATGCCTTGCATGCATTTCTACTGTGTGCTTGTAAAGTCAGTTGTCAAAGCTGGCTATTCAGTGGGAAAAATAACACCAGCAGGTCACATTTACAGTGTTCTTTGTTGACTGGCTATTAATGACTGAAGAGGCATAATTTTTTAATGATTTAATATTTACCAACTGAAAAGACAGCTGTTGTAATGGAACATATATATTTTAAATCCTGTGAGGGCTAGAGACTTATGTATCACTAATTAGTATATATAATAATAAATAAAGTTAATTCGGGTGTTTTTATATGCAGAAGACAAGTAAGTCTGTTACTTCTACTAGGAATAGTCATAAGTCAGATTTTTCGTAGTTTAAAGTCAATTTCTTAAGCTATGATGACTTATACCAGCTTAAGATTTGGTCCAGACACCTTTTTGAAGCTGTATTACCTACAGTTCCTTCTTGTTGTAATTCATGGCAACCTTTGAATCCTATGCACTTTGTTTTTTGCAAGGAAACTTAGCTTGATCTCATTTAGAATGATGAAATGCACTTTGAACTCTAAAACTTCATCAGCTACTTGTTTTTAAGTAGAAGGCACTGTATAAACTGATGCTATTTGAAGTGAAAAAAAAAATCTCAACTACAGATTTTAAATCCCACGTTGTTATGACAAGTCCCTATTCTTTTCAGTCTTTTATTCCTCCATTTTGTTTCTACCCTGCTTGTGCCAGCATCAGTCATTGGTTTTGGCAGTGTTTCTTAACACAGATTTGAGGAAGGAAAGACAACCTTTGAGCATGAAAAGTTAAGTGACTTTCCTCCATCTTAGAGTTTTAGCACTCCTGACAGCTTGAGGTCTGTTTTTCCTAAGGAACTTGTCAGAATTGAGTGTGCTACTCATAGACACAGCCTCAGACTTGTCAAGTTGCTTACTGCTTACAAGTCTGTGCTTTGGGTATCCAGTTTCCTAACATCCTTCTTGACTGCTGCTATGCATGATTAAGCTCCACTGAACTACTCCTACTCTGGAGTATGAAAGGTGCTCTGGAGTATGAAAGGTGCTTATATAAAAATAATAAAGCAAACCAATCAATTAAAAAAACCCCAGGGAAACAGAATCCATTACTGCGGGTTTTCTTAAAAAAAAGGAGAAAAAGAGGACAGGAAGGGAAGCCTCAAATATTTGGCAGAAATCCTAACATTAGTAGCACAGAGGCCATGTCAGGAGTGAAAAACAGACCTAAATGAAAATCCCAGGAGAATTACCTTCTGAATGAGTGAAGGATTGATCCAGAGAGATCTTGGGTTGCTGCCACAGGCTTCAAGGGAAGCTGGACATGCTCAGAGTTATATGGCACAATCACCTAATCTTCATAGCCTAGGACAAGTTCAGGTGTCATCTTTCCCTTATTAGAATACATGCTTACTCATACTGCAGCCCAAGTTAGTGATATGAAGCCTTTTGGCTAAAGGTTGAAAGGAAGCTGAAATCCTGTATCGGGATGTTTGACAGTAAGGTTCTTAAAATACACCAGACTAAATCCTGAGAAGTGAAGCCTACCTGCAGCTTGGTGCCCTGGCATAACACAATGATTGGTGTGATAGAAATGTCTAGATATCCACAAAGCTCTCACCATCTTTAATGAGAGTGGATTTGTATGAAAACTTTTAGTTCAAGGATTGAAACGAAACCTGAGTGCAGAATTTGTGGAGTAGTTTCCCCAAACTTTCTGTTATATCTGGTTTTCCTAATTTATAGCACTAATTGTGGTTTCCAAGTGGTGGATTGGAGGCGTTTGGGTAAATAGAGCTCTAGAAAGGCCACAGCCAGGGCCAGAGTCCTGTCAGGCTGGCCACTCTATAGGCACACAGTTAGAGTCCTTTTAGGACTGGGACTAGTTAAAGGTATGCTGGGGGAAGAGAGCAACTACACTTCTGTTTTACAGAGAGAGAATGAGGATGCAAAAATAGACCAGGCAAGTTTGAAAATGTACTGGCTCTGGACTTCTAAGTGTCACTTGCACCTTTGAAAGCCAGCTTTTCAGTGGTGGACTTGCCTGAGTTGCGGGGTGTTGAGCTGGCAGCCCCAGCCCAGGCCACAGAGGGTCAGCTTTGTGCCCAGAAGCCAGAGATGCCATCACCTTCCCTACCGCTGCTGTCACTGCACCACTACCACTGACAAGCTGTTACAGGACAACTAATGATGTGGCAGTGACTCCCACAACTCTTCCTTTGAGGACTATTGCCCTTTAGTGGCCTATTTCCACAACACTCTAGAATCTTCCGTAGCTGATGTGCTGCAGTTGTCCAGCCCGCAGCCAGGTGTGGCTGGCTGTTTTTTAAACCTGAGTTGGTTGGTGAGCGGAGGGTGGTGTGAGCAGGATGCAGGATGAATACGGACGTGTAACGGAATTGACTTGAATTCTGTCTAGCATTATTTGGCTCCTGCCTCTCTTTTCCTTTTCAATCAGTAAAGTAGAAAATTCTTTTGAAGGGAGATAATTTTACAAAGTGCTGCGTTCAGTGTTCCAGAGCCTCTGGCATTCAGCAGGAGACTTGCATGCTTTTAATCTATCTCCTGTGTTCCTATATTAAAGGAAATGTTTTCAAAGTGATTTGAGCAAGCTACTTCTGTGGAACCTGTTAACAACTAATAGGATATACGCATGTAACAGTTATTTCACTTTCAAAGTTTGCCCCTAGGAGCAGAAAAGATTTCTCATTGCTAGAAATACTTCTTTTTTTTAACCAAAAAAAAAAAAAAAAAAAAAAAAAAGGAAAGAAAGACTCTTGTATGTAATCTTTCATTCCTGTCTCTCTTCTGCTGGCTTTAATCATGCAAACCTCCCACCAAGGTCAAGGGGAGTTCTGGCTGATTTACAGACTACAGGAACTGGAAAGTTGATGCAGATTTAATGACTGTCTCCACGGGACTGAGGGACACAGTGGAGCCAAGAAGCACATCTCAAACCCAGAAACCTCCCAATCATTTCTCCTTCACCAAAGTTTTACTCCTTGAGAGAGAAGATCCCCACTATTTGAAGGGAGAATTCTTTAAGAGATCCCGCTCACATGATTGCAGCATTTCCTGTCAAAGAGTTGATCTTGTAACCATGTGTTTGTGCTGGTGAATGCTCCCAGTTCCCACTGGTTTGGAGAATGCTGAAGTGATTGAACTGTCCCACAGACAGTTTTGACACGCTGTAGTCAAGGTGAAAAATGCATCGTAAGTATGCATGTATGGCGTTGCTTCTTACAATTTCAGTTTTCTAAGACATGAGATTTCTTCAGCGTTTTATATCTACTGAAAATAGACAAAATTGCAGCTATGACAAATTTTAAAACCAGCTGTGCAATAGTATCTATCCCTGTTGTGTGTTGTAGCAAACCCAAGGTTATACCTCTCTCACAGGAAGGTTAGCCACCTCCTATTACTGAAGAGCAGCTGACATGCACCAATTTGTTCCCATGCAAAGCAGCAGTTCACAGCTTGTACGGTCTGCAGTGTCCAAGACAACACTAGGACCTGCATTTGCAGGTGGGAATGCCAGGGCATGAGTGGGGCTGGGGTACTTGGGAGAGAAAAGAGCAAAATGGGCTGGGAGTAACGGGGGAAGTATGAATTTTGGGAGCAAAGGATTCCTGGCTTGGAATATTAGGTGAAGTGAGAAGCATGAGGATCTTGGTATGTACCATGAGGTAAGAAGTAAGAAAACGTGGGAAGGTAGCACACAGGGAGTGGCTGTCATAAGTGGTGGAGAGTGGAGGATATGTGATGAGACAGTCATGGAGCATGAGCCTTATTTTTGTCCATAAAATGTATGGCCCACCAGAAGACTACTGAAATAAAGGATGTTGTTATTTGTTTTCATTCATTGTTAGTTCCCATCACAAGGAATTTAGGAAAAATACTTTTTTTTTGGTGGTGAATGCTTCTCTGCTCTGCTCTGGAAAATCTCAAGAGTCAGTGTCTGTGGAGCTGACATCTATTGTAGACCAACTAACTCTAGCCTGGTACTTGAAACCCTGGTTTTCTGTGCTCATTCAGTGCATTTTTGGGGATCAATGCCCAAGAACTTTTAAGGTAGTCCTAGCTTTTAGTTAAGACTTCACTGATATTCAGTACGTAGCAGGATCTCCTTTGTTCTGTATAGTATAAGTCCGCAGGACTATCACAATCTTGTAGCACTGTAAAGTTTGAGTCCTCTTTAATTTCCTTCAGCTGGTGGAAACCTCTCTAGGGACACAGTAGCAGGGAGCAACAGTGATCAAGTGGGGCAGAGCATGTTTGCTGTTCTGCCTTATTCTTCTATTCTGAGAAACTCCCTCTGCTTCCATTACCTGTCTGGACTTAGCAGCGTGCTCAGCTCTGGGCTTGTTTCATGATCCAGCAGGGGAGGCTGAGGTCAGAGATTTGGTTGTATCAGGAGCAATGTGACAGAGCTTAGAGGAGTTGTGTGTGAAAGAGATTGCTGTTCAGGGAACGAACAGTTTGCTGTCCGCTCAGCACAATGTGATGCTGCTTCTGTGATTTTGATATAATCACAAGAGAAAAGTAAAGGATCTGCAAAGGAAAAGGAAAAAAAACTGGGAGAAAAAGGGATATTGCTATAACATTACTCCTTGGGAATTTGGACTATGATCTTCTGCTGAGTGGGGCGTATGCACTGTTGTTTAACTACTTTTACATCACTTATTTGACCTTTCCAGTTGGATTTGCCTAAACGCATCTCTATCTAGCTATAAAATGTGGCAGTGTAACTTACCAGTCCTCCTACCTGGAAAGAAAAGCCTGCTGCAGATTTTCTTATTTCACATTCCATCAGTACCTCTGCTACCACCCTATTTTATGTAGAAGTAATTTTTCTGCAAGTCTTTTCCATCATTAGAGCGCCTTCTAGTTTGAACAACTGCTTACACTGGTTGGGCTCAGATTTAAGCCCACCATGAAGTAACAGCATCTCCTTCCTAACAGCTATTGCAATTTCATCCTTCCTCCCTTCCAATCTGTTTGACCTGGCACGTTCATCTCACCTTACTCTGCTCTTCCTTGTCCAGCTCCTTCTGCCATATACCAATGCGCCTGCTGTTAGTTTATGGAATTTTTTTTCTCATTGGCTTACTATGGGTTAAAAGTAGGCAGCGATCTGTTCCATTTCAGGTGTCAAAACAAGTTCACGCAGTGTCGGAGAGAACAATGTCACTCCATGACTTCTAGATTATATCGATCTCTCGCAGAGTCTGTTCCAAAGCCCAGTGCAGTCACTGGGAGTCTGGTGGTGGTTTGGTCTGATCCATAATCCTCCTGCCTGTGTTTCAAAGCATATTAAATTATTTGAATTGCATATCACAGACTATACTGGAATGGCTCCAAATGTACCTTACACCCACTCATTTTCTAGTTGTCTCCCAGCGGGGCCTGGGGTGAGTTCCTAGCACCACACCAGCGTGGGTGGCATCAGCCCGTCTCCTCCCCGTGGCAGCAGACACCAGCTCTGGTTGCTGCTGTTCTCCAGCCAATTCTGCCACCGCTAGCCAACAGGTACTTCTGAGTTTCTGCTCAGAGGGAATTTCGCTAACTCGGTGAAATATATTCCTTGCGGAGGTGGGTGGGAACTGCCTTCCCAGGAGATGTGGTACGTGGTGTCCCACAACGCTTTAGCTCGGTGACGGTCCTTTTGACGCTGCTGGTTTTCTCAGCAGCGCCGGCTGGGGGTCGCCGGCTGCAGTGTCGCGCCCCTCGTTTCAGATTCCTGCGGGAGCTTTGCGCCTCCCGCCCGCAGCCCCCCGCCCCGCCTCCGGACGCTCACTGACCGACGCTGCAACCGCGCGGAAGCCGCAGTGCCCTGGCTGAGCTGCTGTGCTGCGGCTGCTGGAGTCGCACCCCCTGTACCTGTGTTCTGCCTCGGCCCGCACTCTCCCACCGTCAGGGACCCTCCCGTTTCCACGCAGCACGACAGAGGCCTGTCACGACCCGCCGCTTCGCTGACCCCCGCGAGTGCTGAGCGCCTTGAAACGCACTTGCTGGTCACTGGGTGGGACGGCTCCCGGCCCCTTCCCGCCCCCGCCGGCCTGCAGCCGTGCCGGGGGGTGCGGTGCGGCGCGGTGTGGGGGGCAGCCCCCCTCGCCGCCCGCGGGGCACGGCACGGCACGGCACGGCACGGCGGCGGCTCCCGGCGCCTTCCCGCCTCCTGCCCCGCCGCTCCCCGGTCTCTGCCGCCCCCTGCCGGACCGCCGCGGCCGCCTCAGGGCCGGGTGCCGAGGGGCGCTGCCCGCCGGGCCGGCAGCGGGGCGGCGGCCCTCGGGAGCGCAGGCCGGGCTTGCCCTGGGCTGTCCTGAAGGAAAGGTGGCGTTGCTGGAGCAGCCAGCGGGAGCGGGCTTGCGTTGGTGGGGGTTTGGGCTCCAGCCAGGAAGCCCTTGGCGGCCCAAGTGTGAAGGCGCTTTGGTCTTCAGCAGTGCTTCCGCGTGGCCCTTGCTTTCACTCAGGTAAAAAGCAGTTGATCTCCTCCTTAAAATCGGGGCGCTCCGTTCCCGACTGCCCGGCTGAAAGCCGCCTGCTTATCTGAAGCCGGTCCGTGGCACTGCGGTTTACCCTTGCGTGCCCTTTGCCTGCTGCTGCGTGGCCAGAGCACAGGTTGCCCGCTTTGTGTTCAGCTGAGCCTCTGTAAATCTGAATCTTTACAACAATTGCAGGTTGTTCAAAACCAACATGAAAAATAGTTTTCTGATGTGACGTTTTCCCCCCAGAATACTTTAACGGGTTCACCAAATCTTCTCAAGACGATGAGTCCTTGGTTTCATTTTCAAGTGCTGAGGAAGGCAGAGAATCAGCCGGTACGCAAGAAAAGAGAAGACTTGACAAGAATGGCTCCTGCTTGCGCTGTGAGGTCGCAGGAGAGTTCCAGAGCCCGGCTCTCATCACAGGGCCCCAACAGGGATCGTGCCGGCTTGGGGGGCTTTTTGTTATGGTAGAGGTTTCCTCTGTAACCCAGCCTGGAGAAAGCTGTGGCCTTCACAAGCTAGGTTTTGTCTTCAGCGTGTTTTGCCAGTACTAAAACGAAACCTTTAGCACAAACCACATCATATTCTGGCATCAGATAATAGTTTGGTAAGCTAGCACAAGAGTTAACTAAAAAAGCAGAGTCTGCACGTTTTGATCTGAATTCTTACCTCTTTACCAAAGAAGTTTAGTCTGAGACCTCGTAAAGATGGGTAACTGGCTGTAGGGCTGCATATAACAAGGAAAGGTCAAGACAGTCGTTACAGCACTGGAGCCCAGCTCTGCCAGATCCCAGCACCAGGGTCTACCCATACACAGCAAATAAGCTGTGAGTTCCCACAGCTTCACAATACACATATCACACGCTGACAGTGGATAGATTTGCATAAATTTTACTGATGATGAAATTAAATAAAATTGAATGTAAAAAGAGGAAAACTGAATAAATGCAGTAGATATGATTGCAAGAGATAATTCATTCATTAAAGTACTGAGAAGTGAGGCAAATTCATTTCTCATTTACAGTAATTTACCTTGTGTTTTGCTATGAGGATGTTAAATTGCAGACTGCTTTGATGGTAAGCTGATTCTCATTTAGCAAGGTGTTACCTTTAAAACAAAGTAGGCTCTTGAAATTAGTGAATTGCAGATTTAAAATTAAGGATGGGATCAAATATTTTGACAGGAAGTCAATTTTCTGGTTTTCTGTTCAGCATCAGTGGGCTTTTTCTGTGTGTTGAAATTGAATTCTTTGCTTCTTATAGGTCATGATGGTTAAAGGAAGTGATTGCACCCTCCTAATCAAATCTCTTACTTTTGAAGGTGGTGCAATCATTTCCTTACATTAGCCATCAAAACCATCAGTGCCAGGAGCTGGATGGTAAGAGTCATCTTGCAGTTAACGCATTTTGTGAAGGAGGAGGGCCTGAAGAGGTATTCATGTAGGATGGGCAAAGGATTCAGAAAGTGTCTTTCACAGTAATATTTGCACTGAGTGGTTTTTGCACAAGCAGCCTCCAGCTGTGTGGTTTTCTCCATTCCATCTGCAGCTGCACCTCGAATACTGTGTTCAGTTTTGGGCCCCTCAGTACAAGAAGGACATCGAGGTGCTGGAGCGTGTCCAGAGAAGGGCAACAAAGCTGGTGAGGGGTCTGGAGAGCAGGTCTTGTGAGGAGCAGCTGAGGGAGCTGTGGTTGTTTAGCCTGGAGAAGAGGAGGCTGAGGGGAGACCTTATCGCTCTCTACGGCTACCTGAAAGGAGGTTGTAGCAAGGTGGGTGTTGGTCTCTTCTCCCAAGTAACAAGCGATAGGATGAGAGGAAATGGCCTCAAGTCGTGCCAGGGGAGGTTTAGATGGGATATTAGGAAATATTTCTTCACAGAAAGGGTTGTTGAACATTGGAGCAGGCTGCTCAGGGAGATGGTTGAGTCACCATCCCTGGAGGTATTTAAAAGGCAGGTAGATGTGGCGCTTAGAGCCATGTTTTAGTGGTGGACTTGGCAGTGTTAGGTTAACGGTTGGACTCAATGATCTTAAAGGTCTTTTCCAACCTAAATGATTCTATGATTCTTAAAAATTGACCATAGTAGTTTATTAAGGCCAGAGATGGACATCAGCTACAGTAGTAATCAACAGCTCTAATATCAGAATGCCAAGGAACACTATTATTCATACTTCTTAGCCTGTTTGACAACTAGCATAGGGACAATAATTTCTGTGCAGCAACAAGTTCAGTGTCTCTAGGGAGTCCTGTAGAATAGGATTCAAAAGAAGCTTTAAGATTTCTCCCTCATACATTATATCTGTGTTAAAGCTGGGTGTAGCCAAGTGCTGTTAGGATGCTTCTTAGAAGTTTTCTAATGGACAAGCATTAGAAAAATCTTTCTTTTGTTACAGAGCAGGTGAGGTTTTCCACCATTCCTTACTCCTTTTTCAAATCAAATGCAACTTTCTAAATACCCCGATTTAGGGTCTTAACTCCGAAAGCAACATGTATTGAGACCTGCAAAGATGTATGAAGTGACTTCCTGTCTGCAGTTAAAGACTTGTACTCTAGTACCCCTCCCAAATACTCGAATTTTTCTCTCACATTCATTATCTGTGATATAGATTATTTCCTTCAGGCGCATAGACTTTAATTTACCTCCCAGTCCATATTATTTTATGGCAGCATAACTTGCCAGTGGACTCACTGTCAAATAAAATTTACTTCTCATATTTTATATGTTGTTGTGGACAAACACAGAACTGAGCAAATTTTGTGGTAACTATTTAGGCATAGTACTCTACATGGTCAGGGATTGCCCTTTCCTTTAACTGGCCCTTTTACTGCTTGGTGCTTCTATTAATTTTATTTAGTTTTTCTAAATGAGACAGGCACTAGCAGTCCCTGCAGTGCTCCGTTAGACTCTCACCTCCTCTGACACTTTGCTGCTGATCGTTATCCTTTGTTTATAGAGTTGCTGCCAATTTTCCATCCTGTGGCTGCTTATGTCTGAGGCAGTTTGAACTGAGTATGACAGGGAGCTGCTGTAGCAAATGCCTTAATAAAATCCCCAAAGCAAAGCCTGTCGTACTCTTTGCATCCACTGATTTTGCAATCCAGTAGAAGTGGTTTGTGCAACAAGATTTCTTTGTAAGTGCACAGTTTATTGCTCAGAGCTGCAGTCTTTGCTAGATGATTTGTAAATTTTGGCTCTAGTTATCATTGATATTTTACAGGTGCCTGAAGTAACTGCGAGGACTACTGGAGATTCACAGTGATGTAATTCAGGGCTGGTGGAGTTTTTAAGAACTGATACTAATGTGAGGTCAGAATTTCGTCTCCTGGTGCATGACTGTTTATTTGCTGTGTATTTTACAGTATATTTGACCTGAAAGAGCTTTGTATTTGAGGCAGAACTCCCACGCTGTTGTGCTTATGGTCTTATCTGCAATTCTGATTCACTGGTTTTGTTGGTTACTCTGTTGGATGTTTTTTCATGACTATTCCACAAATGGTCAGATATCAGCAAAACAAGCTTAATAGTCAGACACACAGACAACAAAAATCCCTGCTGATATTCCATGATCCCCCCACTCGGAGAGCTTCAGTTATTTGATAGTATTTAGGCTCATGAACTGGTTTTCATTTTGACATGCATTATAAATATTAACTAATTAATTACTGTTACTGGTAAGCAATCTATTTTTTCTCCTATTCTCAACACCTTCTTCTCTCCACCCGCCAAGATATTTGCATGCACAGATCAATCTCTAGACCTTTCACTAGAATTGCGGCTGGGGTAACTAAGCAGTCAAAGTATTTGCATCACAGGTATTCCATTCTGCTCTCTCTGCTCTCTGTAAGATGATATCAACAGTGGTATGTCATAGCTGGGGATGTCTGTGATGCAACTGCCTCTGTGCACTATGAGGAGGCACCTGGGTAGAGCGGGTTAGGGAAGAGAGTGGGAGCACCATTGCTGTGAGATGCAACGAAATGTTTCCAAACTGGAATATTTCAGAATTCTTTTTTTTTCCCCCACCAAACAAGCTAACTTTTTCACAGTAGCAACATTTGCCTTAAAACATTCCTAACCAGGTCTGTCTAAAAATCCTTTGAAAATTCCAATTTCAGGCCCAGTAATGCAGTGATATTTTTGCATGATGATTCCTTTATGTGAGGAAGCATTGGGGGGTCTAAAATGTGAGCAGCTGGCTGCTGTATTATGGTTATCACCTGTACTCTGTGAGGCTGGAGGTAACTCAGTGTCAAGACTGAAATAAATAGGACAAACTCCCCCCTCGCCTGCCATGCAGTGCCAGTATGTTAAGGAAATGCTTGCCAATAGGGTGATTTTATGTCATTTAAATGTTCAGGACATCAGTGAGCAGCGTTTAACTGGTCCTCACGTAAGTCTTTTTAAAAAACCCAGCAGTGGCTGAAGTGTGGCTTTTCCCATTAGAAAGGAGTCAAATGCAGCAGTGGCAGTTGTGCTCTAGCCGTGTCCTCCTGAGGGGCAGCACTCAGCATCCCCACAATATCCAGAGCAGGGCTAAGGCTGAGAGCCTGCTAGAAGGGAAGGAGGAATTTCAGTTGTTCCTTCGGTGCTTTCCCATATGTAGGTGTGAAAATCCATGAGGGACGTGATCCTTTTATCCCTTCATTCAATGCTCTCCAGCCAGCAAAACATGCTGAAGAGGCTGTCCAGATTTCAGCATCATCAGGACCCATCAGAAGTGACTTAGCAAGCGCAGCAGATGTGGGCAGTTGCTAAACCTGCTCTGGAGTTTGGAGCTCCATCCTGTAGCTGCCTTCAGGGTATGGGTGGGAGCCCCAGAGAGAGGAGGCATCTTTGCCCTTTCCATGAGCAGCCTCTGCTCCACTTTCCCACTGGCTGCCTCACAACCGTTCAGCTTCTTACGAGATCTCTCTCTTCCCTGCCAACATTTGCTGCTCTAGCTGATAGGACATTGCAGTTTATCTGGGCAAATCACCTTTTTTCCCCTTCTCTTGAGGTGCAACCAACCTGATAGAGACCTGCTCTCCTTGTGATACAGTCTTCTGTTGCAGACCAAGTGAGAAACCAAACTAGCAGGATTGATCCAGTTGGGCAGTCCTGAGTAAATTAGGGAAGAGATTAGCTAGCTCAATTATTGAATGAGGCTGAGGGGGTATTAAAGGATACTTGCTCCAGAAGTGAGTAGTTACTTTTTTGTCAGAGATACTGCTAGTAGTCTCTGCACTATTTTGAAATATGATTTTCCTCCTCAAGAGGTCAATATTGGCAGAAATTAATGGTTTGTGGGGTGTGTTTTTTTTGTTTTCTGTGGGTTTTTTGGGGGGCTTTTTTTTTTTTACAGCAAAATCTCAATAGTTTTAGCTGCAATTTTGGACCTTGTTCACATCTGAAGAGCATAGACTTAGGAAGGGAGTGTTCAAAACCAGCCCAAATTACGAAGAAGGTTGTGTTTATAGATCAGACCAGAAGAGACAACTCTAGCCATAGATTTCAGCTTCACATTTAAGCAGATTATCAGAGTTCAATATCTTAATGTCTTTGAACTAGAGCATCTCTTTTAGAAAATGCAACCAATTTTGAATTTAAAATTTGTAATGAGGTAAAATCCATCATAAATCTTGATATGTTTTTCCAAAGGTTTATACTTTATTTTGAAAAACGTAACATATTTCTAGTGTGAGTATTGTAGGGTTTTGGTTCTTATCATTGAATCTCTCTGTATTTCTTGTTATCTTCATATGAGAAACTAAAACATTTCTTATCAGCCCTTTTAATCATCCTTACAGCTCTCCACTGTCTTTTCTTCAGTATATCAGCTGATATTTCTCACCTTCTTAGCACTGGCACTAGGTACCATATAGTTGCTGTAGTAATACCACATGTAGTAGTAATGTACTCTAGGCAAGGCTTCTCCTTTTCAACATCCAGGCATTGCATTCACTCTTTTGCCCCGCTGTAACAGCTTGTGTTTAACTAATTGCCTGTCACATACCAGGTCATTTTCAATTTCACTGCTTCTTAGAATGAAATTTTCTGTCTGTAACACTTGGACTCAACCAGTAAAAGTCTCGGGTGGTACAACCATGTTCCAACACCTAATATTAAGTTAGATTAACCCTGAGCCAAATTTTTGTCTGTAATGCTCCAGGCATGTTGACTGTAAAGTTTTCAGAAGCTCTGAGTGCAGCGCCTCTACAGTCCCAGGCAGGCAAATCGCTCATGAACAACTCACCTGAGCAGAGCCATTCAGATGAGCCAAAAGCCCAAGACAGACATTACCTGACCAGCGTATCTTTGCACTTTATCCCTGCATATGTGTGTTTGCAGTGGCCACAATGCCAGATGCATGGCAAGCCAGGAAACTGAGTATCCACAAAAGCAGACGGTTGCTATGAAAACGAGAGAAGAATGTGTCCTGTCTGATATTTCAGGTCAGATTTAGGATTTCACATTAGAGCAAGAAAATGCAGTATCATATGAGATGTCCGGCAAACCATACAGTGGACCATACAGTCATTTTAAACTGAGGGTCCAGTGTGTAGGAGTATGCATGTTGTGCTCACTGCTTCATGCTGTCGACTATCATTGTCACTACCTCAGGAAAAGATCGCACTGCATCACAGTCATTAAGCAAGAGCTCCTTGTGACATATTTTTTACTATTAATTCCAGGAACAGAGCAATGACTAGCTAAGACATTCTTTCAACGCCCCCACTCGACAAGCAGGAATCATTTCCATTTTAGAAACAAAGACACCGAGGTAGCTAGGCAGGCTGCAGCATATCAAAGGATGTCACCCACTGAAAACCTTTTAACCCTTCTCTTTATGTGCTCTCCCAGGCAATTTGCAGAGGGGACAGGGTATTTTACCATGAGGCCCAAATCCGAGGATTTAACTGCACCTAAGCAGACATATGAAATCCATAAGCTTAAGTGTGTTGCTGGAGATGTCTGAGTGGGCAGTAGCAGGAGCAGCCCCAGAATCACACAGAGCTGAACATAGTGTTGTGCAGATCTTTGATGGCATTTTAGTAGGCTTTCTGTTCCCAACTTGATTGATTCCTGTGTGCATAAAGAGTGGGAGGAGAGACAGACCTCAGGCAATCGGAGAGTTTAGTCAAGCAAATTCTTAACTTTCTTTTTGTTTTGAACACTAGGCGTATCTGTATGTGGGTGTTGGGAGCTTTTCATGACCTCTTAACTCCATTGAAGTTTTCTGTGTCAGTACATTTTGGTCAGCTCAGAGAAAAAAGGTGGAAAACTTTTCTCCATAAAAACATTAAAACACGGCCTTGGGATGGTGCCCTCATCAAGTCCTGAAGTAACCATGAGTTGCAGTTGAGTTCCCCTCACTGTCCTCCTCTGTATGTTTCAAGGACTTTCATGGCCTCTACTGTATCAGAAATATTGCTGGAGGTGGGAGGGGAGAACTCTCAGTTCCAGCACTTTGACTGAAGAGCCTCCAAAGAGTTTTCAGAGGATGACAGCTAATAAGCCAAACTTTGAACCTAAATGCAGACATTTACCACACGGCTCCTGCTGAGTACAGACTCAGGAATTTGGCATTGCTGCCTTGGGCTCTCCAGGATTTCAACAGATGTAGTGAATTGATTTAATGTTTAGAAGGGAACCCTGCTGTGGCTTCCACAGCTTGTTTCATCGCTTTAGAAATCAGGCAGTAACATACAAACAATACAAGCAATTTTGTGTTATAAACAACATCCAATGTTTAGGGAATTGGGATTAAAATAAAACGTCTTCAGGACTTTTGGCATTCCCCTGTCCTCCATCTGGAGATAATTTTCTTTTTCCAGAATCTTCTCATTTTTGTCTATTTCTGAATTTTCAATGTTTTCCTCGTACCTTGGAAATACCTTCAATTTGCACTTTTTTTTTTAACCATGCACTTACCTTGGCAGGGCTTGTTGTTTGCCCCAAATAATTCAGAGCTAATAAAAAGGCTAACTTCGCACATGTGACAGTACAATGTTTGTGCAATGAGCATTCCACAGCGCTCACTGTATTGTACAATACTTACATGCAATAAGTCACAGAGCCTACAATAAGATCATTTCTATGATAACATCCATGCTTTTGTTTATGCATTCTTGGGACCTGATGCTTATACTAGGCTCTCTCAGTTTGTATGTGGTATGGGGAAGAGGTCATTGTGCTTCTGAAAACACTTCTAGAAACAAAAAAGCGTTGAGATTTGCTAAATCTTTTACCAATTGCTTTCAAGGAAGTGCTTTCAGAAGCATTAAAAGGAATTTTCAGGAATAAATCCAGGTTCATTTGCTGTGTCATTGACATGATTACACCTCCAAAGAAAAGCTAGAGAAGATAAAAAGAAAGGCAGGTAGGGTAATAGAAGATATGGACGACATTCTGTGTTGAGCATGACATGTGGTTTCGTTGAGCATTACAGGAGGCTTTTGTCTTAGAAAAAGACAACTGAGTTGGGATGAGATAGAAAAGTATAAAAATCATGCATGGGGTAGAGAATGTGACTAGGAAAGCATCATTTAGCATTTCTTGTAGTTCAAGAAATAGGTGGCAAATCTGAAAGAACTAAAGAGATTCTTCCTACACCATGTAGGTATACTGTGAGCCTCACTGCCAGAAGGTGTTGTTGATGCCAAAACTTTACCTGGATTCAGACTAGGCCTGTTCACAGAAATAAGCTCCACTAAAAGCTATTAAACACAAATGTTATCATCTCTGGTTCTGGAAATTATTACCCTGTGTACCTCTGAAAGCTGAAAGAGTTGGTCAGGGAAAAAAGCACTATACACTTCTTCCATTCTCATACTCTTCCATCTGCTGTTCAACACTGTTGAGACAGGATACTGGGCTGTATCCTGCTGTGAAGTCCAGCAATTCTTGTGTTTCTAGTCTAAAACTTCATTTCCTTCAGCTTGCTGCTTTTCTTTTTGTTTCCTGCAGTTTCTATCACTCTTCAGTTTTTCCATCTATCAAGCTATGTTTTTTGCCTTCTTTACTATTTCTGCTATTTCTTACTCTCTTTACGTCATCTTCAGAGATTAACTTGTTTGACTTCCAGCAGATCTTTTACCCTGAGACCTAGAAGACACCTAGAAAAGAGTTTAGTGGCTTGACACCCATCTATGTTTTCTAATTAGCAGTGATCTGGGGGTCTAAGAATGAAGTACCTCAAAGAGCAGTTGGAGTATTCACCCCTTGAAAAAGCAGGTCTGTTTAAGGGGTCTCCATCCAATCACCAAAGAACTGTAATATGCAAGAATTTGGTTGCTACTATTTTACTTGTTCAAGTGCTTTTTAAATTTTTATGTCTTTAGCTGAAGGGTAATTTTTAAAAAGTGAGGAGTTGTGACTGCAATATTGGGCACAGTGGGGATCATGAAAAATGCCAGATGGAACAAAATTATTCTGATTTTTGATCCACAAAGAGTCTAACTGTCAGTCATGCTGAGCATCCAGCAGCTCCCATTGAAATCAGTGGCCCCAGGCCAATCCTGCCGGAACTGCTTAGTTTAGTTCACTGGATTGGCAATACTGCTGAACCTGCCTTGCACCACGGCTGAGCTTTAAGAATACAGAAAGAGATGATAGTGTCAGTAAAATAAGGAGATGCAGGGCGGCCCTGGGGAAAAGCAAGAGATTGATGCCCTACTGTTCCTTCCTTTTTCTTTTGAAGCTCTTTTGCATTTTTCATTCAAGTGCTGAATATCTTCTGTTTGCTACTGCTCCACTATGTCAGCTCTATTCTGATTTGGTAGGACCTGGCAGGAAACATAACTAATTTGGAAATATAAATTTGAGTCTCAGGTAGAGTCTGAAGTCATAGTTGCTGAATCCTTTGTCTGTTTTGTGCACATTCTTATGTCAGATTAGGGGGGAAAAAATCCTTGTGATCATACACTGGAAGGCATGGCTACAGGCGGTGGAGGAGTTCCTAAAAATACACTTAGGAGTTCTAAAAATACACTTATTCCTAAAAATACACTCATGAAGTTTATTCAGGGGGTTGTTTAGTCTTCTGTTTTGTGTCAGAACATTTTTCAGCCAGCAGTTCAATTTTATTCTGAAGCACATAAAAGCTCCAAATCGAAACAGACCTGAAATTGAAATAGAGAGCTTCAGACCCAAATGTAAGATTATTTGGATGTTTGTATCCATGTCTAGATTCAGCCCAGTCTTGAGAACAGTGGAGCTGTGGTGCGGAATCAAAGTCTAGACCTAATGATTTTATTTGAATCTATCTCTCTATTAAAATAGCAAAACGATTACTGATACGTTTAGAAGAATAAGCATCATTACTCTGTTGAAGGTGGTCTGTTGCTCTGTCTGCATGAAGACAAACTGCAGAACAGAAGGATCCCTTCAAAAGGTTCACAAGTAATAAGGGATACATAAACTTCAAAGAATGAGGCTGGGATAATAAAAAAGAAGGAAACAAGGAAGATAACAAGGGACCTGGAAACTTTGGTCACTGCGTCTTCTGGATATAATTCTGTTTCTATTTCATGGACAGACTCCAAAGTATTAACAGGTTCAGATCCCTCTTAACAGAAGTGTAATTGTATGCTCACCTGTGAACAGGGAGGGACATAAGTCCACAATTCACCTGAAGCACATCATGAACAGAATGCTTTCTTTGAAACGGGTTCTTTTAGCATAAGCTGGTTTGAATTCTGCCATCTGCATGGAAAGACCCTTACCTGAGATGATACCATAATTCCATGGAAATCTCACAAAAGCATCAAAGGGATGGATTACTTTTTCATAATGTTAGATTGTGCCTTCCATATTTAAATTCCTTACAAACACGCTGTTTAAGCTTCCAGCAACACCTTTCAGTCTGGACCATGGTGCACTTCGGCTTGTGATGTCTCCTGTTTCGTGTTACACAGAATGATGATAGCTGGGAGAAAAGAAAAATGGTAGGAGAAATAGGAATGGGAAGCTGGATGTGCTAGGAGCATTGCAGGTGTTTTCCCACGTGGAGTTTATCAGTCTGCAGGAGAGGCCAAGGCTGTTCATAATGACTGTGAATGGTTATTATTGTTGAAGACATGCAATTAAGCTGCTTGGACTGCCCAGTATCTCGGCCCCATATATACACAGTATTTGGAGGTCCAAGAAATTTAATTGCTACTTCGCATCATAGCCACAAATGTCAGTTACATGCCTCCTGCCGTATGGCAGAGCTGCATAGTAGCACACTGTCTGAAGATTCACAAATGCGCTGCCAGCCCAGGTGGGTGGTTTCTGTGTGCTAGAGATGAGGCAGTCATGGCAGGAGAAGGCTGGCCACTGAAGTCAGCAGATGGCCTTGTCCTTGGAGCAAATCAAGCAACAAAACCAGGTGGCTGAGGATCCCCAGCAGGCCACCTGTAGTTAGGGATGGCCCTAACTGGAGGAGACAAACTTGAAGCTTTATACCTAAGTTTTCAGAGGCTCATATGCAGCTCCACAAGAGAACAACAAGTGGGAATTAGCATGATAGCAGGCTAATATTTTGCCAGGCTGTTTTCTTTACTTTTTGATGTCACATAGCATCATGAACAATTTCTTCAGATGGTTAGGCCTCCTTCCAGCTGTCCTTTGTGGGTGGACTCTAGAAGAATGGGATCTTCTGGCAAGTAGTTGCAACACAGGAAGCCTATTCTGGAATCTCCTAACTGTCCACTTGCAGTTTTTAACTGCCAGACTTGGACAGACTACCTTAGTTTGCTTGTACCAATTTGCAGCTTGGTGGCCAAGTTCAGCTTGGTCTCTAGCCAGTGGCTATCCCGGGATGACTGTTAGCCTTACCCTTTTGTCAGCCTTCCTCTCTTCCTGGAAAAGGTACTCTGTGCAAACTGCTATTGTCACAATGTTGTTAAGAAGCTTTTATTCCAGTGGGAGGCACTGAAAAGGTGTGTTTTCACGTAACTTTAATTAGTGCATCTACAGATAAAACAGAGATGAGAGGAGATCTCTGTGAGAGAATGAGGTGTGGTTGCTTAAGCCCATTTACAATACTGGTAGCTGGCAGCAGATAAAGAGGCGACGTGTTCAGGACCGGTCTTTGTATTATACCAGTTTGGATCTTATTTTTCTAAAGCAAACAAGGAATTTATGCTACCAGGTAGTTGTTTCTTTTGTGGGATACATGATGCAGCCTTTTCACTAGGTGGACTGTGTTTTAAACATTCAGAACAATTACTCAGCCTTTTTTCAGGCTCTTAGCTAGCTAAAGGTTTCTATATATAATAACGATCCATCCCACCAGCCTCCAGAATTGGCTGTTGTAATAGCCAGGCACAAATCCTGGAAAGTAAACAAAGAAAAAGAAGCTTTCTGTATTCTATGCATATATGAGCCCTGAACCCTGCAGGTATTGTGAACTCTTCACACAGTCAAGCAAGTGTGCTATCTCCTTTTAAATGCTCTAGAGGTATTGGTTGCATTGACACGCTACACTTTGACTATTGCTCTGGCTCTCAGCACTGAGCCTAGAGCTTGGAAGAGGCACTCACCAATAAACTGGCTGCTGTCCAGCGAAGAAAGGGGGTTATTTGTGTCTGCCTGCATGGGGCTATTTGTCTCTGTAAATGCGTGCTCTATTCAGTGCTGACAATTCCCACAGTTTTATGATATGGCTCAATATTTAGCGCTGTCCTAAGAGCCAGACCCGGGTCATTGTGTGAGATGTGTAGAGGTCTTATGATTATAAATATGAAAAGATATGGTTTCCATTCTCTTGACTACAGCGGATTAGAAACACCAAAAGATAAAAGCAAATTTTTCCTTGAAATTGTTCTTTTAAAAAATTCTCTCACCTGACTTCTTGGGTGCGTGACATGGTTTCTGGCTGGGTGAAGTTGACAATACTGCGTTCCTCTGTTTTCAGTGAAACCATGGTAAAATCGGAGTCTGCCTTGGCAATGCCTAGGAGCTCTGAGCTCCATTACGTGATGATGTATCACAGATTTAGCAACACAATGTTACTTCATTCATGGTGCTTTCTGCTCGCTGGCTTGGCAAATGGCTTGCTCTAACCCAATTGCATATCGGCTGCAGCTGATGCTTGACACAAATGGTGCTACTGGATGCGGTGGCTTTTGGGGCAGAAAAGCACTAACACAGGGAGATGCCTCCTGCCTGTTGACCTGGCTGATGAAGCACAACCACACTTCTAGGGAGTTTGTTAACTGCCTCTCGTAGCAGGGTAATTTGTACCAGGTGCCAGGCAGACGAGAACTGAGGAAGGTGGCCAGCGGGTATGGTGTCTTGTGTAATAAAGATAGCGAGCACTTAACCTCCCTGTGTGGCTGAAAGACCTGGTTTTTCTACTCTCATGAGGGGAGATACAGAAGCTATTAACCTGCCAGCAGATTCACAGGTTTAAGCCCTGAAGGATCCACAGTGATAACCTAATCTGATTTCCTGTATAATATAAATTGTGGAATTTCCCTGGCTTAATTCCCGCTTCATGCTCACCCTCTTTGTCAATGAGAACACGTTTATTAGAGAGGCGTCCTACTGCAATTTAAACATTTCCAGTGATGGCAGCTCCCCTGCAGACCTGGAGGAGCGGCTGTAGGGCGAGCAGCAGGCGCGGGGAAGCAGGGCGCCGCCCAGCCTTGCAAACGGGGAAGGAAGAGTGACCGGCTCCTTCCCTTAGCCGTCCCGCCGCAGCGTCCCCGGGCCGCCTTTGCCGGGGCTCGGGGGGCGCCCGGCCCGGGGCAGCGCCGGGAGCCGCTGCGGGGGCCACTGGGTGTCGCTGCGGGGCTGCGGAGGTGCGGGAGGTGCGGGGCTGCCATCGCTCCGCTCCCCTCCGCCGCGCTTAACCCTCCTGCCGCCGCGCCGGAGGGGGACCCGGCGGCAATGGAGAGGGACCGCGTGTGAAGCGCTGCAGGGTTTGCGCGGTGCGTTTGCTGAGGCCAGAGTCTGCTCTCCGTTATTCCGGGAAATTCACAAATTACTTCTTTATCACCTTATCAGTACCTTTTGATGTGACTTTTTTCCAGTGACGTATTTTTAAATTGAAAGTCCGACTGCTTTTCAGCCTGGATCACTGGGGTGGTTATCCACCATCCCTATGATACTGGAAAGCATGGAAAGCTAATAATAACCTGATGAGGAGCACAGATTTCCCAGGCTGACTCCATTCGTTCCCAGAAGGTTTTTCCAGCCGTGAGTAACAGCTAAGCAAATGTTAGTCTAAAGAGACGTGCCATGTTCTGGGTACTGAAAATCAGGCTGCAGAGGGAGCTAGTCTCAAGGCAAAACTCTGCTTCCATATTCCCTTTCCATGTCAGTTGATGTGATCCCTTCGGGTTGTTCTCAATGCCACAGAGACAGGACTCCTGAAAATCCAGTTTTGCCCAAATATATCTCATGTTGTTCCTCAACATGACCGTTTTCCAGGCCAAGTTTGAGGATAGAGGCTGTTTGTCTGGGATTTCGTTACAACAGAGTGGTTGAAACTGTAGTTTTGAGTGATGAGCCAGTCAGCCAGAGGTATTGGCCGAGCACTGCAAATGTGCGCACCAACACCACGGAGCAGGTCCAGAGGGTCTGATGCAGCCTTGGATATGTTGGACAGTTTCTGCACAGATGGTCGGTGCTTGCAGAGTAAATATGATGCAGTCAGAAGGAGTCAGGTTTACTGCACATGCTCATATTTCTGCATGGAAATACAGCAACTCAAGGATCCACTGAAGATCACAGTGACAAATTAGTTTGAGGATCCTAGAGGCAGCACAGCTCAGCCCTCTGGTGATCTCTGGGCAGTCTGAGTATGGTGGAGGTTTGCAGTTGTAAAGCCGTTTATACTCAAAAGTGCTCTCAGCGCCCATGGTTGTTGCTTTGCCTCTTGCTCCTGCAACATGGTAGTAGCAACTCATGTTATGTCTCTTGACTTAGAGCATGGCTACTCCACAGCCCCGCTTTGAAGCAACGTTTCCTTCACTAGCTCTTAAAAAACAACACGAGCATAAAGTGAAGAAAGCTGCCCTCAGCTGGGCAGCTCCCAAGCTGCTCTCTTATGGGAGGTGGCAGCAGCTGCCAACTCCATGTCCTAGTCCGGTTCTGCATCTCGTAGTCTGGCCAAGCAGAAATCTGGAGAGGACAGAGTCTATCAAGTCCCATCCTATTGCAAGATGTGGCACTTAATTATCAGCTGGCTTTGGTTGCTTGGCCGCTGACTGTGTGTCTGTATACAAAGTGTTTTAAATCTATGTAGATTTGGATTCTTCTTCACCATGGAAAGATATAAAATGACAAGTGAGAAAAGACTGATAATGCCAGCAACGGAATAAGATGCAGAGATTTTGACCCCTGTGTCCTCACTTGGTGAATGCTGATACTGTATGATGGGTTTTCTGTGGTCCATGGGAAATGATTCAGTGTTATAAGGTCATTTCCTACCTCGTCTTCCGCTCTGCAGCCAGCAGGCAATTGCAAAGCAGTGCACGGGGATGAATATCATATCTTGATTTCTGAGGCACGTTGAGCTGAAGTGATTTGCCAGTTGTCGCACAGGTGGTCAGTGGCAGAGATGAGAGTGGATCTCTGTATCTTAGCTCTAGTCTGGTGCTGTAGCTACCAGGCTGCGCTCGTCTCATGGCTCTGCACAGGTGAGCACAGCTACAACCTCTGCTGGGATTTCAAAGTCTTCCTCCATATTTTTCCTGCACGAGCAAGCTGCTAGAACCTCTTTTCCATTTTGTCTCTGTTCCCTGGCCAGGAAAACATAATTTTGCATTGTCCTTTTTAACCTCTATTTAAACTTTTGCTTAACAGAGTTGAAAAAATAATCTATTTGCTACTATTTATCATAGTCTAGTTATCTGTTTATATCATTAATAAACTATTGAAAACAAAAGTTCTAACGAAAAAGTAAACACTTTTAGAAATAGTTAGTTTCAGGCTGCGGTCTTATACGTATGTGAATAGGAAGCCAAATGCAAAGGGCATAAGGAGTTGGAATGGGAGTCCACGTCCATCATGTTTTTATATTAATTGTATTTCTCAGCGTGCCCCAGGCTTTGGCTGATGGGTAGGGTTTCAGTAACAGAAAGTCTGCTCAGCACAGCTAGAAGCAGTCATGGCACCAGGAATCTGCTGCGCCGGGAGGTGGGGGAGAGCCCTGCCGGCACTCGGACTGCTCCCCACCGAAGGGGGAACGCTGTACTGGATCTGCACCGCGCACCGTACTGAAACAAAGCCTTTCAGCATCTGTGGCAGGGAAGTCACCAATTGCCATATGTCACTCTGCTGTGCATATGTTAAGTGGGCCCAACCAATCGCATTTGCACATTCTCTGTGTGACTTGTTGTCCCACACAATGAGGGCCCTGTTGTCACCAGCGCTAATGCTATGCAGTCGGCTTTGCCGTAGTGCAGCAGGCAGCTTGCCTGTTCGTATCGTAGCACATTTTGCCACACAAGCGTGGCCCCGGTATCGCCGGATGCTTTGCAATCTGTTGCTCTACTGAGTGGAAGCCCTGCTGTCACGCTTGCTGCAGCCTGTTGGGCCACAAAGGAGCAGGCGGGCTGTGGGCAGGGACGCGCTCTTCTCAGCTGCTGTCTCAGAGCGTACGGACCCTGTACCATGCCTGGGCTGCTCGGCAACAATCAGTCACATAGCAGGAGTGACGGGTGCTCGTAACAAGCTTCACAGCTCTTTGTCCATAACTAATCATTGCCATTCCTTAATGATTTTTATTTGTATTTGCTTCGTGCATAACAAGCGCATCCCAGACTCCGAGTCAGTCTGACTTGCACAAAGGGGAGAAATGGGATACTTTCTTATGTTACTTGAAGCCCTTCTTACACAAACAGCTGATATAGGCAAGGTAGAGTAGTGGCCCAATACTTCACTAAGAAACAGAGCTCACTGCAAGATTTGCTTCAAAAACTCCTTGTGTACCACCCTTTAATTCAAGGCTAGGAGACATATAGGCTCTCGTGCTGTGAACTTCACTGAAACAAACCTGTGACTGGCACAGCCTTGCTGAGGATTGCAGGCTGAACTTCTGCTCAGAAGAGCCCCAGGAAAACAAATACATGCTTCTGAAGTATTCAGATACCATAATGTTGTCTCCAGGCTACAGTTAATGGTGCTATGGCCACCTGTTGACCAGTGAAGATGTGATAAAGTACTGAAAAGCTTGTGCATTCAGATGTACCACCACAACTGCTAGCATCCATTTGGAGATTGTACTTGGTAGAATAAAGTGCATATACATGGAAACTAAATTGGGACTGGGAGTACAGTTTTAATTTAGGCATGCCGTAAGACTAGGTGCTTGATCCCCAGACTGTAATTCCTTATTGTAGCTTTTCTCAATGAAGAGCAGTTGGCCCTTCTGCTTGTAGTGTCTTTTGACACACAACTTGTATAAAGTCAGAAAAAAGCCCTCATTTAGCAACGTAATTTTATAACATTCACACATCTGGTTTCACTGAGGGCTTTGAAGCCCAGTAAAATGGATAAGATAGAAAGGGAAAAAAGAGACAAAGAAAAAAAAAAAAACCCTGCCTGTAGAAATATGACTGATGCCCAGACCTGTCTGTACTTGTTAAAATGTGCTAGAATGACAACGTTAACAGCTTGGCCAAACATCAGAAAATCACTACTTCATCTGATGCTATTAGCTGAGTTATTCAGTAAACGCAGAGCTGGAAAAATAGTGATGCCTGCCTGGGCCTCAGGGTGGAGCGGCAGAGAGATCGCACACACGTGACTGGGAGATGCTGGCAAGAGTCTGGCCCCTTACGCAAGCTACCCCACACTGCTGCCACACTGTCTTAAGTGGCCTGGTGTCACTGGGCCTGGAAAGCTTTCTGTATCTAACCAGTCAGCAATTTGGAAGGTGTGCAACATGAGAGGGCCTTTCTGGACAACACTTCAGGGAGAGACAAGGATGCCACTTCATGTTTCGCTTGTAAGGCTGTGTTCAGGCTGCACAAGAAGGGAGGGTGAGTCACCAGCCACCCCAAGAGTGAGTCGTGTGCCTGATAATCACTTTCCAATGTCCCGCTTCTCTGAGGGTGGGATTTTTTAACAGGAATACAAATCCCCATCAGCTTTTGTGGTATAACCTGGACTGTTAAATTTCTGCAGCATTGACACCACCAGCAGGATCTGTCTCTTCAGTGTTTATCTTTGCCTGTTCAAAGGCACACCTTTGGGAGGTGAAGGAGTTGATCTTTGGATTTGTGCCTCCCTCACAGGCCTCCTAAAATGCTGTGCGCTGTCTTCGGGTTACAGGCCCATCACATCTGCCTTCCAGTGAGGCACGACTCTCACCTGCCTGGCTGAGAGAGGGGGAGATCTGCCAGGTTGTGCTTGTGCTAAATCCTGTCTAGCCAAGTGTCATCTCCTGAGCAAAAAGTGACGCAGAAGAGGGAGTCTGTGATAAAGCCGGAGGTGCTTTATACTGCTTTATACTGCAGCTTCACGCTTCCTGGAAATGTCTCTGGGAAAAAAGGACAGCGCTTTAAACAGCACTTGCCGTAGGCATGTACTTCATTATGGTCTTCATGCAAGGACACAGTGAAATTCAGTTCAAAGAGGGAAACATGACCAGAGATCAGATTATTTGGTAAGCACAAAAGCCTTTTGAGTAATAACTTTTCTGTGGAGAGTCAGATGGTTTCTATATGCTTAGTAGTCTTAGTTACCCTTGAACTGTGTAATTCAATTGAGGTGCCTCACTCAGCTTTTAAGCCACCTCATGCCAATGTATCACAGCGCAGCCATATTCCTGGACTGGCAAAGCCACTGAGCATCTCTTGCAACCAGTACCTGCAGCGTTTGGCCTTGATCTTTGGAGGGATACAAGGATAGTCTGACCGACTAAAATCCAAGCCCGCCTCCTCCAGTGACCTAACTTCAACAGTAGTTGGAAGCAAGGCTGGAGGTAAATTGGTGCTTTAAATTTCTGATTGTACTACTCCAGCAATACGCAGGGGGTATCACATAGGTTAGGCAATAGAGAATTCAGAATCAAGCCAAGAGAATACGTGGCTTACTCTATTGGCAGTGAGGTGAAGAAATACAGAGAAATAAGCAACTGAGCAGAAATTAGAGGGTTTTTTTAAATGTTAACTTTGCTGTCTCAGAAGCCAAGAAGCCAATATGTTATGGTAACTGGTACAGTTTTCACTCTTTTCCTTCTTTTCAGTAGAGCTGAATGTTTAAATGATTTAGCAACTGAAAGTGACAGGCAGCATGCTGCTGGTACAGGGGAGAGCTTTAGAAGAGAATGGAAAAAAGTATTATATTTGCTTATACATTAGTAGTTCCCTAAAAATAGATATAGTCTAAGGTAGTAGATACAAGCTGTTCCCAAGTACCAAACTGTGTTGCTGAACCAGACCATAGTGAGAAAAGGGTGGAGACAAAAAAGTGGGGTTTTGTAGTAGTTGGTCAAGTGCATCAAATCTTTCCAACTTTGGAGCCTAATTTATGTTGATGGATAAATTTCTACATTATGTATTCAGACTGTGCGCTAGAGAAGACTGAGAAAGCCAAATATCTTACTAAATCCTGCTCGCCTTGTGCTGAGGGTCTCACTAATATTCTTCTAACTAGGCAGAAAGGGATCAGCCCATCTCCAAAGGAGACTCAGAGTCTGAGCTGATGTTCATAGTTATTCATTATGAATGCTGCAGCTGTTCTTTCTGAACACAGACCTAGGAAGTAGAAGGGAGACAACCTTCAAAATGTACAGCAGATCAAAGGAAGGTCAGTGACTGGCAGGAATACGGGAGGAGGGAAGAAAGGTGAGAAGTTTCTGTTAAAAAACAACAGTGACCCCCTCTGCCTGCAGGTCAGCAGCATGTTTAAATCAGTAGTTCTTTTCTCTTGTGCTAATTAGTAGGGGCTACAGTGGAAGTGCATATTCTGTCAGCTTAAATTCAGTTAGCTGAGAAGGTAGACTGTGTCTTTTAGGTATTCTTTTCAGGTAAACTCTTTCTGTTAGGCACAATCTATTATCTAGGGACCCATCCTTCACTCACCTGAGGTTGTGGAAAATTTCCTGTGTCCCAGCTGGGATCATCAGTGTGTCCAGAAAGATGAAGAACAGAGGCCTATTGCTTTCCACGATATCCTAGCATTGAGTGCACTCATAAACAGAGCACACTGGACAGATGGGTCACGATTTGTTTGTACTACCTATATATCTTTATGTTTCTTATTTATCTTTATATATATTTATTAATTCAAAGACCATTTAAAATGATTCCCTTTATTTAAACATCCTCTAGATTCTATCTGCTTGTTTGTGCCTCCAGGAAAATCAATCTGTGCAGGGTACTGAGCACAACTGTAATAAAGGAGAAAGAAATAAAATAGACAGTGAAATATGATGTGCTCTCTCCAGAAGGGAAAGTAGCAGCCTCAAGCCAAAGTCCAAAGGTTACGTACCGTGGTAATGGTCTTATCTAACCTGATTATACCTATACTTGCAGGTAAACAGATTGAGACACGCTACAGTCATGAAATGACTACAGCAAACCCTGATGAGACTCACTGCCACCCCATGCTCTACATTAGACTGGGTTGCAGCAGCAATCACCAGAATCCTTCAAGATCTAGCTGTTGTCTTAGGGCCTTATGCTTCTCTTGGGTATCCCCAAAGATTTGGGCTGCTTTGGTGAAGGGCCTGAGCAGAAAACTTAGAACATGCATAAGTGTCCTGTGCTCCTGGCTGAGGGACTTTGTCAGATGTTCCGATCAGGTGCTTTGTATAAGCATAAAACCCAACTTCATTATCCTATGGAGGATTAAATCCAGTTGTTGTAGGGGTTGATACAATCTTGAAATGAAAGGGAGTAGGAATGAATGTTCCTTTTAAAGACATTTCGGTTGCATCTTGGGTTGTATCTTGGTCAGACTTCCAAGCTTTTTTGTTCACTTGCTGTCAGAGAAGTTTCTACTCTTTCGCCTGTTACCATGGCCTCTCTGTATGCCTGGCATTTCCTATATGATGTGGGGCTGTGCGCAATCTCAGCACCAAGGCTGTTTCCTCATTTTCAGCAGAGCTGAGCCGCGCATACTCTGAGCCCAGCATCCCAGCTTCTCATGAGGTCCTTTGCTAATGGCTGAACAGCGTCTTTGTGTTTAACCTTTGAACAGAAAGCTTAAATATTATACAGAGTTCCTCTTTTTCCATTTGTTAAAGAAGCTGGACACACACACCCCTTACATGATTACATGCCTTTTGTTTGGGGACCATGAGGCTAACAAACCATCCACACTGCACAAATTTCTCAGTTATGATGTGCAGGTATCAGTGACTGTAGATCTCCTTTGTAATCGTGACCATCTCTTACGCATAAATACTTGCCTGTCTTGTCAACAGGCAGCTGAAAACGAGCTCCAGATGACATGATGTTTTTGTCAGCCATGAGTGTGTGTTTGGAGAGCTGTTAGTCTCACCACTTCCCTGTTTCCCCTGTTTTGCAGATGCAAGCACACATCGCTGCCTCCTACCACCACACACTCTTCTAGTAAGGAAGAGCTGGTTGCTGGAGCTGACAGACCACTTCACAGGTCTGTACTGTGCAGCTCTATCCCCATGGCTTTTATCTCCTTGCTTCTCTTGACCTCCCACCTGGCTCCTTTGCAGGGAACCTGTGGGCAACCCTGATCTTGAACTCTCCACCCCCTCCCAGATCTTTCTTATCTGTAAATCTGTCTACTGCTGCATCCACAGCTTTCCCTTGCATCTCACAGGCACACCCGAGAAAGCCTGATTTGTGCAGTAACTTCTGACGTTGGCTGTGGCCACTCACAATTATCCAGCCACCTGACCACACAGCACTCTGCACCTGTTCTTTCAGTATTTCAGGGATTGTCTGATGTTCTCCCCCTCCACCACTCAGTGGCTCCCTACCAGGTTGTCTGCCATATTAATATTAATTTATATTAATGAGCACCCTGTACACTTTCCTCAGTCCAGCCTTCTGGGTTCATTTCTCTTTCTTTGATACTTTTCCAGCTGTTGATTAACACTGGCTTTTGTCTCTGCTCTTTCATGTGTCTGGCCAGAGGTAGTGGGAAAGCCTTTTCCTCTGCAGCTCTCTGAAACAGCCCTTACCCTATCTCCTGCTTCATCAGCTGCATCTTCAAATCATGGCTAATGCTTCCTTTCCGTTAGTATTCAGGTATCTTCAAGCTAACTTTCTCCGCTATGTTTGTTCCTATTCCCTTAGTGCTACAGTTTGCAGGGGTAGACAGTTTTGTTCCCACCTCCTCCTGAGCTGAGAAACCACAGTGGCCGAGAGCGGGACACGCAGAAGGAGCCTACCTGACTGGCCGCAGCTGCCATGTTTGTCTCCTCTCAGTGGCTCTTGAGCCCTCAGTCTTGCTCTCTCAGAGTGGACGTTGCCTTCGTACCACTTCCAGCACTGGTGTTCTTAATGGGAAGATATTTTGTTTGCATGGGAAAAAAATGCTAAGCTGATGCCATAGTTGTGTCTGTGTGTTCTGCATGCCCTGCGTGTGGTGCCTCATCCAGTGTGAAGAGGAATTGTGAGCCTGGTGATCCTAGTCTCAAGTAATAGCCTTTCAGAGAAGGGAGCAGTCAGAGAAAAATTCTGCAAAAATGGGAGGGTCTTAGAGCTTGAGACCCCCGGTTCGTGTGTTTTTTCTCACTGAGCACATGTCCTTTTGTTGGCTGGGAGATGGGTAAAAGCGGGCAGGAAAGCCAAAAGGTTTGGAGTTTTCTTGTTACTGCACCACATCTGCCTGATCCTTTGTGCTTATCCAGAGCCTATCGCTGGAGAGTCTTGGGGCACCTCCCAGACATTACTCACCACCACCTCCCTCAAAACAGGAGATCACTGGGGGAGATAGGAGAGTGCGAACCCTGCCGAGACTAGTGTTCTGTTTGCCACATTATTGCTGTAAACTCTGGAGGTGAACGGCACTGTTGAGTTTCCACCCATTATGGTGGTCTGATGATAAAGCTTAGATGAAACCCTTTTAAAAATACAATATAGTAAAACCGATACAGCTATTTTACAGTGAAGCCATCAAATGCTCTGTGCTGTGTAATGTGCGCAGTGTGGTTGAATCTAGTACTTCATTGCCTGGGTTTGTCACATGTGGGTTCAGTTTAAAACTAATGGAAAGGCCAAACATCATGAAGACACAGGTATTCCCCCTCCACCCCCGCTGATGAATGTAGAGCTGCATCAAAAAGGAAGTGTTCTCCTAGTGTACTGAACGGAACGGTTATAACCTGAATGCTATTCTTAAACATTTTGCCAAGTATAATGCTCAGTAGGAAGTTCAACATCATAGGTGATGGGATAAGAAAAGGCAAGTATCTTAGAAAAAAATAAATTCTCTGATAACACTGTAAAGAACATATGATCTTAGCAGAAAGGAATTTTTAAAAGTCTGGGAAAAAAACCCCTTATTCTTTAGCCTCTGCCAACAAAAAATAAATTGAGAAGGACCTTTAAATACGGCTAATAAATTCACATGCTTGGGGCGGGGGAAAAAAAATCAGTTTGTAGTTTGTTAATGTACTGGCAAAGTCAGCTGCACGTACAGCTCTGTGCTCTGTTCAAACAGAGAGCATGTCTGAAAGCCGCTGCCGCGTGCTGTCTCTGCTGGAGGTCCAGAAAGCAAAGCAAAGCATTAAGGTGCACTGCAAGATAAGCATGAGCAGGGTACTAGTCCCTTCTTCAAACTGGCTAAGTGAGAGGAGTGAAAAGGGCTATGTACATATTAATCACGGCTCCTGCACCATTTGCTCTGATGGCCCCAACCACCATCCTTAGTGGGACATTGACTTTACTGGTTAGGGAAAAGCTATAATGCTCAAGGCGCTAAAACTGCTCACTGTGTGTGGACGTCTCTAAAAGCTGATAAAGATGTTTGGAAGCAGAGTTATGAAAAAAATTTTTTTTTTGGCTTTCTGCTCTAATTTAATAACATCAACGTTAGCTGCTGATGCTCTCGCCTCTAGGACAGAGCGAGGGGCATGGGAAGCAACATTTTTTTAAATTTATCAACCTAAACTCTGCACACACATATATGGAAGGAAGGTGGCTTGAGAGATAAATTGAGATATATTGAGACTAGTCACGTGCACTCAAGTAGCTTTGTTCAGCTGATTGTTTCAGCTACTCTTTGGCAATTGCTCATGCGCACGCTCTTTCTCTCTCTCTGTTTTCCAGCCGAAACCTAGCTGACAGCTCTTCATCTATCAGGGAGGCTTCAGGGTGCCTTGCTGCTGAGATTTTTGGGCTTTATTGATTCTCCACAGTGAGGCACACAGGAATGGAGGCCTACAGCATCCCTTTCCCTTAAGCTTAGAGGGTATGTCCCCAGACTGGAACGGCCTAATACGAAGCCATATGGGAAGGGGGTGGGTGTGTGTGTGAAAAAGCAGTTCTAGTCACTGGCCCAGAAGGTGAATGTTTGTCTGTTTTGTTGTAGCTTTTTTCTTAGCTTTAGGTCTCCCTCCTTCTTCTAATGGACTTCTTTTGTGGTGGTGGTCTTCAAATTGTCTTTATACTTGTCCTCCTTTTTTCCTAGTTTCTCCTGTCCTCAGCATTTCATTTTCTTTGAAAAGCAATATCCTGCCACTCTTTTTTTCAGTCACTTGCACTTTGGGCTTCTACAACTTTCTTTTTCCCTCCACTCCTAGTACAGTCTCTCTACGCACGCCCTCCTGCCCTTCCGACCTTCACCAAGTTTCTAGTGTCTCCAGCACAGCTCTAGCTAGCACAGGGCAGCAGCAATCATCTAACAGTTCACAACCATTAGCCAATTAAGTGTCATACCTCTCTTCAAGGTAGGTAATTATTTATGAACATCCCTAAGTTACCACTGCATGGTATAACAGATTGGTCAGCTGTTTCTGCTCAAAGGACCTCAGACAACAATAGTAAGGCTGTGAAAGGTCAGGGTTGGGATGAACAGTTAGAGCTGTGTGGGGAACTATAGACATCTGCTAGCACACTGTTTAGCTCTGAACTCTCCTTTTACTCTTGGGTTTGTGAGCATTAAATGTGCTCTGTATTTGTGGTGTCAAATAGGCTGTATCTTAAAAAAAAAAATCCACAGAAAAGTCCATGTACCGCATAGAGCTCATCATTCTACACTTCATAAATGGCACGGCGTAACTGGTCTGGCCACTTCGTCCCTCACCATGCTGCTGTGTTCGCATAAACCAGGCGGTGCTTATTCAGGGAGAGGCCGTTGCTTCTGCTGAAGGCAGCTGGTTAATAAACTCACGGTGTGACGTTACATGGGGACTCCCAACCTGAAATGCTGCATGACATTTTTCCCAAAGGTGGAAAATTTATGGTTCTTAACCTAAATTAATTAAGACGCAGAACCTTAATTAAGAAGCAGGTTGCTTCTGAAACAGCTAACCCACTTCAAAGGGCTGAAGCCGTATACTTCATGGGGAATAAAGAAGAGAAAACAGGGTCAAAACAGACCATGTCTGTGCGTTGTTCTCAACCCATTCATCTCGCACACGGGGGTGGGGGGCGGTGTGTGTGCTCCGCTGGCACTTAAAAAAATGGCAATGGAACATCTGCCACCCAAAAGGAAATTCGGGGTGTGTGGGAGGGGCATGTGGTTTATTCATCAAAAGCCACTGCCCTCCTTTTGAAGCAGAAGATGAGCCAGATGTACATTTTTGTTTGGTTCCCCTCCTCCCCCCGACTAGTCCTGGTCATGTTCTCATTGACTTCAGTTGATCCAGAATATCCCTTTTTCTTTTCTTTTTTCTTTTCTCTTTTCTCTTTTCTCTTCTCTTCTCTCTTCTCTTTTTTTCTTTTCTTTTTTTTATTTTTTTCTTTTCTTTTTTCTTCCTAGCTTGGTGGTTTCACCATAAATGCAGCAGGCAAGGTGATGCTGTTTCATCCTCTCATCATACCAGGTACACCTGCTAGCTGAGGGGCAAGTTGTTAAGGAAAAACTAGAAATCAGTCTCTCCAAAAATGCCACATTTTTAGGACCTCAGCTGCCCCAGAGCTCACTGTCCTTCTGGAAGAAACACCTCAGCCTCAAGTAACTGCTGTGTTCCTCAGTTCTAGTTGCCAAGTTAGTGATGTATTTGATACCATTTATTATGTAAGATTTCGAATAGGTCATTCCTGCCCAATAGGGGATTGGGCAGCTTTTCCCATTAAAACAGAATGGTTTAAATGATGGTTCAAAAAAACCCACCACTGTTTCTTTAGAAGACGTACAAGCTAGAGGTAGTCACCTTTCTTGCTGATACAATGCCAGAACACAAATGGACCCGTTGTTGAACATGGCTTCCAGATGTGCTGGCCTCAAGCGCCATCGCTGCAGGTTTTTGTGACTCCTGCTGGATGTCACTGCACCTCCAGGGAGGTACGCAGACATTGCTGCAAGCCGTGCTGCTTCGGAAAATGCTGTCGGAAGTTACATCCAACATTAAAAAGAGATTGATATAAGAGATTAAGATAAATGCACAAACCACTTTCATTTTCTTTATTTTCAATCGATACTGTATGAATACAAAGTTTCTAGAAAGCTACAAAAATTCTACCACTTTATCAAGAAGGCATCAAAATGTGTCACTTTGCAAAGACATGAAAACACCTGCAGTAACCGACACAAAAATAGCATTTTTAGAGTGATGAAATAATTGCACTTAACTGTCATGGATATTAAAGTTATCACACATATGTACCGCGAAAGCTAGAATACATTTTTTTTTTTTACAAAGCACTTTATAAAAAAATTCTCTGCACACAAAACCTATAATTTTCATATTACTATCATACTAAAGATAAATTCACTTTAAAGCCAACACTTAAAACATTTTAAACAAAAAAAGGTACCAGTACCTACACACAGACAATAACAAATACAAGAATACTGTACTGCCAAGAGGTTTGACTGAAACTCCTTTTGAAAGCTTCTGCAAATATCTTAAGAAAACATTGGAGAACATTCACTTTTTTCAAAGAGCCTTCCCTCCCTGTCTAACCTAGAGGTACTTTATCATCAAAAGGCAAGTTCTACATCAAAAGTTACCAGCAGCAGTACAATATTAAAGTAACCACTGACCATATATGAATATGCTTAAGTCACAAACCCATTTTATACACATTACACAAATAAACATAAAGTGAGAATTCCATTAAGTCATTTACAAATGTGAACAAATGCACATGGCAAAAAAACCCCAAAACAAAACAAAAACCCAACCTGTTTTACATAAAATGTACTGAAGAATTAAAGGCTATTCAGGTTTTCAATGTTATAAAATTCTTCTGTCTTTTTTTTTTTTTTCAGGCACATATTGTATTTTTTGTCTGCAGTCATGAGCCTGAATCAGAGGCCCATAAAACAAAACAAAACCAAAAACACGTATTCTGTAAGGAGGTAACAGGGATCCATCTCCTTTTAGTCAACTGAGTGCATTTAAGATTTAATTTATACACTAAAACTAATTACATGATCTCAGCAAGAATGACCTGAAAAGTTAAAAGATGAAGATGTCCAAAGTGTTTCTTGTACTTTGACTTATCCAGCCTCAATCTTTTTTAGGGGGCTAAACCTCTCGTTACGAAAGATAAGAGGGGGAAAAGCGATCATCCTGAGAAAAGTACAAAACCGGACTCTAGTATTATTATACACACCTGCTGTATGACCGGGGTCGTGATTCAGTATGGGTCGCGTACAGGGCAGACAAAAGGTTTCTCAGCACAACTGGCTGAGTGATCCGGGAAAACTATAAGGGGACCTGCTTCGGAAAGCAAGTGCGCTCTAGGACTTGCAGTGGAAAAATAAATAGATACGGATTAGTACGTCAAATGTTGTATCTGCCTCAAACTGGCCAGTTACTTACATTCACTGTTAAAGTACACCCTTCATTATTTCAAATAGCCTATACCGTGGAGGTTTTAACGGAAGAAGCTACTGCCAAACTTAATGAGCCGTAGCTGTGGTAGAAAGGGAAAGCGAGAAACAGGCATTGTATCTGCAATTCCTTCAAAATAGTGGTGCAGTACCTAAATAAAATCATTTTGGAATTCAAGTATGTAAAACTACATTTGTTAGTAGTAACTTTTAACAGCCCCAAATGGTACCATTATGCTGCTTTTAATATTTTAATGAGACAGAAGTGTAGTTCACCGCAAAAAATTAACTAGTACAGCTGAAACGTTTGGTAATAACTGAAAATATATGCTCTACTTGTGGGGCAAAAGCGTCTTTGCCCTACCTCAGTCTCATTGAGATCAACAGGATTACTCGTCTTCTAGAGGTAAGTGTGATTTAGACCTTGAAGGAATAACAAAAATAATATTTTAGAGACAGGGAGCTTGAATTATCACAATATTTAGCACACAGTGTCACAATATTTCTATATATAAAAAGTTAATCTTAGTTTTCATCAAATACTTTAAAAATCAAGTTAAAATTGTATTCACAACTATATAGTCCCTCTGACAGCTTTTGGTTTTGCTGATATTTGTTCTTTCTAACGTAATTTTCTTAAAATCTTGCTCCTCTTCCCGTCAATCATAGTTGCAGTGTACAGTATGGCCCCCGTTCACAGAAGGTATCAAATACAGAAATCAAATGCATTTTTAAGAGGAGCTAATTTCTTTTTTTTTTTTTTTTTTTCCAAGACATTGTCTGGGAGAAGACCAAAAAAAAAAACCAACCCTGTGTTTTGAAGCGTGCTGGCCAGAGTTTCTCTAACAGCACCTTCATCCACAACGTGCACACTCAGCGTTTCAGTGCTTCAAACCACACAGTTGCATTGACCCTAGCCATCCGCTGTTCCCCATTTTCATCTTGGTTTATGCATCTGACTTTCAGCACGCACGGCTTTGTAAACAAAATCTTCTGTCTAAACAAAAAATCTTCACAGATACTAGAGGAGAACAATAAAGTCACATTTGTCCACTGTCTGAAATACTGCAGTATATGGATCTCCCATTATGCAGATGCACAACTGGATGAAGAGAATATGAATGTGAAGCATTTCCATTTTTCTGTCACAGACAACTCAGTTGCTGGTTTGCAATGCTGTCAGAAATGGCAAACAGTAGATTATTCTTCAGCAGGTTGATCATTAGCAAAATTACTTCGCTATAAATGGTGCTCTTTGTGAATGGAGGCCTGTAGATTCAACTTATTCCAATAAACCAAAGGCATTACGGTGATAACTAAATATTTTTGGTCTCTCTACAAATTGTCATTATTATGGCAGCACTTTTCTAAGCTGGAATTTCAAACCAAAGGCACTTTCATGCTAGAGTGCAGAAGAGTCACAATTAATTATTTGGTCATGAAATTTAAAAAGGCAGCATTTATTAATACAATTCACTTTTCACGGAGAACTAAGAATCTGTAACCTCTCCTTTTGGTATAGACATTTAACTGCGCAGTAATGGGACCGACTTGTACAGAAGGTTGGTTTAGACCAAGCAGTCAAAAAGCATTTCTGTGGGAAATATTTTAAAAATGGAACCAATTAATAAAACAATATATAAAATTTATGTTAAGAGGCTAAAGGTACTTCTAATATAATGCTAAGGCACTGCATATTGTAATGCTTTGGCAGCTCTCAATTAAAAGGTTCCTACAAAAAAGTAACAGTAACAAGATAAGTACTTCCAGCTTACAAAAGAGCTCACAGTTTACAGGCAGCCTGTTGGACTACACACCCCACACCGAACAGTTGAAGGATTAAGGCTTTTAAGAATTAACATATACAGGGTATGGATCATTTACAGAAGTGTAAAGAAAAGACAATGGAAGTAGTTTCCCTACTATTACATATGTGAACACCAATAAACATCGTGACTTTTTATACCCTATAGTTATGGCATATGTAGTGTGCCAGATTCTATTAAAAAAACCTGTACCTGGTTTTGCAAAGTTGACTTACATACTTTATATGCCTCAAAGATTTTGCTTGTCATTAAAAAAAAAAAAAATAAAATCACCAAAACCACAATTCAAACCCTAAATAAAAGACAACTTTAGAACAAAATAAAACAAAAAAAGTAGTTTTTGACTTGTAACACCAAGTGCTTAGAATAAAGGGCTACCGTTAGGCTGTTACAATGCAGTGCTTTTCCTGATGTGATTGTTAGTGTTAAAAATGAGTGTTAAAAGAGACCTTCCCATGGACATATTTCTCTGTTCAGTTCACGGAATATAAACTGAAAGATCATCAGCCCTAATATCCACAAGCAGGCAACAGCTAGACATCACAGCAATCATCCACCTACCGGAGTTAGATCAGAGGCAGGCTAAGGAATTCAAGCAATCGCCCTTCCACGCGGTAACGTTTGTATCATCCTCTAACCTAAGTCCTCACCAGCATTAAGTATGAGCACGGTCTGATGCAGCCGTACAGCAGCCAGCTGCCTCACATAGGCTGTATTCTAGTCTAGATAACTCAACAGTGGGCCATTCTAACAGAAGGTACTATGCAGAAATATAACATAAAAATAAGAGTGGCATTTTTGAAGACTACAGCACTGTGCCTGGGAGTAAATTCTAGACTTAAATTGCACATGGGTGCATATTGGTAAAGGGCAAGGAGGAGGGACCCGCTAAATGTTAACTGTTTCGATTCAGGACTGCAAAGGACCTTCCCAAGAACACTCTTTGCCGATACCTCATAGCTAATCTTTAAGGTGGCTTGTGCTTGGCCGGGCAGCCCTCAGCCTTTCAGACAAACGTTTTGTGTGAGACCCTGCTGCTGGCCCCGCACCTGCTGAACCAGCTGCTGCTGGGGCAACGGCGGGGCAGTGCTGGCTCTGGATCAGAAGAAAAGAAACGGAGCAACGCTCTCTGGTGTAACCAGGAGGAACGAGACTACGTCTCTCACGTGCGCGTACCTCAGACAATCGCTCACACGCACATCCATGGTTTGAATCCTTACAGTATTAAAATATCTCCAGCTGTACTTCACTTCCTGGAGTCTTCCCTGAATATATCAGAAGGATGAATGCTACTACATCAGGATGCAAAAGGACATCAGACCCCACGTGGTACAAACGCGTTTGTTTCAGATAAGGTCTTCGCCAGTGGGAACTGGAGAGACAACTGGGAGAGCTGTAAGAGCACCATGATAAAGAGGAAATGGAGAAAAAAAAATCTCCACTTTCCAATCTTCTTTGCCTGATGTTGGTTGTGATTTTCTAGCGGCTCATAGATATTAAAGCTGTTGATCCTTTCAGAGGTGTACGTATTCTTCTTTCAAACACATTAGTGTTTTGCTTTCAGTTTACAAATTACCCAATGTTGTTGCAATGTCAGTTGTTTCCATTCATCTGTTAATTTCAGAGTTGCAAGTTTTTCACTCAACTTATTAGAAAACATAGTTGTCCATATAAAATATAACTGCACACACAAGACTACATATAATGCGAGTCTAAATCTTCAGTATTTACCTACTTATTGCAAAATGAGCCATCTTTTTCATTAAATAATCAAATTTTCATATTAGTACAATACAACTTTATACTCTTTTAAAATACACTAGATATGTTAGGGGTAAGGGATGAAGTTTTCTTTCTCTGCGATACCTGTTTGAAAGTTTAATGGATTAGAAGATTAGTTTTAGCGTTGAGAAAAAATACAAAATTTGCCTAATTTTAGGACCTGTCTGTTTCTATCAGGCATTTCTTAAGGCTATATTTTTCATTTGGTTTCAAACAGAAAAACGTTTCATTTTAAAAAATAATTTAGTGAATTACATTCGTCCATATCTTCCACCCTAATTAGTTACAAAGATAATTCTATAAAGATTATTAACTTTGTGTACTCATTTACAGTTATAGCTAAAGAATCTTTTCAATGTCACTTGCATTGTAAAACAAGTATTTAATGTTGGAAAAAAACCCAAAATAAATTCTTATAAATGCTGTCAGTTTTTCCCCATGGCAAATGCTCTGTCGTACATTTTTCTATCAGAATTAAAAATAGGCCTCCACAGACAGAGGCATTAGGTTCTTAAATACAGTCTTCCCAAAGAACTGTGGTTTACAAATTTGAAGAACACTTAGTTTTAGAAATAATTTTTACAACTGTACCAGAATTTCACAGCTACAATTATATATGAACACATTAAAAATGACTTCACTAAAACAGGATTTAGAAAAATGTGGGTGAAAGTTGGGCCAGAGGCACTGCCACTTAGTGTTGAGGTTTACAGTCTGTGTTTTGATAAAGAAGTGAAATGAAGTGTATATATAAATAACTGCTCAGTCCTTTACAAGCCTGTAGATATGATGCTGTGCTCCATGTTCGCTGTTCGACACTTCAAATACACAAGCCATGCAGAGCAGAGTTTCTTGTGTATCCCTGTTTGTTACAACCTGTTTGAAGGGAAGGAAGAGGTAGACAGTATATTACAAACTTGGAAACACCAGGGCCAAAACACGAAAACGACTGCCTTAATGAAAGACAATCTTTAGATGTGACTTTTTAAAATGTGCATCCTCTCGGTCTCTCTTTGGCAATTTAAACTGATGTTTGTGACTGTGCTCACAAAATCTGCTCTGGGGCTGAGCTGCAGGGCTGTAGCTCGCAGTGGAGAGAGTCACCCCACCCTGGCTTCTTGACCATGAGCCGCCACCATGTGGTCTTGGCTCAGCCTTCCTCAACCTGAGCCCCACTTGAGCGAAGGGAAACCAGCGCACCCTTGTCACCTCATGTGCGCTTGCCAAAAGGCAGCTGAGCGGGGTGTGCATGGCTCTGTGCTCACGGCCCCACTGCTCCCCCATGCCGCCAGCCTTTGGTCCTGCCTGAATCCTGTGGCAGCAGCAGTGGCAGCGCAAGGCTCTAAGCGCTTGGCTGAGGTGCCACTGCAAAGCCACAGTGAAAACAAGCCTGGTATCTGGATGAAACTGGCTTAAAGGCCACTATGCAGACCATTCTTCATGCTTTAGATCACCTCTTGGGTGTACCCATTACTGCATGCTTTCCTGGCCCAAGAACTAATTAACACCACTGACATTTGCAGTATTATAACTGGCACCTCAGTGAGAACACGTTAGATGAATGGGATGGTTCAAAGTTACTGCCTCAGGCTTGCTACAAACACCAAATAGAGTCTTGCAAGAATAAACAGAGAGAAGTAAGCGGAATTTTTGGAAAGTAACAAAGATGTTTGCTCATGTTCTCAGCCAGCTTAGCCTTTTCATCCTTAGCTTCTACAGTGCACAATTCCAAGAGCAGTACTCTGAAGTCAGTGGGATGAGGTGTTTAGTAAGCAACATGACTAAGGGATTCGGAAACTGGTTCTAACTATTACAAGTTAAGCAAGCCATACAAAGCCTGAGAGTAGTTTAGACATGGAAAAATAAAAAGTGAGTTCATACCAATAAAATTGTAAAATTTTCCAACACGCTGTTCATCATGTATTTCTCTGGTAAATGCTTCAGCTTGTGTATGAAGTTGATCATATATTCACACATTGGAGAGCGATTTATTCTGTACACGAATCGGCCATTCTCAAACCTTGCATATTCAGTCTAAAAAAAAAAAAATTATTTAGAATAAGATAATTCAGAAACAGAAAAAACCCCACCCTAAATCTGTTTTTTAATTTGTTTGAGTAGACAGAAAAAAGAGAAATTGTCTCTCAGACACACACACATGCCTGCTTGCTAACTTTCTGCCTGGGCTATGCAGAGCTTTGCTAAAAATTCAAGGGCCCTTAATTATTAGAAGTTATAATATCACTACTTGTTCTCTAACCTGTGAATTCAAGAACTGAACAGATGAGGATTACACAAAGGTAAGTCCAAGCCAAGTAAAAATGAATTAAGCAGAAAAACATGGTAAGATGATTTTCCAGTAGTTTTGAGGTGACTGTCTTCAAAAGGAACAGCAAAAATGAGCGTATATATTTATGTACAAATGTACACATATACACATAGTTATATTATTGCATTATTTAATAGGCAATTTATGAATTACAGAAATATGCAAGACTACAGCCGGAAGAAAACCAGACTGACTGATATTGCAGGGGCTCCAAGGGGCCAAAGAAGGGTAAGGCTTTGACGCTTGGACCCAGGCTGCCCAGCTGCCAATTGCTCAGATGAGCTGCTCAGTGGCTTGTGGGTTTTTTTGGCTTTCTCTAAGCTTGGAATAATGGAAGTGTTGGAAAACTTTTTTATGGTCACCATGCACAGAAAACATATTTAGTATAAGAAGGTCATGAATGGCGACCAGGACATCTCTAAAGGCTCTACCTGCAGCTCTAGGCTAAAATTCCCGTACAAAAACTATACTGCAGATAACAGATGTGGGTGTGGGGCTTAGTATAGAGAAGACAAGTTAAATAGTTGCAGTACCATTGTACAGAAAAACCAACTAGCTACCTGTCCTCTCAAGATGGTTCTGTGCTTAGAAAAGTAAAGGTAAAAAATAAATAAAGGCCCTTGCATGTTAAGAAAAATACGCAACTTTGTATTCAAAAGCTGCTGGTGACTGGGGAAAGCATGCCTTTCTGTGCACAAAATAAGATAAACTAAGCATGGGTATAGATGAAACATAGCACACCATCCATGCCTTTAAAATGTTTAAAAAAATCTGGATGATAGAGGGTAGCTCATCACTTCTGTATGGTTCCAAATGGGCTACGTGGCTGGCCAAGTGTTTGGAAATGGGAGAAAAATAATTTTTGTTTCAGCTCTTTTCTGCCAGGTGCTGGAGGAGGTGGCCCTGATGTCAGCTGCAGGTTCCCCACCGAAGGGTGCCACAGGCAGGTTGGAGGAGGGTCTCCAAAGCAACAGGTAACTAGGCTTTTACTTAACTGTGGTGTCACTATTTACACGGTGATTTAAAATGAATCCAAATGCTGCTGGGAGGGAAAATACTCTTTCAGGAAGGATTAGAGGAAGGAAAGAAAAGACAGATGAGAGCAAAGTAAAGATGAGAGAGAGAAAAGCCAAATTAAAATGAAAGGGAACCAGATAATCAGCCCACACATCCCATCACAACACCCACCTCTACTTTTTCTACTACTTGCTTTCCAAATGAGCAGACTTTGGTGGAACAGGTGATTGTCATGTTTTCTGAGCTCTCGTACTGACTAGTGACTCCGTAAAATGCTCCTGTATCATCTTGAATGTTGCAGTTTAAGTCAGCCTGTTGGGAAAAAGTAATAGATGTTGAAGATTTTATTTTTCATTCAAGAGTGTCAGTAGCATAAGCTGTAATTAGCTCACTGTTCTTTTCAGAAATAAGGGAGAGAGGAGGGAGTTTTATAGTGACAACAGTGACAGTGGAAAAAGTCTGTCAGGAAAGTACCTGCCTAATTGTTGCAGTAAAAACCTTAGGGAAGTAGCAATTTCTTCAAACTTTAAACAACGAAAGAAAACCCAGTATTTCTCTGGGCTCCAGGTGATGTTCTTGTCTGGCAGATAGCTGATGAAGTCCCTGGAGCAACGGGAATGATCACTTGCAAGGAGCCTGCCTCCAGAGCTGGCTCCTCCGGAGGGAACCTGCCCTGCGGCCTTCAATTCATCCGAGCCATCCCGCTCCCGAGAGGCCAGAGTTCACTTTCTCCTTTTCCTTTCTTAAAGCAATGAAATCCTCACGGCAAAGGGAGCGAGCTGCACAACACGGGAATTGATCTCTGGTAAGGCTCTGTCAAGCCATATGGCCCTGATTCAGCAAAATACTTCACAGCACCGTATGATGCAACTCACAGGCTTCACATGAGCTGCGTGCGCACTGAGCCATGGCTACCCACCAATAAAATACTCAGAAAGTATTTGATTTCTTTAAGTATTCCTCTGCAGCCTGAATAACTATCCAGCTGCCTTTGATATCTAGCATCAGAGATTGAGATTTGCAGGATCAAGCGAGGAACAGTGCTACCTTTAATTATTTATATCCAAATGCAAGCCCTGTGCACAGCGTGATTAAGTTGGCTACAAAGCAACAGCACAGGTCACATGCTGAATCTGGCCTTCCCAGGCCTGCAGCAACACTGAAGCTGTTCTGCCACTGTGTTCTTTGTCATCATGAATCCATTTTCAAAAGCCCTCAACTTAAAAGAGCACTAATATGGATATTGGCAGAGTCTAGGGATATCCACAGCTGGATTTGTTGATTCAGGCATTAGCTCTGCTGACATCTTTGGTGCTCAAGGAGAGAGTGGGCAGGGTTTTCTTTTTATGTGGAAATAGCTGATCAGCTACTGCAGCGTAACATCTAAGAATCGTCTGAATTTTTAACTTACTCTGAGGCGAGCATTTTAGCAGGGAAATGCACTTTCACAGCTGTTTCACTTGCAAGACTAGCTCTGCTCAATTTTATTGCTCATACAGAAATGTAACAGAAAAATTTTGACAGATACTTTCATGTCTACATTGATACCTTTAAAACCCCAGTTTACAGATATGTTTATTACTAGTTAGTGTAGAACATTTATAATCTGGCCTTCACTATAGTTCAGGTCATTTGTAACTGCTATTTAATTTTTAACTAGGCAACAACTCATTAATTCTACTTAGTGTCTACAGTCCTTATTTGTGGTACAACATTCTGAGGCAATATGCTGATAATAGCACATACTGAGCTAGTTTGTGGTACAGAGAAGACACAGGTCTAAGATTACTTCAGGGTGGCTTTGGTAAATTAATCAGTGGCGAAGTCTCCTGAGGTTTACACACAGTAACACAAACAGCCCTATAGTCACGTATTTTGCATAACAGAAAGAAATCCTATCGCTATTACACCTTGTTTCTTGCACATGTTTTGCATGAGGTCAGCAGTTAATGTTTAATGTACATCTAAAGCAGTGTGTTCATGGTGAGCTGTAAGAAATTGTTCTAAGCTAATAGTAAATAAGCAATTTGCCATCACAGCTGGCTTGCAAGCGAAACATGACAAACATCTAAAGACGACAAACTGTAGCAGTCATCAGCCATGCCACAGATGCTCCACCAGAATTTCTGAAAAAACAATTGCATTGTTGTAAATAACAACAACAACAAAAATAGTAGTAATCTCTTAAAAAGTGGTTATTCCTGCTGCTGCCACCATAATTACAATTTTACTGTCAAAACATTTTGTTTTCTTTTCCTTTCGGGTATGGACAAAGTATTTAGGAAATCATAACTAAAATGCTCCTAAAATTTCATGTTGTCAAAAGGGTCAAGCACATAGACCTTACATTTCAAGCTGCAATAACAACTGTTTATAGGGTTAAAAAATAAGAATATAATTTTTATCTGCTGCCTTCTGATGTTGAAACCCACTGAAAGAAAACACTAATTGTTGTATTTACATGCTGACATTTAACCTGGGAAAGTAACACATGTGGCCATCTGGCACCCTGTTGATCACTCCCACAGCTCTTCCAACTCTTGCTGAAATCACCAGGAGTCCAGTGTACACAAAAAATACAGTCTGGGGCCCTAGTGTTTGAATGAGAAATATTTGAAATTATCACTTAAATGTCATAATTTACTCTTATGCAATCATGACATTGTTGCAAAAGTGCCATGATGGTAATATAGATGTGAATTACCTTTATTTGATGTTCGATTTTTTTTTGAGTCTAGCACACAGTAAAGGTGTTTTCAAGGAAAGACAGAATTTTTCTTTTAAACAAGTTTGCATGTTCAACCAATTACAACCACTGAGAGCTGAAGCTTTATGACTCCTCCAAAACATGTAACACCAACATAAAAATCATGAGAGTTGGCAACGGCAAATACTCTTAAATGAAGGCTTCACCAAAGCCTCTTTTAATACTGAAAGAATTTTGTCTGTTCTCACATACTATAACAAATTTTTCCCTCAGTCTGGGTTCAAATTTTTCCCTAGAGGCCGAGTACCTGCACACTAGGAAGGAGTGCGTATCACTACAAAGAGGGGATTGTCATGTCAAGAAAATATTCTGAACCAGGTGCTGAAAGCTTTGTTCCATGTTGAATAACTTTAGAAAAGAAGGAGAGACTATCAGTTCTAGTAAAATACAAAACTTTTGTTAAAAAATGTTAGTGAAAGACTTGCCAATTATATTGTTATGGCTTACATAGTAAGGGGTTCATCTAAACACATACACCTGAAAGCAAAATGGTATTATTGAACAGATGAAAGCAGGTCACAGGTAAAATTCAGGGGATTTCCCCCCCACCCCTGAAAAAAAAAACACAACGAAGTTGTAGATGTAGCCTTGAGCAGGAATAAGGTGTTGTGTTACCCCAGTATTAAGTTTTAGCAGGATCCTTACTACAATATTGATTCCAGTTTTTGTGTCTACATTTTAGAAAGGATGTTGGAAAATTGGAAAGTGTTCAGAAAAGAGTTACAAGAATGATTTCAGGTCTGGAAAACATCCTTTGTAGTGAATGACTAATGAAACTCCATCTACTTACTTTTTCCAAGGGAAGTTTTTCCACGACTTTGTCATAGCCTACAAGTTGCTACATGGGGAAGAGTCTTCTGATAGATTAAATCTTGGAGAAAAGGACATTAAAAGACAGAAAGCTAAAGCTGCTCAAAAGCTAAATGAGAAACAAGGCAGAGGTTGGTAACCCTGATGGCAATGAAATGCTGACATAATTTTCAAATATGGTGGAATCACCATTACTTTGGGTCTTTTTTAACCAAGATAAATATCTAACAAACAGGGATGCTCTAGTTCAAGTAGGCTTATTAATGTCCAGAAGTAGACATTACTGAGTGAGGTTCACTGCCTATATTGCGGAAGAGGCAAGACTAGATAAATATAATAATAGCAAAATTGAAATATAGGAATTTATCTTAATAACCTCAATTAACCTGCTCCTTATAATTTCCTTTTTCAATGATCCCTGTGAAAAACATGACAACATTCAAGCTTCTGGAGCACTGTGCTTGCAGCCTCTCGTGCTGCAACCAGCTTTGTCTCATTATTTCCTTGGTACTCTGTCTCTAGCTGAGCTCTTACATTTCAGACTCAGATTGCAAGTCTCCCTGGGTTGCACACTAGCTTTCCCATCTGTGCACCTTCTCATGCAACTATGCTCCAACCCATGACTCCAGGAATTATGGTTGGTGACCACTATTGTAGCATATACAGATACATAACCTTTTGAATGGTTATTTCAAATGTATTGCATCATTTCAAATATTACGGCATTTCAGATATTATGGTATGATCACATGTGATGAACAGGAGTCTGTTTACTCATTGAATTTTAACATACAAGATCAATACAATTTAGGAAAAAAACCCCAACAACTTTAAAACACAAATAAAATTTTTTTTTGTTCTACTTTCAAGAGTAAAACTCTAATTTTGATTTATTTCTAAGAGTTGAGATTTATATTAGCTGAATGCATTTGAGGCAGGAGAGGCACTCAGCTTTCTGGCACCCGTTCTACAGTAGTTGTGTAAGAGCATGATTAATTCATTAATAAAGCATAGCTTGACAATGGGTAGCACTGAAAATGTTACATATTAAGAGCACCAAGTATTTGACGTGCTGCACGGAGAAGCCTCTGCCAATGTGCCAGGGCAAGCACCAAAACAGAGCTGGCTGCAACCAAAATAAAGAGTCAAGATCAATCAATCAATAAATAAAACCTTCACGTTCACTTCAGAAGAGCTCTCAGGCTCTGTATTAAAGGCGGGGGGCCGAGGGTAAAGCGCTTGTGTAATAACAGCTTTGGCTAACAAAAAAGCAACTCCAGCAAAAATTGCTGAGAAGAGTCTAAATCCTTCCTGCTGAGTAGAAGGAAAACAGCACCTACTGGAAACAGTGGGATCTGGGGAGGGCCAGAACAATTTACACTGGCATTCAGTAGTTAACATTAAGCACATAAGGTCACTTATTAACAACATATAGGTTTTAACAACTGCTGACTGCAGGGAGGTGTGTTACTCATATGACTGCATCATGCCTCCCCTCCTCCTCTCCAAAGAGTGATCAAAGAGCAGAGGTTCCAAATTGTGAAGCAATTTTTTCCAACGGGAGCATCTGGGTCGTTGGCACGTTTCTCCATGCGTTACACTGCAGCTCAGGAATTGCGTCCAGGTCTGCCACATGGTTGGGCTCGTGATGGACAGGCCAAGCTGCTCTGGCTTCCCAGCTGCTCGGCCCCTTCCACTCATTATCCAGCCTCAAGTGCTAATGCCCTTGCAGCAGTTTGTGAAGGGGTCCTCCACAAGCACCACGTGAGCTCCCTGCGCTGAGAGGGTTGTGATGGGGAAAAGAAAATGGATGTCTGCTTTCTTCCATATCTAATTTGTTTTGCATATATTTGCATGCTGGCCATAGACCCATTCACATTACGGATCCCATTTGTGAGTTGCAGATCATTTGCCAGTCAAAGCTGGCGAGTGTGCATGTGTGTCTGTGTATGTGGAGGGAAATCCAAGATTCTAGATTGTGCAATATAAATTACATTTAAAAATACAAAGGAAAAAAAAAAAAGGCAGTAGCCACAATTGTGTGTGTGAATGAAGGGCACAAAGAGTCTCTGCACCTTTGAAGACGGCTGGAGGCACATGGGGATAAATTCAGGAGGGGGTGGGAGGAGACCACAGGCACAAGCCATTTCTGAACACTGATTACATGGGTAAATTGTTTGTTCCAGTGTATCACAAAGAGAAGGAGCATTATTTTTCATGCCACAGCTGTTTTGAATAAGAATAGGAATAAACTTAACCATCCTCCTCATGTTACTTACCACTAATTATGGCATATATTTACATCTATAAAACAGTGAAATTTTGGGGGACATAATTTCATGCCCCTTTATTGTGTAGATTCCTTTATTTCCATCCCACATTTGAATTTCAAAAATGTTTAGGACTTCAAAGCATCTTTAAAAGCTTGCCCTAATTATAATATGCATTACTTTCTAAAACTCCTAGTTTGCATTGCAGATTCCTGCAAATAGAGGCATTCATTTTAAACATCAATTAATATCATCCATGCATCTTCAGATGAGTCTGGGTCTTTATTTCAGAGTTGCACTGAGCTCTGACTAAGCTTTCCTCAGTTTGAAGAGTAGTTCAAGCTACTGCAACCATTTGAAATTAAGCCAGTGGATCAGAACAGTAGAAAGCCCGACAGCCCAATATTAATTTATATCAGCTGGTTTTCTCCTGTGTCACTAGTTAGAAAACATCCCTCCTCCTTTCAGATATATTTGCTTCCTATGTCTGTTCCTGTAGCTGCAGAAGTCGGAGTTCAGATTGGCACAGAGCGTTTGGCAGTGTCAGAGACACAAAACCCATGGCCACAGATTGCAAGGTGTGCTTACAGCAGCACTAAGGATCCTAGCAGAGGCACGAATCCACTGCGTGGTACTGTAGGTTACATAGAAAAGTCATGCAAAAAGAGAATCCCTGCCTCAGAACTTGCAATCGGGGGCTGAGGCAAAACATGAGAGAGAAATAACTAGCTAAAACAGAATAATTTAGACTAGGCTGCAGCCGGCAGATATGTACTGCTGAGTTAACAGTAAAGGTGGTCTTAGTAGTGAAAAGTGTTTGCTGGATGAACTAGTGCTAGATACAAGTGCAAGTCACAGAGCTAGCAAAGCTAGTGGGGGCATAAAGGGAGATAGAGTTGTGCCTTCCTAGAGCAATTCCCTTGCTGGAATCAGTGGAGATGTATGTGATCATAACAGCAGAGTCAAAATGAAGGTATTTGTTACAGCTGTGGCTGAGAGATGCTGGATTGAAAAGGGGAGAGGTGTGAGGGGGACAGACGTACCATCAACCTCCTGCAAGAGGAGCTGTAGAGCCAGAGCGCTGGGCAATCAGCACTGCGGGCCAAGAAGGCAAGGCCAATGATAATGTTTTAGACAGACGTTTTGGGGCAAAGCTGGAGGTGCAATCTATCATTTAATTTGAACTCTTTAGGGGCCTAAGTGTGTTATTTAGTATCAGATAATTTAAGAATAGTAGTGAGTAATCAGTGGGGATAACATTAGCTATCAATATGAGTAGAACTTCAACCAATAAAAGAAACCAACAGAGGCAACATGTGTTGACTTAGCTTTTAAATAGGCTAATCAGAACTTCAAAGACCAGAAAACTTCGGGGCTTTCCTCAAGTCACAAAAACAGTTTAAACACAAACTAACCAACAGGTATGTTGACCTCACTCACATTAAGATTAGATGGCATGAATCATACCTATGTTTTACATAGATTGGGCTTATTTTGCTAGTGACTAAGGTACCAGAAGCAGGATTGTGCACTCAACCTGCACCCAGGGAAAGGTTTCACGTGCAGACATTCTGAAACCTTGTCTGAATTCCTCGTCAGTGTTCTAGGAAATAACCTCTACATTTATTTAAGAACATTTATTTTTGTTTTCGTTTTATATCCCTGTAATCTCCGGTTTCATCTCATTGTCACACAAATTTCCTGTGCCATATCATTAGTACGTTGTTCTTACTTACTCGTTGTACTGAGTGTACAACATACCAAGTAAAGCTCCTTCTACCTATTACTGTAAAAGCCTCTCTCTGGTTGACTTCCCTGAACGCTCTGGCTCCCAGTGACTACCTGGGATAAACAGAAGAAAAGAGTCACTGCATTCAAGGTGCAAGACAAGGACCAGGAAATTGCTTTGCAGGGCTGTAAGGTTGGTTGGTCGAGGTGGTATAAAAGGAGAAGTCTCTTCCATTTATACCTCCTGCACTGGTAGGTAGGAAGAGGCCCAAAAGTGTGACGTCCAGATGCGTCACTAAGACTGAGGCCAGAAGCTCATCCATTCCCAGCATCAGGCTGTATTTCACAGGAAGTACAATCTGTATGAACCAATAAACCTCTGCAAAGCAAAACAACACTTTGCTTTGTACTCCAAACCTATGATGCTTTGGAAAATCAACTCTACAGTTGCCAAATGTCTTCTTGCAAGATCTCAGACCTTTCCCTCCCACTTTTTTGTAATCAAACCTTATTATGTTTATCACAGGGAAACCCATGCTGCTGAGGAGCCTCAAGCACAGCTAAATGGGAAAGAGCGAGAGGAGTACTCTTCCGGCTACCAGAGCTAAGCCACTTTCTGCCTTAGTCACCCTCAGTGCAAGTGCTCATCTCCGGTCTTCCTGTTTCCCATCTTTCCTTTCCACACTAGATTTAATGTCTAAACAAAATACCCTTTGTGCTGCCTCCAGCGACATGCTGACTTCTCTTTAAATCCATTTACAGGCTCACCATCTCCTCTGGCATCAAATGCTCACCCTCGCTTTCAAGCTTCCACATGCCATGACACCAGCCTGCTTCTCTTCTCTGGTTTCCCTTGACTTCTTTCACTCATTGTCCCCAGTTTTCTGTTGTTAGGTCTCCTTACCGTGCTTTCTCACCTGTACTTATTTGCCCATCACAAGTTCCCATTCCTCTTTTACTCACATTACAATCAAATTCCACCAAAACTTGGACTATCACTGGACACTGATGCTAGGATGCACTAGCTCACAGCGCTGAGCAAGCTATTGATGGTTGAATGATAATGAAGGGAGAAGACAACAGAAAGGATGAGAAGGGGGAAATCATTAAGTAAAGGGGGGAAGAGAGTATTGTAAATAAGGAATAACCACACAACATGAACAGAACCTGGGAGAAGCTGACCTTTCAGAGTAGGAGGAGGTAGCAGATGAGGAGAGAGTGATACTCTTTATCTATTAATCTAATACTGATTCAGAAGTGAATACTTAATTGAAAAGGAAAAGAATATAAAAATTAATATATTTTCCTATTAATAAACTTGAAGTTACTAATAGTGTCAAAAAGATTGTCAGCAGCCTTTGCCAGCTTTACACTGGTAATACATGACTCTTTAGAACAGTTCTTCAACACTCCCGTTAAAAATGGGAACAGCTACCTTTTTTCTGAAGAAATGTCCTATTGGAGTGAAAGAAATCAAGGACAGGGGGCTGACAGTTTAGCATCTAATTCTTATGACTAATTACACACCCATCTTCTGGTTTTCCTATACATATTTCTAGATGGGGGACACTGATGTGAAGTTTATTCCTACAAGAGCATTCATTGTGACTCTTGCTACACCCAAGCACTGCCCCGGCATCTTCCCTCTGCCTCACTCACCCCATGAGAGAGAAAATTCACTGGCCTACTTTGAAGTCATGGCTTAAGAAGGCATTCTCACCGTATTTTTAATGTATAACTCAGAAGGATGTTAGCACTGTATGGTTTTTAATCTCTAAGTTAATACAACACAAAATTGTGTTAAAAGACCATTAAGTTGGAAGGCACAATGAGGTTAGGAAATGTTGGATTGAAGTTGCCTGCATATCCTGACTGTTGAACTGCATCATGATATAGCCTTTTGCTACACGGTGCCCACTCGCCCTCTGAGCATCTGTACAATATTTCTTTGCCTTCATTATTCAGTGTGGCCCGGTCCCTATTTCCTGCACACTACTCAAAACCTGTGCTGAACACAGAATTATTAATTTTATAAAGGTTGTCTTCATAACATTATCTTGTTTTTTTTATAAACAGCCGTAAGTTTGATTTCTCAGTGACCACCTGAGGTGAAGGCATGGTATCACCCCCATGTTACAAATGGGGAACTGCAGCAAGAGTGTTAAAAGTATGCATGGCTTGTAGGAGATCAAGCAGAGAAGGCTGGCACTTGTATTTTCAAAGTCATGAGTACAACACAGACCTTAATGATCCAAAGAAGATCTCTCCTGGCTTTAGATACATCTTTGAGCATTCAGCATGCCTGAAAATATGTTACCACATTGAGAAAAAGCAGAACACACCATACATCAATGACCATATCACAAATCTCTGCTGTTTCCATGTCTAATCTAGAGCCTGAGGCTTGTCTTTCTCTGTGGGAACTGAGAACAGGCAAGTGGGGTGACATTAATTTCGCCAGTGGGTTTTGCAAGTATTTTTTATGCAAAGTGTATTGGTGAGATGATGGTCCTTAGTTTAAGGCCAAGTTTTTCAAGGAAGCATATTTAGGGGTCACAGACCCTTATCCTCCAAGCTCTATTCCTCTGCAGCCAGAGTTGTTCTGCCCTTACGCTTGTCCTGTTCCCACCTCTCACATACCTGTTTCTGCTGTGTGCCTTCATCCCTACGTTTCCCGACAGGCTCCTTATCCCAGATGCTTCCTCTTCCTACTGCCTCCCTGTTCTTGACCCTACATTCTCACCTGCCCTTTCCAGGTTCCTGGCATCTGCTGTGTTTCAGTTCCCAGTTCTCTGCTGCCTCCTGTTCCTGGCTTCTTTGCTCAGCCAGCCCTCAAATACTTGGTCTACAGCTTCCATGCCCAGTTTAAGCCCCATGAATTTCTCAACAGATTTCTTCTGCAGTCTAGCACAGCTCCTGATCAGTAGTTTATCCCTTCCACACCCAGATTTGAGAAAAGAGAGTCTCCCTCACTCCCAGTTTCCAGATCCAAATCTGGTACCACAGAAACTGTTGGCAAGATATGAAGTCTGGGGTATGTACGAGGTGAAGAGTATTTCAGGTCACATAGATAAACTTTAACTGAAAGCAATAAATACCAGGAAATCTGATCATAAGCAATGATTCCAGATCAGCCTTTTCTGGTTTCAGTCTCAATATGTCCACCCTGTAATTAAACCCTGAATATGCCCCTTTCTTTGAGGTTTCAAAAGACAAAAAAATTTATATGATAACTCTTGCTATGACAACTAGTATACCACAAAAATTACCTCAACAACTTAATGAGTAGAAGAAGTTTTAGTGTAAGCATAAGGTTCAGCCTGGAGATCTGCTGATCCTTTTTGATTAACCTTTAGTGTCGCTGACATGAGATTTTGTAAATACAGTAAGAAAAAATCTGATGTATCAATGAAATTTATCACAACTGGATCAAAATACAACATTCAGCCTTGAGAGAAGGAGGCTTAGAGGGCATCTCATCACCATGTGCCAGTACTTAAGGGGCAGCTACAAAGAAGATGGAGACTCCCTTTTTACAAGGAGTCCCATGGAGAGGACAAGGGGGAATGGACACAAGTTGCTCTTGGGGAGATTCCGACTGGACACCAGAGGGAAATTTTTCACAGTGAGGACAGTCACCATTGGAATGATCTCCCCAGGGAAGTGGTTGACTCGGTCTCATTGGACACCTTTAGGAGTTGTCTGGACAGGGTGCTGGGCCATCTTGTCTAGGCTGTGCTCTTCCTAGAAAGGTTGGACTAGATGATCTCTGAGGTCCCTTCCAACCTGGGATTCTGTGACCTTAGCCTCCCCTTCAAATTTTTTTTCACTCTTGCTCACAACTGATATGAATAGGTATAACTTTTGGAGCAGGGTCCCAAGGCTGACTAACAGAAAGGCAAGGGGAAAGCAGATGTGCTCTAGCAACAAAATTAGTTTAAGAAAACCCTGGAACCCTCCCAGGCTCACAGTTGTCCTGCTGCACACTTGGTTCAAATCCTGCTTGGTCCTATCTGCATATGTGTGGACTGATTGCAGGGCTGATACTGCTACTACTTGCATTTGGCAAGAGTTCAACTTCTGAAACACTAAAAAGCAGTCTCCATTTCTGCACTTCCCCGTTTTTTTCTTGGACCACTAGATGGCAGTTCCCCATTTACAAACGAGGGCTCTTGTTACCTGTTTGCTCCTGCCCAGCAGCTGTGTCAAGCACAGTTGAGGCACGCATCTGCCTTTGCATGTCGTCTGCAACACAGATTTCTTGTGGAGCTGTCAACAAGAGTGGCTCTGGGCCAGCGTCCTACCTGAAGGATATACAGCTTTGCACTTTTAAATGACGACAGAAGAAATTTCCACAAGCACCCCAAAGAGTGCTAAATACCAAACAAAGGCCTTATCAACAAGAGAGGTTCTCCATGGCATATTTTACTCACCCAAAACTTTACGAGGAAGAAAGCATTTTGGGGCCCTTTCCCAAACAGTTCCTTTAGACCGCCCTTCTTTTCAGGAAATTTGTCATAAATCTGACGAATGTCCACCGATTCAAGCAACGGGTCACTGTAAGAATGGTTAGCGTGTCCAATGTGTACGAAGAGGTGTTTATTGTACTGCAAGAAAGAAACAGGAAAATCAGTGCTGTACAAAAAGAACAGGTTTATTAAGGCACGGGTCTGTGTGTGCTCCTGCGGACGGTAGTATGCTTTGATGGATTAAATGACTCGCACATTACCTCTGGGACTATGATTTTCTGCAGTATGATTTCCATGAACAACTTAGTGATTGTGTCGTAGCCCCATGTGAACAAGGGTCAACATCAAAAAAACCTGTGTCCCTACTGCAAATGACAAAACATGGTCATCTTCAAGGGAGTAATTTACACTGAAAGACCCAGCGGCAGCTCGGTGATAAAGAGCCCTTGGCAGAGCATAATAAGATGAATATGCTTTCGAGGAAAGCCTATTTCTGCCTCTTTAAACCATGCCTTTTAATGTCCCATGTCCTCCAAGCCTGAATTTCTGCTAGTGCTGCAGACCCTGCACACATACACCTCCTGTTTGTCTATTAAAACCCCCCAAACCTCTATCTATAGCATTTGCTAATGCCCCTTAACTAAAAGAGATGGAAGGGATTTTCTTTTAACCCCAAAATGACAATAACGAGAAGGCCACTTACTCTGTGTTGCTGTTACTACAGAAGTGGTTCTCATTGCATGTTCTCCAGTATTTTCACCCATGTAATATTAAAGAGCCAAACTTTTAACACTTCCCTTGGGAGCTAGCTCTATAGATGACCATCTCTGCCAGAACACATTCAGCTTCAATTTCCTATTTCTTAACATTCATCCCATCACACCTCATTATAATCATGGGAATCACCTCAGCAACCCCTTTCCTGCCTGGGGGAAATCCTTGGCCCAGTGAAGTCCACAGCAGCCCCCTACTGAATCCAATATGGTCTTTTAGGGGCTGTCATTTCTCCAAGGCGAGAGCACCTTCCAGTACCTGAAATGAAAGTGGGAGGACAAACCCCAAAGACCCTTTGCTAGTCAATCAGCTGCTCAAGGTGTCATGAAAACAGACTGAAGGAGCTCAAGAGTGGCAGGATTAAACATTGGGGTTTTTATCCATGTGGATCACAAAACATTTTGCTAACTCAGTTAAAGGAAAGCTGATATACTGTCAATGAACTCTAGAAAACCCTGTCATATTGAACACACGCTGTATATAAGGGGCAATTCCCAAAAGCTAAGCACAAATAAAATATTTAAAACCCCAAAGCAGACCTCATTTAAGCTATTTTGTTTACAATATACCTGCAGAATGAACAAAGTGAAATGACAAATCTAAATTAATTGGACATCCACTCAGAGCCTTCCTTTGGTGTAAGCGGAGTCTTCCCTAGCAGATGTCCAAAACTCTGGGGAAAAGGAAATGGACTGGCTAGATTGCTGCACTTAGGAAATTAAATTGAAATCTATTTAAAAATCATCTAGCACAGTGAAATCTGAATTTAGAATCAGAGAACACTCATCTGTGTATGGGGCCAAAACTGAGATATGTTCTGTGCTTTCTACAGGGTTGTATTTCTTTTTTAATTTTGTGGAAGGAAAAAGGAAAGAGTAACACATTATTAAGGTGTTTGCACAAGCAAGCCCAAGTCTGAAAGCACCGGTTCCACAGGTTTTCCTTGCAGCCCCCTTTCAAAAGAATGCTACCCCAGCTGCTTCTGTGCATAAGTGGAAAACTTGCCCAGCCTCTACTTAGTGCATGTGGAGCGCAACAGGGGCAGAGCTGATTCAAAGAAGCTGTTTCTACCTTGAAAAGGAAAACAGGCATGGCAGAGAAATAAATGGGCAGTGGAGAGCTGAATGCATGCATGCAGGAGCGAGCGTGCCCATGAATGTGTGCCAGCTAGCCCTCACCCTGCGCTGGCCTAGATTGCATGCTGACCATTTACACACGATACAGGAAATCATCGTACTGGCTGGCAACAATGAGTGACTGCCCCAACAGTGTCCATGGTCAGATTTAGCATGTTACTTTACACAGTAGTGGCAAAAGTGGACTAAGGAGACATTTTAACATGACAAAACAAACAAAACAAAAAATGCAAAATAATATGAGAAAACACCATGGCTTCAACTTTTGGTTTTTTGACAGTGTTGTCACATATTTAGCTCACAGTACTGTGAGTAAATAACTTAAAGTCACGCTGAACATTTCTTACATATCTTGCTGTCTACTGAAACACTTAGATCTCAGTAAAATGTATCGGTGCCCCATATACCTGGGAACTGCCAGGAATGCAAGAAAGGGAGTCCAGAAACCTGCTCCTGTCGCTTTCCTAAGCTACCAGGGGTGAAGTGCAGGAGGACGGGGCATGGGCTGGGTCACAGAACATGGCTATCAATGGAAGCCTATCTGCAATCAGGCAAACATCTCAATTTTTCAAGTAGAATGATAAGAATTCCCTGGTAGAGGTAAGCACTTCAGCCTTCTTTGAAAAATTAAACCAAAACATTTCTCTTCCTCCAGCACTCCTGTAGCCTGCCTAGGAGTGCTCAGCAGCTGCACTCTCCCAGGGGATGTGAGAAGTCCCAAGGCATCTCTCTGCTCTCCCTCATTCAGAGTAAGGGCTTGAAAAACCATCCCCACCATAAGTGACCAGGTTATTATTTATTTTGGGATTGTTTCCTTTCAGTCTTCTCTGCTGGAGCCATTCCAGGTTGTACAAATAACCACTTTTTTATAGGAGCAGAACCAAGAGCTTAGGTTCTCCTTCGCCCAGGAAAATGTCCTCCTCAAAAGGAGGGTCTCTCTCCCAGGCCCAAAGGTGGCTGTGGAGTGAAGGAAGAAGGGAGAGCTGTATTTTACAGTTTAGCAACTGCAAATTCCCAAGACAATTTACACACTGTACCTTATTCTGCAAACCAGGAAAATATACAAATTGCTCAATATCCAAACTTCAGTAAAAGCAAACACATTTATAGGAACATCAACCATGAAGGCTTAATACTGTTCAAATATAAAAGCAAAGTTAAAGGCAGCTGTAAAGCTACCACAGTTGTCTGTGGAGCTCGCCAAAGTACCAGATGCTGCTGCAGCAAAATTTCCGAGGGGGTACAGTAAGACAGATGGTATGACATCACCTGACAACATTCTTAGGACCGAAATGTTTATTTTGATATTGCAATGTGTAATTATTTTCTCCTTATGTTGTTGCAATTCCTATGCTAAGTACAATCATTACTAACCTAATTAGATACGGCATATTTCTACGAACTAACAAACGATAATATAATATTATGAGCAGAGTATATGGAAACTGAAACAATCCCTATCGTTTTTATACAAACATACTCCATGACAGGAATTTATGCATAGATAAAAGCAAAGAAGCTGTGTTTTATGCCTTTATTTTTGAGCCCATTAGTGTCTGAAAAGCTTAGAAACATCCTCATTATATTGAGAATTCACTGTTCTTTTAGACTGAGTATTCCAGAGTCATTGAAGTATATTAGATGCTGAGGAATTTACTCATGCTACAGCATTTAAAAGATTTGCATCCGGCATTGGAGTAATAATGTGCTTTAGATACTGTAAACTGTCATAGGTCAAATCCTCTATTTTCTGAGCATAAAAACTACATAAAAATACAAAGAACATTTTCAGCTATGTCTTCAGTGTCCACATTACATGACGTGCCCTGGAAATTGCTGCCTTTTACTGAGCTCCTTTCCTTAAAAAAATTCTAACTATCCGAAGAATGCAGTAAAACCATGAAATATGGCTGTTGTCAAATAATACCACAAGGAAAATTATAATCCACTTAGGAATTTAAAAGAACCAAGACAAATTGCCAATTGCAAGGGATGCAAGCATTTAAGGTGGTGCAGAACAAAGACGAATCACCTACATTTGTTTTATCAGCCAGCATAAATATTTGTAACAGCTCCTCACCAATTTTGCACTTATATTCTAAGGCAACAGCCCTTCTGGTCCATGAAACACAGGTTTGCAAATCGCTGTAGCTCTCCCTGTTGCATCCCTGTGCTTCTGCACACCTGTGGAGCTAATGCCAAGCCTTCACAAGCCTGTAGAGGACCAAGTTTTTTATTAAACTGTGGTGGACAAGATGCAGACAGCAGTGGAACCAACCCTCTCACGTCCTTGGTGTGGGCAAGCTGGATGTGCAGAGCTGCTGGGTACCTGCTCCCTCACTGCTCCTGTCTGTCATGGCTGCGCAGCCCCACATAGCCATAATGAGCAGCATGCGGGAGGCGAGGGGCTCCCTGGGCCCTGCCGAGGCTGGGTGACATGGATGTGGAGCAAGGTGGAGGGCAGGTGTCCTGAGAGGGGGCACTCCACAGCTGCTTCTGCAGGGTTGATCTTGCTCATGGGCACAGCATCCTGCCTGCGAGGGTGCTGTGCCCTCCCACTGCACCGAAGGGCACAGCTGTGATTTCACTCGCTGAATCGCACTAGCACCCCAAGGAGTCAACCCACACTGGTGTGGATGGTGTGAGCTCCTCTGCAAACACCCTTGGCTCTGCAGCAGGACAGCAAGCTGGTGGCTTGCTGGACCTCGCACACCCATGAGCAAGACAGGGAGGCAACAGCACCCTGCTGCCTTCTTTGTCCTGCGTGGCCTAATAACAGCACTTTGCTAGCTGGGCTGCTTCATGAGATCTGTAGGTTCCTGCAAATTTCAAGCATAACAACCATCAGGGTGTGGCCATCTATATCATTACTTGCAGCAAGAAATCCCTATGAGAAAATACCATGGGGAGAAGCTGGCAACTTGTATGGATGGTAGTCTTGTGTGCCCAGAGAAACTCCACCACCCAAAGAAGTACATTAAAAATGCTCTGCTGCAGGTCTTCTCTCTCCCTGACACAGAGGGACAGCCTCTTGTCTCTCTGTGGACTGAATGTATTCTGTACTGGAGGTCACAAGGACTACTGCCGCAGCTCAGAGGACAGGTGAATGGAAGGCAGGTGGGACAGCCTGATCTTTCACTGATATGAGAGAAAACAGCACTGCTCAAGTGCCTGGTGCTCTGCAGTGATTCCCTCTGTACCTCCACAGACCGGTCCAACACATCTTTTAAAAATGTACCACTGCCTGTCAGCAACTGTTCTTTTGGAGGAAAAAGGAGCCAGGTGGGGTGGACTGATTAAAAAACAATCACTAGCATATCAGCAGTCCGCATGCAGCTCTAACCTGTACCCTACCCAGCCTCAGCTCTGCTGTCTCGCTGTATCTTGTAAATCTGACACTCTTTAATTTCCTGCTGATGTAATCACTTGGTCTGCCAACAATTTTTCTTATTTCTACCAAAACACTAGTAACTGAATATTTAATTCCTGTTGCTGTTGTCCTCCACTGAAGCAGACTGGAAGTTATATTTATAACATTTTAATGCTATAACTGGAGTCCGTACGAACTATTTTTCAAGTTTTTAACACTTTCACGTGAAAAGTTAAGCGACCTTTCTGTGCTTGTATGCTAAAATACAACTGCGTGTTCAACCTAGTTTTTCAAGGACCTCCACCCATTCAGGCTCCTGCCTGGATCTGCTCAGGGACTGAATCAGGAATGTGAAGTAAAAGGAGATCTTTGGCTACTTTACGGTTGCAGAAATGGGGAGGTAGGTGACAAGCAAGGGCAGTTCTCAGCCCTGCCACATTAATGTTGCCCAGCACTTCCCAGCTACTGCGACAGGATTCCCAGCATGAAAGTGGGACTGGCTGGTTGGGGAAGGTGCTCACACAATATTTTTCATCAGCTTTCCTGCCAGAGTGAAGATGCACCCTTCAGTTCTGGCCTGTCTGATTTGAGACACTGCGGTCCCAATTCCAGAAGCGCTGAGTGCTCAGGATAGGAAAATTATGCTTGAATATAGGAAGTTCTCAATAACGCTAAGTATACTGCAAAATCAGGCTCATGACAAATCAAAGTGGACCCTCAAAATCAGTGGCCCATTCATTCTTTTGCACCTGAACTTCTTGGTTTGTCAAATGCGAGTAATAATGCTCCTTCATCTGAAAAATGACTGCACTAATACATCTGTGAAATTCAAATAGGGGGAATTATTAATTCCGTTTGGAGGAGAGGTTAGACAGTGCACAGCGAGCAGGGCACGGGGCCACGCATTTCAACAAAAGAAGAAAACAAACAACTGAATAGTTGCTTATCAAAGAAGGACCATCTACATCTGCACTGAATGAAGCAGGAACAAATAAACATGTGAGCATGTAATTAACTGCTGTACTGTAGAGCAGACGCATGAGGACATTTCCCAACTTCTGAGAGCCTGACTTTGCAGCCCAGTTAAGCAATTTTGGGGTGGGTGTAGCGGTGGGGGAAGCTGCAGTGGAATGAGATGGGAAAACCTGGGGCAGAGGCACAGGCAGGCATGAAGCCCCTGGGGCAAGCGCAAGGCCGTACGCTTGGGGCTCAGCGTGCAGGCAGGGCAGGCAGCACTGGGGAGATGCACAGCCATAGCCCACCGCACTGCTAATGCCAGCCCAACCCACGTTTCCCCCCACTCCTCCTCCCTTTGGTAACAGCACAGCGCTGTGCAAGGCTGTGGGAGGCGGAGGGCCCCCCACTGTGATGACCCCCCTTATTTTACAACTCCCCTGGGCTCATCGCAGGGTCTGTGTGCCCGGGCTCAGCTCCAGCTACCCCACAACCTCACTCACTCGCTCCTTTCCCTCTTCCCTGATTTCACATTTCCCTAGGCAGAGCCGGTGCCCTGTGTACTGTCAGGTAGTTACCCCTACCCTGGCTATTTTCAGCACCCGGGCTTTGTGCAAGTGTGGGCTGGGGCACGGGCAGGGCTGGGGCACCAGCCGCGGCGCAGGGCCCGGCAGAGGGAGCTACCATCGCTGCTGGCGCTGGCACTCCTCTTCAGTTATGCAAAAGCAGCACTTTTAATTTTGCTGGAAAATTTCCGGCAGCAGCGGTTGGTTTTGAGAAAAGGGAGAGAGTGCGTGTGAAGGCAGCAGCGAGCAAGCACAGGCCCTGGTGGTCCTTCCACTCGTCCTCGGTATTTAACGTGGGCTGACTTTGAGGAATGTATTGTGCTTGGTCTCTCTACCCACTCCACTGTGTTTTCACCCCAGGACGCTCCCTTGAAGAGCCCATGTCCTGACCCTAAAACTGGGCTGGGGGAGCTGGCCTAGGCTGCCCACGACATCTCTATCTGGTCCCCTGAGAACATCCCCAGCCAGGAGGTCCGCTGCAGTGCTGCGATTTCAAGATTGGAGCCTGTGTCAATACTGGACCCCCTTAAAGTGGTTTCTTGGCACTGCTAACTACAGACACCTGAATATGAACATTTTACAGAGTATGACATTCGCTTCCCAGGGCGAGCACATAGCTCTCCTTCACTGCAAAATAAATGACCCTTGCATTTAGTTAAACTTTGTCTGAATTTAGATTAAAATTACCTCAAATCCTGAGTCTGCCACTCCAAGACCTTTATCCAAATGTGGGTTTGCTTCCTTGTCCTTTCACATCACAAAGACACTAAACCAAGGACTTCCTTACAACTGAAATGCTGAACTGCTTTTTATACTGTTTACAGAGAATATGGAAAGGATAAACAATGCTTGTAACAATGGATATTGTTCAAAGATGGAGGGCTTCTTTTGAAAAGATCTAATTTATTTTTCATCACTTAGGTGGTTTGATTAACTTTGGTGAAATTTACTGCATTTGGCTAATGATGGCAGGCTGTTTTTATGGCCCTTGAGCAATTGCTTTCACTTTCTGGTTCTCAGGCACAACTCTCCCTGGGCTCACAAAGCCCTTTTACAACAACAATAAAACCTGAATTAAAACATAAAGAATATTTTATTTCTTCACCGCTTTTTAAAATACGTTTTGAAATTTGGACCTAACACAATCTGACAGTTTGGATAGGTGGATTAATACTGAAAATGCCCATCAGCCGTATTCTTTATAGCCTTATATAGATATTTTAGATGTAAAGCTCATAGTCGAAATGAGTATGGCAGCAAGAATGAGAAACCTCAAAGAGGAAGAGAAGAAAGGGCTTTTTTTGTTGAGTGGTGGCAGGATTTTTTCCTGATTGGAAAGCAAGCTTGAAAAATATATATAATAAAATGATTGGAATTATTATCAGTTCGGTGTTATGGTCTTTGAATTTTATAGCTACTTTTTTAACACTTAATTGCTTAGATCCCTTCTAATCTGCTTGCATACTCACCTTATATTTGTTAGGGAACATGGGATTACTTGGTTTAAGCATTTGTCCTGAACTTTCACAGAACCACTACAGTAAAAATGGAAATCCCCCATTAAGGAAAACCTGTCTTGAAACTAACAGATGGGTACATAAACTTATTAATTTGTTGAGAATATAGTTATATATATAGTTATATAGGGTAGGCAATAATTAAAGGTAACCATAACGCTGATGCTTGGATCTACAAGGGCAGCTTTTAGGCACCATTTAGGAATTGTATTTGAGAACAAAATGCCACAAAAGGAAAATACAGCTTGACATTTATAAACTGAATTGATTTTCATGTAAAAGGAGGAGTAATTTTCCTCATCCTTAACTGCTGAGTCAGTATTCCAAGATTTTTCAACTGTGCCATCTTATGTCTCCCAAACTATCTTCTGCCATGCAGAGTTTCAGTGAGGGTTGCTTATTCTTTCCTTTCTATAATTTTTCTTTTGTAAATGGAACAGTTTTGTGGCTAGGCAGGGGAAAAAAGTCAACAGCCCTCCACAAGTGACAGGACTCTGCAGAGCACGTTTCTGACCCACTAGAATGCTCACTCTAAATTAACATAACTGCCTGACATTGAGGGGCTTTTTTACTTTTAAAACCAATCTCCATTGGAAGAACCTTAGAAATGTTTAAGGCCCCACTCCTACAATTAATTCCCTGTGGGTGGACCTTTGTGGCGCTGGGAGTCACCATGGGCCAACAGATCTAAATTTCTAATTGCTGTACAGTAATATAGACTGCAAAGGGCCTCCCAGGATCATCAAGTCCTGGCCCCAGGTGCCATGTCAAATAAGCTTTTTTCTGTAAATTTCCAGGTTATTTTTTAAGGTGGAATGGGTCTATTTGCCCCCACTACTATGAGGCTTTCTGGCCTGGTTCTGGGTTGGGAGGGAGTAAGGGGTTTTATTTGTGGTTTGTTTTTTTTAAATAATAAAATGCTGCAAATCCGTTTGATCAAAATAATACTTTATGTGATTTCCTGTAAAAAATCGGAAGTGTAATGAACATATATCTATTTTCTTTTGGAAGAGATGTGAGAACTCTTACACAGCTCTCACGTAGCAGCATATACATATATTCATTTCTGAGGTCAGCAAAGGCACAAAGGTGTACAGGAGATGCTGCAATCACAGCACATGCCTACATGAGTCCACATGCACATTGTGCAAAACACACCTCTTGCCTGGCTTGCTGATTTTGTTATTTAAAAAGTAATAGAATCCCATCCTTTCTATCCTGTGCAAATCATATCTGCAATAAAATGTTGCACCAACATGAAGACAGGTGTACAAAACCACAGGCAGAATTAATATTTTCTTCAACAGCACTAAATAAGGGTTGGGGTTGGCTCTCATCTCCAAGAAGGACTTTTGGTGCTTGCTGGAAAAGTCTGAGTATTGGGGATGGGGAAGGCTGGCAGGAGGCAGTGCCCCTCAGAGCTGTCCCTGCAGACAGTGTGCACCAGCACCTCTGCCCAGAGCCTCTCCTGTAAGTACCCTTCTGAACTTGCCCTGGGACTGGTCACACTGCCTTGGTTTTTTTTTCTATGCCCTTGTTTAAGATCCAAATAATAAAATTTACTTAATTTGATCGAAACAATGCTTTCTCTTCTCCTCACTCCCCTTTCTCTTGCAGCGCAGTGACACACTGCCCACAGGGGCTCATCCCATGGCTCCCCACAGTGCCTGCCTGTCCGGTCCAGGCTGTCCCCACGCAGCCCTCACACTGCGCTTGCAGCATGGGTGTGAAGAATGATCTAAATTGGGATTAATGCATGGCTGGGAATTCACTGTTCTTTGGGTCTCATTTTTGCAATGTAACAGCACGCAAGTAACTTTTTAAAAACAAGTCTGGGTAGTTTGATGCTCTTTCTTCTCTAGTAAACCTCCTGCATAAATGCTATGCATTTAGAAGATAGGTTTCTCAGCAGTATGCTTGCAAGCTGGGACAAGTTCCGGTGGGCCTCGCTGCACCGTCAGGAATTCCAAATAATATTAATTTACTCAAAAAAATGCTTTACAGTATTTATGGGGCAGTCCTGAGTAACTGTGTTTCTATTCAGGCCTCCACACTTTCTCTGCAATGCAAGTGGATGTGTTGAATACCCATGAGCCTGCACCTGCCTGAAAAACGAGAGCCCCAACACATCCCCAAGCCGCCGGCCCACACATTGTGCATGAGCGCAACCGACTGAGCTGCACCACCACAGTGGAGCAGGACCCACGGCTCCATCTCCTGCCAAAGCAGCATCTTCTCCTCATTTTTGGTCTGTCAGTCATGTTGTAAATATATTCACCTCACTCAGCTGGTTGCACGTTGCAGACCCCGGTGTTGTGATAGGCAACCACACGGTGTCTGTTAAGAGCGTACTTGGTTTGAGGGAGATTTTTCTTAGAGGGGAAGACATAAAAGTGACTTAGTTGCTGAACTCTTGTTCACTCTTTTTTATGTAAAGTCACACAGATTCATAGAGGCTCTACACCGTATAAGCCCATGGGTTCTGCAATTAATTTTGAACTATAAAAACCTACGGAAAAAGGATTATTAGGTGGTATACTGGCAAAACAGCAAATCCAAATACACTGAAATGCCATTTCATTCACATACAGCACAGTAACACTGAGCATTACATGGCCACATCCTGCTTTCCCAATAACCTCAAGGCACGGACATAGCATCCTGGTGTGAAGCAATCTGGATATGGCAGAGCCCATAAATCAGCAGGACACATTACATGGGGTCAGCAAGCCAAGGACTCTGAAAACTGTGTATTGATAAAGCTGCCTGATGAGAAAACCTGGATGTTGTGTTTCTGGTTTGTAAATACGAACCACTGTCTGGATGTACTCGGGGCTGGGGATGAAGAAGGTGTTCCAGCTGTGGATTAGTCTGGAGGACATTAAGATGAAGCTTTAGCCCACTAGAACCAGGATTACCAGGAGAGCACGGGAATCAGGACCACGGGATCCCAGGGAAACCATTCAGTATATTATCTAACAGTCAGGTAAATGCTGAGATAACTGTACCTGCTACCAAACATTTCCTCCCTCAAAGTTAATTCAACTTGGCAAAACATGACATTTAGCAAACCCACCCCCTGTCACATATTTAGTATATGAATAGCTAAGATATGGTATATTTTCACTGGGATGTTTCTCCGCCAGAAGCATTCCTCTGTTGTAAGGTTTCTGGGCTATGACTCCAATCTCCATTATGCAGGGTAAACACCCTGTGGATAACACCTCTGGCCAGAGCCTGTAAATGCTATGGTTTCCAGTACTGAATTATAAAGAGCAAGTGATAGCCTCTCTCTGCTCCAAGCTACTGTATTTTACCAGGAATATGAACAAGAATGGCCTGTCTGTATCACCCATTCATGACAGTATTTGCTTTTCAGAAATTATCTCAGTAAAAATTCTCAGGTTCGAGCTGAAAGAAGCTATTTTGATTTATTTCCGATGCAGTAGAAACAGTGCTAGGCTACTAACAAATGTTCATGGTAAATATATGATGTTTAACATCAAAGTTCAAGGCTAACTGGAGTAAATGAAAAATTACAGCCAACTTCGTAAACTACGCTTGCAGGTACAGTATGCCAACAAAGAACCAAACCAAAACCAAAACCTTCCTAAAAAAAAAAAATCCAAAAAAATTCCAAACCTTGGACTGGACCTTAAGACACAATTAAAGATCAAGGAAGACTGAATGATTGGATGTTTAGATAGGTACCCTCAATTAAAAAAAAAGTGATACAGTTAAATGGGACATGCTTGGGAGGTATGCTAATCAGTGACAATCCTGATACTCGGAGGCTATCCTAATAATATGCATAGTTTCTATACAAGTCCTTAATTTTGTTTCTGTTAGGAAACAGATTAGGCTTTGACTTAAACTTTAAGTACTGAATTATTGCCAAAACCACGATGCAATTTAGTAAAACTGCTAAACTATGTCAACAGTGAGACAGGCACCATAGCAAACCACACCTGCTTTCAGAGAGGCCTCTCACTTCTGCAAATGGGAAAAAAGAGGGCAAGAAAGGAAAATACAGTACTACAGTGAAAGGAATAATACACAGAGCAGTGGTGAATGCAGAAACACCGGGTGTATTCCATCAGTCTTAACCCTGGAAAGCATCCTCCGAGGGTGGGGAGCAACAGAGAAAAGCTGAAGATTTGCGGACACGAGGGCAACACTTACTGATTCGGGATCCCTCTGCTGTTCAAGGAAAGCTGAAAACTCCACCAGCCTGAGCTTGGTCGTACCAATCGATCGGCCCTGCCATGCAGGGACAGAGGGAGCTGGAGCTGACGTAGGCTCAAATCCTAAAATAAAGGAACCATTTTCATGAAGAAGTTGCTAATTCCTCAGTTAATATTTTCTGCATTAAATATAATCAGGAATTATGCATGTAGCCCTTGAATGTTTATATTAATTTTAGCAAATAATGAATTCAGAATGAGTTAAAATTGGAAAAACACAGAAAAATATGTGGAAAAAGAGGTCCCAACCCAGCAAGCTAATAATGTTGCAAATAAAAGATCTACCACTTTGCTTCCTTGGGGCTGTAACTCACTGTAGAATTTTTGTTTAAAATATATACCAGATTATACAGATTTATAGAGACTTCATGTAGACTTACAGCTGACCTTTCCTCAGAAACTGGCAGCAAGACTTACAGGAGATATTACTGCCTTGGGAGTCAAGAGGACTGGCCTCCATTTCTGGCTCCTAATGTGCCACATGTTACAAGTAAATCACCTCTCTTTTTGCCTATTTCTTCTGCACTCGCAATTCCCCTCTCCTATTTAGAGTATAAGGTTTCCAAAGCCGGGACTTTCTCTTACTACGTATTTGCACATTGGGTCTTTGACTTCTTTTGGAGCTTTTAGGCAGCATTATATTACAGATAATAATAAATAATTACTGTAGAGAGCTGAATCATACCCTAAAAAGAAAAAGAAGGTTTTAAATTGATAATAAAGAGGCAATGACATGATCTAGAGAGAGAAGGGATGTTAACTACCATCTCTAATTCACCTCAAGAGAAAAAAATAAATGCTATCTCTTGCTCCTTATCATGGAAAATTAGATGAGAAGGAAACAAAACAGTAAAGAAAGAAGGGAAAGGCAGCAGCTCAAAGGCAAAACTGATCTTGGGAGAGATGCAGGCACAAGGAAGGCAGGGGAGAGACACCAAAGGTTAGAAAACAGAGATAATCCTGAACTAGGTTGAGAACCAGGGAGAGGTCACAGGTAGCATGTGTCCCCATCCTGTAATGGGAGTGTGGTATCTGACTCCAACCGTCAAATTTAGGCAATGAATGTATGAGGCTTGTATGAAATAAGAGAATTACAAACATGACTGGTTAGACATGAACAGGAAATCTAATGAAGCAAAAACTCATGCATGAGTTTTGACTCATTTAGAAATGCTAATAATCCTATTCTGAGAGAAAACATGGAAGAATAAAACAAAACAATTCAAAATGTCTGCCTTGGAAAATAATGTTATAAATTAGGAATATCATGAAAAAGGAAATAATCAGGGATGCAGAAAGGTAACCTTAGTTTTAAACATTAAAGAGCAGCAAGTTAGAAAAACATTAAAATTGGGTAAGGGTCAGACAACTGCAGTTCAGAGTCAGAAGTGTGGTGTCATTTGGCAAGGGAGACATAAAGTTAGTTATCATTTGCAAAGAAATAATGATCTTTCCTGAAATTAGTCAAGAAAGCAACTTAGGAAAAGGAGTAGGGAAGTAGCCATGAGAAGGGCTTGATCAATTTGAGCAATGGACATCAGAATAAACATTAGGTACTTATCAAAGTGGTACCAGGCAGAGCAGGACCTTCAGAAGGGGAAGAGGTATCAACAACCAGATACACAGAGATGTTTTATACCTAACACTAAACATATATGGCTTTGGAAGAGTTTTTAGACTCAGATTAAATAAATTAAGGCATATTCTTGTTATGGATGGAAAGGAGATTTAGCTATTATGAAAGAAACATGCATCCTATCACTCATTTTTTACTAAACATTTTCCTACAATTTGGAACGCTGACTGGAGATTACATATCACAACTCCTTGCATATGTATTTGTGCGTCCTACCTAAAATGTAAAAAAAACCCCAAACCCAATTATTTTCCCTCATATAAAATCAGGTAACAGGACATTGGGACAGGTGTTTGGTTTGGCTACAGGGAATGTTAGATATGGAGTAGTGGCTCTGTCCATCTCCGGAATTAATACATCACATTCAGTACACAATTCAAGTCTTTTAAAAATACAGTATAAACGGAAGAATTACCTGAAATGGGAGCTGTGACTGATGGCTGTATAGGATAGGCCTGCTGAACAAATGGCTTTACACTAGAAAAAGAGTTACACAAAAATCATACACCATGCCATCCACAGTAAATACCATTAGAGTCTCATAGTATAAGAAAATACATAGTTAATGACCTTCACCCACCAACATGTCTCTTCCTTGCATAGCATATTTAACAGACAGACAGTAAAGAGGTAATAGAGAGAGGGGGGATGAGAATTACACCCAACAACTTAAAGCGAGTTGCAAGTGTCGCAGCAGACATGGATGGTGATTGTTTTGACTCCCAATAAATCCAGAGGACACTGAACTACAGGGGCACAAAAAATCCCATGGACCTCAAGGGAATAAGGTGGGAGAAGCTAAAAAATAAGGCTGGGAAACATTGATCCAGAGACCACAGCAGGGCTGAAAATGTAACACCTGACAGAGGGTCAAAGGCTTCCTTCTCCATATGGCGCTGTTGCTACGATGGTGCCGAAGGGCAGCAACCCCACTGACCACTAATGGGCCTCATACAGGCATCTCCTGCCCCGCAGGAAAACACGTCCCCCTTGCCTCCAGTATTGCTCATATATTTTAAAGAGGATGGATGTATTTGTGCTGGAAACTTATTCACAGGCAAAATCTTACCAGCTGCTTCCCTGGCATTACCATTGCCTCTCACCATGCAATGGGAGAAAAAGGAGTGTGCCCATTAGGTACTCAGCTTCAGCTCTGAGGTCTGGGGTCCCTTATAACTTTTTGAATGTGAGTTTACATCATGTAAAGGCTCTTCCTTTCCCTACAGCTATCTTTTCCTCCTTTTTAGAAAAAAATGCAAGTTCTTGCCTCATGGATACCGTCTGGCAGCAAAGTGCACAAGCCAGCCCCACACTGCATATAGAAGCATATTTTGATTTTCAGACTTACTCTTGCGAGGATCCAGGCTGCCCCGTTTGAATCATGCCCGGCCAAAACTGAAAGAAGAAAAACAAACAAACAGACCCAGAATTGTTTTCTTTGCTGAAAGATTTTGGATATTTCTGAACAAGCATGATTCCTTTTGCAAACACAGGCAAAAGCATTAATCCATTCATTCAGCCTTAGTTTTCTACTGAACGTTGTTAGAGAATACAGGGATTTTTTTGGGGACTCAACTAACAACTTACCCCAGGTGCCCCAGGAAATGTAGGACGGGGAATTCCTGGCAGGCCCAGCTTGTTGTGAATAGCAGTAGCTGAGACTATCTGAGCTGATGACATTGCTGCCATGTGCTGGAGTGCTTTGTCCTTTGCTGTCTGATCCTTTAATATGACAATTACACGGAGTCTTAAAACATTTGGCACAACAAATGATGTTAAATAACTGCAGCTACAAGCACATAACTAAAAACTTAAAAAGCCACACAGAAAATGCAAAAATAGCAAACCATGCAGGAAGAAAAAAAAATACAGCATGGAGGCTAACACTCAAACTACCTCAAGGCAAAACCTCCTCTCAGACATGCATGGTAGACCTGAATTCTCACAGTCTGCTCTGCCAACACACAGGAAGCTCTGGGAGAGCAAACTACTGCCCGCTTGTTTATCTGGGCAAATTCTGCTGATTTTTAAATCAGGCTGAACTAAACATGGTCTGCTGCTAAGGCTCTGCCTGCAGGACAGGGAGCACTGAGATTTGAGCTCTATCATTTAGATCTAAGAGAAGTTTGCCTTTCATATTACACTGTAAAATGAGAACACAGAACTGCGACTGACTCGCAAACAATGACAGGTTTCTCTTCATGCTAACAGGTTTAGAAACATTTTAAATTCTGGTTTATGACAAGTATTTTAAAAGTTAGATAACAAAAATGTAAACAACATTTTAAACTTCCAATTGTGGTATTTTACTGATTTACAGTGTTCCCAAAGAAAACAATCAGCCATAAAATTTCTGCTGTTTTCAAGCACACAGAAACAAGTTTAGGAAAAGATGGGTTATTACTAATTACTTGTATTAGAGCAGCGCTTGGAGTCCTAGTCGCTGCCAATCATATATGATCACAGAATAGAAAAGGAAAGCCTCTTAATGCAACAGAATTAACTAAGTGGATATCTTAGGTCAGGTAAAATAAGTAAACAACAGACTGTTACTATCTGGTAAAGTGGGGTTCCTCATCCAGAAGTACTGTATTAATAGGTGCTAATATTTAGGTACGTGACTTAGAATGAAGGAACACAAGCAGTATTAAGCAAGGATTTTGGTTGGGTTTTTTTTCTGGTTTTATTTTACAAGCAAAGTAGCAAGCATGCTGGCAGGAGATGCATGCTCTTATATATGATACATGACTTTGCACATATGCTCCCTCTAAAGCTTGTATATAGTAGTACTATAGGTGAGCAGTTTCTTCCTTTGAATAGCTCCTTTAGAAACAGCACAGGCTGAAAGTACAGGAAAAGCTAGCCAAAAATTCTGCCAAGCACAGCTAAGGTACATAATACTTGGTTTAGTTAAAATACTTACCATGCTTGTTACCTGGATACAACAACAAACAGTTTATTAAAATGCTTGTGTAGAATAGCAGATTCTTAGCAAAATATGAACAAAATATTAAGAGACAAAGGAAGAGCAGTTTGCTCAACATTAAATATCAGGTTTAAACAAATGTATTATTTTCACCTAGGGACTGATTCATTAAAAGGAAGAAAAAAAGGATAAAAAACTAACAACAAAAACCGGGTGGAAGATAAACCCTGCCTCCCTGCATGAAAGCTGCAGGTACTGAATGAAGGGGTTTATTGCTGAGCTTGTTTCCCTGAGCTGTGCAAGGAGCCCCTGCGGGTGCCTCTGTGGCCTGCAGCCCGGGAGAGCACCAGGTGGAGCAGGGGAGTAGCTGCTCCAGCAGCATCCCCCCTCTGCACCTCGCAGGAGGTGCAGAGTCTGAAGTGGGTGAGGGTCTGAAGTGCAAATCGCTGCGGTGCTCCTGCAGAGGCATTAGCACCTGCGGGCTCACCTGCACTGCCTCCCGCTCAGCGGCGCCGGGGGCTGCTTTCTGATCTGTCCAAGCCTCAGGACAGTGCATCCACAGAGCAGCTTACGGAGGCGGGGGGACATGCTATCCATCAGCGTGTGAACAAACGTGGTCGTTTCTCCAACTTGTAGCTTTCCCATATAACCACGACCAGTTCACTGGGTAAGAGCTAGAAGTCAGCTCTGGCTGTGCCAGCTACTGGCACTCACCTCTCCCTGCCCCAGGGTAGGAGGGTGTGCAACAGGAGGTTTGCACACAGCATGTTTTACTGGCTGCCTTTGGATGTCTGCAGACCTCTGGGCTAAAAAATGCTTTGTTGGTTGTTAAGAGGTGGCACTTCCCTGAGATTCACGCAGCTCTCCAGAAAGCCAACCCCTCTACCCTCCTGCACAGTAAGAAGGACCTTCCATCATGAAAACATGAAAATGAGATGTCCTTAAGCAATATGGAGATGCCAGCCCCACCAGACTTTTCTGTTCCTTTTCCCTCCTTTTTTTGCTAGGTGAGCTGGCTTGGAAATGACAAACCATGCGTCACCTGCAGTCAGCTGAAACATAACAGAAGAAAACGGACAGTGGATCCATGTCTTGTGTGTGAAATGTGTGTTTCAAGAGATGGGTGCCTCTGGGTCCTAGTAACTTCCAAAACTATGTGACCACTACTTTTGTGACTTCCTTACTCTCCAGAACTGCTGCGGCACTACAGCCTCCTCTCCTGCACTGCTTCCTGGCTGCCACCAGCCATGCCAGTGCCACCACATGAAGGTGCAGCCAGTGCCTGTGCTCCTGCCAAGTTCCCAAACTCATACTATTCTGCTGCTACAGTGGCCTTACTCTTAGGTGGATCTAAACTAAAGGAGAATTTTAAAGTATAAGCTTTGTTAGGGTTATAAAAGTCCACACCTGGAAGTTGCATGAGCCCAGGGCAAGTTATAGATCTATGACATAGTTCATCTTGCCTCACTTTAGCCAAGTGAATTGTCCAGTCTAAGGCAAACAGCTAACCTCCTGCTATTGTTAGTGCAGTAAGCACCTACAATGTGTTTCTTCCTTACCAGGCATCAAAACCAACCAGACTACATTACTCTCTGTAATGTTATCACTGTCCAAGGACTAGAATAGGAGCCAGGACACCCAGCTTCTACATGGCAACAGCTATGGCAGGTAAACCCCACAATAACAGACGAACTAAAGAAAAATTTTTGAAAACTTACACTTCCTACAAGACCTTCTGTCCACAGAAGGAGGAACACTTAGACTGTCCCGTGTAGCTCTTAGCTGCCATTAGCAGTGAGTGCAATGATCCTTAATTTTAGAAACAGCGACAGGGATTTTTGGAGGGAGAAAACATCTTTCATTTCATGACATGAGAAGGGATGTGCCTTCCATCTTGCAAGTTGCTGCTTTTCTCCCCAGAATGTTTTACATTTTGTGGAGGCCATTCATCTCATCCTCTTTGACTTATTACATTTTCAGGAGAATGGAGAGAAAGCAAAAATATATAGGATGATAGCTTAGAAATACAGCCCTTGCAATAGAGCTAGTCTTGAAGAGTTTCAATGACTCCTACAGAGTTTCACAACGGTGACCAAACTGCCAGCTCCACTGGACATCATCTGACTCAGGCCAACACACATCAACTTTTGTAGGCTTAGGAACATCTGCATAGTTGGAAGATCAGTTTTTCTCAAAGTAACTGTAACTTCAAGTCAACCATTACAGAAATAAAATTCAAAATGAAATATGAATACATAAGAGGTCCTGACTGCCATGGGCAAAAAAGCACCTCCAGCTCCAGGAAGGTTTTGGAGAGCTGCAAGGTGGTGGCCTATGCTTGTATAATCAGGCAGCCTTCGCAGTCTTCAAAAACAAATGGAAAAATGACATTTTAAAGCTGTTTATTTAAATTTAAATATTAGCTTGTCTGCCACTTAAAAAAGAAAGTATATGTTCTTTTTTTTTTTTCCTGAGAGTGCTCATAACCAGGAGGGAATGAGTCTTTCTACCTATCACTGCAACGTGGCCGCTTCTGGGATGAAAGTTGGTAACTGATTAATAACACACAATGGTATTACATCACAGTTTAGGCAGCAAGAGAAGTAATATATCCAATTAAAACGGCAGGGGTAATTTATACAGGCAGATTACAGTAATTACCCAGGTTGGAATTTGGCCAGGACAAATGGGTTAACACCCCTACTCTAAACAGGAACGTTGTGGGATTTTTAATGACCGCAAATAGTTAAGACTGTGATTTCCTATCATGTCCAAGACAGAAAGGGTTTGGTTTTGCTCTCACTTGTGCTGCTGTATAAAGCTGGAATAAATCCTTTCAGGTCAATGAGGTTTACACTGATGTATGTAAAATAAAAGTTCGGCCCAGTGTGCTGCAGAGTCCTGTGCTGAGGTTCGTCAGAAGCTCAGAGGGACAGTATCTCGTACTGAATCATTACATCCTGCTGGAGCTTAAGGTATTCTTTGGATAGGTCCCATCTGGCCCTGACCTGGCTTGACCCTACTTAATTTATGAGCTCTGATGGGATTGCTGCTGCCCAGGAATGACACTGTAGTAAGTAACAGACTGCACTCTTAAGACTGCTGCCTTCCTCTCCCTTTATGTGCGGTACGTAATTAGTAATGAATGTTACTGAGGTGGATTTAGAGTACAATCAGTGGAAATCTGGTCTAGTTCCACCAAACCCCTAAAATGTCATCACTGTAATGGAGATCAGGATCTGCCTCATGTTTTAGCCGACTGCTTCTGGCTGCAGTTGCAAACACTTTTTTTGAACACGTAAGCACTATAGAATCTAATGCAAGGAGACTATAACTTTTAATGAATCAGGCCCTTGAGGTTTACTTTTCACCCATTAATTTTGGAATGTAAAATACATAGTTAAATTAGATAATAATAATTCCCCAGTATCATCCAATTATAAGCTTAATATCTATAAAAGCCCCACATGAAACAAGAGTTCTACATGACAAGCTCAAAAGGATTTGTGCTTGACTTTCTTTTAATCCAACATAAACAGAAGAATAATTCAATCAATCAGTTCAAATGAGTTCTACAGCAAAAAATAAGAACTGTTATCCTAGAATGATAAATGGGGCTTTGAACACCATGTTATCTATGACTTTGGGGAAAAAAAATCTAAGACAGTATGAGGAAAAGTAAGCACAACAGAACACCGTATTAATTCAAGAAGCCCTCAAATCTGTACCAATATTTAAAATACAAAACTGTAAGGAAGAAAAAATAACATAAGAAACAACAATTTGCTCACAAAATGGATATTACAGTAACACTAATGTAAAATAGACTCTTAATAAGCAATTTTGCAGATGTTATTTCTGCTCAGATCTCATATTGATTCAAATAACCTTTGCAATAATTAGCTGTAGCTCAAAAAAAGATAAACAAATCATGAAAATATACAATTGTTCTGGACAAAAGATAAGAGAGCACTTCAGTGTTTCTAGCCCTGATCTCCAATTTGCTTATTATTAGAGAAGACAGGAGTAAATACAAAAGCTGGCTATTTCAGCCAGGCAATAGCTAATGCCAAGAAGAGAATGCGCATTCAAAGCTGTCCCAACTTGCTGCCTAATGAGTAGCAATTAATCCATCTTATTGTATTTCAAAATGCTGAAGACTCCATTCACATCAAAGGGAATTTTTCAAGGCTTTTATCATTGTTCATTTAAAAAGTATAGAGCTATCTTTAGCATTTTATAATTGACAACAATATTTTCTTTTTATCCCTCAATGTGGAATGTAGAATAATGGATTTTAAAACATGTAATACATGTGAACTGTAGGCATTTTAATGTTTCTTTTTGTGCCTGTCTAATTAATCTTGCAGTATGAAAAAATATTTGAAACGAAAGTCTAATTTAGACATATATCCTGCTGTGAAGACCTTTACTCTATTTATGCACAACTTCCAATCCATCTTTTCTCCTGAATGGACAGAAGTGACTTTGGCTCCCGGTCAATGCAAAGGTGGGAAATCCTGCAACCTAACACTATGGGCTGGTGTATCTGACACGGAAATACAACATTAGAGTGTGAAAATTCTGCTTTGCCTCCTCCAGTCCTTGCATGAGAGGAAATGCCATGAAGAGGAGCTGCCTTTCAGATCTGTCTCAAAGGACAGCTTTATCTCAGCCTCTCTTTCCATTTTCATGAGATGAAATTTCTCTAACTTCAGGAAGATTTTAATAAACTCAGAAAATTAAGATTAAAGTCTCCAAAATAGGAGTATTTTCCTGCTGTAAAAAGAATTAAAATGTACAACATCCCTGGAAGGGCTGATGAGACATTCTCTACCAGTCATCTTGAAATGCAGCAATAGCATTTACGCACAAAATATCTTTTTCTTGCAGTCTAAGGATCCTCTGTTCAGAGTGACTGTAGGAACTTATCATCAAAGAAAAGGGACTTTGCTGAACCAAGCAGACTTTATGGCCTGCAGGTGAGATTTCAATCTGTTAGGTAAGCTTCAGTAATACTCTATCCAATGCCATGGGGGCAGATAGCTCTAAAATCCTTCCATCCATTTGGATATTTGCAGAAGACAAACACAGGAAGATTCACCCAAGTCGTCTCCTTGCTACGAGCAGGATTCAGACCAAAGCAAGATCTCTTGGTATAAAATAAACTCAGCAGGCACTTGGGGAACAAGGGTTATTTGTTATACCCTTCGTCAAAGTAAGAGACCAGGAACTGAGGTCAATGGGACAGATTGGCCACATCTTGAAAGATCGATAAGAAATGGCATTATGAAGAAAACTGCTAGCAATGGATGTCAGCTGGGGGACAAGCACCTCTGTGCTGTGCCCCTGCAGTCCTCAAGTGCCTGCCTTTATTTCAGCTAAAGCAGTGCTGACACACAGGGAATGACCAGCTTCTCTGCTATACCCTGCCTGTGTATGTGTGGGAGGTGTGCAGAGGGGATGTCTGGTGGCAAGAGGAAGAAACATGGGAGATGGAGATGCCCTCAGGTCAGAGCTGGCTGAACTTGTAGCTATGGACTGGCATGAAGGATCTCTGCATTATTCCACAGAGTGCTTGCCTGTCATGCTGTAGGTAGGAAACTTGACATCAGATGCATGCATTTTTCTTTTTAAGTAGTAAGTGCTCCCCTGGATGCCACCAGTCACAGGTTTTACGGAGTAATTGCAGGACCCAGCTCATTGACAAAAGGGCAAGACTGGCCTGAGTCAGAAGCAGTGCTTCCATTGGCTATCGCCTTCTTTGTCACCCTTCACTGGTAAATGTGGGGAGCACCCACTCCAGGAGAACAAGAGCCCATTATCTGCCTGAAGAGGTTGATTGGGAAGTCCAGGTTGCTGCCAAAATGGTCCCCATTGAAACAACGGGCACTTGTAGATGCCAAAACGTATTCATAGATGGTTCAATACAGGAATAATACAAAAAACAGGCAGTAGTGCTAACAAAATGTCTGGAGCAGCAAGGTTCCTTCTCGGGTCCAAAACCAGTGGTTTCTCCCACTTCTAGGGAGTAATTGCAGCTGCCTGGCAGAAAAAGTGAGGACTGTCTTTCTAATAAAGAAAGCTCCCTCATGGCACCTTCTTGCATCAAAGTTTCATCTCTTCCATGTGAGGAGAGAAAGGTCTGCCAGAGGCTGCAACTTCTCTGGAGGAAGACTGTGCAAGAACGCTGATGTGCCACGGCACCTCGTTTGCTGAGACCAAGAACGGCAGGAAAAAGAGGAGGGAGGGAGACAGGGACAACGTGGTTCCTTCGCCCTTTCTGGGCACCCCGCCGGCTGGGGGCCATGGACGAGTCACCAGGGCTGTGTCAGGCTCTCAGGGGAGCTAAATCCTGGGGCAGCATGAATACCCTGGATCAGGGGCAGGAGAAGCAGCCTGGGATCCACTGGCCAGCAAGACTTGCTGGGGAAGGGCTGGGACAGCCTTTGCCTCCAGTGATGCCTGGAGGGTAGCAAGGCCAGGGGCCAGCAGACCTCTGTCATCAGTGTGCACTCTGTCTTCACTATGTAGTCGTAGAGAGTTGAAGCAAATGCCCCGGCAGAGTGTTGGGGGCATGAAGGAGAGAGACTCTTCCTGAAGCAATTAATTCCTTGCACCAAAATGGCAGCTCCCCCACTGTCTACTCAGCTCTGGGGGAGCTGCAAACCACTGACAGGTGGAAAGCAGCGGCAGGGTCTGGAGCCCTTACTAACTATTTCGTTGCCCTAACAGTTTTCTCCTTCTTCAGGCAACTCCTTAAAATGAAAAATCCCTTTGGATCTCTATTTATTGCAAATGACATCGAGGCTAGAGGTTTCAAATATTACTAGGGTTTAGCTATCTTCTTTCTTCTTTGGAAAGCTTCAATTAAAATCAGACAGCGGGTGTAGTACTTAAAAAATACTTTTTGCTTTATAAGTGTCTTTGTTTTTTAAGCTATTTTGGGCATTCAGAAAGGGAAGCATTTTAGAACAGTAAATCAAATATTTTTGTTAGGCTCCTAGGCCTGTATTGTGGTATCTGAGTGGGCTTCCTGATTTTTGTAGCCCTGAGCGCTCACCAGTCCTATAAAACTCCCTGAGAGTTGCTGGTACTGAGCACCTCTGAAAGTAAGGTCACCTATTTACATACTTAATTTTAGGCATCAAGGATTGACAATTTAAGCTTAAAATGCTACATATCTCTGTATTATTGCACCCTTGGTTAAAAAGCAGTATGTTTAAGTTGTCTTAGTTGTTCCTTACGAACCCCAACTGCTCAGCCAGTGCAGCTAAAAAGCCAGCCACCAACAGCCATACAAGCTTGCCAGCATGCTGCCCACTGCGGATGAAAAACCCAGTGCTTCTGTCAAGGAGGCCTGTTACAAAGCCAGGCTGTTATTTATACGCTGCAGTTCCAGATCATGGTAAGCATCTGCAGTGCTCACCGCTTAGTATTGTGAAATTAATTTCTGAAACATTTTGCTTTTCAGCTAGAACAAAAATGTGATTTGTTCCCATGTGGGGAAAAAACCTGACAAAAAGAAAAAAGGAGGGAAGTAGAAGATTGACAAATTCCTTTGCTTTTTATTAAAAATTAAAAAATCAACATCAAAAACTGCAAAACCCCCTCCTCCACTTTTAAGTAATGGGAAAACAAAACAAAAAAGGTCCCAAGACCTCCACTGGAAAACTTGGGAAAAAAAGCAATCCAAGAAACCCCTATTAAGCATTTCCAAGAGTTTCTTTTTAGCCTTTGAATTTATTTTATGGAAACCAGGGAAAATGGGGACATGTACAATTCATCACGTCAGATTAAGCAAACATACTTAATATTCCCTGAACAGGACTCTGACTGAGGCTCTCCAAAGAATAAATGTCAATATTTTCCCTTAAAAAATTAAAATTTCAGGGAATCTTGTAAATAGTATGTAACTTGAGGTGATACTAGATTGTACTCTAGAAACACCTTATAGTTAGGGCAATTTTGATAATCTGTGCTCTCTGGCACTTGGAATAAACCATGTATTTTAAGTAGTCTTGATAGCATTTCAAAATGACAGACAAAAAACTTTTGGGAATGGAAAACAATTACCCCAATTACCCCTCTGGAAAAAGCAAAAAAAGAAAAAGCATATACACAACTGCATAAAAACCCTGTGTATTTAAATACACCACTAGCACTTAACTGTTAAAAAAAACAGACTAATGGGTTAAAAATCAGGTTTAGGTGCTGAGCTGTTACAAAGAGTAGTTCACTTTGCATTTGGACAGTGTTAAAACAACGTTTTTAATGTGGATGCTAGTGCAGAAACCGGAGATTAAACACAAAGAGACGCAGACAGCTACCACATGCAGGAAAACGAGGTTACAGGCACGGCAGCACCAGGCGCTCGCCCATCACCGCGGGGAGGAGGAAGGGACAGGCATAGCAACCACAAGCCCAAAAGCAGAAAAGCGCATACCTTCAGCTTGGAATGAAAATCACGAGATTTCCTTCTGGCAAGAACCTGAATGTGACTAGACACCTGCAGGGTAGGGGAAGGGAGGAAACAAAGGAAAAGCCTGTAACCATGGAGATGAAAAGCCCCCTACAACTGGGCAAGCCAAACGTACCTTAATGGCGGCTTGAATTTCTCGAACTTTCTTTCTTGCTAAGACCTGTATGTGACTAGACACCTACATTGTTCAGGTTTATAGGGGAAAAAAAAAAAACAACAAACAAAAGAAAAACAAAAAGCAAATCAAATTTAAAATGTCTATTTTTTTCTTAATAAAAAAACTTTTCTGAGGGGAGGAAGTTATTTGCATCTTCAGTAAGCTCTGCTGTTAAAGATACCACATTCCCAGCCAGATACCAAGCTCTTAGCACCGAGGCTTAACAATACAGGTCATCACTGCAGTGACTTGATTAAGGGGGGAGGGAAGTGACCCACCGGGTTGTGCATTCAGCTACAAGATAGAAGACACAGTTCACAGTTGGACACAGCCCACATGCTTTGGTACTGATTCCATCCGTGGCTAGGCCCTGCGCTCTCGCGCTGGGCGCCAACAGGATTTCTACCCCATCTGCTAGAGATGCAGATGCCCACTCTGACCATTTGCCACTAGGCTCAAGACACAACTTGGCACTGAGAAGTTTTATCCGTTGTTTATTGTGTTCTGCAGCTCCAATGAGGAGCCTTAGGCGGCATTTTGACCCCACTGAAATGCTCTAAATTCTGGAACAAAGGATAAATTACTGGCACGACATAGGTCCCTGAATCTGTGCTGACTTCCTCCGTAATCTCAGCATCAAGTCTGCCCACAAGACACTCATCTAAGTGCAGACCAGTAACTTGAAATCAACTTGAGTGATCATTATCACATGTGTCACATATATGTGAGATAAGTGTAATGGGTTTGGCCCATCGTCATTATATTTTGGTAAAAAAAATTGTGTAAATTCAGTCCTGCACTAGACCAGGTATTGGTCAGAAGTTGTTGCCTGTGCAGTGAAGGGTCTGGGCCCAGATTCACCTTCCTGTTTACTCAGGCACATACTGAAATCCATGTTATTAATGATGAGGGTTTAATGATGCTGCCCAGCACCGCTCAGTAGTGCTCAGCGTCCTACAGCCCTCTTGCGTGAAGGTTTAAAACCTGCAGTGACGGTAAAAATCTCTAAAGAGAAATCTCTTATTCTTATTTAACCCAGGGCATACCATATCAAGTGTTGTACATTTTTCCTAAGTTAGTTACAATTCCTGTCTGGGAAAGAACAAAGCAAAAGAAAAGGAGAAACAAAGCTTGATTTCCTCCCTCTGTAAGACTATTCCATGACAATAGTACCAAAAACCCTTTATTTTTAGTAGGAAAGGAAACAATAATTTATAAATGAGCACAGCCCCCAAATGCCACCTTCAGAGACTTCTTCAGGAAGCAGCTCAGGAACAAGTTTGCAGTAATTCAGAGTTATATAATTGCTTACTAAGCAATTTTGTAGTCAAACACATAGACCAAGTTTTCACACACGTTCATTTGTTTTGCTTTCAGTGGGATATTAGTGGTATTAAAGGTTATACAAGGAGCACAACTGTAACGTTTAATTGCTTAGTTGAAACTCAAAAGAAGCAACAATCAAACTTTTCTAAACACTTAGTCTAAAGTGATTTATTAATCACTATAGAGGGATGTACAAGTTTGGAGGCAGAACATTGCCATGTGTAAGTCATCACAGCCCTCTTCATTTCACTGCAGCTCTACCAGGACATGCTGGCCAAGGATCTAGCCCCAAGGTCTGCATTTTGACTCCTGGTGCGATTTTAAGATCCTAGCGTAACCCTTGACTACTGGAGATCGCATGGGCATAGCTGAGAACAACTTGGGACTTTGCCAATCTTTTGTTTGTTCCTCCTCCGTGTGCTGCAGTTTCTCTCTCATGCCTTTTTTCATCCCTTGTACATACGTTGTTTTCCTAACTGACAAAGGACACTACCCAGGGCAAAATATCACCCAGTCCAAAGTGCTTTAAATCCAAGTGCTGGCAGCAGGCCATCTTTGTGTGTGCTGACTCAGCGTCACCTTTCCCTGCATTACAAAACACACGTTGCATGCAAGTGTACGAGCCTCTGCCTTCCCCTTCATCACGCACGTGGATAGGGAGAAGGGAAATCTTGCACTGATGTTAGAGAAAGTGAGAGGACTCTGTGATTTGCAAAGCATTTTGAAACAGCGCAAGAGTTTAGTAACCACCGCATACACTACACAGAGCATGTGCCTTCTGTGAGGCTGCTGATCACCACAGATATTCTAAATTAAAGGATTTAGTAATATGAGATAAGTTAATGGTTGTGTGGTAATTATCTGAAAAAGACTTAAGACTGGTTAGAGGTTTATTCTGACTCTTTGATTAATGAAATCTTACCATGATCTTACAGAACATGAGCCTGAAGGCTCTTGGTGATTTTTTAAATTATTTTTTCATCCTGTAGCAAGTACTGCCCATGAGCTGAGAGCACGATTAGGACCAGTCCTGAGAGATAGTTTTTATTTATTTACCTCTCATGTCCAAGGTTCATAACCTCTATTATATAGGTGAATTTTCTGGACTTTCAGAAGTTCCACTATTCACCATCTCAAATTAATTATTATATTCTGTAATTGTCCTTATAGAGAAATAGGGCACAATGCTTTATGCTTCTACTTCAAATTTTGATTTTTTTTTCCCCCCAAATACAGGGGATAATAGCTTCATGTGCACATAGGTTAATAAAAATTGCATCCTCAAACTGCCACTGAAATGATGCACAACATTAAAAAAATGGAGTTTTAAATATTTTCTAAACAGCATGTATTTAAACTGAACAGTGAAGTCAATACATCATCTCATCAGAGCTGAAGCACAGACAGCCACTGCAGCCAAAAATGCCATGTTTTGTCATTCACTGACATGCATACTTCCCCACTGGGTTATTTTACCTGCTTCCTGGTCCGTGTCTTCCCTGTTCTAAGTTTGATGTATCTGGCTATCAATTCATTCCTACCTGAAACAAAGAAAAATTCATTATAAGGGACAAGCAGCATTGCATCCATAAACACCATAAAAATACCACATTTAAACATACGAGTTCCATGCATATGAGGCTTATGTTTTCTTACACCTATTCCACTTCTCCTTTGCAAACTATTTATCAGTATATCTCATTGTTCTTCAGCATTTCTCTTCCCTCACCTTAACAGACATTTCATGTTCCACATGAACTATGTGCAGAGGGCTATGGGTTCAGTGTTTTCTCACTGAAGCCCTGCAGCTGTTTGCAGGCAGAGAGGCACCTCCTTGGCCAGAGGTGGTCCCCAGGATAAACTCTCAGGGCAGAACCCCTCATCCTTGGGGCTGGCATGAGGTCTGGGCTCCTCTGGTTTTGCTTCTGACTGTGCCGGGTGGCATTTTTCACACACACCCCCAGCCCACCTGGACCCCTGCTGGGAGATGGAGCTGCTCAAGAAGGTCGTGTGCCACCCGGGCTGAAGTGCCAATCACCCGGATGTTATGGATTTGCATCAGCTTTTCTCCAAGTTTTAATTCTACATGGAGGACAGCAAAATCTATCCTTCCTGCAAGGAAGCACTCTGCCTCCTCCAGTCCCAGTTCAGCAGCTTATCAATCACACCCTTAACTCTACACACAAGAGTGGTCACCCTGTGGTGCCCAAGTTCCTGCTGCAGTGGGGCTGATCAACACGGTGGTTTGTTATTTAGAGCTCTATTTCTCTTGGACACGTATAGTATTTCCAAGTTTCTAAAATGGCTATTTGACTCTTCTTCAGTCACACATTATGCTACCTAATGCAAACTAACATTTTCTTTCCAAATAATTTCCTTCCGAAATATTGCTGACATGGAAGATAACACAGTTTTATGTGGTGCCTGTTTATTTTCACTGCATATTATGTTACTTCTCCATGAGTTGTAATAACTTAAATATACTTGTCCTGAGTTATGAAGTTATTTGCATTCAGCACAGGGGATAAGCAGCCCATGTGTAGAAAATGAGAAAACTGATTTAGCAGCAAGCTGAAAATGGGGAGGTTAAGAAAATAACTCATCACCCACCAAGTTATTTTAAAGTGTATGAGTACATAGCTGGGGAGAGCAGAAAGTTGTATCAGCCAGGAACTCAAACTGTTTCTGTTTGATGTTGTTGGGGAGAGATGGGGAAGTTTTGAAGTAGCTTGCCTATGTCTGAAGGGTATTTTGTTGACTGGAAGATTGAACGCAATTAGTCAAACTGGACCTTCATTTTCCCTTTTCCTTCTGTCTTCCCCTCTGAGCCTTATTTTACACCCTTTGTATCAAATGTCTCACAGCTCCTGTCTCTTCCATGCTTTGTTTGCTGAATGGGTACTAGAATATGAAATACCAACGTGTTTCAGAGTAGAGCTGTGTTTTCTCCGATTCCCTTTTGATTTGGTCTGACTATGTGCCAGGTTTCCCGCAACACACCACTGCGATGGCAATGTGAGGTTTGTAACTCTTCAGCAGGTCTTTTCAGGACAAACCTCAAGGGGTAAATTTGCGTGAGCAAATTGTTACACAAACAAGCAACATTTCTGCACACAGATGAGGGATTTTCATATGCAAAACAAGAGTTAGTTAGCTAATTTCACGCAAAGACCTTGTCTTTTGGCTGGACTGCATTTCTGCAGCCTGTCATGCCCACAAGGTACTTGCCATTTGCAGTGAACAAGTGCCTTTGTGTTCATGGGGTGAAACCAGGGAATGCTCAATCTCTGTACTGCTCTGTTCTCATGTACTTTCTCACCATCCAAACAGTTCACTTCAAATATGGAGAAATAGTTTTCACAGTGGTGGCTGTCCGCCTCTGTCCTTACACTGTAACAGCAGCTACCTCACAGTGACAGGATTGCAAATTCACTTGCAGGTGCTGGGCATGGGCAGAAATGGAGCTGCTCTGCTCATCAGTAGTATGAGATGGAAAAGTTCTACAGTGGAAGAATATCATACAGTTTGGGAAACAGCACCGACAGAGAGGTTGAGAGCCTAAGGCTATGGTAACGAGAAGGGAGAGGAAAAGGTATACAACGATGGCACATCATACTAAATGTTCATTGGATGAGAGTTTTCCAAAACCTTCTTGCTTGGCACTTTTTATGCCTCTGCAGTGTCCCTTTAGTGAGTACTAGGCTAGTAGACAGTAAAGAGGTACACAAAAATTAAAAGAAAAATAGGAATATGCATTTTACCACCTAGCAACAGGGAGCCTGAAGGGGTGGTAGCCTGCAAGTGCAGCCCTCTGCTATTTGGTGAGATTCAGAGATCACCACATTCCTGCAATCACCAGCATGGTAGGTGGTATGAACATTTTCATATGTCTAAATGCACATTTTGATTTAATTGGGGAATGCCCCCACTCCAGAAAGTACTTTCTTTTGCATATCTTTAAGTAAGTGCATACATTAAGCACTCAGAATACTGTTTTGGTGCAAAAAGAGTTGTCAGGTTGTCCTTATCAGCAGCTGGCAACTCTGCAAGGTCAATGACTCTGTATGGTGATGTAAAGGATGCGTTGCTGTCTCCTGTCCCTCCGTCTGTACTGAAGATGTTTCAGACACACAGTCACATCCCAGGTCACTCCAGCCATCCCTGCCCATTAAGGCAATCCCATGCAGCTTTCAGCAATAGCTGAGGAAGGAAGAGTTAAACCTTCTCATGGTTTAACAGTTTTCTTCCCAGTCAAGAGAGCTAAAAAACTATTTTTAAAGGAAAGCTCAGATTCCCAGGCAGCCACTTGACAGGCAAAGCAGCTTTATAAAAAACACCAAGTACTGAAAGTCTAGACTGTATTATACAAAATACCACTCAAGTGCTGTCTCCGGTTGAGCTCCAGTCCGTCCATGAAGTGCTCTGGCTTGAATCAAGGTGGAGTTTCTCTAGCTGCTATCTAGCTTGGCAGAGGTAGGTCTAACAAGATTGTGGTTTTGCAAAGTGATCACTTCCCCTTAAGGTGAAGTCTAGCTGGAGCCTAGCTCAAGAACAGTCAACAGCCTAGAATAATTTGACTTAACTTACAGGGAGGAGGAACTCTACAAGGAACCATACAAAGTGGCCAAGGCCTTATATTTTCCTCTACAGCCATGTTTCAACACAGCAAAGAAACATGCACCAGGTTTAGCCACAGCAGAAGATATTGTAGCCTCATGAGGCTCCCTAAATATCCGCTGCCTGACCACAGTGATCTGAAAAGTTCTTTTTTGGTCTACCAAAAAGCCATAAACCCAAATATAAGCATTACCTGATATATGCAAGACAGATGCCCCTGACTAGAAGTTTACAGCTTTTATGTTATCTACCAAATACTGATGCTCTTTACCAGCTGACAGATACTAACAGAAAAGATCTTATCTCCTCACCAGCCAGGGCCCTGACAGGATTTTAAAGAAAGGAAGGCCAAATAATCCTAAAAACACACTTTCCTGTTCTTGGGAATAGGAAGAGTCTGAAACAAGAGGCTCGAGGAACTTCTTTAATTGACCATTAGAAACCTTAGGGTGAAAAATGCTCATTAATAAATAGATCTGTTTTTCTCTAAGAAGAGCTCAGCTGTGGAAATACTTCCCATACACGCCCTCCCTCACATTCCCTGTCATATATATCTGGGAAATTGCCTGGCAGAAGAGGTCAGGTTTATGAACTGCAAATGTTCATCTCCTTGTTATCCTCTATGACAGTCTCCTACTTTGAATGTTTTTGTTCAGGTATCAAAGAGAGGTGTGGGGAGGTGCCCGGTCAGATGAAACATATTCACAGCACAAGAATCTTTTTCCAAGGATCTTGAAATCATCAGGAGAGGATCACAACAAATATTTTATATAGGCTGCTTCTTCTGGTTTGGGTTATTTTTTTTCCCCCCTCTTCAAAATTCAGGCCTTATGTGTCATGCCCTTCTGTACTGTCAGTGCAATTGCCAACTATAATTGTTCCTGAGCTGATGCTGAGGAGGAGGCATTTTACACAACAGATCATCTTTTTAATCATGGCAGGAAGTAAAAAGGGATTCAGCTAGAAAACAGTGCAGGTGCTAGAAAACGCGTGAGGCTCCAAGGGGTGCCAAAGCCTCACTGTGGCCCCTCCGGCGAACGGCCGGGCCCCCGGGGCAGCCATGCTCCTGCCAACCAGCAGGACACAGGCTCACTCTGCCTTCCCAAAATACTGCCCCGTCTCTGAGGAGCATCACCCTAAACAAGGGAGTGTGCAGTGATCACGGACACCTCACAGGCGGCACAGAGGACTGACATTTCTGCTCTTCTTGTTCAAAATAAGTAGAAGCAGCTGCAAAGTGGGGAGGCTCCCACCCGCCTCTCCCTGGGGGAGGCAGTTGTTGCTCTAACAGAGGGCCCTTGTGTGGGGAAGCCTCCCCCACTAACGTTATTTCTAAAGACAGCCTAAAGCAGCCAAGCATCAGCCCCCACAGAGGTTTCCACAAGGCTCCCAGGTGCCACCCTTGGTGCTGAGGGTGAGTTTGGCCCCGCTCACCCAGCATGGGCAAGGACCCCAAAGGTGAAAATCAAACAGGCCACCACAGGCAGATCTACCAGGACCTGTGTGAGCTGTGGACATACCCCCAGCCAGGCCAGGTCCCTTTCCCCAGGTCCTAGCCACAAGCATTGCTGCTCAAACCCAGTCCCTACAGCAGCAGTGCACCAAGCCGGTGCATCACGTCCCTGCGTAGCTACCGGCCACGTGGTGGACAGACGTCTTTATTTAGAACATTAATGACACAAATTAAACCTCCGCCCTCCTAGCTCCCAGTAATAGGCACCATCCAAATGTGATAAAAATAGACAAGTGTGGGAAATCAAGCCGGTTATCAATTTGAAAATGAACAGCTAATTTTAAAAAGTTTTCATACTCTGCAAAATAATATAAGTAACAACCAAGTAGAAATGCCTATTCTTTTCAGATAATGGGGTACTATGATTTTCTCCAAATTCTAAGACACTGGCTTGAAATAGGTATTTCATATCCTTAGCACAAAGTCTGGGGACAGACCCGCACAAACATTTCATCTCCCAAGTCATGGTCATGCCATATTTTCACCATGGCAAAGTTTTTCAGCTGGTTTTAGTAAGCTCCATTTCTGTCAGCCTCTGCTCAAAGCTGGTACACAGCCTGGTGATTGCAAAGTGCCGCACATGTGCCCGGGGGCTAAATTTGGAGAGCTAGCGGGAGTTTTGCTTGATGAGGAGCCTACTGACGAGTTCGCCGCACCTCAGGCGAGCGCTCTCCTGGGACAGCCCCTGTGAGCGGCACTGAGCCCTTTGTCTGGCTGCCGAGCATGGGTCGGATCCAGATCCCACCCAATGTCCCTGTGCAGATATCATCAGTGGGGATGGGCTGGTTTTAACACTTTCCTCCATCAGAAGGTGGCCGTGGGGCCCTCGGGCGGCCAGGCTCCCAGCCTGTGGAGGAAGAGCCACTCTGCTGCAGCGCTCAGCCCCAGCACTTTTCGGCTCCGTTTTGCAGGCAGAATATCCGGCTTTGGGAGAGCTCACCTAAAATTTGCTGGTGCTGCCTTCTGAAGACGCTTTAAAGCTAAATTGGCTAACAAAAAGCCTCTTGTAGATAAAAGAGCTCTGCAAGTCAACAACTGGCTAAGCAGTTTAAACCCCTAAGTAAGGCATCCTCTATTTAAACGTTATAGGCAAATCTAATTTAAGCTTTTAAAAATATTATGGGCAGGTGTTTAAGTCGTCCGCACACTGGGTTTTGCGAGGGCTTCGGAGGGGGCTGGGCAGCGCTTCCCAGGCGGGCAGCATTTTGTTCAGACAAGCTTTCTGCAGAAGGCCACGTGACATAGGCCAAATAAACAGCATCTGGGGATTTTCAATTACAGACCTTCACCCAGCATGCCTGCACTGTAATCTCTACCAGATGAGGCTCAGGCCTCACTATTTTCAATAATTCACACACTGTGTACACATAACATGACAATAAGGGCATTCATGCAACCGCCTGATTCGCACATCAAAGCTCCCAAATGGCCAGCTGTAAGCATGCTTACTGCTGAATAATTCATTCTTTTCACAGGCTTGAAAAAACGCTCAGCGGGAGTTGGCAAGCTTGTGTTCTTTCCTGTGTGGTATGCTAAACTCAAATTTTGAAAGAGGTACAGCCCCACTAAAAAGAGTCAGAGATCCAACTATTTAAATGTGCATTTGCGAGCTTTCGGATGGCTGCTCACAAAAAAAAAAAAAAAAAGAGAAAAAAAAAAAGGAAGCGCTATGTTTCCAAGTGGGTAGCAGAGATAAGATGAAATAGCCTACATGTTTTCCGGGGCAGGTGTTTAATAGAAATAAAATTATAAAACTGCTTTCTGTATGGTAAGATATTTTTACACATATTATTCCTTGCTAAATATCTTAGATATACCAGAGGCATAATAGTTAACAAGTTCAGCAAACTTGAAATTTCCACATGCTTAGCATAAATTTTCTACTATATGGCAAAGAGGGTTTTAGTTAAGACTAGCACATATGAAAAAGGCAAACACAGAAACACCAGAGCTAATTCTGTAACCCATATTTACTGTTCTCACAGATATGGGTTGAATACTAATTTCTAGATGATATTTTAACAACTCTAAATTTGCAGCTGTGTCTCTGGACATTTAGCTCGCAACCGGTGAGTGTTCCAGATTTTGAAAATACTTTGGCTTTACACAACAGAAGCATCATTTCTTTAAGAAAAAAAAGAAAAGGGGGTGGAGGGTGGGGGAAGAAGGATCTGCTTCATAATATCAAGTTTTCTTGACTGTCAATCAATGCCAGAACCAGCAGGATCAACTAGTCATGACCTCTCCTTATAGCAAACACATGCTGCTTACCAGCTGTGGACTGTGTTTTTTACACCCTTTTCTCTATCATTCAGAATGGCTTCCTCCTAATCACAATAATCCCAAAAGTGCTAAAACATATCAATCGTCCTTTAAGCCCTGCCTACAAAAGGCCAGCCGTCCGGCCTTTATGGGCTTGTCCAACAGCAGCTGATACTTCATTCAACTACAAATCCAATTTAGCAGTTACAAGAGGTTTAGCATCACTGGAAAAATATTGGTGTTGATCCTGCACTCTTAAGTCAGCAAATATTCCTTTGCCATATTGTTTAGCTTTTTCTGCCATATTTACACTTCTGCTGGATTTTCCTGAATGAATTCAACAACAGCATTTAACCTCTGAACTGGTAATATTTACAGTTGATCAAACAGCAATTTTTAAAATATGTTTACCACAATTACAGAAACATAAGCCTATTTGTATTCCAACTGTTACGATTCTGAAAAAAACCCCAACCAACAACCCTAAAAACAAACACAGTCATTTCATTCAAAACCATAGAGCACACTTTATGTACTAGTCATGCAGGATGTTATTTATTATAGCCCTTTGGGCAAGTTCATGGCAATTCTTTAACTTATGTATTTTTAATTGCCAAGTGAGCCAGTGCAAACACTCCCTTGATCCCCCTACACTTTTTTTTTTTCTTTTTTTTTTTCCTCATTAAGCAGCAGTATATGCAATGCCTTGAAGTAAAGATGGGAGGCCCTATGCAGGGAATTTGCTATTCCCTAGCCCAAATATGCGAATCTGAGGGACCACTCAGTTTAGGCAGCCTTTAATAATGGGAATATAAGGCAGGAGACAGCTCCTCCAGCCTGTGGAAGAGAATGGGAGCTGCTTTTCACTTGCTTTGTAGTGAAAATAATCAGATTCAAACCTGCATCAAGCACAGGGTTTCCATATCTGTGCACGGGCACTTGCTGGAGGGCTGGGGCTGCCCAGCTCACCCGCAGCCAGCAATGCAGGCAGATCCCCACAGTCCCCCAGGAAATGGGGTGGGGGCAAAAAAAAAAAAACCCCACGCATCATAGACCTGCTGGAGCTTGTTGCTTAACTCTGCACTGAGACCTTGAACAGGTTCTGCCTCTGAATTCACATAGGGACCACGCACAGAAGTGGCCATCCCAGGACAGGACCAGGAGGAGACAAAGACCACAGGGTTCCTAAAATGGGTGGGTTATAAGGGCTGCCTGAGTGGTGTGTGTGTACGCGCACACACACACACACACACGCAAGATTACAATAAGCCACTTAAGTATTATTATACACAAATTAACTGCTTGAGAAGTATACTGTAACTGGGTTGCCCAAGAGGACAGGGAAAAGAAAAGATCCAACAAACAAAATAACCAAAATAATCCCTTTGGATGCTAATGAGTGAACAATTACAATGACTCATTGAAGTTATATCATAATGATATTTCCAAAGAAAAGCACTTTTTGTGCATTGTATTAAAAACAACAACAACAAAATTATCCCAGGTTGAAGCAATACCACAATTTACTTGATACAGCAAAAGGGAAATGACCTAATAGTAGCACGGAAGGATATTCTCCCCATGTCAAGTCTTAACCTTTTGGGTTTTATCCTAGTTTCAGTTGCAAAGAAAACAACAAAAAAGACCCATAGGCACATCTGGTTCAAAAGTCTTCATTGACACTAATGCAATGCATTGGATTCTGTTTGGCAGCTCTTCATACTGGGAAATATTCCACATAAGCAATGTTTATTAATTTTCTTCTTCTGAGTTTTTAAAAACACAGACAGAACATATTTCAAAAAGACAGAAGAGTGATCCAGAGATCTCTCTGAATATTCATTAATTAATATTTTGTCAGTGTCAGTTGTCTCAACAAAAGAAGGTTTTATAATTTACTCTAAGCCCCATTTAATTAAAATTTAAATGTTACAAAAATACATGGAAGTTTTTTGCTCCCTTGTAATTATATTATTTTCTACTTACTATAAACTGTATTTTACTGCAACCAAAAATGCATTTCAAAACAAACAGCAATTTCTAGGCTTCAGAATATACAAAGAAATCCCCATAGGAAAAAAACACCCAAACTTGACCTTTGCCATCTCTCTGGATCAGCTACAGATGTTTAGTAGATTATACAAAAACCTAGATGTCCTTAATCTGACATTCTTTTTTTTTTTTCCCTGCTATGATAGGAACTATTAGTAACCTATCTGTGAAGACCCCATGTGACTTCCACGTGTATATGTAATTGCTGTGTTGTTTTCCAAGGTAGTTGTAATTTTTCAGCAACATGAGCATTTCAGAAAGGGGAAGACTCTTACCCAATGCTACTGACAGAAAGTCTGATTTGAACAGGAATCCTTCAAATACACAGACAATGGGCTGGCTGACCTGTCATGCATGATGGATGAGTTAAGGGGATTAAAACCACTATTTGCATTAGAATAGATAAAAATTAGCAAAATAGAATTTCTCAGTAGGTGGCTTCAGTTCTGTTTGTTCTCTTAGGCAAAATGAAGTTCATTTTTTAAAGGAATTACAATTGTTTAAGTAACGCTTATTTGCAGAGGAGAAATTTTGGATGCCAGTTTGCGTACTATTGTTTACTCTTTAAAAAATCCACTTTAACTATCCCTACAACAGTATCCTTCCCCCCTCATGTTTAATATTAAAACTTTACACAACTACAATGTTCTAACCGCTTTAAACTGTATGTATATCTTAATGCTTACACATTTCTAAGCTGCATATACCCAAAAAAGTGTTTTGATTTCAGAGAGATGATCAAATAGAACAAAAAATTACTTTAAATTGTGTATTGAAGCTTCACTGAAGTTCTGAGTATGAGCCTGTGCCTCAAGAACTGAAAGAGGAAGATTCTTGAAATACTGCACGTTTCTTTGGACTAGATTCATATTGCACACAGTGATGATACTTAAAAGACTTGGAAATGGCTGCACAAAGTAAGATAACACCTTACAGAATAGCATAATATTGTTTATACAATATAACTTTGAAAGAAATCTGTATGAACAAGTCAGTGCACACAAGTAGGAAAACATGTAGAAACTCCAGAAACATCCATGGACCATGTCCCCTCACTTCTGCAGCAAGCAACCAAGATTTGTCTCTCAAACAAGAGTTGTAGAAGTAATGGAGGGCCTTCTCTTTGTAAGGCTTACACATCCAATTTGCAGACAGCAAGCAGTCTCCAGAAAATCCAGCACATTTCAAAAAACATATCTGTGTACTGCCAAATATGTTTTTGAACTCCCCGCCCATTTTAACGGTGGACTGCAGTCAGACTGGTGATATATTCCCTATAGCAGCGTTGATAGAGAGCAAAGCTGAGGCATTAAAGAGGTAAATTTCTTCCACTGATGACATTACAAACGGGAAGAGCTGTGACATGATTTCTCAACTCAGCATTTACTATAATGAGATTTTAAGAGAGCAGGTCACTTCTCTCGCTCAGTGATCAGGGTTCTGGCCAGATCCAGAGGCTAAAACAAGCCAAAGCCGGAGCCCGCAGCCAGGTATGGGGTCCCACCATATAGCTCCTGGGGAGGGGGCGTTCATCTGCAGGTGAGGGAGGTCCCTGTGAGCTGTCTTCGTTTTCAGCTCCACAGACCTTGTGCTGGCATTTTGTGCAGCTCTTTGCAAAAACTGTTTATTTAGCATATGAATTATTTGACGTCTGTGTCCCATGCAGTTAAAATGCTTTATTTTCACAGCAGGTGCAAAGAGGTATTTTAATTTGCATTATGTCCAGGGTATTTGGACTCAGTTTGTGTTAGATGACAGCTTCTGACAGCAGATGGGCCAAGTGGAGAAACGTTTGACCAGCATATGAAAGAGCCTGGGATACATCCAACACTAACCTTGGTTTCCAAGTTATTTCACAAGCACAATGCAACATTTTGTGGAGATTTTACAGCTAACAGTGTCATTCTAGCTTCAGTACGATAAATATTTTGCTCCAATTACGAACCCACAAGACAGACCCACAACATACTTGAGCTACAGGGTAAGTAATTTCTTGCAAACCTGGTCTCAAAACATGCTTAAAATTGTGACTCCTTTAACTCTTTTTTTTTTTTTTTTGGCCTAAAGAAACACCTGTCCATACTTCCAGGTATGGTATGAACCTGTCCAGATCAGTTGCCCATTCCTGCCTCCCTGTTGATCCCATCTGAGTTACTGATGTTCAAGCTAAGTGGAGAAGAACAATATTCCCTGCACTTCTGAAGGATCCCCAGGACACCAGCCGAAGGGGAGAAAAAAAAACTTTAATGCCATCCTGAATTCAAGTATAAGAACACAACAGGCTGTTAAAGAATGGAAGATACTGCTGCTTATTTTGATGCTCAGCTATGAGAGATAGCAATGAAGAGCTGAGTAATCAAATAATACTGCACCATAATGTATCTTGTTTAAATTTGGAAGTGTTCCTCGTAACCTACTCATTCATCAGAGTGAAAAATGTCTGCCAGACTCTTCCTGCCCCTCTGCACCTCTGTGGCCTCCAGCAACTCCAGCAGTCCACAGTATGTCCCAAGCAGTGTAAATACTGATTGTAATTGAAAATGCCCATTTGTGCCTTTCAAAATCTGCAAGATTATCCTGGAGAACCATAAGGAAATTTTACTTCATGTATCTACCAAATGCATTAGAGTCCTAATTTTACTCAATTTGTAACTTACTTTATAAATTATTTTACTTAAAGCTGTTGCTTTGGATGATGGGAGGGCTCTTTTAAAAATGATTTTAAGGGGTAGGGCGTGTCAGAGGACCAAAAGAAATTTACAGTTATTGATAACTTTTTTACCACTTTTTGTTTCTACAGTAAATCACTACTTTCTTTTGCTTCCCAGCTCATGTCTTTACATAACATTTATTTAAAAAGTGTACCATTTGGAAACCTTTTCTTTGTTTGTTTTGGATAAATGAGTAATGGAGTGCAGACATAGTTTCATGCATAATTCTTAATCCCACTTTCTTTAAGCCTGATGCAGAAGGAGAGAAACTTTACGGTCAGGTTGTTTTGTGGCTAAGTACTGTTGACATGGGACTGGGAGCAGAGACTGGGCTTCCAGCAGCAGCTCTGGCATGTTTCCTTCTTGAAGCCCTACACTCTCTTCATGGTTTTTGCTTGTTATAGAAGTTAGTTCTCTAAAAATCATGGTGAAAAAGGTGCGTGAAATCAATCTCACTTTCTACCCAATGCATCTCCCCTCCCTCCATCTGCACCCATGCCAGCATGGTTATCATACTGAACAGCCTCAGCCACCAGTAGCTTCTAATCCCGATAGCAACAATGGGCATTTCACAAGGAACAGGCAGACTTTGCTTCTCAGTTCCAACATGCCTCACTGGGGGCTGCAGGCCCAGGCTGGCATTAGGAAGGATGGGGGAGACATGTCCCAGCGCACAGCCCACAGCTAACATTGCTATATCCACAACAGGTACACTGGCAGGAGCTCTGAGCATGGCAGCTTCATGCAGCAAAGAAGGAAAGCTTAAATACACACGGATCTGGAATTGCATTCAACATTTATTAATGCCACTTAGAAATTTCTCCCCCTACCAAGCTCTCAGTTTGCTCATGTGACTTTATCATCTGTTTAGTCTAATCTGCCGATACGGTAACCTGTAGTCTCTGGCACATAAAATTATTTCATTTTTCTTTTGAGTGATGGCTCTTTATGCACTTCTCTCTCCCCTCTTTCAATGTGCACATGCTCTCTCCCCGCCCCCAAACCAGTAAGGACAAGTAATACTAATCCTTCCTCTTCCTCAGCTGTTTCCATGATAACCCTCCATCCCATAATGTTCAGCTTTAACGATCGCTGCTCTTCTGTCCACCCCATACTGTACAGGCTCTGCCCTAATGAATGCACAGGCTGCCACACACCATGGGAAGTTTATTTTGTAGGCGCTACTTCCTAATGGGCAAAGCCCAGAACAAGGCTCCTGCATCTTACTTCTAACTTGGCCAGTGGCTGGCTGAATGCATCCTGACACACAGAAAACTGCAGTATTGAGTGAGGGAGTAGTCCTGAGCTTCACCGGTACGCAGCTGAGACCAACAAATAAAAAAGAGTTTTAAAGTGTTAAATACTGTATAGTGAATTTCAACCTTCTGACACTGGTATGAATTCAGATGAGTCCCTTGGCAAAAAGGTACTTCAGATTAGTGGCAATGCGATCAGCATCCCCCTTCCTAATTCACAAGTTTCTGCCTATGCAAGCACAGAAATAGCCATCTGGTGCTTTGCTAAAACACAGGCAGTGTACAGAGTGCTACACTGTACCTAGACTTTGGTCAAGTTGACCTGGCACCAAATCTCTAAGTTTTATAAACCTCCAAATGCTCTACTATATTTTGATCTTTTTATAGTATATGTATTGGTCATGAAGGCATTTTCACTGAGGCAACTGGCAAATCCATCCTGAACCTGGCAATCGCACTAATATCAACATTTTAGCACACACTAAGCTTTTGCTATTAAAAGTCATAAAGAAATGGTCATTGGGCTGGCCAAAGAAATTCTACCTGACACCAGGCAGAGCTATTACATATGCACAAAGAGATTAAATTAGTGCTGCAGAGACTTATGAGCGCTTGCAAGAGTGACATCCCTTTCATCTTTTGTGAGGTGCATATGAATATATCAGTACTCACCCCTCCAGATGCTACATTGAGCCATAGGCTGATTTTCCATGAGTACCGTGGACTTGGTAGTATTAGGTTAACACTTGGACTCAATGATCTTAATGATCTTTTCCAACCTAAATGATTCTATGATTCTATGACATAAGAACAAGGAGTAAAAATATACTTACTTACCTCAGAGGCTCACAAATGTTTATATGAAGCTATTAAAAAGCTGAGATTTAAAACAACACGTTCATTTAAAAGAAAATGAAAGGTTGTTTCTGGTATGGCTGATGCAGTTATGTGTTTTCTGTTGGGGGAAATTTATAGCCACGTTATTGCTGTCAAAGAGGGTAGTGAGCCACAAGGACTTCCAGATGCCGTGTGTGAAGTTTCTCATTTCCCCTACTATACTAAAGTACATTATCACCCAAACGCAAATAAGCTTTAAAAAGTATCTGTCATTAAAACATGTGTGGCCCTCTTGCCTGGACTTAAGAGATTTGTGTTTTTTTTTTCCCTTTCTGTTCTTCTTAATGCAGATGGGAGACTGTACTGCAGCACTCCCCGGGGCCTAGCACTGATCATACCGATGTCGACAGTAATTACATCAGGCTGCATCCCTACTGCACGCTGCACCCTGTCAGTGGGAAAACCTAGCTCTGCCAAACAGTAACATTTCACTTGTAGAAAGTCAGTCTAAGGAGTGGAAGAATTGCTGCCACATTTCTCAGAACAGCTATGAATGTGAAAATGGAGATTTAAAAGGAACACAGAAGATAAAAGGAAAAACACGTTTGTTTCTCCTGTACCTGTAACTACACCTTGCCACACCAGCAGACAGCTGAGGGACCTGTCCCTCTGTATGGACACCATTGAGCAGCAGGGACAGCTTCCTGCGCAGGAGACCACCCTCAAATCTAGCAGTGTGTTCGCGGAGATGGTAAACCCATGCCAAAAGGACATTCAAAGGCAAAGACCAACTCCAGGACAGCTTCAACAAGCCTCAAGCAGAACGATCTCTCTTAATGGCTGTCTGGGATTGCTGCACACTCAGGCACAAGGCTTTCAAGTTGGAATGGGTGCAAAAGAATGCCTTGCAATTAATGACCTTTCCAACTCTTACTAGGAGAGTGGTAGGAGAATTAAAGCTAGAAAATCTTATGCAAGGGAATGAACTTTTATTCTCATCTGCATTTGTTTTTTAAAAAAGGAAAGTCAGAATTTATGCAAAGGTACAGCACAATGGTGCTGAAAACAAGATAGAGGTGGAACCATCAGAAGGCTGATGCTGTATAGTCCCCACCTATTTTTTATTTACAGTGAAGGCCAGTGTGTCAAAGCAGGTGTTTTGTTAAATGATAACCTGAATCTTTTGCTGAAGATGAAGACTAAATGGGAGATGTTGAGTCCAAAGCAGAGCTGTCCCTTCTGTCTCACATCTGGAACCACACCAGCAACAAGCTTTTGAGTGGGAGCAAGAAAAACAGTTTTGCTCAAAACCCAGAATAAAACAGAAAGTCTGTTAAGGAAACAGGGACATGCTGTCATCCCTCACTCCAGCTGAGGAACTTCCCCACTTCTATAGGGCATGGGGCACAAAGCGGCACCCGTTTCTGAGGTACGCTTAGCAGAATGAAGGCTGAGGAGAGCACTGTGCCAGTGGCAACTGAAATGACTCTATGCCAGTTTTATCACATAAGTTTTTGTCCTTTATCTCAAGAAACAGTTTCTATGTCTTCAAATATTTCTTATGGTCCTCCCAAAGAGGGTATATATACAACATAAACCTCAGATATCGAAAGAACACTCTTAGAAGCATTAAAGCAAATCCCTGAGACTTTGTTTTCTTAATCACATCAGAGACTTGGCTTGCAGTTATGCTAGGGCACTTTCTGAAAGAAACATAGATCTGAGTAACAAAAATGGTCCCTCAGAAACTCTTGTGCTCCACATTAATACTTCAGAAGAGGACAACTGAATCTCTGCTACAGCAACAGGTGCAAATAGCTGAAGATTCAAAGCGCAGAGTGTGCCCATTTGATGAAACAGAAAACAGCTAATGCAATTATTTCCATAGATTTAAGACAAATAATATGGACAAACACCTTTTCAAATCTATACGAGGCAAATCATTGCCTTGCTGTAGTATTGTGATCGACACTGAACCACCTGAGTCTTCATGGCACTCACTTCTAGCTAAAGAAACTCTTCCAGAGTGCCTACCGCACCTGTTAGTGCTTGATACTCCTGCCTTGTTAAAAACCCAAGTTAATACATCAAAAACAAAAGTGTCATTACAGTGCTTTTAAAACGGTCACTCTGGCTTCTCCTTCATCTTTTAATTTCCACAGATTAATTAAAGACTTCAATTAAAATGTAAGCCAACTTACAAAAGTTTTTAAAATTCAGTAACTCAGATGTTTCCTCCTAGTATTTCTTTTCTATTGTAACATCTACCATTACGGCAAGCTTTTGTTTGCATCTTTTCCCATTCTTACCTGGACAAAGGGCTCTTTTTTATTCTCCAGATTAAAAAAAAGTGGAGATGTCAGACATTTCTATGTGCATAAATAAAGTCTTTCAAGGGTGAATATGAGCTAAACAGCCTCAGCAGCTCTAAAAATTAGTTCACAAACTTCTATGCCTGAATTATTTGCTGATTCTCTGAGCACTGGAAATACTTTGACTTGTGTGTCTGAGAAAGTGAATCTCCACAGAAATCAGATCTCAGACCATCTTCTTTGTGTACCTTCCCAAGCAAGACCCCCAAAGTCTCCTGCCTGCCTGTTGAGAGGGAGGTGTAAGCATCCAGGTATTTGCGCAAGCGAGAATGCAGTCAGACTCATCTACATCCACTGGGCAGGCACTTGGTGGTGTACATACACACGCCGCACAGTGGAGGCATGGGACCATGTTGTGTCAGGATCAAGGTCTCTCACTTGAAAATGCCTTTTCTTAGTCTCTGCCTTCGCTGACTACCTGCCGACTACTGTCCTCTGCCCACAGCCCATCAGCGTTCTCTCTTAAATTAAGAGTTGTTCTTGTGTTGTTGCCAACAGTAGGTTTATGCTTTTATGAGCAGCAGAACCAAGGAGACCTGGTTTGCTATGATTCTGGGTCCCGACAATGAGCGTTTGCATGGATTCTGGTGCCTTGCCTCCTGAGGGCTACACTCAGCCTTTCCCTCGCAAGATGCTCATAAAGTCTCTTTCCCATCTACGCACTTTCCTGTTTTCAAGCAGCTTCAAAAGACATTTCCTGAAGCGTATCACCTCTCTCTCTAGTTCAGTTAACATTGAGCAAAGGATTTACAGAAGTGACTGGGGAGAACTGACAGGCAGATGTTTGTGGACTGCTTTGGAGCTGGGAACAAAAGAGAAGTTCAAGAGACAGACAGTCCTGTTTCACTGTTGTATTCAAATCTCAATTTAAAGCTCAGCTGCTTATGACATTTGAACATGACTGCAAACTGTGGGTGAACAGAAGTAATTTCAGCCATCTAGATCCTCCATCCTTGTAGCAAGCAGTAATGATCACAGGAAAAGAACAACAGAGGCCAAAGTGGATCAAGAAGTTTCCCTCTTCAAAAAGATTTTCTTTTCTAAAATTGTAGTTTCGTGGCTGTGCTTGAGCAGAGAAGATAACAGAAACCTTGGATAAAGCTCTTTGTTCTGGAGACATTAGTGGACAAAAATAACAAATTCAATCCCAGTTCCTACATCTGGCCTTTTATATAGCTGATGGCTCAGATACTCAGTACATAACTCTTACTAAACTTGGGTTTAAAATAGTTTAGGATTAAGTAGAAATGATTAATATTTTAGAATGCCAAAATATTTATGGGTGAAGAGACTGAGGTAGTAAAACTGTTGACCGTATAACTTTAAATAAGTATTTGTCTGGCTTTAGGAATGAGTAAATTGCACTAAGTCATATTAACTATGATAATTTATTATAATTTGAGAAGCTTAAAACCAGTGGAAAATTATATAAATTAGGCATACTTAATCCTGGTGCTTAAGCCTCCTTAAAGTCAATCATGATCCTTGGAATTTGAAAGGTTTCATTGGAGTTGTTGTCAGTGGTATCTTAAGGTGTGTGTATAATGAAGAGCTTGACTTTAAATACGGGGGGGTTAGTTGCTGTCAAAAAATAAATTTCAAAAAGTCCTGTTTTCTTTCATACAAATGTCTTTTTCCTAATATGTGGGAAGTAAAAACATCTAGCATTCAATACTGAGCTCAGTAGAAATCATTGGTCCAAAAGTTCAGCATTGCTTTCTACAACATAAAATCCAATACATCCACTAACAGATTACATTAAATTCGACCTAATCAGTGGGCAGGGTTCTTTATCAAGAAATAATACCCTCTTGCACAAAATTGGTATTTTGAAGGCACATAATCTTAAAGTGACCTATGGAAATATAACGCCCAAGAAGATGACACTAAACCAAAGGACGGTGTTTGCTTACATCCAATAAGGCAGAAATACCTACTGAGCCATGTAGGAACACTTTTTTCAGTAACAAAGAAACTACACCAATTCATCTAGGAACAGTCTCATCTGAATGTAGTTCAGTCTGTAAGAACAGAGAAATGAACCCACTTCATGAGAAATGGACACATTTCCAGAAGACTTTCTTTGGTCAAGATTTTCCCATTTTTCCTTTATCAACCCACTCAACCTGCAACACAAATCCAGGGTTCAGTTCCAAAAAAAAAATACCAGCATGCTGAAGGCATCTGGAAGAGCAGTAAATTACTAGGAGATTGGAAAGATTGATTTGTGAAGAAGTTACAACGAAGTGAAGACATTGCAATCAGCATGTACATGGTGTAAAGACCGAGTCTCCCAGCAATCTCTGAATGCCCTCAATTCCCACTAGCAGACTCAAATCAGTGGGAGCTCAGGACATTCAACAATTCATAAAAATTAAAGCAGGGCAACGATTGTTTTTATTGTTTGTTCTTGGCAGTACCCTCTAAGAGCTAGACGCTGAAGGAATGCATGATCTATGTTGTGACAACTTTGCAATTTAGGAAGATTTAAGCAAAAGGGATAGGGTAGTGAAAAGGGGTGTAGCAAGTGAATAAAGCGATCAAAGCTGATGGCTGGCATTCTCTATTAATACAGCCATCTCTGTATTACGGGTAGAGACTATTCCCAAAGCAGCTCAACCTACCTGTTATTGACATACTCATTTCCTACAAATCACAGTAAAAGTGCTTCTTGCATGCTTCAGACAGCTATAATCTAGAGGACTGTGGGTATTGTATGTGGAGAGGTTTGCGGGCCAGCTCTGGCACTACATTGCGCTCACGGAGGGAGTATGCAGCAGGACATACCCACTGCAGGTGAGAGTGAAAGGGGCTGATAAACAGATGTGGGGAGAGCAACACATGGGGCCAGGGGCTGCTTTGTGGGCACAGGCAAGAGTGCTGCAGTATGCAGCGTGAAGGAAGACAGCTGAGTTGCATAAAGACAGAAGAGAAGCAGAGAGAGATTTATCTTTTTACGTGATATGTGAGAATATACACAGAGGGATGATCTTAACAAAACAAAGTTTAGATATTAAGCAAGAAAATACCTTCCAGATTTAAAACAAGCTCCAAAGATGTCCCATTGAGGCACTAAAAGCTAAACTGGGCAATGGACTAGAAAACATCCTGAGAAGAGGAACTTTCCACCAATTCTTTCTTTCTTTTTTCTTTTTTTTTTTTTTCTGGTGGATGTATATTAAATATTTTCTTCCTGTATAACCTAAAAATCTACACCTATAACACAGCCCCAGGTAATAGGCACACCATAAACCATATGGTAGGCCTGCAACACAAATATCCCTGAACCAGCCCAAACTCAAAAACCCTTTGGTACCAGTACTGTTACTTACTTTGACTCATATGGTTTAGTTTTAGGTCCTGTGAGGAGCAGGGAGTTGGACTCAATGATCCTTATGGGTCTCTTTCAAGAGACATTCTATGATTCTATGACTCTTTTCAGTCACATTCCTCTAAACCTGAGTGTTTAATAGCCACACCCAGCAGGCACTCCTTACTTATCTTTCTGGTTTTCTTACACAAAACAGAGAATAAGAAAAGTAGAAGGTGATAAATCACTGGATGATTCTTCTTCAAGAACAGCTGTGGCAATTTAGTATTGTCTTAAAGTCACTTTTCTTGTTTATCTCACTTTTTCTAACAAATTACACTTTTTATTTAAGCATAGACTCTGAATCTCTTATATACTTGGAATATGCCAAAATACTTCCACAAGTCATCTCCTTTTCTTTGAGGGAAAAATAAAACAAAATAAGGACCTACTGTAAAAGCAAGGGGCTGTCCCACCTTTAACTTCTTTCTAAAGCTTAACACCAGGCTTAAAATTGTACCATATAAACACACAGAAGCTGAAACACCATGAGCAGCCCTTCCACCTACTTTGCTTTACACATTAAACCACGATTCAGAGTCCATTAAGGCATCTAAATGTGACTTACCACATGCGTTAATTGGGTGGGGGAAAAAAAAAGAAACCAGCCCTCAAATGTGGACATTTATGTATTCCCATTATTCAGACCCTCTTGATGCCACAATCTCCCACTTCTATAGTTTATAAATGTTTGATTTAAAATATAGCCATTTTATCATTTGTACCACATTTACCTCATCTTACCACTATTCTGACTGGATGAGAAGCTAATGTAGCCTACACTGTCTGGTCAATTATTGCATGGACACCAGGGACCAATTAATGCCATCCATAAAAGCCTGAATCATTCTGTCAATTAACTAGAACTAACTATGTCATCAGATATATTACTGGTGAGCAAGTCTATTTGGTTGCAATATGTCTTGAAGGAGAGCAGTATCAAATGAATCACAATTGACTTGGACAACTGCTAGCATAATTTCAGAAGATGAAAAGACAAATGTGGTAGTTATTAGTGGTCCCCTGAGGAATTACGGCCAAGCAATTGTAATGTGCTAAGACTGTACTAGCAGGTGCCCACAGCACAAATCAGGCAGAGGGTTAAATCAATATTTTCAATTTCTTAGGATCAATCCAGTGTTTGAACAAGATGGAAACTTGTTAGCAATTGGCAGAATGTGTAAATGAAAAGTCAAACTTCTTATTATTTGTTAAAAAGGAACCAGTGCTCTGCATCATGCCCTTGGCACAAGGTAATGCTTTCATGATCCAGTTGCTTGGGCATTCACTAAAAATCTAGCAGTTCTTAAATTTTAATAGAGTGCAAAAGGTTACTTTAATACACGCTGAACATTCAAGATCTTTAAAAATGATTGAAGTGTCAATAGGAAAGTTTTTGAGCTGTGACAACAGCATAGTTATTAATGATTAGTGCAAGAAGCAGAAGAAACCTTGATCGCTCTAGGAAAGCCTCACCAGGAATGCAGCTTGAATGTTCGGTACAACTTCACATTTATTCTGCTTCATACGGAAGAACCTTAGGATTGTTAAGTGATCCTCTACCAGTTCAACAAGAAAGAAAAAAGTGACCTTACAAACTGATTTCATTTACACTGCTGGGTTTAAGGGTGCCTAAGCAGGACCTAAAGAGTTGGCATCATATTCTTTAGTTTTAACACAAAGGTGTCAAATGCACCCTTACATCTTATTATTGTTTCACAAAAAGAATTCTCCAGCTATCCTGACAATCAGGTGAGGTTTGGATAATACACTTAAATTTGAGTTAGGGAAACACCGTTAAAACAATACCTTAGATACAGCCAAATGTCTGGGATTCAGAAGCAGAAAACTGGCAAGTCACATTATTGTACCTGGTTAAAAACAGGTGATGACAGGGAAAGCTGTTGCCATGATGCACACCCAACTCTTTAAGCCCATTATTTCAAACAGATCAAAAACAAGAACCATTTTTCATATTATAAAAATAAAGCAATTTTTATTAGGAAAACAAAAAGAGAGGCCTGCTGGTTAACTGAAAACAGGAAACACAACAAAACACAGTTTTGAAACACTCATGCCTAAAGAAAGCACCTAATGCTGCAAATAGGAATACATTTCTTTACATGTTTGGCTGGTATAGGAATTTGTTTATGGTCTTCAGTGTTTGGACTTCAAGTCATGGGCACAGACAAGTAAAGAGGTAGGTGAAGCTCCTCTCTCACAATTGCCAGGGATAGAAACGTCGTTTTTAACATTCTTTGTTGGCTGTTCTTAAACTGTGAAGATAACTATAATCAGAATACTGGAAAAATGGTTCATCTGCCTGGAGTGCCTTTCACGCAAAGGATCTCCGAGCACTCTCAGTACCAAAGCAGGGAAATGATCTCTTGCTCAGCATATGGTCAGCCTATGAATTCACTGCTACAGAAAGTTATTAGCAACACCTCTACAGCTGCTTTTTTTAAAATAATAGTTGCAGCCTTCACTGATACAGGCCAAAATAATAAAGAGCACTTGACCTTCAAGAAACTGCAAACCCTTTTAAAGCTTTACATTAGATGCTGCAGGTGAAGTAGGAGATATTTCTTCTTTCTCAGCCTTTTCACAGGAAAACAAGGGTGTTGAGCCAAATGAAAAAAAAAAAAAAATCCAAGTGGATTTCCCTATTTCAGTGTTGGCCCAGCTAATCTATTGTCAATGTCTAACTCACTGCAGCTTTGTCTGATTTGCACAACACGTTTGTCAAGAAGACTTTTTTCTCTGTGTGCATTTAACACAATATGGGGGATGCTCCATACCACAGAGCATCGGGTCCAAAGTACACAGATACGTTATCAGTGTAAGACAAGTATGATAAAACCATGGGAATGTAAAACATTGCAGTACTTCCTACTAAATTGGCCCTTAATAATTAAAAAAATATAAGAGAAAGAACTCATTATAGTAATGATACAGTTATTCTTTGAAGAATAATGCGGGGAAGATAAGCCGTTTAATCCAAGATACACAGCCAATATATTTTTTTTTCTTTCCTAACCCCTCTATCTATGCACTGTGTATCAGTAACAACGTGTGTTTTTGGCTCCCTGCACACACCCTCAGGTGAAAACCATTAGCTGTCTTCATGGAGGATACAGCATACGTGTATTTCCTCGTGTTGGGCTGGGGGAGCTCAAAGAACCTACACCTTTAAGCAGCACGGCGAACAAGCGCAATCATTTGAAATCAAGGTTCAGCAAATAGGAGACAATAAAATATGGAGTAACTTGAAACCAACCCACGCACTGCCCAAGAGAAATCTCCAGCTTGTCTCACTCTCAGACACACCCTTGCAGCTCTTCTGGAAAGCTGTGCCCTGTTTGCAAGACAAGGAGCTAATTGATTCAATCGTCTTCTGTATGCGTAACTATAAAATAAAGTGCATAAAGAACAGTGCGGACATACAGCTCAGCTGACTGCATTAAAAGACTGCTGTCTAACAACACGCTGATCACAGAACAAGCACCGCAATTGTTCCAGCCAGACACCACGGGACCAAGAATGCATAATTTCAGTACTTGTGTGTCCAACAGTAGAACATACTGGGAACAGAATAGCAAACTGGCTTTAAGTTCAGCTATTGTTAATATTTTTCTCTACCATCTATGGAGTTACTGAGACTGTATAGAAGGGGGCTGGTCCATCCTCCGCCACCAGCTCACACACCTGCCAGAATGCCTCCTCTCCCTGTGCATCTTCACAAACTGGCTTTTTTTTTTTTTCCATCTAGAAATTATATTCTTTAACTTCCACTGTAGCAACCTTTGAGCTGAGGTTTCCACAGTTAGCCACAAACTGGAGAAAACAAAGTCAATCTTTTCAGACTGAAACTGATATACCACTCAGTACCTTCGTTTGATTTCTTTTACAGTGTGATCTATATCACAGACTTTCTGGTTCTGATCCAGTAAAACTCACCAGGCTGGAGGGAAACTCTAACACTGGATCTATATGAAAGTTCCTGGTGGTGCGAGGGGAGAGTCGTCTGCCATATAAACATAAGGAGAATACCTCTGCTGTACTCAGCCCAAGGTGACAGATGCAAGGGCTCTACCATTTCAATTCTTCTGAACTATATGCTTAAAAGCAAAATGGGACGAGATGCACCTCAAGCAGAGCAAGAAATATGCTATCTTTGTATTCATGTGGTAATCTGTCTGCTAAGCAAAGGCATCAATCAATTGCACTAATGATGAAAGGGAAAAATTTTATGTCAAAGCCCGTTCTGCGAACTCTGAACTCAAACACTGCTCTTGGATCTCAAACATAACAGAATGTGCTACCTGAGCTATATAAAGCTCGATATTAAATGAGTCTAAAAACACAGGGCTCATATCATCTTTGAAATGTTATTTTTTCTCCAGAAATAAGGATATGAAGGATATTTAAAATATATACCTCTTTTCTATTAGAAAAGCTGGATTGAAAATTCTGAAAATCTAGGAAAAACCATACAGCAGGAAAATAATTCTAAGCAAGTTTCTACACAGTTATTGAGCTTCTCATGTCAGTTGTTCTGGTTTAAATATGGAGTACTTTCACCAAACAGGACAACAAAGTCAAACTGATGTAAAACTGGGGTCTGTCTGAGGAGAATCAACTCTGAATTATTTATCAGATTCCACAGATTTTAGACATATAACTTACAAACCCTGCAAGCTAGTGGGGAGCCAGCAGTTCTCTACCAGGTATGCTGGAGGTATGATTTTGGTCAAGCTAGGAATTAATTTCCAGGTCTTGGCTAGATACATTGAGCAAATCAGAAAGATGATAACAAACTAATGAGCTTATGAACCTCATGCCCTCTGATTTCTCATAAAACCAAGAAGCAGTATCTAGCCAGGTGTCCCCATAGACTTCAAGACAGGATTTCACCTCAGGGTCTCAGTTGCCTCTACCCCATAAATGAGTGACTTCTCCTGAAGTCGCCAGCAATGCCATGATTCAATTCAGTTAAATTCTTGCACATATTAAATTCAGACAAATTCTTTCTGGAATACAGGCAGGGTTTGAGGATCACATCACAGGAGGAAATTTTACATGTTGCATCTGATTTCACATCGGTTTAGGTTCACTGAATTCAAAGGACTTAGTGACAGTTTGCTCACAAAAAACTGATCCTGTGTTTTTCCTTTTCTTACCTCCTTGCTCAAGCCCCAAGCCCTACACTAACAAAAGATAACGACCCATACAGCCAGCCATACACTTGATACAAGAACTCGAATCTGATCTATAATTAATGCTCTTGTCCTTAGCTCATCTTTAGTATTTACTGATGTTTAACATACCTGAGGTCTGACTCTCTTCCCATCCCCCATTTTATGACTCTCTAGCTTCGCGGTGACTCAGAACACCCGTAACGAGACCACTCCTTCCTTGTCAACCAGCCTTACAGACCAACTTCTTTTCAGCTCCTCTGATATCAACACGATCCATCTTGATCTTGCTACAACATCTTGCAAGGACATTTATAGAATAATGAGTCTAGGGGACAGAAAAGGCAGGAAGCAGGATTTCTCTCCAAGGCTGGAGCGTGGCACACCTGCCCTCAACTGCGCCTTCAGAGGGGACAAGGGGGTCACCCCGTACCCCTCAGGTGAGCTGGGAGAGCAGCTCCCCTCATCCCAATAACCAGCAAATAGGTCTCCACGTTAACACCCAAAAGAACATTTGCAAAGAAAATAAAGGCAAGATTCTCACTCAAGTCTGTTGGTACACATAATATAGTATTTCTCAAATGTATTATTATTATCGCTATTATTACTTTCCATCATGTCACTAGTATATTTCTGCCGTGTAAAAAATATACTCATATAAAAAGATCTAAATCTTTTCTTTCCAGAACTACGTGCTTTGAAAAGCAGAATCACAACTCTGTACATTCTTTCTTCAACCAGAATTTCTCTCTCATGGTGCTGTGAAGTAGAGAACAGTATTTTACCATGACCTGTTAATGTTTTGCTTGGATGTGGTGCTGCTGTTAGCCAAAATGGAGGGCAACAATAAACCTGACTGATTCACTCCAGAACAGACACCAGAACCAGGAAAATCATTGCAACTAAATAATGATACGAAACTAAATGCAATCACTTTGCGATCAATTTTATGTCATACATTTAATTAGAATAGTCCTAAAAAATTATCTGATTATTTACAATTCAAGTCTAGCAAGCAAGGCCAAAATGGAGCCCAGTGCATCCTAAACTCTGCTTAAAGAAAGAAAAGGAGACCTCTGTAGTTTTGTAATCAATTAAGAACTTATGCTCCTGCACAACTGATTCTGAACCCTGCATAGCTTTGTTCAAGCAGATACACTCAGTATACAAATGTTGGTTAATACTTATTTTATTCAAAAGGCAGTGTCAGATTTTAAAAAATGTGTTGCAAATAATTACATGACGTTGATGATGATGTTGAATTGCTGCATCATGTTGACGATGTTCCATGAGACAGATGTGTATAGCCTGCATAATTTAGGCGTAGCATAATAAACATTATATTTTTATGTTAGATCAGAGTAAATCAGTGAAATCTTTTCTAAATCTATCTAAGGCAATGAAGTTGTCTCCCTAGACTTGTTCACAGAAATATGTCCAATCACTTTTGGACTCATGCAGATTTTATATTTATACAGAAGAGGTGACTTCTTGCTTGAACTGAACTTTGCATAAATTAAATCCCTGGGGGGAAAAATCCATAATTATAGGTGCAATACCATTCATTGAAGAACACAGCTTTTCAAATTTAATTATAAACCCTAAATGTACTAAGCTAATCGGATCAATTGCAAGTCACTAGCAAAGCTCATTCTAATTTTCAAGACAGATGAAACTTTGCCACCTTTCAGCTGCTGTGAAAGCCAACATCAGGTGAAGAGTAAGATAAACCAGACAAGCATGTTTTCCAAGCACCACATTACAGCAAATCTTTATGATTGTGTTTGCAGAGATGTTCGCTGCAGATCTTTGATTTGCTAAGGCTGGTTTTATCTTGCTGACCCACTGCTAAGCAGTAACCACCCTTTTGAGGAGGCAACAATCCCCTTTTTGAGAGGTCCCATCATCCTTTCTTGCCCCAGGAATGCAGCAGGCCAGTTCCCAAAAGCCTCTTTATGAATTTTTGGGGTAAAACTGAAATTCTACATATCGAAACATGGGTGATATCTCAAAATAGCTCTGAAGAGGTCTTGCTCCAGACCACAATTGCTGAGCTTACTCTAACTGACCTGGAACAGAGACTCAAGTAAAGTCTTTCTTCAGTCACTTGCTCCAGCAACATGACTTTGCCACTGTTCTTTCGCTGCTAAGCTGGGGAGGCTGTAGTGTCAGTCCAGCACTGTGGGATCTCTACCGAATAACCAGCCCCTCACAACAGGAAGGCAGATGGTGTGTTGTGACTCTGCATCATCAAACCCTTCTGGCTTCCTTCATCTTTTCTGTAACATGAACCCATTCTCTTTTCTGCAATGGTGAGTACTTTCAGATGGCGACCACCTCCCTGTTACTATGCAGTGGTTAGTATAATGAAAAATACAGCTAGAGTACGGTGAGACAATCATATTTTCAATGTTCTGGCCAGGTAACAAGCCATGAGACCATGCAGAATACTGCATCTCTCTTCACAGGCCTCTCTGCTAATTCTGCCTTGGTTGCACATACTGTAATTCGTATGAATGGGCTTAAGGGTAATCTGGGCAAAAAAGCAAAACTGAGCCCAAAACAAATGGTTTGCAAATGCTAAGATCAATACTGCAGCCAGTCTACTGTAAATAGAAGGCAAAAATTAGCATATACAATAATTGCCAGTTTGTGTCATGGTTGTGTTTTCTTTTATTGCAAACATCATCTTAAAAGCTCCTGATGACACAGCAGTTGCAAAATGAACTGGTCTAATCACAGCACACTCTCAGGTTGACACAAAGGCACTTTTAAAAGGAATTAGTATTGCATTATAATTACATAGCTATAATATTATTTATTATTTGCAATATTTGCTGTTACTTTGAGGTCTCAATTCCATGGTACCGGCTGTTTAAAAACACAGTTTCTCAAAGAGCTTGCTTAGCACAGAAAATCAGAGACAACAGGTAGATGTAATGGGCAGGAGAAAAGCACAGCAGAGAGGTAAAAATAGCCTGACAGCTGTGCCAGATAAAGTAACCAGTATTTTCCTCTTTTAAAATAAATTTTGGCACACATAGGGGCAGGCAAATCAAAGCAATTCAAACGCTGCCAGACCCCTATTGACATCTATACAGTGTGCTGCTTCTCTATGAAAAAACGAATTTCTTCTAAAACACTCCAGAACCTCCAAGGACAGGGAACGTGCCCGAGCATCACCCTCTCTAATCTCTAACAAACAGAGGAAGCCTGGGCTAGGAGAAAAGCACTGAGAAGCACGAGGATCCCAAGGAAAGACAACCAGGTGGACAAATGAGGAGCAAAACAGCAAGGAGACCACCAGTTGTATGAGACAAACAGTGAAGAGCAATATGGTCCCAGATGCATGAGATAGGGTGCCAGGCCTGGCCAAAGCCTGTCAAGGCCAGTGTCTCACCCCTGAGTCAACGAGGATGAATGTGAGGACCACTCAAGAGAGTTCTCCCAAATTCAAAAGACTTGTGGCATAACAGTGTCAGAAGCCAGAAGCAGAGCCTCTGGATATAACACGGGATTTTTTTTCCGCTGCTCCATTTGCTTTCTGACCCTCTGCAAGCTTTTAACTTCCACTATATCTTCCAAAGACTTTCATAGCTGAACTAGATCTTGTATCAAGAGTTATTACCTTTTGTTTGGTTTGACCCTCTCACCGAAAGTTTGAATTGCTGCAGAAGAAGCAGTGAGCAGCTACTCCTCATTCACTTTCTCTGTGCAACTTGGTTTTACAGACTTTGACCCTATTCCCCTGAGTCACTTCTTCTGTACTGAAGAGGTGCAGTCCACTGAGTCACTGCTTGTGCTGAAGCTGTTCATAGAGAAGTTCTTTGATCCTCCTGTTTCCTTCTTTGAATCTTTTCCAGGTCTGCTGCTCTCCTTTTTGAGAGGAGGAATTGAAGTGCACAGAGTATGCAAGGCTGCCCTGGCTTCCAGACACAGCCAGCTTCCTCAGTTCTGCAGCACCAAGGAAAAGCCAGACTTCTTGAAAAAAATCCTGGAGCACTTTGTGCAGTGCTGCCACAAAGATTCTCACCTCTATCACCTAATAAAATTTAAGGCTAAAAATCAAATAATCACTTGCCACTTTTATTTCCTCGCATTTTTTTTTTTTTTTTTTGCTTACTTGCAAGTACGGGAACATGAGCATGGACTGAATTGTTTCAATTTTTGAAATGTGTAGTCCTCTCACAATATCTTTTGATGTTTTATGGACCTCCAGACATCCACAGACCACATGCTGAGTAACACTGCTGTTCAGTGCTTTAACAAACAAACAAACAAGAGGACAAAACAAGTTTGACTCAAACTGGCCTCTTCTGTAGGACTAACTGCTCAGGAATTTTCTGTATATATTCAAAACCACTTACACATAATCTGATGCTCATTTCCCATGCTATAAATTTACACGTGTATGCTCGAGTGTGGTTCACTGTTTTGGACCTGAGGCTCGAGAGAGATTAATGCTTCCTTGTGAGGATGCATCTTAATATGGAGGTAAACCCAAGAACCATGGGGTTCATAGCTGAACTAGCTATGCACGCCCAGACACAGCATGAAGAATATGGCCAAAACCGTATGAGAGACATTGTGCCTGTGTTTTTAGGGCAAATACTAACAAACATCAACTATTTTCTCACAGTAGCTGACCTATGTGCAATTTTTTATGACTCATTGAAAACTTGGAACAGCTGTAAGTAATGGTCAGTAAATTTAAGCACGACTAGAGCAGATCAGCAATTGTGCTGAAACAAAATGTTACAAAGCTGAGTGATAAATCGTGTGAGATGCCCATTATAGAAGATTTGAGGCTGTTGCTGCAAAGGATCACCCATGAAGGCGGAATCACCGGACAAGACAAAGTCAATATATTCCTATGGATTTACACATTTTATTGCTTCTAACTAGCCTTGCCTAACTTTGTAGATCATAAACTAGAAAAATTCTGGTTGAAAGAATATGCTATACCAGCTGAAAATGTCACATTTGCTTTAATTTATTACTAACTGACATTACAATTCCAGCAATTCATAGATTTCCACAATGGTCAGCAAGCTATGACCTACAGGGAAAATGCTATGCTGACCTCACTGCAACAGCCATGCTAAAACCTAGGAGACACAGAGTTATCAGTATTTTAGCAATGGTGTTTAGATGGGTTCAACTAGTTGAAAAGCTAGTATGATACTCAAAGGTAAATGCTGGGGATGTGGAAAAAAACTATTTAGTCCATATGTTTTTGAAAAAAATACATGGGATAACAGCTCCTTGGGAGAAAAGCTGCAGAGACTAAATATGATACTTACAATCTACATATCTTAAGATTGTAAATATTTACTTTATATTATTTAGACTTGTTGGTAGGTCTAAGGAAGCCACAAAGAAGTTTATATTGAGAGAAAGACTGGTGAAAGAAAACAACCCAAACAAAATCCCGAAAACTCTACAATGGAGGAATATGGCAACATTTTTAGCATTTGATATCATGTAGTCCCTTGGAAACTAAGAATTTCTATTCTGCCTCAATCAGCAGCTTACCTCAATCAGCAGCTTACCTAGTTTAATACCCCATTTCTGTCAGTTATGAGCTTTACATGTTCCAAATAAGGTTTAAAAATATGACCAAATAACTTGCCCACAGCTTATTCCAGTTTGTAACATGAAGAATATATTTATATTCCTTATAAAATGCTTACTTTCTCTAACACAGCTGCAGGTTCTTGCTACCCGCATAAATATCTGATCTTCCCTTGTATCTCACGTGCTACAGAGTACTGTACTGTACTGAAGAAGGACCTGCATTTCCCAGGATTACCACTGGATCCATTTTAAAGAAAATCTGCTTCCCTCCTGCTCTGCAGTTCAGCAGCCAAGTCCAAAAGAGGTCCCCCCCCCAAATATTTATGTGCACATGTGACTTGTTTTCATTAATGACCCAGTACACCATTCTGCAGTTCCATTCTGCACCTACAGATGCAGTTTTACTGACTTGGTATTAATTAAAACTAAATCCTGCCTTTTTATTTTGCATTTGTCTGTCCCAGAGGCACAAGAAGAGAAAATGGGTAAAAGTTCTGAGTCATGCCTGAACACCCTTTAGTCCATCTCCAGAGCACTGCAGAGGGTGGGAAGGCTTGACAGTCTCCTTCCCACCCTAGGGAGCCACAGGCATCGCCACTGTGGGTGCTTCATTCCAAATGCACACTGACAACCACCATGCCATAAATAGGGATGATATTTCAAATCAATGAGAACACAGAAGTAACAAAGTAGTCACCCCAAATGACGATTAATTAAACACTACCATCAGAATTGTCTTTGGAGACTGGGGGACCATCCTCATGAGCTCCTAGATGTGTGCAGATGAGGGTGAGAAGGGAACTGTGGCCCACTTGCTCCCAGTGAGCCAAACCCTGCAGGTGCAGAGAGGGCATGCTGGACCCTGGCCTTTGCTGCAGGGCTGAGCACCCCACTCCCCTTTCGGGAAGGTTTATGCATGTTTAATTACAGGTGTGTGCAAGGAGAGAGCTCAGCATTGAGTATCCCCCTTTCTTGCCTTATTACATTTGCAATACTTAGTGTTCCATAACTGATTACATTCAATCTGTACCAGCTGTATCTACAAGGTACTGCAGATTCACTTTGGATGTAGAGGCAGTAAAATTAGAAATGCTCAGGCCACCAGTGCAACTCAGTGATTACGTTTGGCAAGACACAAAGAAACAAAGAATTAGTGCACTGGAGACTAACCTTTCAGGAACAAGATAGGTTTACTCTGAGCATTAATTCTGAGAAGAATGAGGTTGTGGTTTCAGTTCAGTCTTTAACAGTCTTAATCATAAAAGCACTACAGATAATATCCCATAATCAGTGATTTCTGCTCAGGAGAGTCCAATAAGCAATTTTCCAGCACATACTGGAACTAAGCTACTGCTGTAATCTGAAAACAAAAACAATGCTCCAGTCTACATATATCAACAGAAAACACAGGCAAAACAATTTAAATATTTTGGCTGTTAAGCCATTTGAGGGTCTAGCCACATCTTCCATTAAAATTAGCATCCAAAAACTCCAGTTCTGCTTTGGAGCGCTCACATTTAGAGTTTTCTCAGTGTGTACAAAACTTTATCTTTTATTGTTGCTCAGCAGTGCTGACTCCCTCACTACCAGTCGTAGTCTAGAAAAGTAAGAGTATTCCAATTTAAGAGAAATCAGTTTTTTATCTGTTTTGTTGGAAAAACAGAGAGAAAAAACAGTTTGAATAAAAATCAGTTCAGCAGGAAAGTTCAATTTTACACCCCCTCTTTAAAATTAGTATATATGGTTATTATTAATTTCTGAATCATACCATGTGCTCTTTCCTACAATAATTGCTAACTTAAGTCAACAGCAGTACTGTCATCCATTTTAATGGGCTGGGATCACGCCACAAGACACAAAATAAAGACACTTTTTGTTTCAAAATGCCTAGGATCAAAACAAGAAAAACACAAGAGACACACTGGGAAACCCAGAGGGATGAACGACTAGGAATTTAATTTCTCATTTATTGCTAATATTATTGTTGACTTGCTTGTCAATGTAACGTAGCACTTACATTAAGGGATCTGTGTCAGACTCACCCACTAATGATGATTTGTATCTGCTGCCAGGATAGGCGGACATAGAAGAGACTATTTCGGTGGTGTTCAGGGGCTATTTCCCTGTCATTTAGGGGATTTAAAGCTCTTAAGCAGTTACAGGCTTGTTTATTTTTTAATAATCAGAGCTGGCTGAATTGTAAGTCAAAGAAGACAGAGGCAGGATAAGGGGCCTTTGCCATCTATAGTGCAACTGAAGCATAAAGGAGAAAGCAGGAGCTACAGGGCTGGTGTTCTTCCCCTCCTCACCAGGTGGGAGGGCGGAAGAGCCTCCTAATTTTCTTGCACAATGCCCCAGCCAGCACAGCTATGTGCCTCTGCAGGTAGAGGCAGCTTCTCATCACCACAGAACTTCCTAAGCCACAGCTCTCTCTGAGTGTGTGTGACTGCTGTTTATTCCTCATACAGGACTGACCAGACCTCCCTGCTGCACTTTTTCTGTATGTCTGGGTTAGGCACCGTCACTAGCCGTGTACTTGCCCTCGTGCTCACAAAGCAACTGAAACAGTCTGTTGGAACTGAGCTCCCGCAAGAGCACATCCTGGAGCAAGGAGCTCCCTGCTTACAAATATTATATTTTTTGTGCCATGCTGACATGTCATCTTGTCTTCCAGGTTAGCATGGCCAGCACTGTGAAGCCCTGGCAGCGGATCAAGGGCGGTTGGGGAAGAGGCTGTGGGAGGAGAGGAAAAACCTCAGCTTTGCATGACTGAACTGGACCCAAAACTAGATCTAGCAAAGCCATAGCTATCTAGTAAAAAAAGGCCCTACAGCTGATACACCTTGTACACAGAACAAGCATCAGGCAGTGGCAAATGCCCTCTTTTGATGGAATGACCTACATTCCCCGTAGAGGGCTCATCAGCACAGCTGTACTAGCAAACTTCACCTATTGCACAAAGCCTAAAAGAGTCACAGGGATACACCTCTAGCCCAAGCTTTCCAAAATGCCTTCCACCAAATTTCTTCTTTAGTAGGGGTCACTGCATAATGAAAAGCACAAAGGGAATATATACTTAGAAACGTCAATTTGTAAGACAAGGAAAAACCAGCTGCTTGTAATGGCAGGCATGGACAGATGCATAGGGGAGACTGCATTAATACCAGTTTGGTTTGGTTTTGTCTGGTTGCTTTTCAAAACAGTATACTTACTATTCCACTTGGGAAACTTACCGATGAAATTTATAACCCTTTACTACAGCGAGCATTCATGGACACAAGCATGCAAGCAGAATAGGCTGATTAAAATAGGGAGAACACAACTAAAAAATATTTGAGTGGCAACTAAACAACTGCTGCTTTTAATCATGGGTGATGTTTATATCTGTGCATGCGGGTGTAAAATTCTTCTGTTATTAAGGCAAAGCAGCGGGGAATGAAGCCTGTGGCTCACACTGCAACGGCAGTCACATTATCCTGTCTCCCATCTTTGGCCTCCACTATGACTATAAGAGCCAATACCAGCAATAAATCAATAACTCTCTACTCTTCACATCTGGGTGTTTGTTTGTTTTTAAATCAGGATCATACAGAAGCCCTCGCATATCTATAGTAAACACCAGAAGGAGAACTGGGCAACTGATATTACCCAGGCCCTTGCAAAGCAGATGCAAATCAATAGTATTTCTTGCCATTCCTTCCTTAACTGGGCTGCTGCTTTATCCACTCCATCTACGACTATTTAGACTGCAGGCTCTTCAGGCCGGGGACCACCTACTGTGTGCGTGTTTCTACAGTCTCCGGAACAAGGCTTCCATTTTTGCTGGTTCTCCCTAGGCTAGACCATAATAAATATGATTATTTTAACAATAACACACATTAATAATCGTTAATGCATTGCTTGAATTTTCCTTTGAAATGCAATCTGTGCTCTCCTCCCTCTCAGCAGTTTAATTGCTGGCTGAACTTTTCTCAGTTAACTGAAAGTGCCATAGGTAAGATTTTTTTCCCATTATCAGCACTTTTAATCTTTGAGTAATTTAAAGCAAATACATCTTTCTCTGTGATTGCACATGAGCCTAACTGTTGGGGGTTTCTTTGTGTTTTTTGTTTTTCGTTTAGTTAGTTTTTTGGTTTTGGGGTTGGGCTTTTTTTTTTTTAACTTTTCTGAACTTTTATGTTATTTTACAAGAACTACCTGTCCTGGCAGCAGTAGCGCAGACATGAGATAATGCTGGCTGTTAATGGCTACCTAACCCTGACTGCTAGCTCTCCCCTCGCTTTTAATGAGTAAATCCCCATTTCAGTTACTGCTGTCAGACCCTCTTGTGCCTACCAAACTCACCGCGCTCCCGGGCTGGGCCAGAGTCACAGCTCTATATAAGACAAACAGCTCCTTTCAAAGCCTTCCTCAGCTCAGAAACAGGACTCTACCTCATTTAAGTGCACCAGGCTGTCTGCTCTTTCATAGGCATCTTCAAGTTCCTGGGGGTGTGGGAGGCCACACCATTCTCAGCTTTCCAGCACGTCGCTGCCGGGAGTGGGCCTGTGCCAGCAGCACTGAAAAGCGTGCGGGGGCATTGAGGGGGCGCCGGGGAACAGCTGCCTGGCGCAGAGCGATCACCTTTCTGGGCGGGCGTCTGCCGGCCAGAAAAATCTGTGTAAATGTTATGAACTTTGCTGGCACGCTGAGGAAAGGAGAGTCAACCAATGCCGCCCTGGCCCTGAAAATAACCCCGCTCCCAGGGCTGCCGGTTGGCATCCGGCTCCTGCGTGCCTGCGAAAGAGCACAGCGGTGTCACAGGGCCGGCTGGGCCTGTCCTGCTCTCCCGCCGGGGCCGCGCTCGCAGAGCACGAGGCCCTGCGCGCCCGCCTGTGCCAGCGGCCAGCTGTACGCTACACGGAAAAAAGCCCGGTCCCCGCAAGGAGAAAAAAAATCCAGCATTTCAGATGGCTGTTTAGGTTTTAAGGAACTATCTTCCTCACACAAAGAATTCCTCTCATCTTACTTCACATCAAACATGATTATTTATAGGAGTGGTATGTATGACAGAGGGACCTGGGGGCCCCATCTGAGACCAAAACCCCGCTGTGCTAAGCACTGTACAAATACAGAGCAAAGAGATGATCCTTTCCCCAAAGAGCTTACATCCAAGCATAAAATGGAAAAATCTCATTATTGACAGATTAATGACAATCTGTCAAAGCAACCATTCCTATTAGGAGTGTCTTGTACAGAAAAGTAGTACAGGGCCCTTATAATTAGCTAAGGATAGCTAATCCGATGCAAAAATTGAACAGTTAAAATTAATGACTCACCTCCATGGTAATATTAGATCAAAAATGGTGAATGTGATATGAGTCCACAGAAACATTTTAAACAGAACACACAGACGGGTAACTCCCAGGTAAGAGGCCAATGGATGGATTTCTTTTGTGAATTACATAAAAACATGCAACATTTATGTCCTTAGAACTGGTGTTTTTAAATAACATCTGTGGATTTTCCTCTTTCAGCCCAGTTTACTGAGGTAGTTTTAATACTAATGCTACAAAAAATAAAAAGTCACTGACAGGCTATGGGTTGGGGTTTTTGGTGTTTGGTTTTTTTTTGTATATTAGTGCTACCTTACATATATTTGTGAAAAGAAGATTTTCCTCAAATTAGTGCTTCTTTTGCTTGATCATCTATAATTCAGTTTTTAAGGACTGGCCAAACACAGTGCTAAACTTCCTGAGTCACACAGCTTTCATAATTACAAGAAGTTAGTACAGAAAAGGTTGCGTTTGTTCTGCATGTACAAATTGCATCCACACACAGAGCTTGCGGCAGCCTGAGGACAATTTCACACTACTCTTGTTCAGTCTCACAGCTGCCATCTGAGATGGAGAAGCCTTTTGATATTCAATACAATATTTGACAGTGTCGGCACTTACGTGATATCTAAGTATATGTCAAGAAACACAACCAGAAGGAGCTTGAGGAATAAAGATCTTACATCCTCATGTGGTGTAAACGAGCACACACTCATGCATGCCAGTGAAAATCACGCTGATTTATATGATGTGAGCATCTGGCTCTTTTCCAAAGGTAAGGACTTACCGCCCAAGGGCAAGAAACAGTCCATGACGTTATTTCACATGGGCACATGATTTTCCTTGCATTATTACCGGGTAACTCCCACGTAGCTTCTCCCACCCTCAGGAAGGAAAGATTCTGACCTCAACTTCAAATGAAATTATTCAGACCAAAATTACCTTGGCCATAAAACATTCAGGCCCCTAGCTAGGGCCCAAAGCGCTACTGTTGTACCATCAATATCTAACTTGAGCTTTAGGACTTGAGAATTTTCACACATTTATTGTGACCAGTCTTGCTATTTACTTCTGTTACACGATCACCAGGATACACAGAGTGTTTTGGTCTAATCCTGCAGTCCTGACATTAAAAAACACCTCAACCATCCAAAATCCAGTTTCAGTACCGCATTAAGTCCTTCATTACAGACTTGTAAAAGGTGTCTAAAACCAAACATCACAGCAGCAAGCAAACTCTTTTGTACTGAAATGCAAAATATTTTCAGTAGTTTAATAAAAACAAGGCAATCCTTCCAAAGTGCTTCTTGATCAATAGGATGAAATGAGTGTGCTAATATGAGAAGAGTGAGCTCAGAATTAACTGAAAGCATATGACAGAACACAAATGGGGCAATTCTGTTTCTCTAAAAATTAAGATTTGTCAAATTTTGAAATGACAGCCGTTGGTACTTCGAAAGAAAAATCTATTTATGGCTTATGCACTGTTTTAAGAAACTTCCAAAGATGAATGAGAATCTGTTCCAGATTTCATACAGTTAATGAAATACCAGAAAAATGCTTATTTTTGATGTTTTTCATTGACACACACTGATATACATTATGTCATTTGAAAAAATGGCAGCTTTGTCTGTACTTAATAACTACAAGGCGTGGGTAAGAAACAGCTAAAGCATAAAACCCTAAGGACAAGGCTTCATTGTGAGCATTAAATAATTATTACAATGCAAAATTAGTCAGAGTAATATCTCTGTTTTACTTCAAGCGATGTGAGGTCTGATCCAGACCTGAATTTACTGTCAACTCTAGTTACGATGGCATTTCACACTGTATTTTTTGCTTATAATTAAAGGGGCAAAATCCATTTTATTTTTTAACCAACTGGTTTCATTTATTAAATCCAGTTTCTGAAAATAATTACTTTAGACTTTAAACTTGCCCTAGTTTCATTTGTAAGTGTATCTGAATTTGTTTCTACTTATGTAGAAAGCTTTTTACCTTAAGAAATTGACTACACAAGGGAGAAACAGTGGGGTTTCTGTCTGTCTTCCCCCAAAAGTGACAAATAGATATTATTAGGAATTTCAAAATGAATTATTTTGGGAGGAAAATAATGTTCTTTTAACTATCATTATAATTTTTACACAATAGTAGACACAACATAGGGGCTTGCAGCTGGCACTATACTTTCAAATAATGCCTATATTTAAATTCAGTCAGCTTCTATATTTGCTAAAAGAAACCTGGTACATAAATTTTCCTTGGTAGAGGAGCTGTGGAAATGATTCATAAAAAATGCTGCATTAAACTGAATGTTAGCATTAAGAAACCTGTTACATACCTATCTGATTATTATTTATATTGAGTAGCACTCTCCATTTCAAATCCAAGAGCAGAACCATGCTGTGCTACATTAAAAAAAAAAAAAAAAAAAAAAAAAAAAAGACTAAATAAATGAATAAATATCCTGTAGCAGGTCCTACTGGCAGGGCCAGCAGGGCTAATTGCCTCCTACTTCTGCCATGGCTATAGAACAAAAAAGCCCAGTCCCAAAATAAGGCAAAAAAATCCTGTTGGGGTCTGTCATGTGTGGCCTGCCACCCAAAGCCTATACTGAAGGGCCTTCCCCTCCCACAACATAGGTCTTTTCCTTGAGGAGAAGACACGCTTTTTTTTTCCTGGAGCGTATGCAGATCCAAACCGATGACAGCTGAAATATATGTCATTCTAATGGGTTCTGTCATAACCGGGCAAAACACAGCAATGTTAGAAAGCATTTATCAAAGATATGACAGGGCTTTCAAATTATGCTGCCTTTCAACCCACTGCTTAATAAAAACGTGCGAAGTGATAGAACACTTTACCTCGTCAACATCACTAGCAGGAATAGACTTATTTTCCTTGGGAGCAGCTATTCAAAAGTAACTTGACTGAACTTCAAAGTTACAATTATAGGAACTACAGTTGAGGGATTTAAAAAAACCCACCTGTGCGACAAAGTAATTATATAAACCTATTATCTTTAAAACAAACATTTCAGCATTAATAAAATTGCGTGCTTTCCTTTCCCAAGATGAGCAAAAATTCCCTTGTTCACTTCAGTCCTTCAGCAGCTCCCATCAATGGGGAGTGTGGCCTGAGCAAGGGCTCCAGCACCGGCTCCCGACACCTTCGCTGCACTACTGCCATTTCAAAGGCAATTCAGCTGAACAGACTTGGATGGTAAATTCTCTTGAGCTTTCTACTCTGCTTGGTGTTTCTCACTTCCTACCTTAATACAAATAACAGTAAAGACTATATTACCCTAAGTTTTCAAAAGTTTGCTATGAGGACCACCCTTTACGCCCTCAGAAGTCATGAGAAGTTTTTGAGTTGATTTGAACGGGGCCAGGAGTCGGAGAAGCTTCTGTCCCACTGAAGACACTGATGAGCTTCCACTAATCTCAACTACATTTCATGTCAACCTTCAAGCACACCCTGAACATCGCTCAGTTTTCACACATACACAAGAATCTCCCTCAAAGTCCACAGATTTTAATGAAAACAGGAGCTCACCAACAATGTTTAATTTTGATAGACTGCAGTTCAGCAAAGTATGCAAGAACATGTCTAACATTAGTAGCTTGGAAGTTTTCTGGCTGGCTTTTGGGAAGTGAAGAGTCCTCAGCTACAACTCTGTACATAGCAGTTACTTGTAAAGCTCTGGTTACTGAGGTAGCACAACAACTTACTGTAAGCATCTGTGACAGGCATGTCCTTTTTAGTTCTTACCTGCTTATGGATTTAGAGGTCTAGATTTAAGCAATATTGTATATTTTGCCTTTTGGGTCTGAATTTGGCTGTTATCACAAATATTCACTGTGACTTAAAGTGTTATGAAATACAGCATGTAAGAAAATCTGTTTATATTTTAGTTTTTATATATGAAGGACTCCACTGCTTACAAATACACATATGTTTCCTTACCTAGTAACTCTGTACATTATGGAGATCTATCCCTCTGTCTGTTTAGTACCAACCTAGAGTCAAGAAACCTAACACTAAGTTTCCATTGCTTAAGCTCCAAATGCTTCACATTTCTCTCATAGCCATTTCACTCCGCCTTCTACTTACAGCACAGAAACAGAGCCAAAATCCAAATTCACCTCAGTTTCTGAAATTTCCCCATTTCTTTAATTCTACAGTGGATTTTTTCTAGTTTGTCCCTATGTTCCACATCTGACAAAGCAGCCATTCCTGTTCAACCTACCCTGACTGCTTCTGTTAAAGCCCAGCCATCTAAACTCCACAAGCCTTTGCCCTCACTGCTCCTCACTGGTTACAAGTGAGAGATGTGACCCATCAGCTGCTGCAGGGCTTTCAGCAGGCACCTCTGTTACCTTGCTGCAGGTGCTGATGTACCCAGCTGCTCAGCATGGATGTCCTGCCATGGAAAGAGGTGACCTTCCTGCTGCCATAGGTATGCCAGGAAGCTGAAGAGGACAGCGTTGTTCTGAAGGGGCAAAATCTTTCCTTTAAACACCCTTTCAGAAAACCGTTGCGAAGCCTAAAATCCCACTAATGATCTGGAAGTCTGTGAAGCTGCCCAAGCCATGGAGAACTGAACTCAGGTACTTAATCAGATACCAGTATTACAAGTTTTAACTGGACTGCTACTAAATGATATACTGCCTTGCTCTTGTTCTACTCATAGGCTTCAATTTCCCTCTAAGTGAGGCACCAGTGCATGAAACCCAGACACAAAAGCTATGTGTCGCCCTGGGCTTTCACTTCTCCCCACGGGTACCAGCCCCTCCTGCCCCAGGCTCACTACACTCACAGACCTGGGCATTCACTTTTTGTCTCACCACAACACCGCACTTCAGCCTCCACCGCAGTCTTGGTATCTTAGATTACGAATCAAGAGGGCTATGCTGTGAAATAAACTCACTGGTCACATGCCTCTTCCTTGCTGATTTCTCCCAGAGCTCCTAATAAAACCCATTATATTAAAACACACACAAAGCAGTCAGGCACATACAGACACACACGCATGCACGCCCTTATTTACTATGCATAGTGGCTTTATATTTAAGGTAGTATATCACAGCCCTGAACAGAATTTTTAACTGATATAATAAACAATTATTCTTTTGGCAAAAAATACATTTGAGCATCCATTTTCAACAAGTTACTGATTTTGTATGGGTTCTTCAGGGGCATTCAGACTAAACCACGCATGGCACAGGTGTTTAGCCCCAGCTGCCTGAAGGGACCTCCGGCAGAGCAGCAGCTACCCAGACAACAGGACCACCAGGCAAATTGAGCAAAGCGGGCTGGGTTTCTCATGCATGCAACACCCTCATATCCACAACCCTAATTTGGAGGGAATGCCATTTAAAATAACGCATGACCTTAGTTCAACCTTCCATGGCCACACAGTTTTGCCTGAGAGTGGTCTTTTACTTATATTCAATATGTGAAATAAAATAACCACCCTGCCGATTCTCACTACAATGTGAAATCCTGGCTTGTGACATCCCAAAATAATGGAACTGTAAGAAAATATGCAAAAAAAAAAACCCCTTGTCAGCACTCTCCCTACTGTGTGGCCATGGGCCAGATTCTTCATGATGCAATTTCCCAGAGAAGCTGGTTTTCAGGACAGAATCTCACCTCATCTGTGCTGAAGAAACTCCAGTTGAGCTGCACATGTGAATCTGGCTTTTTATGTGTAACCTGCTATCACATTTTTGCCCAGGGAATTTTAGTCTGTATTTTAGTATCATTCTTCTTAACAACCTGCAAGACATTTTTCTTCAAAGAAAGCTCTTTTTAGGCTTTATATCTATGACCTTAGGTTATCTTTCATTCTTAATCTACACAAGCTTAGAAATCAAGTTTTGCCTGTGGTAGCCAGCCCAACAATTCATTCAATTGTCCAGTACAACTTCCAGTTCTCACAAGCAATTTGACAATTGCGAGTATTTTGCATTGCATGTTATGAAGTCTAGTGCTGCAAAAATAATGAGACCTGGAATTACACACAGCATTGCAAGTCTACTCATTTAACCATGAATTTTCAGGTAATTTAGATATTTTGATAACAGGCATACTACAGGCCAACCTGTCATATAACTCTTATCACAAAAATGTCATGTGCCTGTCTCCTAGCTTGCACATATGCCAACTCTCAGACTGTCATCAAACCTTCCCTAGTTCACAGGATACATAAACAAAATACATTATTTTTAATGGATGGTTTCATAAATAGCAGAGCCCTCCAGCCACTAAATAGTGCTCTCGAGTAATTCACTAAGGTTTGTAATTCATTAACAGAGGATATACGAATCTTCCTTGATGGGAAAGACAGAAGAAACCTAGGTCAATTTGGCCTGCTAGAGGCATAGAGCTGGACTCTGCTCCCGGTGACTTCTGTCACGAGTGGGCAAAGAAAGGGGCGTCCTGTCCTACCCCCTTGGTCCCGCATGAGAAAGGCTCCCCTGCTTGGCTATCCTGGAGTCAAACGCTGGCGCAGGTGCTATTCCAACCCTTTGTCAGTGGTTAGGACACTTGTCACCAGCTCATGACGAGTGGACTGCCGCAGCACATCTTGCACACGTCCACTGCTGAGAAAATAACCTCCCAAAGGCAAAGGTGGTCCACAAGGTGGGAGGGGGCAGTGGTTGCAGGAATGGCTGGAGCATGAGTCACCATGGCAGGGCAGCGAGCCCCTGCTGCTGCCAGGAGCTGGGGAGGAGGCACCTCACCCCAGCTGCTGGGACAGGGTGCCCTGGTGCCCATGGCAGGACCAGGAACTCCTGGCGGCAATGAAGCTGCGTGTGGTAGCATCACAAATAAAATAAATCACAACAGATCATAAATCACATGATTTATGGAATGTGAAGAATTTATGAAACATCATGTGATTATATGAAATCATAAAGTAAATCATAAATAAAAATTAAAAAATTAAAAGGCAGCCACCCAGATCTGGCAGACCAAAGAGTGGTCTGGCCTGGCCGCAATCACACAGTGATGGCTGGCTCTCCCACATCACCAGGCACGATTTCTCTCCCACTTTCTCCTCCTTCACCTACTGGCTAAATCAGTGGGCAGGTGCAGAGACAGGCTGCCTGTGCATAGCTCAGCACCCACCCTAGAAATCACATCTTCACAACTGTTTGCATGGCCCAAGTTTAGCAACCTGTAACAATATCTCAAATCCCTCTTACTGCTGTATATAAAGTTAGCTTTACTTCTTACTGCATTTTTTTCTGCAGTTAATCTGCAGCTTGGAGCCAGTAAACTCTCAAGCCTTAGAATATGCTATAGGATGGGGTTAACCTGCAGGATCTTCTTAAATTACATGGATGGTTTAATCCTAAGAAAAATGAGCAGGTACAGAAAAGCCAGTCTGAAAGCAGATTGTAAACGCTGCACTGCGTTCAGTAAGTTCAATTCACTTCCAATTCTGATCTGATATTTTTATAGATTTAATGAATCTGTCAGGTTGATACCATGCAATGGGGTGAGTGAGCAGTCAGCTTTGTTGTTCAGGCTTTGTTTTCATGTTTTCAATTAAAAACAAAAAACCCAAGCAATTAATGAGAAACATTTAAATGTAGGAATGCAACAGCTTTTAAACATATGGGAGCTTTCACGTGAGCAAGAATTTTCCCTGGAAAAGACTGAGGTGAGCTCACAACTTTCAATCAAATATTTCTCTATTTTCTAAAAAACTTAGTTGAGGTTGGTTAAGGTTATCACATAATAGGTGAACTTACACAACTTTAGAGACTGGCTTTACTAGAATGAATTATTGATGTCTTACTTTCATACATGAATGACTTGCAAAAACCAGCATACAGTATGTCTCAGGGCTGCAAGCTCTGCAGACTTAATGCGGCTCTGGGAGAGATAGCCAAATTCTTTCTTCAAATTGCACATCGATGAAAACAAGACCGTAAAGGACACAGTTACTTTGGAAACAGAGCAGTCTTTAAAATGTTAAAAACAATTTATGTACCTGAATCTCGTTGATAATTTATGTGGTCTTATAACTGTTTTATGTATTTTCAGAAGTTTTTTTCTGCCCAGCTAATTGATAGAAGCTAAACATCTACTTTAGTGGAACTCTGCCAGTTTATACAGGCTGAGGATGTGGCCCATATTTTGAAAAAGGGAGGTCCATTCCACTGTTTTGCCATCTGCCAGGCTCTACTTTAAGCTAATTAAATAACATCAAGTTCTAGCAGGCATTTTCAGGCCATTAGAATTTTCCATTTTTGGACCCCTACAGGTACCTAGCAAGTCTGGCTTCCGGAGAACCGAGCCACAGATTCAAAGGTGCTGAAAATGCTAAACACCTTTTTAGAAGTTGGAAAATATCCTAACAGTTTGGACATTCTCTGTGGTTCCCACCCAAAGTGAGTTTGTGTAAGACCTGTGATTGTGAGCAAACAATCTTACACACTTGGGGTTACTGGGGGATTGCCTTCAAATATCTGTTGTTTCAATTGCATCAGTCACTAAGTCTGATAGCACGGGAAACAAACCTGCGTAATGCCCCGTGGTAGACTGAAGGGTGCAGACAGCTTACTCCTGATAAACAGTGAGGCTATTTGTCACGTTGAATTGGTTCCCCCTTCAGCACTCCTCGAAGAAGTTACGAACCTTGCCTACCCTTTGGTCCAGCACCTCCACAAGTTGCTCTGCCTACTGCCTCTTCTCATCCAGAGCCCTCCAGCTTCCTCACAGCACCCTGTAGCTGCGATGCTGGCTGCATAGATGAGCAGCAGCAACTGCCCACTGGGAAAAAGTGTTTTATTTACCTTCTACTCTACAGTTACAAATACAACAAACTTCAAATGTCTCAGAGATACCGAAATGAAGAGTTACTCCATGTAACCATGGATTCCCTATCATTTTTAGCATTTTCTTTCCTTCTCTGCTATTCATGTGATAAACCCACTTACACTACTCGTCTTAAAACCGACTGTAAACAGCCGGAGCAGAGACTGTCTCATCTTGTGTGCACAAGACCCACTACAATGGAGCCTTTATCCTGCCTGCAGACTTTCAGCGCTGCTATAATTCAAATACTACTAATAATGAGAGCGAATGTGGAATAGTATGAGTGAGACATTAACATGAACAGAGAATAACCCTCTATCAACCAGAGGCTCTATAGGAATAATGGAGTACACCAGCAATACTGGCAGGGTTTGCACGCATCCTGCTTTTTATCCTGAAAGAGCCCGAAACACCTTCTCAAATCTATAGAAAGACTGTTTCAAACACATCATATTGAATGAAGCCTTTTTATCAAGATGCAGCAGCACCACATGCCATTTGGGGCTAAAAAGGAGAATGACATTTGCCAGCTAAAACTGCCACTGGAAAAGGGAAGGGAGGCCAGTGCGTACCGGCATGGCTGAACGACAAGCTCTGGCTTCTGGTTTGCATAGGATAAAACAAGAATTACCCCAGCCTAAATCAGCCTCTCATCCACTGTACTGCCCATTAAGAAAAAAACAAAACCAAACCCCAACAAACTAAGCATTAATAAGCAAAATGTCCAGCAAACATGAAAACTGTACTTCTCACAGAGTCTCTCATGCCAGGAGCATCCTGGTTTCAGGCCAGACATAAATGTCAGCTCAGGACACCAGTAAGATTTCACTGTCATTTCAATGACACACTCACACCTTAGTAAGCCTCTGTAGAGGTGTGTGCATATGTGGACACACCTCTGTATAAACTTTGAACATGATTTAAGTATGTCATCCTACACCGACAAAGTCGTATTAGTACAAATCCATGCCTATTGTAACAGTCTGAGTCATAAGTACATGGCAGATATTTTAACACCACTTTAATGGTTAATATAACTAAGCCTAAATCTCCAGCGTACCTTGATTTATGTGACCACAACAGTTCTTCTCCTTCCCTTAGTAATAAATTTATCATATGGAACCAACACTCACAAAATTTCCCTTGAAACAGTGTTAATGTAAAGGAAAACAAATAGGGCTACGGCGTTCAACACAGCTGACCAGTGCACAGTGACATCCTTTTAATGAACAAGCTGGAGCTGCCTGAAACAGCCTGGGTTTGGAGGGAGGCAAGTTTCCTCATGCACCTGGATGAAGGTCTGTGCCTGCAAAGCTCACAGGCCTGAGAGTGTGTTACGGGGAAGGGAACACCATGTGGGGTAGGGTGCAAGATGCTGTAAGAAAGGCCCAGAAGTAAAGCAGTGTTTTAAAATGCACAGTATTACTGGCAAGTCACATGCTTTAAAAATGGATGTAAATCATTGCAAACTTCAACTTTTGTTTCCACAGAACATTTTTAATGTTTTTGCTTTCACACACAGGGCCCTGTTCAGCATCTTGCTGCCATGGTGTTTTTCTATCTTGACAATTCACTTCCGTGAGCAGGCATGTAGCCAACTCAAATGAGACTCAACGCAGTGAAAAGCCCTTCAGGTAAACAGTGTGATAAGCTAAACTGCAAAAACGAAACAATGTTTTTGGACTATGAGGCAGTTGCTATGGAGACGGTTGCTAATTAACTGCATTCAGCCAAGAGAACAAAGGGTTTAAGGGCAGACAGGACTCTGTATCTTAGAGTGAGCAATGCATAACGTCTTATGCAATCTGCACATCTATCATATCTGGAATACCTAAGCCTTTGCTTAGGTTGCAAAATACCTCAAGAAATGACAACAGGGTGGTTTATTCCTTTAAATTTGAACTACTTTTTAGGTAATTAATGATCTATCAGTATTTTAAAAAGAAACAAAATCCATACTTAGAAGCCACAGGTATCATGAATCAATGCATCAAGTCAGGACTGTATTAAACATTGAAATGATTTACACTCATTCAAGTTACTGCTTTCACAGCTAATAAAAACACCATTGAAAAATCACTTCTAAGACAATATAATATACCTAACCTATTATTCTCTCTTGCATCTTAAAAATTATTAGCTTGCAAAACTTGGAAAGCTTAGAATAATTAATTCTTCAATTTATTCTTAAACAAAGTTCTTAGAAATATACCTTGGACCTAATTACTATATTTATGTTTAAATGGACTATTCTGAACAGGCATTGAATTACATTATTTTAAGGGGCTTATATTTTGGGGCACCTATGTATTATGATTCTTTACCATTTCTGTAATACACCGTAGGCCTACAGTACTCTAGAAAAAACATAAACCTGTCAGAAGTGACATAAATCCCAGAGCAGCATAGCTGCAGCTTATGGAGTCCCCACGTGTTACTGGGGAAACCGCCCACATGCACGGCAGCCCCCTGCAAACGCACGGGCCAGGGCATTTGCCAAGACCTGATGAGCCTCACTGGCGGGTGAGCGCTGCGCAGGCTGTGTTCAGGCCAGACCAGGCACCTCCCTACAGTATATGGGCAGATCTTAATTCACTTTTCAGACGAAGACTTCAAAAGTTGACCTCTTTTCCTAAGTGAAAGCTGAGAAAACCAATACAGAGCCAGTTGCGTATTAAAAAGCCCCTTCCATTAAAGCTGAAAAGCTAACGGATAAAATATATCTGTGCTAACACAAGATTTCTTTAGGTCTGGATAAATACAGCAACATTTTTGATTAAATATGTTATTTAAATAAAAACAGAACAGGAATTTTTTTCTTAATGATTTAGATACTGTTAGGATTTAAAGGGTCACAATCAATTTTGAAGTTAAGTCCTTACTAAGGGGAACGGGATGAGTTCACACCTCATATGAGGGTATTACTTCAGTAAAGCTTACTGCACACTGAACAAGCAGTATATTAATTTACTACATGAAGGCCTAAGGTTTGGGTTTTTTTGACATTTTAAATTATGAGGCATCTGCAAACAGATCCTAAATCTGAATTGTACATGGATTTTCCACACCAGCCAATTCAGATTGCCCCTAGACATCCCCTCCAGCATTAATCACTCACCCGCACTACTGTAGTTCATATTTCTTTTACAGAAACAGAGGTCTGCAAGATTCTTAAACTCTTGCCTAGAAAACAGAAATTATTACTTATGTGGCAAACTAAGTTTTAAACATAAGGGACCCAATTCTGCCTTCAGTTACACTGCCATAAATCTTTAACAACTCCATTAGATTTATAACAGTGTAACTGAGAAGGAAATTGAACCCAAGATATTTTCTAAATCGGTAATTAAATAGCAGAATTTTAGCTTGGCACAGAGTAAAGACCTTTTGGATTACGTCTTTGGATAAGGCTACATACTTTTTTGTTCCTTGAATAATGATGTTACGAACAAATTAAATCATCTTATTTTCACCAGCCTCTATATTAGTCTGTAGAATGACCACATCATCTCATGGAGCATCAGCATGGGACTAACTATTGCCTCACTTTCCCATCCACTTTCTCTCTCTCTTCTCCATATAAATGTTAGACTCTTTATAGCTGGCCATTATTTGTACATGGTATATAGCACCTCAAGGACCTTTTCTTGTTTGGTTTCAAGGAACTACTATATTGAACAAATGTCTAATAATAATAAAATAGCATTTAGCCAACTCCCTTATTAGAGGTGCAAGGCATCCTGTGGTCACATTATGCAGAGATTGTGCTTTTCAGAAGACGCAGCCTGCCTGTTTTCCCAGCGCACAGGATGTGGTGCAGGAAACACGGTTTTGCCACAGTAGCCCTAAGCTCCCCAAGGGTCACTGGATAAACTGTGAAAGGGGCCCCTTCAGCATTAAAACATAGATGGCACTGGGGGTAATAGGGCTTAATTCCCAGCTCTGCTATAAAACTCTCGATGACATTGGACAAGTTATTTAATCTCTCCAGACTTCTTTTCTTCATTGGGCTAAAGGCAGCTTGTAAAACTTCCTGTCTCATAATTTTAATGGAAGTGTGTTTTTTCATGGCTGCTTTACCTCATTTTTATCTTTGCTCAGTATTTCCAGTTCTAATGCATCTTTCCTATTATTTCCCACCTCATATGCCAGAGCCCACGCCATCCCCATGAGCTCTGTGCGTGCCATACTCACAGACATCCGTGGGAGGCTGTAACTTGGGGCAACTGCTACGAAATGGGGGCTGAGAGAGATCAATAGCCTTTGGGGCAATCAGGCTGGGCCAAAGGGTTTTCTGAACTGTCCCACCTGCTAATGACACTCCTCTGGCAACCTAGCTATATAGCTCCAATAGCCTTTTTTCACTGCCTTGCAGGATGGAAAATTCTGCAGGTGGCTCCTCCATATGCTATCCCTTACAGCACTTTCACAGCCTCTGGTGATTAGACCTCCTATAGCTAAAAATACACCACACAGTCTAAATATGTAACAGACAATATATGCCTGCATACCTCACCTATCTAAATATATGCCTACATACCTATATAACAACTACTACGAATATGAACCATAACATTTCTTTGCAGATAGCTCTCACAGTAGGTTGCATTCGGTTGCCAAAGCAAAGAAGGAAGGTACCAACCAAGAGATAGCCAGTTTGTTGTGTGTAGAGGCCCCTGTTGAGGTCTCTTAAATATATTTTAATTGACTAAAAGGAAACACATTATATTCACACACACACATATCTGCACATACATGTGTGTGCATAGGTGTATGCAGCTATTAGCAAGTACTTATTTCACCATTAATTGTACTAAAAGGCTTACTGCTGACAGTCTATCCAAGGAAGAAATAAACAAATGAAAAAGCAATTCTTGTTCAAAAAATTAAATGCCGAAGTTACAAGACCACATGAAGGCACCTGTTAAAATGATTCAAAGACTATTTTTACTATGGAAAAATATTTTACTACTTATCTACAGTTGTCAACAATACCCATAAACAACAGTAAGCCTGCTGTCCCCGACTGCCTGGAATTGGAACCATTTGGATTAACATTTTCTTTTTCCCAATGTCTACGACAGTAGTGTTACCTGTTTAGGAATAAAAATGATGCTGAATCCAAGTGGTTGAAGATGCTCTTTTCATCTGCATTCTCTACTCACTTGCATTGCTACAATGTCATAAAGGGCAATTTAAACTATGATTTCTATTTAAGTAATGCTTTTCTTTTCTATGTTAACCAAACACCAGTTGATCTCAAGGTATAGGTAAGCAAAAGTGAAGAAGCTTCAGGCAAATAAGCTTGAAATGTTTTAGCTTTGCTGCAGTGATGAGGCATGCTGAAAAGGCATTTCGTTCCTTATCTGCAAACTAGTGTAATCTACCTCGCCTACTTCCACACAGATTACTGGAATATGCTCCCTAACACCCCCAGGCATACATTCTGTGCTGGTGTCACCAAAACTATCAGGCATCAAGTCTAATACTGTTGCCTACAGACAAACCAAGATTAAGCCCAAGCCAAATCCTTGCTACCTGTTGGGTTCCCTGTCTATCCCCACCAAGGAGGGCAACCAAACAAGGAATTGGGTTGATTAACTGATCTTTTTTGATGGCTCATACACATGGTAACCTCTAGCAAGCTTACTGCCCACTTAGAAAGGCAGGTCAGTTTTAGTGCTAACTTTAATTCTGTGCCAAGTTCCTAAATTCTGTCATATTGTGTGGGCGCAAGACAGCCCGATCTCTCTCTCTCTCTCTCTTTCTCTGAAAGGAGATCTCAATAAATGCATGAAATCTGCCAACATCCAGTAAAATCTTTAGGAGGCTTGACCTAGTTGGAGATGGCTGTTGTAGGAACGCTGTAATTAAGCAGTTGCAAGAGTGATGCTGACTTCTCACACCAGAGAATGTGCATGTTGACCACAGTTTCTATTAACAGTGTTTACTTGAGTCCTCTGTAGGTAAAATTGTAATGGTGTTTGACTGACATCCCAGCAACTCCCATGGTGTGCAATGGTTTCTCAGGGTTTCAATTTCTGCATGAATTTGGGGTGCATTGTTGACCCTTTTACAATAGGTCTAACAAGCCATGCTACTGCCCTATATTTAAAAATTTAAAAGGGCATTCATGAGATGGAATTAGCACATTTATGTTCATCTCTCTCCTCCTTCCCCAATTCATATTATTTTTGCTTACAAAACCATGTCCTTTAATCATCCAATATAAAAATTTTAGTTAGTGTCCAATTCTTTAAACGATATGGTCAGACTGAAACCATTTGGAAGCCCAGACTCTGAACTGTTTTTCTCTGACGTTCCAGCCCAAGTGTCCCACATGAAATTGTTTGTAGGATAGGAAAATATTCATACAATAGTATGACTACAACTTCTCAAGGACATCACAAAAAGTAATCCTGCATGCATCTGTGAGGAAATCCCTGTAAGACACAGTTACGATACATAGTCATTTTGAATAGCATGGCCCTCAGGGGATTGGGTAAGACTCATGTCACAACAACCACAGCATTTACTCTCCAACAGTTAGCCTGGGCTCACTCCTGTGAGGTGTGGGGTGGGATATAAGCTTACTTCTCAGGAGACTGCATGTCCCCAGAAAAACAAAGATGTTGTAAAAAGTTCTTGGTGCTGCCACTGCTTCTTGTTCCCTGTAGTGTTATTTGTGTTCACACCCACCCTGAGCAAATCCACTAGGGGAGAGGAGGAATATTAGGATGAAGTTTCCCTCCCAACATGGTTTTGATGCCTGGCTTTCGCCACTCATCTCGCTGGCCCCAGCTCTGCCTGGCTTGAACAGCCAGCTAGGGCTCACTGATTCCAGCAGCTCTTGGATGTTGGTGCAAGCCATGGTGATGGTGCTGACGTGGTGGTGGAGTTGCTGCTGGTGGTTAAGGGGTCAATTTTTGATCAATATTTTTCTGTTACTGGTCACATAACATGCTCTCTGCACTATCCAAGCCTCCCTCTCTTTATAAAAAAATACTTTCTATGTTTTTTTTACCTCTTCTGCTTCTATAAGGATGCCCAGAACAGGGGTGTCTAACATGAATATAATTCACCTTCTACATCCTCATATATGCACTTTACTGGGTATGTGGGTCAACAGGCTGCTGCCATGATTGTGTGAGATAATTCAGCTGGTATTTGAAGCTGGTAAGAAAGGAGACACTTCTACCTTAATCTTATACTGACCTCAAGAAGAAGAATCCAAATTTGACAGCCCATCATAGCCCCCAAGGGCATGTGGGCCTTACTTGTCTAACTCAAGTTGACCCCCAGCTTGTCTGAACCAGACAGTGTTTGCCCTGACTTGCTCCTAGGAGGGGTCCCAGTTCTGCAAAGAATGATATCACATAAACAATTATGTTTTCTTTTATGCTATTTACATGCAGGATTTTCAACTACCTTAAGCTCTCAGTACTGTGCAACCAACTAATATAATACATCAGCCTGGTCAAGGCTGCTTTAACTACCTCCTGGCATGACAACCCTATTTCTTAAGGCTGCAAAACTATGCCTTCTGCAATTACAGGATCACAAGTTCATCTTGTGAAACCAGTGCTGGAAGAAAAATGAGCTAATATAAATCATACTAGACAATCATCTAAATGTATCCTGGATGTTCTAGTGAGGTTGCATCACTTCAGTGCTCTCATGCTAACATGCGTCATTTCTAAACAACGGTTTTACTAAAGGAACAATGTCATAAAGGAAAAACATCCTCTTAGTATACCCGTTTCAATAGGACTAGCCATTAAATGACTCTTAAGTGGTCAAATGCCTGATCTGAACCTGCCCTTGTAGCTTCCACTTAGTTCCAGGCAAGAACTAATGTTGCTAGTAACTCCGCTATACAAGGGTACCTACTAAACACTGGAAGACTTAGGTAGCAGCGATACAGTTTACTTGACATTGTTTCCCACGAACAGGCTATAAACAACTTTCTGTGAGTTCTTCTTTATATGGACGACTGAAGAGAACATACTTAGTACAGAGAGGACAAAACCCAAAGTGCTAAAAAGAACTTCCAAAGAACGTCCTGTTCTTTTTGATGCATAACTTTTCAGCAAAACTTTCTAGTATAACTTCCCATTTCCTTTGCAATACATCATTCTCCTGACCCAACACAGCCAAATGGAGTACTTGATCGCTGTGCCGTGTACGACCTTGCACAACATTACTCAGACTTTCAGATGTGGTGCTTCCCGCTGCCTGCTCCCTTCTGCCTGCTCCCCAGGTAGGAGCTGATACCCTTATGCACAGCTCTTACAGTCCCACTTAGATTTTCCCTTGAGGATGGTGGCTTACAGCAAGGGGGGGGGGGGAGGGGGAAGATTCTCTCTCTCGTGAAGACTTTGCCATTTTCCCCAAACCATTGATAATTTAGTCTTGAAAGCCCAAACAGAAAGATTAAACCCTGTTACCCCACATTTCAGAAATCCTGGACAACAAGACCAATACCCTTAATTTCTAATGACAGCAGTGCCTATTGCTTAGCTCACAAAACCAGATTGCCTTCTTGCAAGCACAGCATGCTGATGTTGCAACAACATCACCAGATTGCAAAAATGTTTATAGGTAGATTTGTTCATAATCTGAGTAATTTAAGTAGTAACTTTTCAAAGAGACACTGTATATTTGGACCTTCGTTTTCTTGACTTTTAACTGATTGCTCAGCACTCGCTTGCAGCCTGCCTTCATGCATGCACTGTGCCATGACGTAATACAGTGAGCAATCACAGGATTGCAAGAATGTTTCTAGACAGATTTGTTTACAATCTAAGAAACCCAGATAGTAACTTTCATAATAGGAGTCCTGTCTCCGGTGCATTTTGTGTATGTTGCTGTGAGACCAAAAAGAAAAAAAATTAGAAAAAATACAAAAGCATATCTTTCTACAATGATTGCAATAACATATGAATAAACACGCAACCTGATACTTCACATCTGGTATTTCATCACTCCAAATACCTTATTCACATTCAAATATATTTAATACTGTGGAAACTTTATAAGGTAGTGATGTCTTTATAGAGGCAGTAACCTGCATGGAACTTTTAAAATTAAAAGCAATAGTAAAAATAATTTGTAACATGTTACTGTATTCTTCATAAAGCTAGTTACCTCGCAGTTTCCTAATAGAAGCCCAGAAAGACACCTAATAATAGCCGTTAGCTCCAGAATCACACACGCCTACAGAATAGGATTCCTTTTACCAATGTACTAGTTCAAAGTTCAATTTTAATATTCAATTTATACACAGTGCTTTGGAAATGAAGACTCTTATTACTCATCATGCAAAAATTCTATCATCTGAACAGAAATTTTTATGAAAGTATCATTTTCCCTTTACTGTCATGGTAATACAGGCCAAGAGATCCTACGCATGACCTAATAAACATATACAGCAGTTTTGAAAGGCTGCTATGCACCTTCTCACGATAATTAGTACTCATTCTTCTCTGTAAAACAACTAAACATGCTACAAAACTTCCTTTTAAAAAAATAATCAATATTACATTCTTAAGTAGGTTTTTTTGTAGAGGTGAATACCTCTGATGGAAATCACGATGACTAATTTCATTCGTAACTGAAAAGCTGTTTACAGATCTCAGAAATGAAGATCAAGCTATTTTCTTGTCTTAAAGGCAAAAGCCACGTTCGCTACCTTGAGGCTAAATTAGCAGTGCTGATAGTAACATGTCTGCAGGCGTTAGTACACTTGCTAGCAACTTATGTTACTTTGGCATTGTCCCTAGAGCTGCACTAAAGCTATGTTTTGCTATAGCTAAATTTCAAAAAAAAAAAAAAAAAGAAAAAAAAGAAAAAAAAAAAAGGTGAAAACATGCGCACAGGGCCAAATCCATTTCTGTGGTAACTCCAGTGACTTCAGTGTTACACCAGGGATAAAAGCAGGGCTGCATTTCACAGCCGCTTGCTTTCTTGTAATCTTTTCCAAAACACTCTCCCAGGAGCAAAGACAAGCACAGGCAAATATCCTGCCAATAAGTGAGTTCACAGGAATTGCTACAAGTAACTAAACTGTCAGCAGTAAAAGACCAACAATTGGAACAAAGTACAAATACAGGACAGCCAATGCCCTCTAATGGGCTGGAGTTTTACTCTGTGCTGGATGAACAGGACACAGAAATTCATCAGCATTGATCTCTGAGAGGGGAGGGAAATTAGAGGGTGTCTCACTTTGTACTAGTGGATGATATTAGTGTTTTATCAATACTTCTTTTGAAATGGTACAGATGAAAAAATTCTTACCAATACCTTGCAAGACAGATGAAAACGGGTCTAAGAGTTCAGTCTTTCTTCCATGGGCTATGCTCAACTCCTTCCACAAAGAGTGTGGGCATCAATTTATAGATGTGTTCCTCTATCCTACTTCAAGCTTTCATATTTATTCCCTCCTCACCTTTTTTTTCTTTAATTTTCTTTACTACTAGTCAATACTATACCAGGAGCAAAGCCAAAACTGTAAGACCAACACAACCACACAAGCACATGCACACCGGAAGGGGGACAAGGAGTGCTTTCCTGCAGAAACCTTATCACTGGTCCCTTGGCCTTACAGCTCACTCCCTTTCTCTTGAGAATTTCCAAACTACGGTTCCCGGAATTTGCCCCTCTGAACCAAAACAAGCGTCTCTGCTTCTTACCCAATCATTTCCTATAAATTTAAAAACAAGAGTTTCATTAAGTTTTTATTTTGTTTTCTGAGGGTTTCTTCAAGGAGCTGTAACCCTGTACTGGTGGCAGGGTCCTCCCCTTCCCCCTCCCTGGCCACGGGGCCCTGCAACACTTTTCTGTGGTGGTAGAATCGAAAGTCTTTTGTTCTCCTAGTCCTCTGGTGCCATAAGTTACTTTTTCGGGAAAGCAAGGGGAGAGGAAAAGGCCCTCCCCTTCCCTTCCCTCCCCTCCTTCATCCAAGATCACAGCTGTAGAGGAACAGCTGAAGTAATTCAGGCTGCCCGGGGAGGTCACAGATGTCCCTCGGTACTGTTGGAGCGGCTCTGCCAGTGTGAGCCACGCTGCTGCTGCCCAGGTGGCACTGCGGGCAGGCGCCCCTTGGCCACCCACCCTGCACGCTTCCCCAGATTTCAAACTCCCCAGTCCTGCTCGAGCAATCCTCCAGGTCCCCCTGAGCCAACCGCCCAGGAGCCTGCACACAGCCCTCAGAAATGTCACTTTTAAGGATGATTTTAGACCACCACAAAGAACAGGGAGAAACCCTGGCTTCTGCTTACATGAATGTCGCAAAGCTCTCATTAAATCAAAGGCAGAGACTTAAAATATTTCTTCAAGCAAAATCTCTGCTCTCCTCAAAGTCTCTCTCCAAAGATAAAAAACTACAATTGCTTAACTTAATCCACACAGAGTGATCATTATATTTGCCTCTGTAAAGATCATATTTGTTCTAGTGCCTATATCTAAAGGCAATTTCAGTCAGAAAATGAAATGGTGCTCTCTTGACCTTTTGTCTTACATGGTTCATGAATTACTGACACATTACAATATCCTCCAACACTATGGAAGCTTAGAGATATTGCAATGTCTCTCTTGTAAGTGAAATAAACTTGGTATGCCACTAAAAGGCATTAAATTATTTTCATTATGCCACACAGAATCTAAAACACTTACACTGTTTTGATTTCAAAATCCTTGGAGAACAATTATGCTCTCAGGGCCATAAGACTCTATTAGAAAGTCCTCAGGAACCTAGCATGGTTTCAATAAATCCTCAAACACTACAAAGCAGTTACTCAGCTTGAAGAATGAAAACATGAGTTCATCCACGGCAAAGTCAGGACGTGAATTCCGCTCATACAGTACCCCGCACTTCCTAACACATTTTTTTTCTTCCCAATCAGGGCAACGCTTTAAGTCAAGTTTTCAGCATCAAACATGCATACCTCCTTTTTTGATTGAAAATAATATTTGATGTAGGATGAGCATAAATACATGAGATGTGCGTATATGATTATGGTATTAGTAGTTAGCAGTATTAATCAGCAATTAGATACGCATAAATAGTTTTGTACGTATAGAATTTAACAAACGTTAACATTCAGGATTAGAGAACCATTAAATTAAATCAGTGATTGTAGAAAGGAATGGATAAATATGTTAATTTCTTCAATTTATACAAGGGCACAAAGAATGCTTCAAAGCACCAGAAACCAGACTTCAGGCGTGATTACTGTGGTTGTAGGGATCCCGATTTAAAAAAATATGCAGCCACCCTTATTTTGCCTGATGAGGCTGTTCAAGCCTAAGTAGAGCTTTTGAGCATAAACACACAATAAGCTTGTTTGTGTATACACGCTTATGTCCTCCTAGGAAGAGCACAACCTTCTAATTAAGCAAATCATCTCCCCTTTCCAGAGGAACGTAACAACACCGAAATGCAATCAAGAGAGGCGGAAACGGGCGAGGAGGAGAGCACAAGAGAAATTATATTCCCCCGTGCAGGGAGCGAAGGGGCGGGGGGGGAGAAAAAAAGCCAACACCCAGGCAGGAAACCGGGGCCGGCAACTTTCTGCCAAGGGCAGCTGAGATGCTTCATCACAACTCTCTTTTTCCAGACGCGGCGTTTCGTGCGGCCGCCAGGGTCACATGGCAGCTGCGAGGGGAGCCGGGGGCCCGGGCCCCGCCCGCCCTCACCCGCCCCTGCCGGCAGCACCGGCGGCACCACCAGCAGCGCCCCGGTGTCCGTGACCTCGGGCCGGGGCGGGGGGGCGCGGGGGCACAGCTGGTGGCAGCTGCAGCACCATCTGCTCGGGGCTGCGCCCCGGGCCGGCCGCGCCCCCCGCCGCCCCCGCCAGGTAGGGGCGAGGCCCCGGCGAGCGCGCCCCCCCCGCCCCGCCGCCGCCGCCGCCGCCGCCGCCGCCCGCCGAGCCGGGAGCCGGAGCGAGGGCGCCGCCGCCGCCAGGGGAACTTTGCAAAACGGCAAAGGAAAAGTGACGGCGCGGGAGAGCTCGGCCGAGCCGGGCGAAAGCTAAGGAGCCCCGGCTAGTGCGTGCAGATGTCAGTATCCCTCTGCGGAGCGTGTATTTATGGAATGCTGTCAGCACGTCATCTGATTTATAGCAGTTTGCACGGAGGGACGGGGAAAGGAGGAAAAAAAAAAAAAAAAAAAAGAAAAAGAAAGGCAGAAAAGCACCCCTAACTTCCCTCTTTCATCGAGAGGCTTCTGAACGCAACAAGACCTTTATCACCTCGCAATTAAATATTGCGTATCCTGCCACGCGATCACGCAGACTGTGTTTCCCATTTCCCTTTCTTCACCATTTATTGAAAAATAAAGGAAAATCCTTACATTTTTTAATGCTCAGGGAGTGACACATTTAAAACCTTCTTTTAAACATTCCCATTCCGCCAGAGCATAGCTTTCATTAAAGACACAATTGTGCGTCGACATTGCTTCCTAGTGCCAGTGATGAAGGGACTGGTTCCGACAGTCCTGAGCAAGGCATCAGCCCAGCTGAGGTCCCTCCGCTTCACAGAACTCTTCAAGATTAACTCCAAAAGTACCAAAATCAGAGCCAGGGATTTTGTGTAAAAACAGGCTAGGCTTTACAGTTCTCATTGGGACAATTATTTCCAAAGGCTAAATGTGAACCACTTACCATACATTTTGCCTTCATCTGATAAGATGATTTTCCTCCTCCCACATGGTGGATAGATAGCTAGAGCCTCCTGAAAGCTCTGTTCAATGTCAGGGCTCCAGACACCTTCTGCATCATTGTCAATAGGTTTATCTGCAGAATCACTCATTCTTTCAATATCTTCGGCAGGACTCTCGCTGCCGCTCCAGCTGCTGGGCTCAATGGTGATGGCTGGGGTCTCCAAGCCTAAGCCTGGAGTCTTAAAGGAAATAAACCTACAAAACAAACACACAAACAACCCCAAAAGGCATTAAAGACATGGAACTTTAGGTAAACATTTCCGTCTACTTCTGATACTACCTTGACAGCCGCTGAGCAGTAATGGCAGTAACAGGAGCATGCAAAGCTCCCAGGAAAAGTAAAAAATTAATAACCATTCTACCTCAAATCAGCAGAGTTGGAGTGATAAGGTTGTCAGAAGGGGAACTCTTTACCACATTTTCTGTGTATAATTACATGAAGGCACAGAGCACCAGGTTATTTTTCACAGATAGTCAAAGTGGGTCTTAATACTGGGGAAAACTCAGCAGCACACGACACATTTTATCTGGCTGAAAACTGGCACCCCTACAATAACAAGCCAGATCCTCAGGCAGGGGTAAACCAGCATACTTCCACTGCCTGGAAGGGAAGCACACCAATTTATGCCACAGCGACCACCAGAGCCTAAAATCACTTAAACCTCAAAACAAAAGCAAGAAGTATTGTTCACATTCATCCGGATGTCAGTGGAGTAAATGGAATTACACTAGCGATGACACAGCTCAATGCGATTAACTGGAAAAGGCTGTAGTTTTCATATCTTACCCAAATAAATAATACAGTCAGAATATGAGCTACATACAATCTGAGATACAGAAATCTTTAAAATGATAATACCAGAGAAAAGAATTACAAGGAAAGATATATACTTCGCCTCGTTTAAAAGCTCTCTCTCACAGAACCATAGCAGAACAAAAATTACAAGCTTCAAGTTGGTGAATCAATTTAATAACAAATAATTTAATATAGCTGCACCTGCTCACACCACCAGAGCTGCAGATCTGTCAGTGTTCCTTTTATATTTTTGAGAGAAATACAACTCTGCTATTAAGACTTGCTCCAGGCAAAAAAGCTGCTATACCAGACCAAATTCATCTCTGGTGTAATTCTTCGGGAAGTCAGTGAAATAACACCAGGAACAGATTTGGCTCAACATGTCTAGGCATAATGCAGTTCTATTTTGAAAAACGAAGAAGTTTGGTGACTCTAAGTGGATGGGAGTGTTCAAACATGCACGCATGAACTGCACACACACTTAAAAATCCAGCTAGTTGGCTAAACACTCAAAAATCCCTAAACTATAACATTTATATTCTGCTGGGGGAGATGAGAACAGGCCCTTTCCACACGCGGAAGGCAGGGGCTTCCTCTTCTGCACATCTCCATCCTCACGCTGATATGCCTCTCATGGGGTCTCAGTATATCATAAAATAACAGGTGAAAAGTGGCTGAACGGCATTCACCCCACGGAGAAAGAAGGGGAGGCTGTACATCGGAAGCCATGACAGCTCTGACGAAACACCTTTGGGCTGGAGAACTCCTTGAAAGAAGAAATATTTACCAGCAGCCCTCACCCAGACTAGCCAATCAACCAATCACTAGAGATAGCCAAAACCTGATAGTCCGGTCCCTTGGAGGCTACAGTGCCTTGCAAAAAAAACAGCTGAAACTGGGGAAACAGGGAGTAGTCTCTCAGTCTTGCTAACCAACGTTACCGGTCTGGCATCCAAAGTATGGGGTATTTCCAATTCTCCAGGCTCTAATAGGAGCTCCGTACATGCGAAATGGACTCCCAAGGACTGTATTTTCCTTACTCGCATGTCAGTTTCTACAGAGAGGCATTTCTTAACCTTGCATTTGTTTGAACATTTCAGTACAGCTTATAAAAATGTTAGTGCCTCCCCACCAGTAATCTCAAGGCTAATCAGTGTCTCGAATGCCTTTTAATAACTGATAATGAGGGAGCAGATGGTTTCGCAGGGAACCACACACAAATGGTAAGCGGGTAGGAAGTCTGGCCAAATACACCACTTCTTGTCTGGGAAATCCAAAATGTACAAAATTTTTAAAGTCTCATCACAAAGAGGGAGATGTAAACCTTTTGTAAAACAGTGAAACACCATCCTTCATAATTCTCAGCAGGCTGAAGGGTTGATTCAATCCTTACAAGATTTGAACCTTGTATGCAAGGTTTAGCCAAAACATAAACGCAGCAATACTGGGAAAGAACTGACAAAAACAATTATGTCCACTGAAGCCTTCAAATACAGGGGGAATTTTTGGTAAATGAGAGGTAATCGAACGTTTACTGGGATAATTAGGGGGGGTTCAGTTTTACTGCCACATTGCAGGGAAAAATGGCTACTGGAGATTTTATTGGCCTCACGTGATTGAGACCATGGTTTAGCATTTCACCAGAAGACAGCACAGAGTGGGACTGTTTGCTGGGTTGGTTCTTCAAAGGTGACTCAGGGAGGAAATCCTTCCCTCCCCAGTCCTGGGCATGCAACACACAGCACAGCCACGGGCATCTTTTGCTCAGTCCAACCACTCTCTGCTTACAAAATCTGCCACAGTCATAGCCTCAAGTCTTATTATCGTCCTACAAACCAGCCCTTGTTATTACATTATGCTGAAATAATAATTAAAATGCACACGAGGAAAACAGAGAGGTTCTAAGTAATTAATGTTACTTGATATTCATGTTAGATCTTGCATTGTGTTTACTGGTGAGTTTTCACTAATACGCTATCTCCCTTCCCATTCCTTTTTGCCTACTTGGATATCATCTCAAGGCATTAGTAGCTACCATTCCAGCCTCTAAAATGTAAGTCAACCAAGTGTTTCTTCCAGAACATCTGTACGATAGGGGTGAGGAGCAACCTGCTGTAAAAAAATCCCTTCCATGTACTGCAGGGGTTTAGTACACTAAGGCTTTAGTACACTAACTGCTCTTGGTGGTTTCCATTTTGGTGAATGCTGACACTGCAGATCAAACTAGAGGACCAAGGGGCAAACACCTTATGGCTCCCTCTTACTTCAGGAAAATAATGGGCTGCTCAGTTAATCACTTCCGCCTCAGCTCTACGTATCCGAAGGCAATTCCACCTCCTCCTTAGCTTGAATTCTAAGGACCCAACTGTGATGAAAAATTTCAGACCTGTGATTAGTAGGCGATTATCAAAAATAATACAAGCTGTCGATAGATGAGCTATGTTGCACATTTCTAATGAGCCATAAATCTCATATAAAAAATGTGGATTTACAGTCCAATTTAAATTCATAAAAAAATAAAATTAAAAATAAAAATACCCAGGCCTTCCTTCTATTAGCAAACTCCACACTTACAATACCAACTTTCAGCAGAGGAAGAGTTAATCTGCTGGAGGTGATTAATCCCTCCTCCCTGCCCCCCACCCAAAAGCAGAGCTTGCACACATGACAGATCAAGTTGAAGAGTTCTGTATTTGCTTTTAGCATGTTAACTTTTAGAGAACCAATTTCATGATTGTACTTTCTGTTAACTTCAACGCTACCCAGAAAGCCAACCAAAAAAAACCCAGAAAACAAAAAACCAAGTTTTGGTTAACCTTTTTGTACTTTCTAAGATTGCTTAAAGCACACTGCTGCAAGTTTAGGAGGTTTCCCTTCAGAGCTTCCCCTGTGCATAAAGCTCTTCTAGTTGCAAACCTGAATGCATCTTTCTTGCAGTTGCTGTCTACTCTCTCCACTTAAGTCAATTCTAAGTATAACTGGTTTTCTCACGTAGTTATTAAGACACTTTTTCTGTGCAGGATGGAGGTGTGCTTCCCCCTCAAACAATGCAACATCCCAGTTAGCAACGGAGAAACTATTAGGGACAATACTGGATTTTATAAATATGTTTTATAGCCAATCCATTCAATACAGCTTCATGGGGCACAAGATACGACTTATTTTCATTATGCTCACTTGGTAGAGTAACTTGAAAAGTTACTTTAAAGACTCAGAGAAACAAGGATAGCTATGTCAGAGCTGATCAAGCCGATGAATTTAACTAAAACCAAATGATAGTCTGCAACATTTATCAAAGGAATGATTTCTTTGCTTGCATAAAGCATTCTCTTATGCCTTTACTTTATGAGCAATGCAAACCTGGACTTGCCCAGAAAGTTGCTGCTCACACACCGACAACTGAGATCAATAGCTCTTCACAAGAGTGTAGGACAAGTCCAGATTTAAGGCCTTGATATGTTTCATACCCTTCAATACTTGCACAACGAACTCACGTGGAAACATTGTCTTTCAAGAGTCATCAGAGCTGAATTTTATTTTACAACATCCTGCAAAAGTTAAACCACTTTGTTTGGCCAATTAATTTACTGTCTTGAATTTCAGCGTACAGGTGCTAAATGGTGCTTTCACTGAGGTATCACTTGTATACATACATAGCCACTGGAAGAGGATTAATACTCTGCAGCTATTGGTGCAGGAACATGAGAAAGACTGAAAACATGCCTTGGTTCTGAGAAATCTTTAAGAAAAAAATTATTATGTCTCCCCAGTCATCTAAATTCTGTCTGCTTGAAGGGGATCAAACACAGACATTTTTGTGATAACCTGCAAGAATTCGCAGGTAAGAAAGCACCAGTGTAGTTATCCACACTGATCTTCGGCCTATGAATGGCTGCAGAAGGCTATCAAATAATTCTTACAACCAGCCCAATTTTTCTAAAATGGGTCCTTCAGAAAAATCTTAATTCTTGAGGTAAAGATTTTGAGTGTTGAAGTGGTAAATTACACTTTTAAGAATAAATTTTATTTTTAGTTTGTGAACAACTTAATCTTGGCTTCAGTTACGTAAAAACAAGGGGATCAGGAATCCAACACGCTTTTTATAACATCAAGACAATAATGAGCAGATGAGTAAAAACCAACCAATTTTAAATTTGCAGATGGCAAATTTTCTCCCAAGGCTTGAAAAGTTACAGGCCCATGGGATTTTCCTTCTGCTTTGTTCAGCAGTGCAAATCCACAGCTGGAGCGCTGGGGCTTCAGGAAAGAACTGCTGGAGAGAATCCAGAGGAAGAAAGTTATCAGATCTAGAAAACATGACCTACCAGGAAAGGAATTAGGTTTGTTTAAATTTAGAGAAGACCGATGTGAGAAGATAACCACTTTCAAATAAGGAAAAGGTAACAGCAAAGCAGAGAAGTAGCTCTTGGCCATTTCTACCAAGGATAGGACAAGAAGCAAAGAACTTAAGCTGTAGCAAGAAAACCATAGGTTGGGATATGGAACACTGTTCCGACTCTACAGTCACATGCCAGAAGCAATCAGTCTGGGATACTGGGGGACTGCTGCGGCGAGGGAGGTTGTTAAAAGCAGGTGTCACAAATGTTTCTCAGGAATCAGGCAGCTATGCCTGGCCCTGTCTGAGGCGGAGGAATGAACTAGATGATGCCATGAGACTCAGCAGTGAAGACAGAACGTACAACGGCCCAATAGAAGGAAACCTGCAGTGGGAGCACATCCTTGACTAGGAATGGGGGAACCCAGGTGCCCTTGACTTCACAGATATCCTAGTGACCAGGCAGCTTTGTCAGATGCAGGGCAGAAATCCAGGGGAAACCAGGCTTCCTACCACCCATGCCCAAGGAGAGCTACATGCTTCTTTTCTCTGTGTGGTTTCCTTGCACAGCTGCTGGGCAGTCTGCTGTGTGAACATCACTGGCAAAAGCCACCTGTGAAGCAGCTCATCAAGACAGGCAGGATGGGGAGGGAGACAAATCACCAGGCTGGGGAGAAGAGGGCTCTTCCTCCTGCTGGTGCTCTCCGTGGGAGTTTTGAGAGATGAGGCTGCCTCATCCCCAGCCACCCCGTTCTCCTTCTGGATATCTGTTGAACTGCCCAACCCCGCCATACCACATCCAGATTTCTCACGCTCCTTCTGCACTGATTAAAGTAAATCTGGAATTGGCGGGAAGCTTGAATTTTACTAGGATTTTATGTTTCTACTTTGCCAGTAAAAGTATCTTTGCAGTGTTTATGCCAGTCAAGCAATGCGCTCAAGCCTTTTAAAAAAACAAAATCACTTTTTTATTTAAAAATGAATTCGTACTCTGGATTTTGTAGCTGTGATATGTAAGCATGTATGGATTTTTCTGATTCTTTGAGGCGTTCAAATGGCGTTACTTTCAGGAAAACACTATATACATTCAAGCCATTTTATATATAATTTAGTTTAATGAGGTAAGAATATAACACAGTACGAAGAATAAAAATGTAAATCATTTACAAAGCATCCAATGGTGAAATCATTAGCTTAAAATTACTTTATATTGTATTTTTGTTACAAGGTCTACTTATCAGCAATTATTCCCTCTAAGAAGAAAGAGCACCAGGAGAGAGAAGCAGCCCATTTCTAGGATAAAGTATTCCTTTAAAACTCAGCCAGACTAATTCAGCCATTCACTTTTGCCATTGAAATGAAATAAAAAGAGTTTTTCTCTGACTGCAAGAACACTTCAGGGAGAAATTCTGATGCTGTGCTTTTTTGGCGATCAAATAGTTGCATGCAATGATGCCTCCATGTTCTTCCTATCATTCAGATAAACTAGTTCTGTTCTCCTAGGATTAAAGTCACTATTTCTCACTTGAGATTGAACTTTTTACGAACGGCAAGCCACCTGCTTCAGATGTGTATTTGGGATCTGCGGAGGAATAATATAATCAGTTCATATACAGCTACAGGGCACCTGTGAAAAGCGGGTTTTTTTTCTCAAGCAAGTGCATTGAGTGAATTCAGGTGTTATTTTCTTCCCCTCAACTACCACACTCAGGTATGCACAAAAGTAGCAGGAAGACCCACAGTCCCATGCCAACGTGTAAAACACTGAAAATATGTACCTTAACATCAGTGAAGGGATAGTTTCCTTCAAATATAGCTCTGTACCCTGCTCATCTGAGAAGATTTATGTGTGTAGTTTTACGAACTGTGAGGAAACTTACTGAACAAAGAATTACTTAGATCTGCAAGAGTAGGCAGCATATAGGCCTAAATGTGAAGTTAGGATTATATGAACTGTTTCTGAAAAGAAACAATGCATTCTCCTTGAATTTCTAATTTTTTTGCTTATAGAAACAGATTGCTCAGCAAAGAGTGGGCTGATGTTAATACAGGGGAATTCTTTGCTTTGCAAACAGCTTTCGTCTCTCCACACTCTTTATGCAACTGAAAAGAATATTTTGTACCGCTCGGAGGGCCTAATTTTTTTTTTCCCCAAAAGCTGCTTTTGTTGTTATATAATTATTGTTGTAAGGATGCTGAGTCATTGACTCCAACCCAATTTTCTTCTCCATTAGTTTTAATTTCATGCAATTAATAAAATGGTTCATCTTCTCAGTGGGGAAACAACTGGATTCTGGCTGTGACTACACCACACTCGTGGGCTCTGTTGGCTTTGTGCTGGCTCACCACGACGCCTTCTGCAAGCAGATACAGCTACAAACCATCCACAACATCTAGCTAGTGCCCAGCAATCCAGCGTGCAAAGTGCTTTGTAAGGGGCTACATACTGCTTGTGGTCCATGGTCTGCACTGATTACCAAGTTATCACCGGATAGGTGAATCTTAACATACCAATTGTGAATCCCTATCTCATTATGGTCACAGCTGTTTGAGAAACAATTCCTTCCTTGTGGGATACTGAAGCAGTCACATTCATCCTAGGTGCTAGTGCTCATTTACACCCAGCTGGTTTCAATTATAAGGGTGTTCCTGGGATTTAACCCAGCTCAAATACTGCATTGTGGCGGTAACCAAAAAGATTATTCTGAATATGACTTGGCACTCAGTGGAATGAAGAATAGTAAGCGTCATGTCTGACTTGCTTTTGCTAATTACCAACATGAAGCAAAGGAAAGGATAAAATATTTACCAGCTCTCAGAAGGAGAAGCCATTCTTCCTGCAACTGCAGGAGGTGACTGAGCAACAACCCAGCTGCTGTGCTCTGCAGTGGGAGCCGGTCATGCACCTACTGTCACCCAACAGGGATGGCTTGTGAATGGCAACAGCAACATCTATTACCAGTGTAACACCATGGCGTGCTTACCCCAGCTGTATTCCAGCTGTGACCTTTCTATGACAAGGGCTGCTATATTGTGAAGTGGGGATTATTAATATTTCACCCATTCATTGATGATTCAGCTTTTAGAAGAATGGTCTGTGACTGACAGGGGTCTGGCCTGCACCGGGGGGGGCTCGGCTCATAGGGCAGGTGAAATGGCTGTAAGAAACACTCCCCAGCCCCAAGACCTGTAAGTAGAGGCCACAGTATAGTCCCTCAGGGCAAGATCTGCAGCCACTGCTTTGCTTGGGGCATGTTTACAGAGCAGTTTGGCAGTCCACTATAATTCATTCTGCTGCCAACACATGTAAACAGAAAATAAAAACTAGTATATGTAACTATGAGAACAATGGGCTTTTTTTACATACAAGGCTGGGAAAAGGGACACAAAAATAGAAGCAGTTCTTGCTTATGCTTAACAACTCTCTATTCCTTGAATGCCTTAAGTTCAGTCACCCAAAGGAGGCTGAGGCAGGGGTTCAGTCTGCACAGGGGCTCTGTGCCTTCCCAGTGACTCCACAAACTATGAATTAGAGCATAAAAGCCCAAAGAAAACAGACACTGGCCCTTCCTTCAGCTCCAGTGGTGTTCATCTCTCCCTGTCCCTCCAGACACATAACTTTGGCATCTGGACCTGGATACAGACACAGACAGACACCCTGAATGCTTTCGGAGCTAGCCATCTTGTGCATCTAATGGTGGTTTTGCCACTGTTTCAGTCCCATCTACCTGGGAGTGTGTGAATGGTGTAAGCGCAGTCAATGGTTTTCATACGTGTAAACAGACAATTTCTTCTTTGTAGTTTGTTGTAACTGCCTTTCCACTGCACCCCTGAGCATGACTAGTTATTTTTTACCCCAAAAAACCAAACTGGAATTATTAACACCACAAATATTAGAATTAGGTACGTCCTGGATCTCTGGTGTGTTACTAGCTTCCTGCTGGGACCACAGACAATCCTTTGCTCACATATATAACAAACCCAGCAGCAGGTTGTTCTGTCTAGACATAGCCCTGAAACTGTTTGTTCCCCGGATTCCCTAAGCCTCCCCAATTTTATTAGAGTTGCCATGTCACACAGACATTTGCAAACCCAGATCCAATCCTTTATGTTCATAGCTTTCTTATTTTATTCCTGGCATACGACTAACTGGTTTTTCTACTCCAATATTAGATATTTTTTTTCTCCTTTTTTTTTTTTTTTATTAACTTGTTTTCAGGATGAAAGGTTTTTTTCCACAATGGCTGCAAAAACATGAGCGTTCACTCTAACAGCTCTGAGTGAGGTGGGAAAAGGGACAGAAAACCACCTGCTTGAACAACTTTATGTAAGTTCAGTCAGGAAAGGGAAAACCAATGCTATTTGAAGGGTGGTCCAATGTCTGACTGCTTCATATGTAACATAAAACTTTCGTCTATATAAAAAATATTTTATATAATGATTTAAGTATTCTGTTAAAAAGGTACAAAAAAGGCACAGTAAAGTAAAAGGTTCATTCATTTACTCAGGTGCATTTGTTTAAACAAGAAATAGCCACAAGATTAACCCTTTCCCTACACCAAGGTGAAGAAGGATCCTTCTTTTATGAAGCAGAAGGCAAGTTTTGGACTAACAACTGCAACATCCAGTTGGGCAAAGCCACCCCTGGAATCCAGCACTGGTAACTTTTATCTCAAGTCCACTTGTTCTCTGCTTTGCAGATGTTATACAAACACTCCCTTGTGTAAGCGCAAACACACATACACACATACTTTCTCAAACATTCATTGAAAGAGCTAAAATTTAGCTAAAATTCATTTTACAAATTAAGAAACACTTCCAAGCACCATCTATAAGCTCTGTCACCCTAAAGCTGCTACAGAAGGCTGTGAATGCCTTGTGCTCACCTGAATGTGCTGATTTGGTACCAGGCAGAACCAAGAGAAAACAGTTTTATTCTGCTTTGGTGTTACTACTTCAGCTACCGCCTCAGGCTCTGATTCTGCCAACACAGAGCCATTTTATACATATGAATAATCACTCCAAGTTTAATGAAGCTCCTCACATCTCCATTAGCAATTGTTTTGGCTGGAAAAAAGGCCCTGCCTATCAGCCCTGGAGGAGCCTGGAAACAGAGGAGTGATAATACTGGGAGGCTCACTTTGGGAAAGGCTGCGGTTTTCTGGTGATAGGACACAGAATCACAAGAAAAAAGAGGGAAGGGGTGAAATCACAACACCACGGCCCTCAGCAGGGTTGGGCTTTAATCCCAGGTTTCTGGCCTTGTTCTCACCAACTCGTAACAGAAAGGGATTTCAGGAACCAGCATGTGAGATCAGATAGGACTTGGGGTCCATGTTGACTAGTCACAACATGTCTAGCGGCTTGTCTTCATCACAAGCCAACACTGGAAACCCCACCTTGTGTTTTTTTTTGTATAAAGAAATATCAAAGCAACAATTTTGTTTGCAAGTGCGGTAGCTGTCAAATAAAAATATTTTAATGCATTTTGTTTCCCAGCTGCTAGCAGTAGTGTTATGGGCAAATTACCTGCCAAATTAAATTTTTAAGTCTGAGTTGTTTATCTATGTAGTACAAAGGAAGCCTCCTATGTAAGGAAATGAGCATTACTAATACGGCGCTTCTACATTCCAACTTCTTTCTTCCATCTCACGCTTGCTTCCAACACCTAACCTTCCACAGGAGGTGAATGCATTGGCATCAGCTTTACTTCGTCAGTATGACTGTCTCATATAGATAATGACAGATCTACAGCTTCCATTTTGACCATAATGGAAAAATTATTTCTGACATCTCAAATAAGATTCTCCTGAGAAGTAAGGATGCTTTTATGCAGCAGGACTTGCATTTTCTACAAGGGAGTAGAAAACACTCTCCTGCTGAGATACTGAAACAATCCCAAACGGTGGCAATCTTTAATTGCTAAACATAAGTAAAGCCTACAAAGACTAGCTACAGCATTTTCAAAACTCAGTATAATAGCTATGTAGTTATTCTGCACTTCTCTTGCAGTTATCGCCTGTTGAGGAAGCAATTTCTGTCTTAAGCTCTGACTTACGTTTCCAGTCTATTTCAACTCCTTGTTCACTGTAGTTTAATCCTGCTTCAGGAGGTGTCAATTTTCCACAAAAATAACTTTGCTGGCAACCATTAGGCTTGTGAATTCACTGGACGCCGGCAGAGTTAAAGAAGAGATGGCGTGGTCCAGGCAGCAGAAAACAAAACAAGTATAAAAACCCAAACAAAAAGTACAAGCCTAGGAACTAATCCTCATAATACTACTAGACTTTAAAAATCTTGAATTTAACAGAAATCCCGATTTCACAGCGCACTGTCATTTCTGCCACAGCAACCCTTCCTCCCTCCTCTCACTGTTCGGTTTCACAGGCAAACATCACCTACCTCTCACTCTGCCTAAAGAAAGGCTTGCATGTCCAAAAACTCCCTTGTTATTTCCAGCTCTGTCAGTACACCCCAGTGCCTCTCACAAGCTGCCCCTGATGCAGGCGTGCGTGCCTCTGGTGAGGCAGAGACTGCAACACCAGGATCTCCCTGAGCTGCCTGGGTATGTGGGAGCAGGTCCATGCCTAACCTTAGCAGACCCCTGCCATTTTCCCCTACCTGAGTCACCCTTCTGCCGCACTGCAGCTGGAGCTGTTTCTTGGAAAGGGAGTATTGGACTCACCCAACCCCACACGGAGGTCTGTGCTGGGGATTTTCACTGCTGCCTCCTCGCTCATGGCTGGGACTATCATCTGTTCCTGCCACATGTGGAAGAGGGGGGTGGGAAATGAACACGAACAGAAAGCCTTGCAGAAAGAAGCCTGTCCAAAGCAATGAGAGAAACCCACAGAGTATACTAGAGAAACAGAAAGGAAACGCATGGGCATGTGTTATCCCTTACTGCTCTTTACTCGGGACCTTCCACCTCCTCCCTGTCTGTCAGTTCTCCTCAGTTTGGCGGGAGGGACACAAAAGGGGAGCACACCCTTGCAAAGCTCATTTTAATTCACTCTGCATAGGCAATTGCTGCAACAGTTGGGCCACATTTTCTCCTTTTTCCAGAGCCAGGGCTGACGCTGTGCCCCCAGACATCCGCGTGCTGCGAGCCCAGGAGCTGCTCTGTCACTCACTCGTGAAGGCCGTGCGCCTCGGCAGGATCCTGGGGCCAGAGCACACCCAGCTCTCCCCCTCAGCACCTGCTCCTGCGTGGGGAGGCAGCAACCAGCCGAGGTGCTCACAGAGGATCCACGGGCACTTCTAAGCTGGAGGACACCAGTGCTGTCACCAGGGTGATATAAACTGCCTACTGTAGCTAATTTTACTGTATGTTTTCTCCGTAAGACTCTGATCAGGTTCAGGAAGACCTGAAGTGGTTGTGTTGGCCACACATTGCACATGCTGCTCCTGAAATGGCGCAAGTACTGCAGCGTCCAGCTTGGTTCTCTGAGGGACATGGGCAGCAAGACCTTCCCAGAACCATGCTGTTATTAAGACTGCAAGGTCTCTGAAGGAGATAGAAGGTGGTTTCTCAATGTTCTTGATACAGTTTTACCATCCTAATTGGGAGTCTTCAGGAGACAGTTTTGTAGTAATATTCTACACATTCCCCAGGGGAATGTGTCTGCCCACAGTGGTCAAGAAAACCTCAGTAAAACCAGCTGATAGTTGCACTGTCTGATAGAAATACAATGCTTCTAACACAAGCATTATTTAGTACCTGAAGGTTACCAAAATCTGTTTAGGAAGAACAGTTAATACTCATGCATGCACACAGCGCTACACCAAAATGTTTTGTCAAGCTCAGGAGAAGACAAATAGACTCAATTATTTATACTTTTAAATTATGTTAAATCACATTTGCTCTTCAAATTACCTCTGTTTTTCATGTTGTCTACACACAAAAGTTCCTTTAACTCAATGGATGCTTTTGTTGTAGGGAGAACTGAACACGTGTAGCATGGCTTCTCTAATGTTTCAAATTAGAGGCTAAGGGTGGTTTCATGCTGATAGCCGAGACTTAAAATTTCACAATTTAATTCACCACCACAAAACACCATTAAAACGCTGCACTTTTTTTCTGTTTAAACTTAATGTTGCAGGCTTTCCAGTCCTTGAAGAAGAGACATCTCTTTAGGCTGAACAATTTCTGGACTTGCACAGTAAAGTACACGTCAAAATGGCAAGTCTCTGGGAGGTCTGACTATCAGTCTTGAACTATCTAGTGGTGTTTCTAGTGAATCTAACACTTCAAGAGAAGGATCAGAGACACCTTGATTTTTTTCCTACTTAGCCATTGACTTGCTATATGTTTCTTTAAACTTGCCTATGCTTTACCATTTGCCGTATCCTGTTTGCTGAGAAACTCAGTCAGGCTGTGATACAGTGCCTGCAAAACCAAGCAGCCCTTTTTCTACTTACTGCCAGTTAAATCCTTGGAAAACCTAGGCAAATGTATGTCATTTGAGTATTTTTGTTATTATTATTATTAAATGAATATGAAGAAGAAGGAAAGAGTGACCCAGGCAAAAAAAGTGACCCAGAAAGGGAATGAGCCAGGAAATGACCCAGAGAAAAGAAAGTATTTTGGCTTTCTTCCTCAGACTAACAGTTGGTTTCCTCAAATGACATTTTTTAAATATTTTTTTTTTAAAGTATAAAAAAATGCTGATGAACATTACAATAGAAGCAAGCTTGGCTCTTGGTAGAGAAACATTATGACTTAAAGCCAAGGACATTTATTTTTCACATTTGAATTATTTTTTGAACAGCATTTCCTGGCTCAATGTCACCACACCACAGATAGATACGATAGCAGATAAGTGTATGAGATTTTAGATCAACAAGAATGTTACTTTTACAATGAATACATTTGTAGTCAGAGCTCAAAAGTGGTTTTATTTCTGCTATGTATGGAAGACGTTGTATTACACATTGTTTTACTAATACACTTTTCTTTTTAAAACAGAATGTAATTCATACTTTCTGACACTGCAGCTGCAATTCGATAGTTGGATTTACTAACCATGTGGATTTACAGTAACAAACTCTTGCATTTTCTTTCCCTCTCTAGCTCACCTTTCTGCCATCTTGATTTATTTCTGTTTCACAGCTGTGCCTACCACATTATTCTTACTCTCAACTCTACAGTTTTCCACCTCTCCCTGCAGCTGATCCAAACTAAAACACAATTTTTCTGGGAATGTGAAATTAAAGAATTCTCACAGCAAGCATACAATGTCCAGAACTGAAGGGAGGAAAAAAACACCAAACCTGAAAACTACAGGTTTGAATTTAGAAAAGTTAAAAAATTCTCAGTTTAGATTACACCGTGAGTAGTCACTACAGCACACCAATAACCATCCCACAGATTCTATGGAATTCATGCACCTCCAGTATTTACAACACTAACCACCTTAAGCAGTAATTGCTTGAATTACATAAATATAGTCACAAGCCCCAAACACCCCCACTCTCAAAATCAGTATTGCTGCTGTTAAAACTAGCACCAGAAAACTTTAGTAGCACAAATAGGTTCCAAAATATGAACCAATCCAAATAAATAATGGAAACCAGATCAAAGCAGAGAAGAAGCGAACACTGAGGACTGACAAAATGAAATTAATAGGTAAAATAATGAAGAAAACTGACGGAGCCTGTTTTCAGCTCCTTCCCCTATAAGACCTCTCCACAGCAGTACAGATGTGAAAGGAGACCCGGGTGCAGGCTTAGGACATGGTTGAACTCTGCAGGCTTGTTCAGCCCTGTGCCCATCCAGCTGAGAGCTCCCTCTCCATAGCGTTACACAGTGATTCAAAAAGGCAGAGCCCCGGATGAAACTGTAGCCCTGTGTTTACATATTAATTACTGAAGTTACTTAACCTTGGGCCATATCCTAATGTCATGAGCTTGGGCATTCTTAAGTCTCTCGGAATGGGAGCTGAAGGCAAACCATCTGGCTTGCCTTTTCTTCTGAGTAGCCGTGCCCCTGGGTTTCTTTATAGGTACTCTAGACGCTACCCATAAAAGGCAGGCTCTGACAGACCAGTAAAATGCACAAATTCCAATTACAGGGACTCTGCACTTCCAGTGCAGCCCAGCTGCCAACCACGCAGAGATTTGCAGCGATAACAATTATACTTAAAAGCGTCACTACACGTTTGAATGCATTTACACATTCTCCTTTTACTCTCTATTTATTATTAATGGCAACTCCACTAATATCAAGACCCCAGTGTGCTTGGCACTGTAGGTGTACAGAAGGACAGGAAGATCTTGCACTGAGGAGTTTTCAGTCTAATTATAAATGACAGCAGATGGAGGGTAAACATTATGAGCTGTTCCGCTTTTCATCAGGAAATTTAACTCAGGTAACAATTTTTAACCAGACAGAAACAATTGCACATTAAATCGTACCACAGACAAGGCTGCAGACATATCCTAGTCAGTCTTATACACTGTGATTACAGTGTCCACTTCCAAGACAGATAACCAGGTTCCAGAAGATTCAGGGCTTTACAGGTGACCGCCTGTGTGGAGATTTTGCAGGAAGAAAATGGGAAATTTAACTTTGTTCAAATAAGTCACACTCACATTTACACATAAACCTGTGTTTAAATCCAAGTCTATTCACCAAAGGGCTTAATATCTAAGCCTTTGATAGCATTTTGCACCTCCTCACAATTTTAGGTGTCATTGCTAAGTCCACCATAAATTAGCTGCCTATGTAACTTCATATTAATCCAGCTGGGAGGTCATAAAAGTCACAGGTGACTGTTACAGATCTCCAGAAAAAAGGGATTTTGAAGCTGTAACTGATAAAATCTGTCCACCTGAGTACTACACTGGTCATTCACCAGGAAACTGTGGCCTCGTCCGTTTTACATACATTGAAACTTTGCACCCATACTTGCTGTGGTGGCACAGTCTGCCGACCCATATGAGAGGCACCAGGCTCTGTGGGGCTGGGTGTGAGCTGCACACTGCCATTTAAGGACCCCTCAACAGCCAGCATGGAGGAAAGCACCAGGGGCTGAGCTGGAGATAACAACAGTATGTGAGAGAACAGCTCCCATGGAAAGCCCAAACGTTAGGGAATAGACTACTACAATACAGAGCGGCCCTTGCAGCTGCAGCTTCAGAAGTGGGCCCAAGTGAGCAAGGACCCTTGTATCTCCTAGACAGCAGCTGAACCTTGTTTCCTAGGTGGCAAACACAGCTCTCATCTCATTGAGTGACTGGAGCAGGATTGTCTGCATTCAGCCCTCTTGGAGGCCATACCTCAGTACTGAGGAGGGCCAGAGACCTATGAGCTGTGCATTATATATAAAAGATTAATGTCATGCTGAGACTTCATCTGCTACATTTCCTACTGTTTTACAAGAAGATTTGGACTTTGACTCTGCAGACTGTCCTGTAGGGCTCAGCAAGCCTCTGGTCTTTCCCAGGGCCCTAGGAGGGCCTCTTACGCAGAATCTCGTGCTCGCCCTCGATCACAACCAACCACCAACCCACAAGTGCAGGAGGTGCCAAGCACCACATGTTCCACTGAAGCCAACTAGTATCACAGGCGACTCACCACCCCTCAAGGGCAAGAACTGAATTTGCTAATGTGAAGTACAGAATCACATGCACCTCTTCCCGGATTTGACGGAAAATGGGTATGTAAAGTTCAGATTCCCACAAGTGCATGAAGCCAGGAGTACCTAGCAAGCTACTGATTACCAGCAATGTCCATGTAGAAGAAGGGTTATTTATTGCACCACACTGTGGGAATGACTGCATCAGTTAAGAGTCCTGGGCTTAAGATTCATTTTGTCCCACTAGTAAATTCAGAAACAACTCATAGAATAGGAGCAAAGGTCTTTACAGCTCCCTCATTTCCAAGGTCTCCCCACACTAGCTTTGCCCACTTGCCACAGCTAAGACACCTAAGACTACTCTGACACTTCCCTATGCAATGAGAGCACTACATGTCACATGTTGTCAGGAGAGATCTTTCTCCAGAAGTACAGCCACAACATATCTATGCCAGCTATAGATACTGCAAGGACCAAATTCTTTCCCGATTTTACTCTCTAATGCTCTCAAGTACATGAAGGTTCACACAGGAAGATCTGCAGATCGCTCCAGAAGTCCCTGTCTACATGCGTCCTGCTTCCCACGCTGCAGACGCAGGCGGAGGGAAGCCCAGTCTTCATGCACACTGAAGCACCCCTTCCTGCACTCAGCATGCCGTGTGCATGGAGGGTTAGCTCTCACCCTCAGGCTTGTAGTCATCAAGTCCAGACGGGGAGACAAGCTATTGTTCTGGAGTAACTGTACAAATATGGGCTATACTTCACAGAGCAAAAGGGTCAGAAAACCATTTTGCTACTGAAAAAATAAAAAATTGACTTACAGCAGAATTGGACAATTAATCTTTTAGAATTCAGCCTAGCCAAAAATAGCCTGTGTCTAATAGAGATTCTGCAACCTTCTTTACTCCATAGCCACAAAAAATGATAACTCAAGGGAAAACACGTCTTATTTCAGACTTCCTCAAAAGCAAAATTCTCGATAAAAGGACTTTTGTCCCACCCAGACTCACAGGAATGACATACAGGGACTGCATAAACTCTGAACGTCTGAGTATCCTGATGATCGTCCCTCAAAGGAGGATCCACCATGGATCAGCTAAAGAAGAAATTTGAGGAGACAGCTGAATGTCCAGATTACACCCCTTCCTAGATACTATGCAGAGAAAAAAAAAGTTTATACCCTTAAAAGACAAAATAATAATTTGAATTATAGGTCTCTCCTCTCAGGTAACATCAGGTTAGTCTACAGCTGATGTAGGAAACAGAAGCAGAAGATCTGAGAATGGCTTGAGGCTTTACTACAACAAATTTATGGTAAATTTTGAAAAAATCCTCAAGACATCATTGAATCTTCTATTACTTTCTTCAAATTATTTCAGATATTCTAGCAGGCCAAGGGAGAGTGCAGTGAGTACACGGGGACTGGTGACACCAGAGTTGGCTTCACAGCAAATCAGAACCAGAAACAGAGGGTGAAATCTCAAAGACAAGAAGGGTTTTCTCTATCTCCCACATTGTATTTGTGTACTAGGTTTTCTGGGAGGCTCCTGCCTCTGCTGCAACACACAAACCAGCTCGTGGCAGTCCAGCTCATCACCAGGACTGATCCGGATGCGGTGTAACTCCACTTTAGCAGCTGTGAGCTAAGAGGGATTTATCACCAAAACCATAAAGCAGAGCTGCACAGTTGGGACCTGGTGATGCAGACTGAGGAAGCCGCAAGTGGCTTCTTGTTGCCCTGCACCCTCCACTCCATCAGCTACGAGCTGGCAAAAAAACTTCCCCTCCAGCTTTCTCAAGCTTTCAGCACACTCCAAGTAGGGGAAGGGCACCTTGGCTTGCAGTATCACATGCCTGGCTTCCTCTCTCTTCTCATCCAGGTAAGGAAGCTTCTAAAGGACTATTGGTGGCGAGTCAGGGCTAACAGCATAAACTGTATTAACAGTGAAAGAATTTGGACACGAGATGTCTGTCAGCAGGCATTGTGCGTCAGGGAGAGTCAATCCTGAATGATTCCCACCAGTTTCAATGGGAGTTCACCAGATGACACAACACTTTGGAAAAGCAGCCCAAGACACACACAGTACCCCATAAGAACGGCTTTACTGTCGGACACACACCTCCACTTAACCCACAAAATGGCTTTTGGGGCACACAGCATTGGCAACATGTAAAGGTTTTCCTTAATATGTGGACCGATTTCCCAGGAATATTAAGGAACAAAGGAAAAACAAATACATACACACACATTCATGCACAGCTGGAAAATATGATGAGTTTAATCCTGCAGTGAAGAAAGTGTCAGATATTGTCAGTGACTTCATACTCACTGTGGAGCCCAGGATATTTAATTTCTACATCCTATTCCAACAAAGTTGCTCTGATTTTCAGGGAATTTGGCTTTTACAATTGGACAGATGTGATTATGAATGATTTGCATAAGGGACTTTCCCAGGCATGCTTTACAAGCTCACTAAGACTTCTGAAATTGTGTCAGTCTTTTCTGTCTCACAGTAAAACTTTCAGATTTCTTTCCCAGGGAGCTGGAATTGTATGCACAGTATTTTGCTACTAAGTGAAAACCTTTTATACAAAAAACATGCCAAAATCAGAGTATCTGTACCCCTGTACCTTCTCCTTGCTCACCCTTCTAGTGTCTTTCCCCCACAATTTTGATGTCATAAGTTCTGCAACCAAATAGCCTTTGGGCAAAAAATAGGAAATGTTCTTTCCAGGCATTTAGCACTGAATCTTTATCTGTGTCTATGAACCCACTGAGAGTTTCACATAAATTCCAATTGCTTTTCCACTCCTCCATTCCTTTTTCCATTCTTGAAGACGGTTGTTGCATAAAGGACTGTAGAGTTGTTCTTTTTTTTTTTAATTTTTTTTCTGCTATGTAAATTACCTATTTCTATCTGGTACTCTTTTCAATTATTTACTTTCCTGTGAAGGAGGGGGAAGGAAAAAGCAAGTTTCAAATATGCAAGTAAATACCTAGATAACTGCAGAAATAGTCCAAAAACTACACATCACGAGATGGAAATCAGAAATAAAAAGAGCGGTATGCAGATAATAAAAACTGTCTCTTGTTAGACACATCAGGAGGCTGCTGTGACCTCAGACCTGTGGTCACAGAAGCCAAAATCAGTTAAAACCTGCAGAGAACATTGCAGATTCTATTTACGATTTGCACTGAGATCCCTACATTAGAAACTCTGCTATTATTTTCATTCTTGATTGATGTTTGAATGTTTAACTTATTTTGGCTTTTGCTTTTTTTTAAAATGAACACTAACTAGTGGTTTCATTACAGTCTTGAGGATGGCTCTGTTTCATGTGCAAAGCAAACATTTAGTGAAGGGTGTGATTAAATCCAAGCAAGTAAATGTTTTACAGAGATAGCTTAGAAGCTACAGCACAACAAAACAAGTAGTTATTTAAATGCTGAGAATCTAACCTGTGTGCAAAGCAGGGGACATTTTGCCAGCACAGCACATCCCACAGCATGGGGTGCACCTCCAGAGCCTGGCACTCAACCCAAGGGAGGGGTCAAGAGGCTGGCAGGGTTTTGCGGCGGGAAAGCTCCCGGCACCAGGTGGTGGCTGAGCGCAGGCCAGGTACCAACCCCGAGCCGAGCCATCTGTGCGGTGAAGATACACCCATTGTACAGGAGCAGCGACCCAGGCACGATCTTTCTCTGTAGGAAAACTACCCTCAAGATAAAAGGGTGGTTTTCTGCTAAACAGGGAAAGTAATCATTGGGAACAAACCCATACAAAGCTATTTACTCTGCTTTTAAATCTAGGGGGCTTTCCTCTCTCCTCAAAAAAGTTTCAAAAAATCCTTGCTGTTCCTATCTGTAAGTGATAGTTTATGGAAAGGAGGGAAAACACAGGACTGGCAGTAAATCAGCCTACTAACTGATCCAGAGTCCATTACCAAGTGTTTTTCATTACAAGTACGGCTTCACTAATTTCTGCAATGCATTGTAGGCTATTTCTGGAAGCTTTAACAATGCATGATGTTTCTGCATTTTAATACTTAACAGTATAGTTATTTCAGTTTATTAAACAAAAAAAGAGGGAATCTGCTTAGCTGCAACTGGCTTTCATGTCACAAAAGGACTAAGCCAGTGCAAAAGCAGCCAAGCAGGAACCCTATTTAAGTCCAGCATGAAGAAAAACCTTTCCAACCTCTTACACCAATTAGGATAATCTGGGTCTTTTGATGTTGAAATCCCCAAGAATCATATGGAAATCATAAAAAGCAGAGTATTTAAAACAGATTCAGAATGCAGATAAAATCATTTCTCCTTCTTAACATTTCCACCAGAGCTGAGGGCACCATCAGCTAACAAATTCTCTCTAAAGCTTCTGTCACTTGTACTGTAGTGTTTGCTTTCTGCCAGGGGAGATGAGGGAGGCCGTCTCTAAAAGTAGCTGCTTGTAAAACAACACAGCACCTGGGAGGCTAAGCTGGGACACACGCTGGAGCTGGGCCCAGCAGACACCAGGGCGAGCGTGGAGGCCAGCCCCAGGCCCTGTACGCAAGCTGCTCCCAACCAGGAGAAATAAGACCGAGCAACTACACAATGCAATCCACTGGCCAGTTTCTGGAGTGTCAGCCCTTGGACGCTTTGGTGGGCTTTGTACAGGCTTCCCTAAATGAATGGCATCCTTCATGAACATAAACAGAAGCTACAGGCATTGAAATAACCTGCTTGAATCTGTGCAATCAGTTACCTTTAAGCGAAAAGCACTTAAACCTTGCATTTCTTCTTTATATTAGACTATTTCTGAAACATCCAGATTCCTCTATATGCATCCTGCTCCCAAGGAAACTCGGGGCAAGAATTCTGTTTGCCTTGACAGTTCAAAAAAAAAATGATAGGCAGACAAGCGAGTGATGTTTTGCTGGGTGCAGAACTGCAGAGCCAGAGGGATATTTCATTTTCCTTAAATAAAATTTGATCAACAGTATTTTGCTGTGAAATCTGACACAGCAACAAACCTTTGCCAAAACCATATACATATATAGGGAGAGAAAGACAGAGAAGGTAATTTTACAATCTTCTTCCAGACCATAACAGTATTTTCTGTAATGGGAGAGGTTAGACACACCTTCTTGTGTGATACAAAGCATCAATATAGCCTCCCTATGGAACTAGTTACACGCTCCTATTACGTGTGCATAAGATGTTGTACGACACAGTTCCCTAGAGGCAAGGGGATGAAGCAGCGAACACACGACTCAAGAACCTTACATTGGCATTTGAATAAATTGAAAAGTAAGCAAAACTGTTCATGTTTATACAAGCAACTTGACTGTACTCTAACAGAGGACAAGGGTATGAAACTATGTCCTTATAAAGTAACACTCATCTTTTACTTATCTAACAAAGAGAAACACAGGAGAGGGTCAGAGGCTGCTGAAGGAAAAATATCCAAGTGTTAAGGCCAGAGAAATGGAAAACAAAGTTTAACACAGATAGAAGTATTTGCAGATAAGAGCACAAAAAAATCCTTAACGCTGCTTATTTTTCTGTAAAAATAAACATTGAATATTGTTGTCAGTGGTATGCACACCTCTGTGAGAACCCGATATTTAAATTGTCAGCCAGACAACTGATAAAAACGATATTAAATAAAGATTAGCATTACAGTTCTAGTACAGCTATAAAAAGAAAATTGGCAGTAGTGTTAGGTATGAATGTGAAATCAGCCTTTCTAACTAATCATCCTGATTTTCAGTTGTGTTATGAAATTCTCATATAGATTTTTATTTTCCTTTTCTGTCTTATGGTACTACTAGAACTATAATTAATATTAATTACAACTTCCATAATTTCACAGTGCCTGAACGGCTTGCTATTCCTAGTATTTGTAGGAACCAAGCCGTGCAGTTCCTGACACAAATATTATTCTTTATTAGTTTTGCAGCTGAATAATATTCAGCCTGTAACAGAATCCTCCTACAACTGAAAAGTACTCTTGTGCACACGGATACACGCACAAAAACAACAACTAAAAGCTAAAAGCAAACTTGCCGAGAACTTCTGGGTCAGCTTTTGACATCACCCATAGGAATGAAATCAGACACCAACCAATCAGGCACCATGAGGCTGGCAGCACAAAATAAACAAAAGCTGGGCCCAGGGCTCTACAATGAGGGAGGGAAGTGGAAGGGACTATTGTTCCAAACGCTTTTAAATGACGTTGCTTTATTTATTTCTTTTGACAATGCCTGAATTGAATCTTTAAAAAGGGAAAGGACCCTCCTCCTCCTCCTCCTCCTCCTCCCTCCCCCCCCACCCCCGGATCTGTTAAAATAGAGTTGGGGGGTTTCTTTTCCCTGTTGCTATTTGTTCTCTTTAACAATGTTTTGTGAGCCCTGTAAAGCGAACAGCACTATCCCGGCGCGGCGTGTGGGAAGGCAGCATTCTTCCCAGCATCTCCACAGCGGCTCAGCACCGACACTTGGTGCCAGATTTTCTGAAAAGCTGGGCAGGCTGGGTGCTAAGCTCTTTTCAAAATCTGACCCTTATTTAGGTGCCTTCCAGGAAGCTGAGGTCTTTTGAAATCTGGCAACAGGCGTAGATACTGGGCATTTTGGGAAGCTGGGGCAAGAACCATGCAATGAAAACACCTATCTGTGTGCTCTTCCCAGAGGAAAAGTGGCAGCTCTTTTGGTTTTTTTGCACTGTGCATTGCTGAACCTACCCAAGCCGAAACTCCTGCATGAGACTGTACTTATTTTTTCACACGAGTGGGCTGAGGAGGACAATGCCCCTCGCAGCGTCATAGCCGTGCTAGCATACAGCCGATGATTCACTTCTTGGACACTCTAACCTGTCACTGAACTCAAAAGATTTAGGATTAAGCCCAGAGTTTACTAAAAGCACACATGGTGTGTTTTTTCGAAGTTCAGCTCAGCTGAACAAAGCTAGCTGAATGACTTCAATGCTCTCAGTGCTTCCCAAGGAAAAAAAGCAACATATGTCTACAGTTTGGACTGGACTTGCTGCCCCTTTCCCATTTCTAACCACGCCACATAGTCAAGTGTATAGGGACAAGTAAATGCATTCCAGAAGCAAAAGATAAACTCATGGATCCTGCAGTTGTACAGGTAAAGAATATCAGTCATTCTTACATCTTTAATAAAATAGACCTTTTTCTACTCTTGCCAAAAAAATTAGTCCTTAAGGTGCACACAAATAATTACATATTGTGGAACAGTAAATTATTACAAATGCCATAGAATTCAAGCAGCCCCAAGTCTGGGCCAGATTTTCACATGTTTTGCAGATGTTTATGGTTTGCTGCAAAACTTTTGTCAAGTTACCCACACAACACAGCATTTACTGAACGATTTTGGCACATGGTAATTCATTTTCTTTGCACAGGTGTTGCATTCCAGAAATATTTTGTCTTCTTATAGAAGACTGCTGGAATTCTACTTTAAAAAATCATCATAAAAAAACCCCAGATCTTCTCATCTGGGAGAGAAAAAAATGTGCCCCAAACTCAGCTTCATTTGCCTTTTCTTTCTTTTCAGGTAAAAGAAACTCCCCTTACAGCGTTACAGGTAGAAATCTATTCAAAATATGTTACAGATGTCTGGTATTTCTGCAAAACTCACAGTCTGGAAAGCACAGTCCACTACAGGGTGAAGCCCCAGCTTGCCTTTGACAAAGATACTGGGGTATCAAGTCCCAGGTAGTATTTCAGTGGTTAATTTTACTTACTGGAAGCTCACAGTTGGCAGGACTGCTAAGGCCTAACCCTTGACTGCAGGAGAGAGTCATGGAAGGAGACTTTGTCCAGCAAGCCCCAGGCCGAGCCACAGCAAGGGACCTTGCAGGCACATGGTCAGAGCCAGTCTATAGGCAGCGTCAGCACCCCCATGTGCATCCGTCACCGTCCCCCTCAACCTCACCACAAAGACACCACGTGCACCCGCAAGGCTCCCTTTTGTCATGAGCTTTTATTCCACACTGCGTGGGGCAGGAAGCAAAACACAAAACGGGGTTGTGCAGCACTTTGGACCTTTCCTTGACTGGTAAGTTGCCTGGAGGCAAAGTGAAATGGAACCCTTGGGATTTAACAACTTTCCCTTTTAAGCATATGGAAATTAAACATTAAGCCTAAAAAATTTTCCAGGAACAGATATGAATCCAGATATAATATCACTTTGTAGATATGGAAAAATACAACCAGCTATCTTCGACTTCCTAGACATGCAAGCCACTAAGTTTTGCTTCAGGGTAGGAAAGCAAAGATGAAAATGCCAAAGGACTGTTAACCTTTAGAGACACATTTTAAGAGATAACAGGACTGAACCAGATAAATTGGAATTAAATTTAATCAACCTCCCCCTCCCTAGCTACACTATCAGAGGAGAAGAATCTTCAATTAGGAAAGAAACAGAAGAAAATTTGGACATCTTAAACTGGGCAAGCTCCCATCTCTGCTGTGCAACTTCCTTGATGATACTAAATACAGCAATTCCCACGTGCAGTATTACAGACTGGCTGTCGTAACAGTCCTCTTACGAGTAATCAGTGGAAGGGAACATTTAAATAATGTTTTGGAGAGCATATTATCTAGATTTGGCTGTTGTTCTCTCATTTAGAGCAAAATGAATCAAAATTTACAATTTAAATACTTCGCATCAAATCCTTAAATCACCCTTCTTATTCTGTGAATGGAGGTGTTAACATCTATGTGGTAACTATGACCCACTAATTCATGTGCTCCAATATAGTGGCTAAGAATATATAATCCTTTAATCTTTTGTTCTGTGACTCCACCTACAACTCCCTGGTACTAATTTAAGAATACAGACCATGATGCTTCTAATGAGCAAAACAATAAAGTAAGATTGATTGTCACAGTCAGTGATTTGTTGCCAAAAGTGTCATGAAAGTCAGATAGGTGTGAAGGTATGTACAACAGGAACCTTAATTTTTAAGTGACAGGACTGTCCCAGCATGAATATAAACGCCTATATTAAAAAGAAATTTAAATATATATTATTAAAATACAGATCCTTCTACTGAGTGCATTTTTTGTCTTTCTAAATAAAACCGTTAATTTATGATAACCTATATTACATTTTACCTTATTCTAAACTTTTTAAGAAATGTTCACAGGATTTTATGTCATGTTGACACTGTATGTTTGTCACTATTCAACCTGTTAATTTTTCTGGAGAAAGCTAAACTATTGAATGGATAGCTTCGCTGCCTAGGCATCTAACACAGTTTGTTGAAACTTCACCCTATATTTTTTTTCCAAGAGTATTTTTTTCTGAGAGTTGCAGCAACAGTTTTCTTCATTTTCAGCTATTTCAGTTTATAATTAGTTCATTGCAACTTAGGAAAACAATTAGGAATTCAGGAAGCACGGAATTTTGTTGTTGTGTTTTCAGTCATGAATAAAATTCAGATGTGCAATGATAGACTACTTAGCTTAAGTAGTTCAAAAAACTTGAAGTACTTGGTGTCCAGAAACAATCGGCACAACGCACTGGCTGTGGATATCAGTTCTGCCTAACAGATTAGTTTTAAAAGCGCAACATGTTCCAATATAAATTTTTGCCTTTTATGCCAGAACATCAAACATAGTTAAACCACTACAGCAGTCTTGAAATGTCACTCCTGTGTATTTTAATTGAATTGAAACTACAACATTTTGCTACACATGAATCACAAGAGATTAAAAAGATCTATTATTTCTAGGGGTTGGACTCGATGATCTTAAGGGTCTTTTCCAACCTTAACGATTCTATGATTCTATGATACTAAGAAATCTGATCTGCTATTCTCTACCATAAGAAGAATGTAAAAATTTACAGCTTGAGTAATTGTATGTAAGTGGCACACATGTATTTGGAGAAACCCAGTAAAACAAACAGCTCTGGTTAGCAAATGATATTGACCAATAAAACTGAGCCTTTGTTTAGGAAAGTAACTGGAAAGCAAAAATGCAAAACAAGATTACACGTCATTATTTAAATCAAAGTGCTCTGCTTGTTGATTTAAATTGTGATTAAAATCAGGGATTTAAATTAATCCACTCTGGATTGCATAGACATCACCTTAATAAGAGGGAGCAGTAGCTTCATCACCCAAGAAGTCATTCAGGAAGAGCATTGTGACAGAGTGCAAAGACAACTGAGGAAGTTCATTACTGGATATCCCTCTGCTGCCCAAACTCTCAGGTCTCTCCCACAGGGAGAGCAAGCAAACACATGAGTGGGAGGAAGTGTTTACAGGAGTGTGCATGCATAAAAACATACATGGGTACTACGAGGTAAAATAATGATGATTTTTCATTAAAAGCATATACTAGGGTCCCTAGTACAGTGCAAGTTCATACTTTACCCCCATTCCAGGACAATGGAACATGCTCCATGTTTAGCTGATACTGGCATTAACTAATGTGTTGTTTAAATAGAAAGCAATGCTAAATATTATACTGAAATGGATTTAGCTCTGCACTCAGATACTCACACCCAAGTCCTGTTCCAGCTTCTACCAAATCCCAGACTACATTTCTTCTAGATAGCAGGGAGGTGAATAGCACAAACCAAACAGTACAACTTAACTGTTATAGGAGATCTACTCCAACTTAGCTAAAAGTCCAATGCGTTGCCAAGGTGATCAAAATACCAGTATAATGACAATGGAGCATAAACTAAGGTACTCGACATGCAACCTACAGCGTATTTACTCCAAGGGCGCTTTAATACCTTATATGAGAACATCCTCTCAAATCATATGATTTATTTTTCAGCAGAGGTCCAATTACAATTAAAATAAATGAAAGCAGGTAAGCCTTTCTTCCTTCTGCTTCACAGCTTGATCGTGAAGGACAAAATACTCTGGTTGAGCCTACTTCTAATAGGAACTACTTTTTTTTTTTAATTTTACAAGAAAGCATTTTACAATCCAGAGAGGATGAGTCATCAGAAAATCCTTGTCTAGTTGCCAAAAACCTGCCCCTCTTCATTATGAACATAAAGATAAAAGCTCTTACAGTACATTAGCTGGCATACGCCTACACAGACAGTACAAATAAATTAATTGTGCCTAGCCTCAAACATCTAAAGAGGTGTAGTAGGAGCTCAGTCCATCTTGTTTCATTAACAAATTAAACTGTAATAGAGCATCAACAGTTCTCTTATGTACATAAGTTTGGCTGTTGTACAGAAAGGTTTTGCAGGTATCATGCTTCCTTACATACACGCATTGTTATTCTTCTGATATTTACATTAGTTTGCATACCCTACATAAATACCAACAAAAATGGTATACGCTCAAAAAAAAGCTATAAATGTTGGAGTAAACCTGTTGGCTACCTTGCAAAACTATTCAGAAACTGCATAGGTTTTTGGAACCCAAGACTCAGTAGTGATATTTACTAAATAGGGAACTTTGGGTATGACACTATTTCACACATGCAAAATTTACAAATTGTTTTGCATCTGACAAGAAAGGCAGGTATATTTAGAAGTGTGAGTGGACTGTGTCTGGTCTGGTATATTCAGGTTCACCTGAAAACTGCACTGCTTGAAAACATCAAGGCTATTTCTTAAAAATATAGACACACGTGTATTTTACAACTCAGCCAATGAGAATACAGATCAAAAGTCACTGTATTTGTGAGTACATACAAGTACTGTACGTGGACCAGGGGCCAGAATTACTGGAAACAATCAGCATTTACCATCAAACCCCTGCTACAGATGAACTGTTTTCCTTCTGGAATGCTCACAATCTCTAGCATGAGAAAGTTATACACAACCAACTTGAAAAACAAGTTTAACTCTACTTAGCCACAAGCTAAGATTACACCCTCAAACACACCTTTCTACGATTTCTTATGAGAGGTTTGTTTGTGCAATCCAGTTAAGGCCAATTTGTTAAAATTGCTCTGTGATTTTCTTTATCCTTTAACTGCATAATTTAAGCAACCTGCATTTTATAAGTTCAAAGAATTTTTTTTTTTGTAATTACATATTTCTATCTGGCTTTACCTCCTGAAGAATGAAAAGTTGTAGAGAAAGAAGACAGAACAAGAATGAAGAGACTGAGCTCAAATCTGTCTTAGAAAGCAATGAGAACAGAGAGTGAGTTAACATAAAACACGGCGGTTCATAACGATCTGGAGCCTGCGTTACTGCTGCTCTACCTTTTGGCCTCTAACCCCAGGGCTGGGAAAAGCCAGAGAGAAAAGCAAGGCCCCAACTCCTCTGGAAGCTAAGTACTGCTGATACCCAATGGCCAGCAGCTCCCACCTGTCCGAAGCCTCAATGATCCCTGTATGGAGAATTTTACCCCTCTGTGTTTTTGTCAGGCAGTTAAGTTCCCTCCCCAGGTGCAGCAGGGCATTACTGTGGCTGTGATGTTCTGCCTAGCTCTCAGCCAGGACTTCCTTCCAGCTTTGTCCCTCCATAAGTTCCACTTTGTATCTTCAAGCAGAGACAGTATTTTTCTTCTCTTCCTACCTCAGGAAAGCACACTGCTGCTATCCGATGTTAGTAGCTTTTATGTGGTACTACACAGGTGGACACAGCCTCAGCAGCTCCCAGACAAGCTCCAAACTACATTTGCAGAGGCCAGCATTTCTCCTGAGGGGTAGATCGGCATGACCAGAGATGGGGATGCGCACCTTACAGCAGACTGTGGCTCATTACTCCCATTGCACATGTTTGTTTTTTTTTTTCCAGAGATCAGTTTTGACAGGCATCGAGGCCAGTGCAGACATACTGGCCCAGACTCATGACATCACCTGATTAATAAATCCAAGGAAGGTTTGGCAGCTCTGGCTACAGGCAGCCAGCCCGCAGGAGAATGGCAGCCGCACATCGGATAATGCAATGCTAACTTACTGCTCTATACAGTGCTTCAATCAATACACAACTTTCTCGCAAGCCTGCTGTACTGTCAGTTTGTACGGCGCCTTCTGTAAGCCCCAAAGGCCCCTCCAAAGCATAGACCAGACCCTGCCGGCCACCACGAGACCAGAGCTCCCCCTTCTGCCCCCCCCAGCCAGAGGGATGCGTGGGGCGGCGAGGACATTGTCCTCGTGGTAGCAATGGCAGTACTGCTGACAGGGAGGTGACAAAGAGCTCTGGGACCGTGACTTTACACTCACTGAATGGAGGCCATGCTCTGCCCTGGCTCCGCAGCAATGCACACAGGAGCCTCCCTGAGCCCCCTCCACCCTGCCAGAGCACAGCCAGGCTCACGGCCTACCAGAATGAGGCCTCTATAGGTCCTTTTTTTTTTTTTTCCCCCTCTTCCTTTATGAACAGCACCTCATTATTGCAGAATGATGCAAGCGCTTAATTAGTGCTATGGGTTAATCACTCTGCCTGAAGAGTTTCCCTCTCTTTCATGAATAAAGGAAGCCAGCCCAGCTTCCCGTTATCCAGCTACCAGCATTGGCTCTAATAAAGCACCATCTTTGGCCAAAGTCAACCACAGCCATCAAACAGATACGTAATGTCTGATGTGTAACTGTAGATATCCTTTCTTCTATGGGGTTAATATTTGCCCTTGGGGATAATTGTGCAGGACTTTAGATGAGAGATTTCCATAAAAGGCAGTAAGAGTCACCCAGCTAAAACCACACATAACTCAAGCTAGTTTACCCCTTTGTATTATTTAAATGTCTCCCCTCAATGTAAATGCATCAATTTAAAGGCAGAGTGCTGCCAGTGCTCCGGGCAGGCAGCTCTTCTCTGGCGACCAAATGTGTCTCTTCAGAATTTAATTTTGCATGTATTTCAAAAATGTGCCCTTTTGTAGGCCTCCTGGCTGTCAAAAAACAAAGGTGTAAGTCTGCCTTTCCCATTGCTGTCAGGGAACTTGCAGTGTCAGATTTACTGCACCCCTTTACCTGGGTGTCAGGCAGATAGGGGGTTGTGCCTGCCCTCTGAACCACATGTGGATACTGAAATCCAACGTAGTGGCATTTCAAACCGTTGACTGCTAGTGATTCTCCAGACCCTGGATGAGCACCTGGCCACTTTGGGAGGGGACCCAGAGAAGGAGGAGGAACCACCAGCTGCTCCGGCCTTTCCACTCTGCTTCCCTGTTCCCGGAGTACTGACTCTGGCTCATGCCTTCCTTGCAAGTGTTTCTGCTATATCAAAATTTACACCAGTACATACAGGTAACCAGAGACTTTTCCAAATCTCTTACAGCTTGACCTCTCATTTTAAGATTACAATTTTTTTTTTTTTTAGGTTTATTTCTAGCATATATTTATACAAAGAACACCAGCAAGGTTCAAGTTACAGCAATTAATGAAATTTAACTACATTAATAAGGAGAGAGCCTTTTTAAAAACAACTTGGGTTTTAATGTTAAAAAAATGCAAACAGTAATAAGAATGAAGTAAAAATATTTTCATTTGGTTACATGTTTCTTTCTCTGACTACTTGTATCAACTTGTTTCTTGGTCAAGGGGAATTTTTGTGGGTAGGAAAAAATAATTCTGCCATCCACTCCTGAGTATCTTGTTTTTATAAGGCACAAAGGTTTTGTCAGTCAGGTTACCTAGGAGTGAAAGTTATGTCTCATAATCAGTAATTCTATTGCCCATTACACACCATCTGGTGACACAGTCAAAGATAATCTGATTTTTGTCTTTCAAAAACATCACATAGCTATATCATATGGTGCATGCAATGTGATTACTTATTACTTAAATTACTTATTTAAATATGGTGTTTCTGTATTGTTTACAAATCCGTGGTCACTCTCAGTTAACCTGAAGGCAGTTTTGAGCAGGAACTTTTTGTTTGTTACTTCAAATGCCTGAGTCCCTAGCTGAGGTTTTTATATATTTACAGTTACACCTAAAATTGTACAATTAAACAGCTAGCATATAATCTAACCAACCTTTAAGAAGCCGTTATTGGAATTCAAAGCTTTGCATCTACAGTGGAACAAATATCATGACAAAGCTGTTTCCTGTCCCAAAAGCAGCAATGTCTTATTGCTGTGTCTTTGCTAGGAAAAGCCCAATATAATTTAATTATAGACCACTTGTTCAATGTGATGCAGAAGTTCTCAAGTATTTCAAGTAGATTCTGGGATTTCGAGTAGATTCTACCCATAAAGAGCTCCTTGCAAGATAATGGTCCATCAATATAACTGCAGGTTTGCAGTAGATGTGCTTTTGTCACTTTATTTTCAGTCTCCAGAAGTAATCAGAATAGTTAGTGTGTTGCCAAAAGTTGTAATCTCACAAAATAAATCAAAAAAAAAGAATCAATCACGCTGGGCAAAAGAAAGCTTTCACACAATTAACCTGGTGAAAGGAAATGGGCTGTTTGCTGTTGCTTAACTCCTTTGCCAAACTATTTCAGTGGCCCTTACATTCTCCAAGGCCAAACCTTCAAACAACAATCTCATCCCCTTCTGATGCACAAGACACACCCAAAACATTTTCAAGAAGGGTGGAAAGTAGTAAAAGAAGATTTCTGTGATTTGCAGTCAGGTTCTTCTGGGAAGATTACATTTTTCTAGGAGGCTATAATGTACACGCACATCTGTACCTGTGATACAATCACATAATCAACATTCAAATCTAGATAGCTGTTTTTCCATGCAGATTTTTATTACTTTCTCTTCCTGGAATAACTAACCACTTTCAGGATTTTTTTAATTTAGGAAGTGAAGATTTAATTTTCACCTGACTCTTCAATTACAATTCTGAATAATTCCCATTTTTCTTGCAGGCCAGCTTTAAATCAGTCTATCAGGCCACTGTGTCCTTTTGCACTGGCAGGTTTCATTCCCACCAGAGCCTTTGGGCAAGCCAAAGCCAAAGCACGTCCCTATAATAATCTCATTTAGTGATACACCTGCATCACTCACCAGAAGTTTCCACAGTCTCAGGCTTCGTTTGGGGAGAGGGATGCAGTAGTGCTCCAAATAAAGACAATTCCTCGCAGGGTTTCCTCTTGGGTGATGGCTCACCAGCAGCCCAGCCGCTGGCATGCCAGACCACGCACCGTGGGGAGGCAGGGAACATTTCCGAAACCTGGCGAGCACAGACACGGCACACAAGCCCCAGGTGCAAGGTCACAGGTGTGCCATTACACTGCTCTCCTCTCACACGCACCTGCAGGGCCCTAAAAGCACCAAACCTCATCCACAAAGTGCAGAAACGTTGTTCCATTTCCTCTGCCCTTTGTATCCAATCGTCCCATTCCTGCTCCCTCTGAGCAGGCTGTCCAGCTGCCTATGCCTGTCAGGTATATTCTGTACTAGAAGGGATTTGAACAAAACGTGTAAGTATCTGGCAAGCATTTTCTTCAATGAAGACATGCTATGAACTAGGCAATCGTATTTTCAACTGTGCTGCCTGCCAGAAAAGTGCACAAACTTCCAATAGCAAAGAAATTAGGTCATTTTGGTCAACTGCCAAAATCAGCACATTTCCTCTTTCAGTCCTGGATGCTGCACCTCCACACTCCATGATGTGCGACAAGCTGTGAGAGGGAGGTGCAGTCTCTCAGAAAAGGAAATAAAAATTAAACTGGCGGATGCTATTAAAACAGGAAAAGGGGGGTGGAGGAAAAGGGGGAAAAAAAAAGAAAAAATTATGAAGCATTCTGTTGTCCCATGACATCCTCCTGAAGATCTATTTAATTGCAGTCCAGTATAACCTTCCTAAGAAGGTGTCAATATGTTATCTTGATATTGCAGAAATGTAAAGCCTCATCCCATTAGAGGAACTCAAAAGGCTTACATGAGGGTTGCAGCTTTCGGTTAGAAGGCTGGACTAGAATTTAGAAGATCAGGATTAAACCCTGGTCTTGCCACAAGTTCCTGTGGGGCTCGAGCAAGACTCCTACCTTCCCTCGCCTGAGACCCTATCTTGTGTCTAGTCTTGTGCATTTAAAAACTAAGTTTTCCTGAGCTGGGAATGTGTCTTTACAGCGCAGCAGAGTCTGGAACAGTGGATTTTGGATGCTCATTTGGGCCTCTTAATGCTAATGCAACCCAAACCCAAATGACAGTAGTAGTAGTAATAAGAATAATAATAGTAATTATCTCTCAGTCTTTATTTTCAAGTTATTGTCTGCCAAAAAGTGTTAGAAAAGTTTCTCATTGTGGCAACTACTATATTTATGTGTGTAATTTACAAGCAGCTCATCTGAATAATTTGAATTTTTTATTAAGATTATTTTCTCATTTTCCATTGAGAAGCCTTCTTAGTTACTGACTCACATTCAGCCTTGTAAGGAAAAGTGCCAAGCATTTGTTTTTCTTATGTCTCCAGTAGTTATTTGACTCCTGCGTTAAACTCAGCAAAGCCAAAACTGAACAGGAACAATCTTAATTTAATTATTAAATATATTTCAAACTTCACTGTGATTTTAAAAAGATCTTTCATGTGGGGTAGTGGAAATGTGCCAGGGAAATCTAAAAACTCTATGTAATCCTCTCTCCCCACCCCTTCTTTCTTTCAGCCTCTCTCAAAAGGAGTTTAGGTGAACTCAAATCTAGTGGAGACAGGGTGAGCTAGTTTCACTTCAGGTTTGCTAGAAAAAAAGGTACCAGGGCATCATGCCAAGCCTGCCACTTTTGAGATAAATATGACTTTCTTTCAGGGCAGTTTTATAAGGGGCACAGCAAGAGGCTCATATACTACGGCAATTCAATTGCAGATTTAGCTTTGCAGCAGCTGCCACTGCTTCTTTATAAATGACAGTTCACTCTGAAGTTCTCTTAAGAAGTTTACAAAAAGAACAGTGTATTTATCTGATGTCTGTTACAGTGGTGTGGAGATACACAGATGGCCTTTGACAATCACCTTCTGCATCACACAGAGCCAAACCTGGTCCTACAGAAAGGGCTAGACCTTAAATTTGCCTGCTCTTTTCCTGATGACACTCCCTTCGTCTATTTGACGATCAGAGCCAGCTTACTTTCCTTGGGAGGGTCAGATTGGCAGATGAACTATAGTGAGGAGAGGAAACATGTTAAGTATGAAAACATTCTCATAACCTCTCACAGGAAAAGGATGTAGCTAACAATAAAAGAGAATACTGCATTTCTCTGCCAAACTTTATCATACAAAATTATGCATTTCCAAAACTTACATTTATACCAGTTAAATATCAGCATTGCTACATCTACAGAGGGCACATTCTGAAATACCCTTCCTGTATTCCCCATAGTAAGTCAGCTCTGGAGGTTTCTTTCTGAGGTTAGCAATAGGCAAATGTATCGCCACCGCACTTAACTCAGGATACTACCAGAGTGCTGGGAGTTACAAAGCGAACCGCTTCACCACTGTCCGACCAGTCCCGCGAGTGATCTGTCAGGGAACACCTCCAAGAGGCACTCAGGGAAGGCTGTCATAGACTGCTTGAAGCAAGCTTCATTCACCAGATCCTCACCCGTAGTACTGATGGCCTGGCCTCCTGCCAGGCACAAATACTGTTTGCTGTGCCGTTGGAAGGCTAATTACTCAAGGTTCATCCTTCCTCCTCTGGGGTTGCTCCCTGCACTTCAGTTTTGCAAAGCTGGTAGAGTAAAGCCAAAGCGATGGTAAAAGTATGGTCTGGGCATGGGTTTGAACTGCTTGTCTTTGCTTGGCTTAGCGGCCATATCATTTGCGGTTTCACTGAAAAGCTTCAGCTCTGACTGTTATGGCCAAGTTTCATGGCTTTCGGTACCTTTCCAGGGAGCAATCAAAATGAGCTTTTTGACAGCCCATCCCTAGTCCAAGCCTTATTCCCAGAAACACACCAGCCAACAGACACCTATTGACCTTTGCTTGCTGTCCTCAGTGCCATTAAGGCAGCTGGGTTTGACTCATTCCTCATTTTGTTCGCCTGTGGACACACTGCCAAACAGGCAGCACAGGTGATTTTTCCTCCACGCAGGCTGCTGGAGAGACATGTGCAGGCAGCCTTTGGTTTACATTTGGTGTCTAATCGGTGGAGTGAATGCCCAGGTCAATGCCTGTACTCAATTTTACAAATGCAAAAGAAGAAAGAAAAGCTGCTGCCAGGTCATTCTCAGAAAGAGATCTAGGGGGCTTTGTAACTTGCTTTATCCTTATGGATCTGGAACTGCTGCATGCGATGAAAACAGTCTATTAACAGTTCATCATAAAACGTGCTCAGAGATTTTACATCCTAAATCATGATACGATTGTTTTGCCTGTTTGGTGACTGTGGGAAGTCTAAATCACCTTTAACTAAGGATTTTACACTATTATTTAAATAAAAAAGAAAAAAAAAAAGACAAGTCCTCAGCAAGACTATTTCAAAAAGCTGTGATCATTCTGTGAGCAGCCTTAAATACGGACTTGATATTTCTCCTGGTCCTGGGATACGCCAGTTTCAGCATGTTACTTCAGAGGAGAATCAGCTTTTCTGCAAAGACTGAGACCTATGCATCAGTTTCACCACTTAAAAATGGTTCTTTACATACATTTTCATAATAAAGCACTTTATAACTATTACCCAATTATTGCTTACAGCATTAAGTAACAAGGTATTATTACTCCAATTTTACAGACGGGAACAAATAATGAAATCTGAAATACTTACTCTGCTTTTGCGTAGGCTTTCTCATATTAATTAATTATGAGACTTAATTACACTCAATCTCACCACTCCAGGCCAATTACAGAAAATTGTGTAAAGCAAAGAAGTAGGGAAATCTCTATCTCAAAGACAATCACTTACACTGACAGCACTTTCCACATAGGTATATAAAAGGGCTTTGCAAATATTAACTCACACACCCAATGCAAAGGGATGGATTTTTCTCTGATTTTTCCCCAACTGCCCCTACACTAGTAATCTGAGCAATGAACACTTCTCCCAGCTTCCTTACTCAACTCTGCCCCAGAAACCAAATGCAAATCTCTGCCCCCTGACTTGTGCCTTAATCACATGATCACTTTTCTTCCCAGAAGCAGTAAAAAAAATCCCCAGGCATGTTAAAATCACCAGATTAGAAGAGCTGTAATCCAATGAAATTAAATATGTGTTGATAAGAATTGTTATACGCTATACTTCTACATTGCAAAATATTTTTAAACTTTCTATTTATTTTGAATCTACAACAATTTTATTTACTGAGGTTTAGCCCACATGGAGAATGGTAAATCCTCTAAAACATCACTTAAAGTTTTTGTTCCACTAAAGTATCTATGAACTGTTCTGCACCCTATGTTGAAAAGTTCATTCATGACTTCCCACAGCACTTGGCCTCAGGGATTCACAACACATTTCAATGCCTTCAACAGCAGCAGCATTTCATGGGGAACCATTCCTCTGTTTCCAAGTTATGGCTCTCACAGAGATGGACTAAGCCAAGGCAAACTGTCCTTTTTATAGTAATACCTACCGATCCTCCCATAAAAAGTGCACATTTAAAATCAGGGGAGAAACAAGAGCAATTACCATCTTCAGCAGTTCGTCTAAAGAGGATAAATCTACCTGATTAAAACTAGGGAGAGACATTAAACTGACAAATATTAATCTGAATTTTCCTTAGTTTCTTTACTCTGTCAGTGAGTGAAGGCTGCTCTGAAAGACTCTGTGAATAACGGGGTAAGTGGAGGGGACTCCATTCATTTACAACTTTGACTCCTTTGGAGCCAAGATTTCCCCCCAGTCTTCACAGTTATGACATTTTGTGTTCAATCTGGCCTGTTCCAGCAGAATATTCAGCCTGTGCTCCTTGCAATTATGCCTTGTTTGCATCGCACCATAACAAGTGCACTGTGAGAGTTTCACGCACTGGAATCTACCACACGGTATATTTTAAATGGTCTCCAGTTGTCGAAGTCAGCCTCATGGCACGGCAGCAGAATTAAATACAATGGGATCTGGCAGGCTGCATTCACAGGACTGTGTTGTAAAGAGGGGAAAAATAAACATTAACATTTTGACTGTTTCTTACAATTTTTCTAAACGCTATTAAGTAAAACAGAAATACCTCACTGAGCCTGAGAAACCAGAGCATGCAGATACGGTTAAATCAGGCACCTTTCAAATACACATTCTTCCTTATTCTGCAAACCTCTCCTTTCTCCTTTGCCCAGTGATACTTCCATACTTTCATTAGGCCAGGAAAGGGCAGCTACAGTATAAAACAGGCAGAGATAACCAAGGCATTCAAGAGAGTGAGGTGCTCAAATCCACCCCTGAATTTCCATACATAATGACGGCTTTATCCCCACCCAAGTAAACTCTTACTTTTCCCTATTCGGACAAGGGAGATGCCATCCCCCTCAATTTAGGCACACAGGGTGGATGGCCAGGATCCCCCTCTGGAAACCTTCAAAGGCACACAGCTCTCTCCTCTGGATATACAGAGAACTAGAAACATTTAGTAAGACTGGTGTACCAAGCACCAAAAATTTAGCAACAAATTAAGTACCAAGTCTTCTTAATTTGGACCATATCCTCCAAGCCTCAGAACAGATACTTTCCCTGAAGATGCAAACTATAAATTGCAAGCGTAACATTAAGGCATGAACCTACATCTACCGTAGTCTTGTTAAAACAAATATCAGCACAAATTCTGTGCTAATGATAGTCATGTATTTTCCATGCTTTTAATACTAACCCCTGATATTAATTATTATATTTAGTGTCTAGGGCAGCAACACTTCCTACTCAGCACTCGCCATCAGTCCAGGAATTAATTGCATACCACTGACCTTCATAGAACACCATGGAAATTTTATTGCTATACAACTCAATTGCATTTTGTACAGCACTGCCCCATAACTATGTCTTATTATAAAAAAAAAAAAATCGTGTGCTTACAAAAGGGATAGCTGAGCCAACTGAACTATTTATAATTTGCAAGAATAAAAAACATTTCACAAGGTTTGCAACATACATAAAAAAAAACTTTGCAGCCTTAATACAAGACAAATGTTACTAAGATTCACGTTATAGACAAACACGGAATGGAAAATATTCCCTGAAGTCATAATGGCAGGGTTATGCAGCGTGCTATTTAAAAGCTATTCACCAACAACGTCCTCTTCCTTTTAGCCAGAACCCTATGGTAGAAACTGAACTGAAGAAAGTCAATTAATTGAAAGTGTGGTTCAGCTGAGGAATTGGTTGTGTAAGACAAAGCAACTCAAGGAAAGGATTACACTCCCATGTACTATTCAATACTAGAAGAGCGGGCTAGCAGTCACAGCCTGTGTCTTCTACCTTGGAGTTACCTCTGTGCAAGTTAGCCACTTTGAGAGGGCTACGTCCTCCTTATGTCCTGCCTTACTCTCTTCTCTCGTTTTGAAGGAAATGCTACCACTCAGCACATTTATTCTAAGTTCAAGAGTCTTCTTGCTCCTTTCCAAACCAAAGGGTTCACAAAATAATTATTGCATGACTACTCTGATTTCAAATTGGCATGCTAATACAAGAGCTAATGTAAGTCAGGGCAAGAAGGCTTTCTCCCTGGATTCAAGGGCTGCATCCAGGATGAAATAACTTGTCACGCCCAGGATTTCAATGCTAGCTTCCAAATTCATAGGCTCAAGTGACCCAGCAGGATGCAGCCATGAACCTCCACACTAACACATCTGCACCAGCTGTAGACTCAGAGAAGGAAAGGGACTGGTGCAGCAAGTGGCATGGGCTTTTTAGAAGGTGTACGTGTGCACTGAGGAGCCCCGAGAGCTGCTGTTTTGGTAGTTTGCACTGTCCTCCTGCACTTCTGCGTTGTCCTCCAAATTTCTTACAGGAGCCATTAGTAGGCAGCGGGCTGGCAACATGCCCAACATGCATGGTGAGGTGAATCACCCATCCTCCAAAGTCAAAACCCAAAGAATACCGAGAGAGAACCACGGAGTAAACTGGAGGTCACCACCAAGCTTTCTTGCAAGTCAAATGAGTAAGGTATTACACTTATTTTAAAATACCACATCTCCCAAATAACTTGTTCAATTTCCATAAGCAATGAAAAAGCTTTCTACCATGGCAAATTCCACACATCTCAGGCAATGCATGTAAAAAAAAAAAAAAAAACAGCTACAATTGGGTTTACAGTGTCAATCCAGTTTCAAACCTTTTCTTGGTTAAAAATTTATAGCCTATACTGCCAGTGACAGTAAGAATATCTAACAAACAAAACTCATCAACAACGCTTTGCTTTGAAGAATTGCCTACATGTTGAATGGATGATGTGTCCGAGGCAATCCAGAGATATATGATGGTAGTAGTTTCATTTAGTGGTTTTTTTTAAGGTCACTAAAATTTTTCAGCTGATATCAACAATTTATTACTGCGTGTTTTCATAGATTCTTCCGTTTTCATAACACAGCAGAGGAAACATGAAATGAAACCAGCTTCATTGTAATGAAAAAGGATCTCATCATTTAATTCATTTTGCTCCCTAATCACAAATGCACTGAAAGCATGGACGATGGAAGAAATATGCAAAGTGATGCTACAACGTAGCATGCATAATTTAAAATCTCCTTTCCTGTAGAAGCCTGGGTTACAAATCACATGCGGAGTACACACATTATTGAGATTACTGAAAAGTTGTGGGCAAAGCTATGAGTTGGAGGCAACAACCCAGCTCTGTTTGAAACTAAATCAAAATGCCCATTGATTTTGCTGACACCTTGGCTTAGATATTCTTGAGGCCTGATAACAGAGCATCATAATATGTATATAGACGCCTGGAATGACTTGCTACACATCTTGATGCAAAAAGGCATTACAAAACAAATGCAAAGATGACAGACAAGCCTCCCCTCTCCCAGCCAGGAAAGCTTTTATTGCCATCTCTCCAACACTTTCACTTCTGCCAGAGCTCCCCGCTGCCCGTGCGGCCCCTCCAGATGTCCAGAGTGTCTCCTCCAGACAGTACTGCTGAGCAGGCAGAGCATGGATTAAACAGCATTAGATGTACTTTCTGTCATTTTGTTTTCAGTAATTTAGAAAATTATTTTTCTTGTTGTGGATATTTTTAAATGGGGTGAGGGAGATGTTACAGAAAAAATAAGAATCTCCAAGATCAGAATATATCAGAAGCTCGACAATACTTAACAAGGTTCTGTGACCATGAATATGTACACAGACACACGCACACGCATGCACACACGCATTAAGATTAAAGTCAAGTCTTTTGGAGGAGGCTCACAAAAAATAATTAAAAAAACATGTTCAAGAGGAAGAGTCTGTTTAATGTAGGAATTAAGCACGGCTCTTTCATTTGCATAGATCACTTACAGCAACAGCAATTCATGAAATTCTCCTATAAAAATTCTGCTATATTTTGTCTAAAGTGACACATTCCTTGCAGATCACAGTGCCTTTCTCATGCTGTTAATAAGATAAACTGTTACACGAGGCTTACAAATCCATTTAAATTGATTTTAATTAATGAATCAATCACTAGCCACTGATGACTTGGTCTACAGACAGCAAGCAATTCAAAGCCCCAGGCCTCTAATCCCAAACCAAGATCCACATTAGAGCAACAAGACATCTCTCTGATCAATAGTAACAAAAAGATATTCAGTTCATACACATTTAAAGTATATGAACTTGATCAAAATGTATCTCCAGATCTTATGCATTACAATTCCCATATTCAGGACCGTTCAATTAAAAAAAGAACAATATTGAATCATTTACATTTCTTTGCAAGTTAAATAGATTAAATCAAGCACAACTATAACCTGCTTCTAAACTTTTAGATGCTTATTCCACTTGAAGGTTTTTTCTTTGTTCTTAAACAATCAGTTGTTTAACATTAATTAATAGAAAATTGCCCTTCATATGGTCACAAACATGAACAATGCCTTTCACATATTCTTTGATCCTGTGAAAATTCACTGCTATTGTCTGCTACTAAAGTGCTTAAATTTTCCCTTAAACAGAAAACAAGAAAGAAGGATTTCTGTCCCAAAAGAAGCATGCAGAAGCAGCATGAACATCCTTGTTATTTCAGTAAGTTAATTATTGTAATTATTGTTATTACAAGAAGTTAATTACAAAGCAGTAAGTTAAATCCACAATAGGTGGTGTGATGCTGAACACTGCAATGCCTAAAGCATCAGCATCTGGCTCCCCATAGCAGAGGGGACACACCTGAGTGAGGCTTCTTCTCCTATGTACACAAACAGCTGGCACACAAGCTCAGCATCTGTGAATAAAGCGCCACTTAAACTAACCAAGAGAAAGCAAGAAATGATGCATGCCTCCCCGGGAGCCTCCTGCCTGCATGCAAGCATCTAGCCCTTCTTTCAAAGGCCACTCCTTTTTCTTAAAACGTGACAGAGAAGGAAGGGTGAGAGAAGCCAGCTTGCCTCCAAAACAGTGCAGCTGTTTATATAGCTGCAGCATGCTAACCCCAAGCCGCTCTGCTCACATGATGCTCTGCACTACACAAGCGTGACGGTACAGATCTCTCCTTGCCTGGGACATGACTCTCTACTGAAGTCCCTCACCTGATGTAGGCTTGCCTCCAGAAGCAGAGCAGCAAGTACTTGGGAAAGTTCAGTATAAAAACCTGAGATCTCTACCGACTTCCTGTACCAGAGAAGTTGCTGCAGTGAGAATTGCAGTTATGGGCTAGTTACTTTGTTTACATTTTTTTTAAAACACTATCTGCACCTTCATGGCTCAATAGCATTCCATTACATATTCTAAGAGAAATCCCAACGCCCGCAGTCGACAAAGCAGCTTGCTTGGGTGCTCACTGCCATGCCGAAAGTCCCAGCAGCACCCCTCAGGCACAGCTCCAGTAGCCTGTTCCTGGATGGATGCTACCAGCCCTACTGCGGGGGAAAAAAGGGCAGTTGACATGGGCCATCGGAAAAGTGCCCATGAAAACTGTGCTGACGCAAACCTGTCAACCAGGAGAGAAGCTCTTCCTCTCCCTCAAGGGTGAACTTACCCATAACTCAAAACAGTCCCTCAAAGGTTCCATTGTCACTGTCTGAGCAAGGGATTGACCCTCTCCAGGTCTTTCCCATGAACATGGAGTTGCGCAGACAGAGGGAGGAGGTGGGAAGTTTCTATTATGGATATGGGCCTTCACATGAAAAGGATCTCAGCTCTTAGCTGCCTTCAAGGTGGTCTGCGTTCCCTCCTTTTCCCCCAGCCCAAGCCTCCTTGGTACTGCCTGACAAACACAAGACTCAGAAAGCACCACACTGGGCACCAGTATGGGATGACCTGTGTCAGCCATTTGACTCCAAAACTCTACAAATGCCCATCAGTTACACTCAGGTCAATTTACCAACACTGAGCTGCACCAGCTATGAAAGAACCCAACTTGTAGCTTGCTTTATTAAAGCAATTTCACATATAATCAAAAACAAAAGATAACATTGCCTAATGTGCAATAACCATTCTGCCTGTTTAAATGAAGAGCTCTGTATTTGTTTTTAATCAATACTGCATATACAGTTTAACCAATGCTGTCAAAAGTAGCTTTTTACTGCAGTGTCTCACCAATTTACTGCTCTCAATACTTTTGTTCTTCTGAGTTTGTTATGAACAAATGATTTTTTTTGGAGGGAAGAACAAAAAGAATAATTAAAGAAGTTAGGTTTGGCTTTTATGTGCTGCTAATTAATTAGAGAGTTGAATTAACCAAATAATAAGTACAAGATACCAAACTACCTTTCATAACACTGAAGAAAAACATAGTGTTGAACACTTCCCAGGTGTAAACACATTAAGATCAACATTGTACCAAACCTGAATCTGGCCCAGTTAGCCTAACAAGGTAAATAGTGCATCCCCTTGCACAGATGTTGTGGTGTACAGGCACTCCACATTTAAAGAGACAGATTCTGCAGCCAGCAATGCTCCACTGACATAGAGACAATCAATGTGTCCTTGATTATGAGGAGGCAAACAGTTTTCACTACAAAAAAGGAGACTGAAAAACAAATCATGTGTTTTTATTTTACAAGTTCCAAGTTTGGGTTGGGTTTTTTTCAAGCCCTTTTGGAGCACTGAAACAGAATAAAAATAGTTTGTTGCACAAGCATAAAACAAAGTAACTGCTAAATAAACATTTTAAATGTGCTCCTATGTGTTCAGTTCTCATTCCCATTACTCTTCAGGAGTTGGATGATATCACTAAAATATCTTCCTGTTTTCTGGTGAACTGATATAGATGGGGTTTGTCCAAGAATTGTGCCATTATGTGTTCCCTCTATTTCATATTCTGAACATCACTGTTGGAAAATGTACTGCAGCACAGAATGTAGTATACGCCAATATATCCTGACATTCAAATCAAGACCACAAATTATAAACAGTTTCAGCAAATTGACTTGAGTGCCTTTGTTCCTCAGACATACATCTTCCTATTGCTTACAAAAGCAGCATATACTAACCACTAACACTGCTATAGCCAGTACTGGGAAAGGAAGTTATTGAAGCCTGGATTTCCTGCTTTCAGTCGTAGCCAAGAACTGTGAGGCTTGTAGTGGTTTCAGGAACTGACTCATCTAATGATTCATGGATAAGATACTGGTTTTAATATATTTCTGATCATAAGACTCAAACTTCAAAACCAGTGATGCTTAATCTTTATTTTAAAGTTAAAAAAACCTACATAAATCAAGTAAATAAAAATCGTCATGGGACACACTGGCTAATAATTATAAATGTGTTTTACAGTGCACTCTGCTTTAAAAAAAACAGTATGTTAAACTTCCTGGAAATTCATTTCAAGAGAATGTTGACAATGAATTCAAAATCCACTGTCAAAGACCCAAGTACTTTTGTGGAAATCCTGATACAGCTGAAATTGAAGTGGAAGACAGGTGGGGCTTCAATTGCATTTTGAGATATACCCTTAGATACACATATATCTACTGCTACATATTAATCAATGAATCCTAGAGCTACTATTGTTACTGCCGGTGGCTTCTTTAGCTGTGCATAAAAAGTATCATCAAAAGATCAGCTGGTAACAAGACATTTGGGTGTGTGAAACAGCAGGAAAGTTTTGTTTCAGGAGTGACTGGAGACGCAGAGGTCAATTTTAAAGCAATGACTAACACTGGATCTTGAGCGCTCACAAATACATGCATTTTGTGCTAATTCAGAATCCAAACCCAGCCATTTTTCCATGTCTAGTTCTTCCAGAGGGAAGCATGCCCTCCAGTGCATCAAAACGCTTTTTGCCCACAACACAAACCTCATCAGTATGCTGTAACTTGAACTGCCAGGCTCTTGCACCTAAAAAATAGCTTGTGATGGAAGCTTAATTCTGCTAGGCTCATGTGTGGAAAAGTACTGGTTTACTTTTAATTTTTGAACTGCAAGCTGCAGCTACTCACACGCTATGTAGAGTGCTGCGGGGAGGGAGGGGGATGTTAGCAATTCTGTATTTCACCATGTGCACAAGTAGCACAAAAAAAAAAAAGAAAACAAAATGCATGTTGCTTGGGGGGTGGGGGGGGAAGAAAACCACCAACAACAACCAGCAGTTAAAACAGTTGACAAGAAAAGGCCAAAGTGCGCTCAGTGGCTGGCAGTCATTTTATGGCTATAGTCCTACAGCAGATTTACTTAGATGACGTCAGTGGCTCCCATCCAGCTTTTCTTTGGTAGCATTTACCACTTGCCTCTTGAAGCCTCCACTATGCTACAGAGCAGTAGACCATAATCAAAATTCCCTTTGTGAAATAGAGTTTACCTCAGGGCACAGAGGCATTGCTAGCTGAATTGCAGGCTCTTCACCCTGTACTGCATGCCCAGAAATAAATAACCTACAATACTGTACTTTCCTTAATACAGAAGAACCATTAAAAGCAGCCTGCTACCTAAAAAAGGGTTCTTTAATTTGTTTCCAAAATCTCAGAGGCCAGAATATTAGTTAATTTTCCAAGCAATGAAGAACGATGATAATTCTACTACCCTTTGGACTTCTTTGTATTGTTTTTCGAGATTTTGGAAAATAAAGTTATTTATGGGTCATTGTTTCACCAACAAAAAAATTACTAATGCTAGAGGCTAAAATGAATCGGTATAGGAAGCTGTATATTTTTAAATTGTCTTTCAGATGTGCCCCTTCAACTGCTTATCTACAACAGGTCAGTAAACATATAGTAAATATGCCAAGAAACAAAGCAAGAAATTACTATGCATAAATAACAGTCAATTTAAAGAGCAAAATGCACATTATTTGGAGCTATGGATTTCCTCTTACAAAACAATGACTGGAACCAATGAAACACTAGTAAAGCCAAGTCAAGCAGATACCAAATCAACTAAAACTTCACAGGCTCTGAAGTTTAACCAAGAAAAAAAAAATAAATAAAAACCAAACCCCATACCCATATGAAAGATGCATCTTATCGTACTAAATAAACACAGACTTGTTATGTTTTAACAGCTCCACCAGTCCAAGAACAACCATACTTATTACGGGTGATAACTAGATACATTAGTGGAATGGAAATTGCCTCTCACAGTTAAGCGCTTAGAAATTACTTGTAGGGAAGATGCACATGTGCCTCACAGAGAATTGGAAGTCTCAATACCTCTCCTTTCCCTTTCCCAGCCTCTTCACTTACCTTCCCCCCAGTCACACCATGAGAATGAGAGATCACAGGTCTAATCTGCAATGAGCCAGAACACAAAAAATGCTATTATCGTCCAACTGCATGAGTCACACCATGGACCTGAACTTTAAATCTGAATTTAAAACAGATTTAAAATTTGAGGTGACCCCCAACCCAGCTCCAAGTGGACAGACGCTAGCATTTCACGTCCCTGCAGAGAAACTAAAAGCCTCTGTTAGCAGCCTTAGATTCCAAGCGATGGGCAAGAAATCTGTCTTGTTTTCTGCAGGTGTCCATGAAGACTTGGGCACAGTGGTGAGGTGGGAGCATCACCTCTCACTTCACTGCCCACCTGGTTGGCCTCTAGCTGCTCTGCCAGCTCCTGCATTTTTCCATGCAGATCATCTGGGTGGACTTCAGTGGGGCGTTAGAGAATGGCTGTTGTTACAGACTGTCATACTGCTCTTGTTCCAAAGGGGCAGGAGAAAAATTTTCTTCTCTTTGACCTTCTTTCATTACTAAAAAAGCGGTGTCAGCAAACAGACTTAGAAGATGACTGCAAATTTCTTTGAGAGAGAATCTGGCCCTTTAATTGGTCATTAAGGATCCTGGACATGAAAGGCATTGCACAAGCACAGCCATCCTTTCTTTCCAATAGCCAGGGCAAGGAAGGAGTGGAAGCAGCACAGCAACTGGGGTGGGCAAAGAGACCTAACAGCAAGACCACATCCATGAGCAGCAGCAGAAGAGTTAGGATAAGGAGCACCTGGCAAGATGGATAGCAAAAGGAGGGAAACAAAAAGCCACCATAATCCAGAGGAAGGAGAGCCTAATCAAGCGCTGCCCAAGAGCAAGTAAGTGCATACCCAAGGAAAGAGGAGGGTCCAGGCAACCAGAGAGAGATGCGGTGCCCTGTAAGGAACAGTGAGATGGAGCCTGTAGGGCAGAAGACACAAAGGAATGTGCTGCAAGGTCAGAGAGCAACAGACAGATCCAACCCTAAGGACATCACTGCGGCACTGAATGTAAGGCTGTATTTATGGTTTGAGACTTTTCCTGCAACAAAATAATTACAGCCGAAGAAAGGCGGGGGTAGGGGGAAAATGAAGCAACGTCCACTGAATCTTCAAGTTTTCTACAAGGTTTTCAGTTGATTGTGGAAAAAGCAGAAATAAAAAAAATAAGACTTCAAAAATCAGCTGATAGCAGATACAGGGACACAATTGTTTTTAAAGGTTATTTTTTTTTGAAAGAACAAAGGTAAAATCAGGGATGTGGAAAATGAAACTGTTTACAGAGCTTTGCCTTTTATTTTAAACTGTAAACCAGCTTTAGGACAAGAAGTGCGTACTCATGGTGGTGGTAGATTAAATATGAACAAAATTTCCTTTCTACCGTTATTTAATGACCCCAAACACTATACAGTTTTTTAATTGAGATGTGCCTAAGAGAGGCTTTAATCCACTAAACCTCTATGAATTTACTTTTTCTTCCAAAGTCTGTTCTGACATTTTCTCCCCTTAAGACTGAAATGTCATTCCTGAATTATAATCTCTCAACAGAAAGACGACCATGTAAAAAAACATGCCAGCTAATTCCAAAAATAAGCACCATTGTTCACGGCACCATGAGGTGAATGAATGGCAAGAGATTCCACCAAGGGAATAACTGTGATGTCTATAATGTTAAGGAATAATTTGGCACCAAAAATACCCAAGGCCATACTGGTTGGTGATTCAAACATGAAGCATATCAAAACGCTACTGATAAGCTAAATTAACAGATAGCTTATCTGAAGCATATACTAGCCATATGGTGCCACAACTTCTGTTGCCTGTTGCTGGCATAACAATAGGCTACTGCAGTCTTAGACTGGAAGCACTATTTGACAAACTGTCAACAGCATTTTTATTTTTTTTGCAGAGCTCTAGGGCAATGGCGCACTCGTCTATTTGCATTTTTTTTAAACAGGTGAACAAAGAGTAAACCAGATGTCAACTTTAGAAATCGAGCTGTCTGGATCAGGAGATTTAACAGAGACAGGCATACTGCTACAGCTCAAATCTAGACAATGAGCTTTTCTAAAAACACTCTGGCCTAGGGGAGTGGCTATTTAAAACACTTGGCTTCTTTTATTTCAGCACTATGGAAGTGAATTCTGCTCTTAAGTGCCAGCTCAAATGAAGTCATTTTGTTTCACTGGAGCTTTCTTTTGCATTTTAGAAAAGTAGCATGTACTGTAGTAAAGGAAAGGACAAGTATGGAAAAAAAAATTCTGATTCTCTTTCAGCTAGAAGCTGGGTAAAATGGAGTGGGGTGGGGTGGAAACTAACAATTTGATCACGTACAAAAACAAAATTTTTGAAAGGATAATTCAAGTGCAAGTTAAATGAAATTTCTTTTCCCCTCATATAGGAAAAAAAAAAACAAACCCCAAAACCAAGACCCAAACAAAATCCAAACAAAAACCAAACAGACCAAAACCCACACTTTTGAAAGCTTCAGAAAGACCTGGTATTTACATCCCCCTCAAGCTGCACAAAGACAAGGTGTGAATACTGACCAATAAGGAAGATTTACAATGGAACTTTAATATGTTACAGAAACACAATGGGTTAATACAAAAAAGTTGTCTTCTTGCTTTATTTAAGAAAATTAAATCTTTGTTACTTATACACTATTTGAGAAAAAATCTTTTAATAACAACACAGTAATCCACTCAATTAACCATTTCAAAAACTGACAAAATAAAACTACTGTCAATCAATATATAGTAGATCCGACTATGGTATTCAATTATGGAAATGCACTTTTAGTTGTGTTCTGTGGGAGTGTGAAAGACATAATGAGAAAAATAGATAACTTTCTGTTCTAATAATCTATTCTGCTTTGATAGACAGTTATGGGAACATATTTATTTTCTGACTTATACCCAGCTAAGTATGCAGCATTTTTAGATTATCTTTTCAAATTGTTCTTGAACATTCTCAGTTTAACAAAAAAAAAATCCTTTCATGTTAAGTTGAGATTGCACTTGAACTCTTTCCAAAAGCCAGAGCTGTACTGAATTATGATAATTAGAAAGCTGTGTGCATAAAAGGCAGCACAGTTGATGCATTTAAAAAAGTTCATGCCAGAGAATATAAGTTCAATATGTTCTCACATAATTAACATTTCCCATCATTAGCAGCAGTTTTCAGTTCATGTATCTGTAAAAACAACAGCACTCGTCATTGTTTTAGATTCCGTCAATAGCGTTTTAATAGTTTTACACATAACCCTAAACTTTCCTTCCCTTCCCCCTCCCAGCGCACTGAGATTTCACATTTTACCTTCTGACCTGCTAGCAAATAAACTTGCATTTTTTGCTCATATGCTTCTGCTGCCGCACGGACTATCTCCGATTCGAAAGTTTAGCGAAGAGTGAATAAGAGCTGGAAATCTAAGAAGGCCATTTGGAAAGGTACAGCAGGATGCAAAGGGAATAATCACGTTGCTCCAGTAAACAATGACTAGAAGACAAAAGAACAAGAAGTTGTAGGTGATACCTTGGACTGGAGGGGAGCCAAACTGAAAAGGGCGGCTTCTGACGAAGCCAGACACAAGCTGGAGGGACTAGGAAATGGGTCTGCAGCCCTGCACCAACTGGGCAAGTGTCTATAAACCCTTTACACACTCTGCGGATTTTCATCGTGTTCTTGACGTATGTACAAAATGCATCTAACAACTAAGGGCATGTAGCACATGACGGGTTACTCTGAGACATTCATAGGCTTCCTGTGTAGAATATCTCAAATCAGTTGTTAGGAGCCAGATTTTGACACAGGCTTATTGCCTTCTTTCTCTTCCCTCCATTTCTTCAATCCCTGTATTTTAAAATTAATACAATTCTGGCGGAACTTTAATAACCTGATATAGTGTAAAAGTTGCTGAATCTGCGTCAACACAGAGAGAAAGTTTGGCTTTACCAATAACAGGAGAAAACTCACAGTGATTGCAGCGGGATCGGGATTTCATACAAAAACTCCTAGCTGAATTTTATGCGACAAATCTAAGGAGCAGATCTGAAGTTGTTGCCTCAAAGGATTGAAGTCTGCAACTTTTCACTCTCTTATGTTTTGGAAATGAGCAATCATTAAAACCAAACACAAAATTATTCCAGGAAATATTATTCCATCCTTGTTCCACTTGCAAAAGTCAAAAGGAGTTTTGTGCAAGAACACAGAACAAGATATGGTCATAAAGTGGGAATTTATGGCAGAGATTTTTTCTTTTAAAAATGTGTCTTCAGTGTGGCTTAGAGTCGGTTGGCTTTACAATAAATAATGCCATTAATCCATTCATATATCACAGGATACAATTTAAATTATACAGTACTCACAAAAACTGCCACAAAACCTCTAACAGCCATTTCTTTCAGGGAGATGATTTACCTCTTGCAGGTTCTAAAATTTTGTTAAGTCTCACTTAAATTATATTTTTTAATAGTAAATGACTGTAGTTTAGAAATAGAAAACATTCCTACTTGAGGCAAGCACTAATGTCAAAGTGCAGCATGGTGACAAAACAGTAATTAAACCTCAGATCCCAGAAATAAGTAAGTACTATTTCTCTAAAGCAAAAGTAGGTCCCTCTGATGAACTGGGGGTTTCAAAATCATGTTTAAAGGGCCAGTTTGCACCCTTATTACAGCCAACGTAATACAGCAACAGGCCATATGAAGTCGATGGAATTACGCTGAATTTCGACCAGATTTTTAAAAAGTCTGCCCTCACCTCATATTTGCACATGCTACGAACAAGAGCACAAATGGAATGAGTGACCAACTTTTAATAGAAATCTGCCTGCAAGTTTTAGACAGATTACGAGCAAAGCAGAACATAAGCCCCATACACAAATTTGAAAAAGCATCTGTGTCAAAGCTTTAATCAAAGATACAAAATAGCACCTATGTCCTTCTTTAGACATCAAATATCATACTAGCCATGTACATAAAGCATATGCTGTAAATATCTTAGTATTTGATCCAGCGCATATTTATTCCTATGAGTCATCCCAGCCACTTTAACCTGAGTGAGGATTGGATCTAGCAAACCTTTTCTTCTTAAATAAATGGAATCACTTCAGAAAGACAGTTTTTAAAACCATCTCTGGAAAGATACAGCATTAATATTAATGTCATGAAGAAATACCAGTTAAAAAGACTGATGTACGCGTGTATATACACAGTCAGAAACCAGGCGTTCAAAAGATAATGTTTGAAAGGTAACCTTCTCCCAAACACACACATTCAGAACCGTACACAAAATCGTTGTGTTTTGGAAACAGACTTAGGCACCTTCCAATAAAGTGAGACTGCTTCTAGTGAAATTGTTCCAGCAGTGCAACCATCCTACTTTATAGATTTAAAACTGACAGCTATCATAATACACAATTACATATTTTTACCTTTCACTTTTTTTAAGTGAAAGACACCAGAATTCCTCTGTAGCTCCAGAAGTTTCTATTACACTTTTGCCTGTACTTTGTCTTGAAAGTTTGCTTACAATTTGATCTACGAGGGTAGCTTAAAAAGAAAGAAGGAAGAAATCTGTTTTTTCCCCCCTTGCACGTGACTTAACTTTTTCAGGCATGGACAAACAAAGCCTAAAAACCACTTTAACGATATCCAAAACCACTACACCATCCAGCAACAACAACAACAAAACACTAGTTACAAATTATACCAGACATGTTACACACATGCTCACACATCTCCACACATCACAATACGCTATCATTTCTCAGCTGGAAGCTCACGGCGGGTCTAGTTCATAATTAAGTTTCTGTTGTTCTTTTTTAGTCGTTTAATTAAAACTCCTTTAAGCAAAGGCTGTCTTTGCTAAGACTCTTGTCAAATAAAAATTTTTCCTGCTTCGCTGCTCAGCTACATCCCACTCAGCACTAAGAAACTGTACAGAATATAAAACCATAATTTGAATCTCAAGAGCTGTTGTTACACTCTCCTGGGTGCAAAGGCTAATAATATTTACTTCACCAAAGCAGCATATGTAAAATTGATGCTCAAAATACACCTAACACGTTTAGCGATAAAGTACTTTCCACAGGTATTTCTGGATCACTAAGAAAAAAATTGAAATAAATCCTTTGCACCCAAGATTTCTGCTTGGTCAGCTGATAAAAACCTGCAGCAGACAAAATGCAGAATTATCCCTACTGGTATAGAAAATGCCACTTGGCCTAACTAAAAATCAGTGCAGTGTGAAAAGACAGGTTTTACCATGAAAGTGAAAAATAAATGCACCTCAAAAGAGTTTATCCTTAATGAAAGTCATTTCAAAAAGTTGATTTTAAAAACTTGCAAGTTCAAAATGTGACCCAAATATAAAATCTTTGATTTTGTGTTTTAAGAACATCCACTGTATTCATTCCTGTATTTCTATTCCCAAATAAAGTATGCATATGTGTGCATATACATAAATATATATAACTATATACACACACACATATATACAAACAAACATGCAAGCTTCCCTCCCGCCCCCAGAAGCGATTTAATATACAGGTCTGTGTCATTTTTGATAGTACCATTCTACCATCAGTACAATCTAAAATCCCTGTAATGGTATTCCCCAACTATTTATAGAGACAGGATACATCATACATTACAGCCACACATTCCCAATCTAGGGTTATAAGAACCACCCTACATAATTTTAAATTAAATCCTAATGTAATTACAATAATCTCTGTTTTCATATTCAATTGCAGGTAGCACTTATTTACATGAATTTCCCTGTAAGAGGCATTCCCACAGAGATTTCCATATTAGATGCCGTGCATAATAACTGAACATTCAGCTAGAGAAAACAGTATTTTATCCACGCCACTCCAAACTTTGCCACTATCTAGGTTAGCTATCTCTGTAAAACCGCTAACTGGCAATATTGCTTTTCTAAACTTTATCAGCACTAAGGGAAAGCAAATATGCTTCTGTTAGACAGGAATACAGCTGCATAGGTACTTTTTTTCCCTGAGGCTCTGCCATTTCAGCTTACATTTCTTACATATACTACTTTATGTCAGAAAATGCCAGTACTATCTGATGTTTCTTGGCCTTTCTTTCCCGGATGGTGCTCAGCAACGAACAGCTAAAAAACACTGGGAGCCATTTACATTCAGAAAGCGTAGGACAGAACTGTTCCCTAACTTCCCAGCACTTCTGGAGGTCACTTTTCATTTCTTCATATCAAAGGCAGGCACTTGTTTCTAATAAGTTAACAAGTCTCCCGAGAAACATGGGTGGCTGGTATTTCATTGTTTCATAAATATTTTTATACTGTAACACCAATCCACTTAAAGCAGATTTCAAGAGGAGAAAAATCACGACTAGGATTACGTTGAAGCGAGGTAGGAGCGCAAACTTTTTCGCTTGGTAAAAACGGATATATTTTTCTCCCCTCACGCTTGATTTCTCCTCGTTGTTTTTGTTTAGTTGTTTGGAGGGGGCCGCTTTGTTTTAATTTGGTTACAAAAGCCGTACTGTACAACTTTTTCCCTCCCCCTTAGAAGTGTACTTCCTTTGAAAACGCTCCCTCTGTGAACAAAGGCTGCCACCGGCCCTCCGCATCAGCACTGTGGACATCTGTAGAATAGATCTCTTTAAAACGTTATGGATAAATAAAAAAAAAATTAAAAAAAAAAACAAAAAACAAACCACCCTATGGTTCCTACCGAAAGGAAGTTTTCCAGGGACAATCTCCTCGGTGTTGTTGTAACTGCGACTTTGTCTTTTTTGGATACAATGTTTCTGCTGACTCCCGAAAATTTTCCACTTGAATGTGCAATTAACCAGCAGCAGCGGCGGCAGCAGCAGCAGCTCTGGAGAAGGAGAAGAAGCAGCGAAAAAGGACATTCCTTCTTTCATCTTTTAGAGGAAAACAAAAGGGGGAAGGAGAGCAGAACTCGGGGCAGCGTGCGGAGCAGAGCTGCGAGCCAGGCCGGGCCGCTCGGCAGCCCGCGCCGCCGGGGGGTTGCTCCTGAGGGCTGCGAGCGGCTGCCGCCAGCCCGGGGCTGCTCCGAACTTCTCGCTTCCCCGTGGAAAAAAATGTGAAAAATGCCGAGGATCGGTGCGCGAGTGCGTGTGTGTGTGTGTGTGTGTGCGTGTGTGTGTGTGTGCGCCCGTGTGCGCGCCCCTGTGTGCGCGCCCGGCTGCAGAGCGGTGACTCAGGCAACTAAGTGCGAGCGGCGGCGCGGGGGAGCGGAGCGGCGCGGCGCGGGGCGGGCAGGGCAGCAGCCGCCTGTTGCGGCTCCGGCCGCGGCCCCGCAGCGCCAGAAACTCCGCGGGAAACAACTTCTCCTCCCGCCGCGGCCCCTCTCCCGCCTGCCCCGGCACCTGCGGGAGCGCCGGCCCCCCCCCGGGCCGACCCGGGCCGGGACCGACCCCCCGCCCCGCCGCACAAAGCGCCGGCGGCGCGGCGTGCGCGCCCGCGGCCCCCGCTTACCTCCGCGCCGCGGCCCCCCTCCGCGCACCGCCAGCGCGCCCCGCTCCGACGGCAAACTTCGCCCGCCGCCCCCGGGCCGCCCCGGCTATTTATGGCCCCGCGCCTATTTTTAATCCGCCGTTTGGCTATTTATACCGCGGCGGTAGGTTGCCGCGGGCCGGCGGACGGAGCCCTCGGAGGATGAGTTGCTGCCCGGCCGGCGGCGGGGCGGGCCGGGCTCCCGGCCGGGCTGCGCGGCGCCAGCGATGCGAGGAATGCGCGGAATGAGGGGAGGAATGAAATGAACGCGGGAGCGGGGCGGCCGCGGGGCGGAGCGCGGCCCGCCGCCCCCTGCGGCCGCGGGCGGGCGGGGCGGGGCGGCGGGCGGGGCCTCCGCGCGGCGCTGACCTCATAGGGGAGCCCGCGGGAGGGGGCCCGGCGGGAGGGGAGCGGGGAGGGCGGGCCGCGGTACCGCGCCGCCCGCCCGGCGGCCGTGCAACGGGGTCCCGCAACGGGCTCGCGGGCGGCGGGGGTCTGCAACAGGGCGCGCGATGCTCCGCAACGGAGCATGCGGTTGCAAGAGGGGTCTGCAGTGGAGGTCTGCCGTGGGCCGCAGGAGCTGGCTGGGCCCTGGTGTGTGGGGAGGCTCGCCTGGGAAGCCCAGCTTCCTCACACGCGCGCCCAACCCCTGGGTGCACCACAGAGCCCTCTGCAAACAAAACCCCGCCAGTCCCCAGGAAATGCAGGCCGCTGCCCGCAAGGCCACGCGCAGCACCCCCAACAGAGCCCCGGCACATGGGGCGAGCGGGAAGGCTCTACAGACGTGTCCCACCCCAAGCCAACGTGGGCATAGCGTGGCCCAGGGGGCCGCTGTCTTCACCCTGAATCCAGGTCGTGACCTTTCTCACAAAACTGGCCCCAGCTTCAGATTTCACAATGCGAGTTTTGCACCACTCTAGTTATGAGCCTAAGTGCCATTAGACTATCTCTACCCTTCTTGTATGGGTGCAACCCGTCCCCCAGAAACGCTCCCCAGGCATTATCATAAGGCATGTCTCCTTCAGTTAACAATCCGCTACCTTATGGAAATAACCACAGGGCAGGCACAGCTGTTGTGCTTGTGAAAACTTGTATTTGCATAAGCAAAATGGATAACTGGACACCTCGGTGCCTGTTTGTGAAATAAATTGCCTATTTTGATGTGCAAACATACATCTCTATCCACCTTTGAAAGTTTGCCCAGCAGGGCTACCGCTTTTGGAGGTGTCAGGAAAATCACATTACAGCCTCAGAAGAACCACATGTTGGTGTCATCAGGCAGCATTTGCATGCTCACATCACATGTACCTTCTCCACATGCTGGTGGAATTCACAATAAACGCCCCATATATTGTGTATGACATTAAGAAGAGATGCCGAGCATGTCTCTCTGTGAATATCAGAAATGTGCTCATCCTGGTGCTCTCCCAGTACCAATCTTGTAAGTCAGCCATGCTCATAACAGCCACCGTTTGAGCCTGTGACTGACTCAGGAGCCTCTTGAAAAGGAGTCGCTTAAAGGTTATGTTGCAGTTCACACAGAGGCTGCGACTGTTTTTTACCTCTGTGGACCAGGCAGAGTGCGTACGACAGGCAGTGCAAGCAGAAGATGCAATGTTCCCACTGATCACATGAATTACGCTGACTGAAATCTACCAAAACTCAACGCTACAGAAATGGCATGCAACAAGTAACAATATCAAATGGAGCCAAAGTTTGAGCAGGCGTTGCTCAAAGGATTGGGAGAATGCAAAAATGAACATCATTTTAGGGTGCTTTTCCCCCACGCCATTCTACACTGGCTGAAATTTTTTTTCCCCAAAGTAGGCTACAAGGAACCCCCTCACACGCACAGAGGATTTGTTTTCTCTTTCCCTCCTCCTTTCCACATAGCTCTAGTAATATTATCTAATAAGTGTCCAAGTGCCCGCACAATTTGTAAAATGCAGTCACTTTGCAGAGGTCTATACAAAAGCCATGGTCTCTTGAGTGTACACAAAGTTTACCAACTCTCTTCCAAAGCTGGATCAGAAAAATGGGAAAAAACTTTGTCCCCTAACACCTAGACCTTTTAGTCACTAGACTTAAACTCACTCCGCTATGTTCGCTGCATGCACAGAAATGTGAAACATTTTGAAACGAATGGGATTCTTTTTTCCATAAGGCTTGCAGAGAAAGTACCCAGAATACTGACTCTACCTTTTATGCCTGTGCAGGGCCCAAGAGGTATCACAGCTCTGTACACATGGGGGGAGAACAGCGAATTTTTGAACAAGGGATAAATACAGTTTGAAAACTTCTTACCTACAGCTCACAAATGAAAGTGATGAAAAATTTGCAGGATTTTGCTCTCCTAGTGGGAAGAAAAAAAGGTGGGTTTGTTTCTACACCCACGGTTGTGGATGAACACAAATCAAACTTAAACCAGGTTGTAGCTCTTTGCCCGTATCTGCAGACAGACAGTTCGGTAGCTCTTTTGCCATTCAGAACTCTTTCAAGAAGAATAATTAAATCTACCTGATGCCTGCATATTTTGCTGTTAACTGTGAGCCGCAGGGAAAGCTCACAAAGTTTTGATTGTTTCTCAGGTTCTGAAACTTTGTATGTTAGTGTTCTTCACAGGCAGTGAAGCTCCAGATAAAACCAGTAGCCTATGAAAAGTGAGGCAGGGAAACCCTGTCAAGTACTGATCTTTCTTGCCTCTTGCTCATACATCCTGCAGGTTGTCATGATGTCATGTCATGTTGTGACATATCAAGCCACACCCTACTGGCAGCCACTTAAAAAAATACATACCCGGAATCCTGATGAATTTCTGACAGAAAAAAAAAATTCTGTGTTTTGACAGAAAGTGAGGATGAGGAAAGACAACATCAGTATCATCCAGCCTGTTAGTGGAGCCGCTGCCTTCGTGCGAGGCTAGGCTTCTTTGGAGGCCCTGCGGACGAAGAAGGAAGGTACACTGGAGTCACATTCACAGACCTTGCTCTGATAAACTGCCTGCCCTGTGTTTATTGATGAATGGCTTCTTCAGGCACACAGGTGCATTGAGAATTACAAAAGCTGAAGAAAACCAAGGGACATTGGGACAAGCCCAGACAGAGGCATTTCCTGGGGACAAATGCTTATCTCAACTAGAAAGGAGATATACAAGTGGGGAATATGGGAACATATATTAAAGGAAGAGAAAGAATGAGATTGAGGAAACAGACACCAATAAAAAGACATCAGGGAGAAAGACTGGGGAAAAAGGAGAGACACAGAAAAGAGGAGAGAAGGGAAAGTGAGATAAATATATGTGACTATAGAAGGAAGGCAGGAAGAATCAAAAGAAAGTTAAAAAGGGGGGATAAAAATGGAGAAAGGGAAACCTGCAGAAGAAAAGGAAAGGATGAGGCAGAAAGAACAGCTGAAGGGAAAACAGCTGGGAGGGCAAGGGAGACTAGTTTATGAGAAGAAAAACAAGAAGCAGTAGAAACAAGAGATGGCAGCGAGGTAAGGGAATTAGCTCAACAATTAAAGGAGTAAGGTAAGGAAGGATAAGCAAGTAAAAGAATATACAGAGAATAAAAGTCTGTAGTACTATAAATTCTTGCATTTGTCAGTAAAATATTATTTTGAGTGCAAGTCCCACTGAGGCTGGGGTGAAGACAACTGTGACCATACTTAAAGACAAAATGGAGGCTGGATTGTGGTTTACATATAGGAACCACTTTTGCCTTCATTAGTGAGACCACTGATAGTGGGGGGCATTAGGGAGCCTACTGGAAGAGTTGTAGTTCTCTTCCTCTTTGCCGTGAGCTTTGCCAGGTACAGGGCACATAACTTACCTGTTCCATCCCAGCCACCCAAAGGCAGATAATGCTTTTAAGTCCCCCAGAGATGAAATGGTACCCAAAGATACAGAGTTAACAGAATTCCTAGTTTACTCTAGGCATAAGTAAACTCTCAGATCTGCTGACAGATGGAAACAAGATGGACTTTGCAAATTCTAAATCCAGGGCCCATATTGGACTTGGAATTAGTCTCAAAGCTCAACAATGCTTGGATACAGCATTTTGGTTACAAACACTGAAAGTATTTTAAAACTTTGTATTTGGATTGCATTTCAGGTTAGGAAAACCACTAATCTCAGGAAATGCTTAAAAGCAGTATGTAGATTACGGTTTATCTATAGTGTGCAAAGAATTAAATGCCCAAATCAATGTGTTGTTGAGCATGCCAACAAAAATACTACAGGAAAGCTGTAATGTAATGGAACAGAGCTCTCCATATTATAAATCTAGCTGCTGAGCTTTGTAACGCAGCAGACGGTGTGAAGAATGAAAACAAATAACAGTTTAATAATGAATTACAATAATTGAGTCAAGAGGAAGCCAGGACATGAACCACGGCCTCAGAGCCCAACTGAGTTAAAATAGTACAGGGAGTGGAAATATATAATTTCAGACAATTCTAGTTGCTTATTTCTAAAGGTGAACGGAGAGCTTTTTAAAATTACACGACCAGAGTCCAGGGCTGTGTATTTCTCCCATTGATGAAATCACTAACATCAAAATGGTGTGGCTCTTGTCCTGCTTTAGAGCCAACAATATAAGCACAGCAGCCTATTCCTTCTACTGATAGCAATAATTCTTAGCACCACTGATTGAAACAAATTGCTGTGAAAACCACTTGGGTGGTTGGGCTTTTAAAAATATTTTACACTACAAATTTTGTTGTGTTACCATCATTTTCTACTGGGGGAAAACAGGAGAAAAAACCCTCCTATTCAAATTCCCAAATAATCTCTTTTCTTTGATTCATCAAAATTTCAGGTTGCAAAATTTGCAAATGGCATATTTTGTTCCCCCTCTTTACTTTGGCCCAGATTTCTAAGGTATTTAGACATTTGAAGTTAGGTGTAGGTATTTTTAATTCTCTTCAGTACTTAAGTGCCTAATTTCTTTTGATTTCAATGGGTTTTAGATGGGTACTTATTCTGGGAAACTTCAGTATTTACCTAGACACCTGAATAATAATAATAGTAATATCAATAAAATAACAATAACAACAACAGTAATAATAAAAGACGCCTTAATGTTTATCTTAACCACCTAAGTACCGTTACAGGCTTCCTCTGGATGATGCTCAGAATCTACATCCAAGGAATATTTCAAAGCACTTAAAAGCACCACCTGCTGTGAGATCTGTTGCACAAGGTCGTTCACAAGCATTCACTTATGTCACAAAAATGACTCCACAGGTGACTTTTACAGGGACAGGCAGGGCCCAGACTTTCTTCTTTCCAAAATGCTTTCTTTCTAGGCAGGCCTTTTCCAGGCACTGAGAAGGACACACAAACACCATTCCTGGTGTCAGTTTGTCCCAGCACATCCTTGTGGCAACCCGGCCAGCTCCCCACCACCTGTATCCGCCTTGGAGGCTGCAGCATGTCCTTTCATGGACAGGCCTTGCCTTTGTCCCCTGCGCTGCTGCTGCTTCCAAATCAGCCCGTAGCCACCTTGCCACCACCACAGAAGGCAACAGGTCCCATAGACCTGGCTCCCTCCTACACCTGGCCTGGGCATCTGTCCACACCCTTTGTATGGAAAGAAGCACATCGTGGGACGGTAAAGCTGTTAACCAACCAAATTTCAAAGAGCAGCATCAAACACAGGAGTCGTTATGCCATCTTAACACAAGAAATGGAAGACATTTCACTAGAGAAAGTGCCAGGCAGATTTACCAGAGATAGCTACTCCTTCTGCAGTAAGATAAATTCCACTTTCACAATTGACTTTGCTGAGACTGCAAAAGGTATAAATCAGTGCAGCATGTGGACCTATCTGTTTATAAACAACTTGGGGCATAAACAGGCACTTGGGTGACATGTAGCCACTGGCAAACTGGCAAAAAGCTGAGCTGTGTTTGCTGCTGAGGCTCCTTGGCCCCAGGTCAGGAGTGCAAAGGCCGTTTCCCCTGTCACACCAAGGGCAGTATGCATCGGCTCCCCTGACTCCTGCTTCATCTAATCCCTGAAAAGCCACATGCTAAGGGAGAATTTGCCAGGTATTGGGTAAGGCTACCAAAACCAGTGAACCACAAGTGACAGTGTCTAAAGTGAAAACAAACTGTCCCAGACAAAGAACGGTCCTTACCCATACAGAGTCCAAAGTATGATGGGATGTTCTGATAAATACAAAACCAAACTTCATCTGAAGTGGAAGGGATACCTGACATATGACCAAGGCAGGTAGGACAGACTGCACACTGAAGGCCCAACTAGAATATAGTTACCCTTATTTTACACTGATTTTTTCATTTCTCCATTCATAATGTAGATAGTATCACACATGATAAATGAAATTGGGAGAAAACTCAAGTGAGGAAGTCTGAGCTCTGCAGAGGTGTTAAGGGTGATGTTACTAAGAAAGGAAAAAGTCAGAAAAGATGCGTCCTCTTGTCACGCTCTCTTCTATGTCATCTGCATAATGAGACCTGCAAAAAGTACCCGAGTTCCTCTTGCCTCGTTATTTTCTCAGTGCATATTCTTCTGGTATGATATAGCAACCTGCAAAGCTCAGGGTTTGTTCAGGACAGAACAAGGCAGCTGAGAGAGGACAGCACTATTTCTGAGGTGATTCAAACCTAGCAGGATTCAGTCTTTCTACTTTTGAAGGGGGGAAGCGAGAGAGAAAAGGTGAAGGAAAGGGACTCTGAAGAATGTATTGCTATTTTCTGTTAAACTTGACTATTTGGATGTTCAAATGAGTATAAAAGGAAATCTAAAGAGAGGTAAGGCGTTCCTTACTGCAACTAATCCTTGAAGGCCAGGCTTACATGGCTTTTCGGTAGAAATATTACAAAGAGTAATTTGCAGTTGGTTGGGTAACGAAAGAAGAAAAAATACCTAAAGCTGCTGGGAAATCATAATGGTGCATGGGTATGAAGTTAGATGGCCTCAGTTCACAGGGAAGAGAACTACTGAGTCAAGTTTCTGGAATGGCCATTACAGAATTTGTAGTAGTAAATATCACCATGTAAATCCCAACCTTTCCCCATCCTTCCCAGGGGGAACCACAAATACTTTTCCTCTAGCCTGTATTTAGGAAGACAGTTTTGGAAACAGGAAAAAGAAAAGTCATCTGAAGATGTAGGAGCCACTGAGCCTAGCTGGTGCTCTAGTCTACCAGAATAGGATCCCCACCTTTAATATTAGTATTGGGCTGTCTTCTTTCACTGCTTTTTCTCTGTCATGTTCCAGTAATGACAAACAGTAACTTAACTGACAGCGTTACTTACTTGAAATTAAAACAACTCTTCAATGCCCTTAAAATTCAGAGTTTTGCAGCTTTGCAGGCTCCAGTGAATGGACTGGCTGCTGTGAAACTTAATCCTGATTGCAAATGCTCTCTTTGTTTTGGCTTTTCTGCTCATGTGTTACATCCCATAGAGACCCAGTCAGGAGGCATTGCCAGTGTTTGAAGTGGTCCATGGAAATGGAGAACCACCTCAAACAGGCAGGTATCCTGCAGGAAGAGCAATGCCTCCCAAAGGTCGGGGAGGAGCTGTACAGTCTTAATGAACAGGTTTCGGCGGAAGGAAGATGGGGCAACTGCAAGTCACACTAGTCGCTAAGTGTCCCTGGCTCAGGGCCGTGTACCACACAGCACACAGGGCAAAGAGCGCTGCCCACAGTGGGTGCACAGGTAAGTGGGACACATAAGGAACTGTGAATCACAGGTCCTCTAAAGGTCATTAAATAGTTGGGTGGAAGCATGTCAAACAATGAGGTGATGTAATGGACAAATGCTTATCATAAACATAGAGAATCCTGACCTCATTTCACGTATGATTTCATCTTAGGTGACCTCACAAGTGCAGTTACTCTACCACCTGCACAGCCTTGTATGTTTTATGTGCTTCTTTTACCCTCTAGATCCTGAATAAATTAGTTAATTTGTTATTTTTCACAATCAGTCCCAGATGGATGATGTCTGTCAGCATTTCCTGATTTATATAACATTTATCATTTTCAAAGCACTCTATGAACACTAAGCAGTTGATCCTCATGCTACCCATGTGCCCTAAGCATTAGTACTTCCTTTTTACCAACTGGAAATTGTTATGGGAAGTCAAAGCAATCCTCACAGTAGCTAAGGTAACAGCAGAACTCAGTATCATCCAATTATTTAACGGCTCTTTACGTCTCTAGCACATCACACTTTCCTAATGCAAACGCATCTACCACACCTCCCTCCAGTAGTTCTTTTTTCTTTCTTATTTACATATAAAAATCCTCTCCCAAGCTCTATTAGTTCTTGCAACTTTTTGGTCTCTAGTATAGCTGAAGAGCCAAGCTCCCAACTTGTCCAAGACTCAACTTCCAAAATATTCCAAAATTAGTACAACTTTTGTGCCGTAAGATATTGTATCCCAAATGTCTGTAAGGTACAATCCATAGTTTTAAGAAGTAATCTTTTAATTTATTCACTTAATATGAGGTCACAGAGTCATCTAAATTCCTTGTGGGTACAGAACTGAGGCTCACTGAAAATCAGGCCCCATCTGAGCTTCGGTGAATTTTTGAAGTAAGCAATTAAATGGCTTGTAAAATAGAGGTATTTCAGAACTGACATCAGTAACTGGTGGAAAGAACTGAAATTCAGAGCGGCTGCATTCTTAGCTGCAATAGAGCATTCAGCAATGTTAAACTCCTTCCAAGCACATACAAAGGAAAGCAGTTTGATTTATTAATAATAATGGCCTTACGTACATAGTTATAGGCAGGTAAAAGCTTCTGAGTAATTTCTAACTGCCGAAGGCAAGTAAAGAAGAAACACTGGGTAGCAGTTAGACAAAATTAGAAGCCTGTAACCCCTTCCTTGGGCAGTGTTTCTTCATCTTATCTTGTCCATACTAGCAAAGAGTTGTGGTACGTGGCTGAACTCTGCTAGTACACCGCCACCTGCCAGCCCCTCAGCACAAAAAGGCTCTATAAGCCCTCTGCTCATTTGGGACATACTATTTGCACATAAAATTACCTGAACAAAAACACAGTGCAAGAACTTCTGTTTCTGATATTGTCTTCTTCCTTCCTCTCTTCCTCCCTCCCTTCTACCCTTCCTTCAAAATTTTTCCCTACACTGGCATAGGTGATCTAGCCCTAATGCTCTTAAGGATAAACCTTCCCAACATTTAGTGTTGCAATTCGTGCCTTATGGGTTTGCTTTCATGTTAGATGTAATGGCCAATGCATGGGAAAAGCCAGGTGCCTGAGAATAAGATTCACCACAATAAGAGACACCTAGAACTAGCTAAAAGGGAAGTCCTTAGGAAGGAAGTTAGAGGTCTGCCCTCTGTCAGCATGAAGACACCTTGTTTGGCATAACAGGAGATGTCCTCCTCTTGCAGTTCAGACCCTAGCTGCCTCTGCTGAGGATGGATGTCTCTGCTCTTGCTTTTCAAATCGGCAGCTGGCCTCCATGCTTTATAGCAATGAGAGAAAGAAGGTCACATTGCAATTTACTGTCCTTCCCTGGTAGCAAAGCAGATAAGCTTTGGTCCACTCAGGACAGAATGAACTTGAGTTTAATGTCCTTCTCTGCCTGAGATAAATACACTCCTCCAAGCCCCATGCAGAAAGCACTGTCTAGCAGGAGGCAGCTCTGTTGCAGAGAGGTAGGTTCTCCTTCATTGCATTTTACTGTGCTCCTTGCAGGAGAAAGCAGTGGGTCTGTTCCAGCTTTTCTGGGCAAGCCATTAGTGAGTGTAGGCATGCAAACTGGGAACTGAAATGACACATAACCTCTCCTTTCCATGAGCTCAGGAGCATGGCAACCAATATACCTTCTCAAACAGGTAAGTGGGCTTCATCAGTTTTGTGGCCTCAGTGTAGCCTTGGCAAAATTTACTCTTGGCTCCACCTGGACTGGAATTAGCTATGAAGGTATCTCTGCATTGTAAATCCTGCTCACTCTGTTCCCTTTTGCAATAAAAGAATTAAAGGTTAAAAATGGGCCAGAATGGGAAATCTAAAGCCAGTTGGAAGGTCCACCTGCTCAGAAGGAGCATTTGTTGACTTTACATCTTGTATCTGTAGGCTAGGCATGCATGTTCCTTCTGACCATGCATTATAGCAAAACAAAGGGGAAAACAAACTTGTGTGGGATCGAGTTGTTTTAGTAACATATCAGTATTAACAACCTACCTGTATAAAACATTGCCCATACCTTTTTGTTCTGTTTTCTTTCCTCTAGGTGACTGTTGTCTAACCTGTAGGTGTCTCATTAGTTCAGGCCAGGGGAAAACAGTAAGTAAAAACTGTTTGTTTGAGACATGGGTTTGATCTGCTGCCCAGGTTTGAAGCAGGCGAGATATTTACCTACATTTCATTCCACCATTGGCTCAGACACACCAGCCAGTTGCAGCGGCTTAGCAAGGCAATGCTCATCAGCTGAACTATGGTTGCTCAGTTATGTCAGAGCTCTTCATGGCATATATGTGAATCCTACATATAGAATATGAATTAGGCATCCGTGCCGCAGCCCTGGGAAGGGACTTGCGCTCCTGCCTACAAAGTTTTTAATCTCCAAAACTATGAAAGGAGCTATTACAGTGTGGCAGAGGAATGACTGCGTGACACGTGTTTTGCTCTTATGGCACCACTATTAACAACTGATGGTTTATGCTATTGGTGAGGAGAAGACTTAAAACTATTAAAAAGCTAATTTAAGTCTCTTTCTTCACTGTGTGACTCAAACCAGTTTTGCAATCTGTTACAGGTTAACTAGCCAGGGTTAGGCAGGGTGGGGCTTCTAGCAGATTGCAAAACTAGTTTATTCAATTCACAGGGCAAGAAAATGTTCCTAAAAATAGGCATTCTAGAAGAAGACCAGATAACTTCCTGTCAATCACAGCACATCATGCAACAAAAGAGATTTTCAGGCCCCTCAGCTTTTGCTGTGTTGAGTGAGACGCTGTGTGCAAGTCACGTGCAAGCGGAGGCCACCCAGTATTGTGCTGCGGCTGAAGAGCGTGCCTTTCTTTCAGCTTGGGGCTACGCTCAGAGGCACACCCTCACCTGCAGCCTCTCTCCTCTCCTCCATAACTCTGTGTGCCAAGTGCAGCTGGTTAATAGATCAGAGATCAGACAGACCAGCTGCTTCCAGCATATGGGGTTGTGGAGGAGGGGAAGCTGCAGGGCTGCTCTGCAAATGTGTGAGATGCAGGCCTGGAGCTGTCTGGGGATCAACAGGTGATTTCAAGTAGGTAAAAAGATGGAAAAGAGCTGTATTGGTTTCAGTAAACGAGAGAGGGAATGCTATCTGTTGTCTTCTCTGCAGTTTTGCTCTTTTTGAGAGGGTAGGAAGAATGCAGATGATGAGAGTTGCAGGCTTACCTTGTGGGGTATCTTGTACAGCTTCATTTGGACATGGGATGTACCACACAAGGCAGTAACATAGGTGTATCTGAAAGCTCTCCTTTGATGTTAAACTGAGGAAGATGGAATACACAAAGCATGGGAAAAAGCTATTAAATTGCATTAAGTCTATTCTATACGTGTTAAAATATGTGACAGATGGTTTCAGAATCTTGCACCCTCTCTTGTTATCAATGTAGTTCTTTTTATTGCTTCCAGACAATTCAAGTTTTGGCATTGTACAACACTATCAGAGAAGAGAAGTAGTATGCAATCTACTTTTCTTTATGCAGCCAATACCGTCACTCCTAGTCTACAGCCATAGAAAGGTCGTCGGAAACGGAGAGCCTCACTTTCACTTACATTAGTGGGTCCTTCATATTGCTCCAGCAATATAATAAGGTCCTAAAGTTCAAGTTAAACCTAATGCGAAACACTTTAGCAATCGTTTACATTGTCATGGCAGTGCAAATTTGTCCCTACTATGAACATAACACAGCCATGTTCTGAATCTCTGTTACGTTGCATTATCATGGTGAGGCACCAGAACAGGCCAGCTGGTGAGCCAGAGGATCTTCCTTCACGGGAAGTTTCTGAGAAGGTAGGATGAGCGTGTGCCAGGGTCGTCTGGGAGTATTTGAACCAGCCACAGTGCAGGGCTAGACTGAGTGATTTTTTGAAATCCCTCACAGTTCTGCCGTTCTAAAGGTTTATGTTTTCTAAAGAGACGGTTTGTTTGTGTGTCAGTTGGTGTGGTCTGGTCTTATCCCCAAAACATTACTGCCTATTTTTGCAAAGGCTATCAGTTTACCCGCCATTGTAGAGAAAATTAAAAAATACATTCCTGAAATTGGCCTGTTTCCTAACAACATAACAAAGAAAAGCAAACAGAAAAGGTAACACAAATAATTTAGTTAAGATTGCTTCTTTTGTATTTGCTACAGTGTAAACATATATTCCCTTCTTGCTCACCCAAACTGTCCAGCCCAACTTAATTGTGAGCTGTGATTCTAAGGACATCCAACTTCTGTGCTTTTTAAAAAAGTAGTAAAAACTTCCCCCTTTCATCTATCAATTCCCCAAAACTTCGTCAAGTCCTGCTCTGTCTAGACTGTTTTTTTCTCAAAAGATGTAAATTTTAAAATGAGGCTATTACCTTTGTTTCTGAGCACAGTGGCCACTATTTGTTTCACGCCCCTTTTAGTTTCACAGCAACAACTATTGGGAAGGGCCCTTCATGATGCCTCTCAGTGAAACTCCACATTTAACAGCTATAACATCTAGAACCAAAATCAATGTTCATGTCAAGTGTTAATCCACAGCTCTCCTGTCCCTTCTCGATGGAAGTGGCCAGTTTCAAACCCAAGTTGTTCAAATTTCCTCATGCTGCCCCACAGAAGAGGCATGGGAATGCCCTCACTGCAACCTACAGTACAGCAGAGAGAGCCAGGTAAACCATCTGTCTTGGGAAACCAGAGTTGCTTCACTGTCATCCCACAAAGCTGCTTTGCAGGGTAACTAGCTCACATGGTGTTTTGGGTTGCTGTGGCTGGCCTGTCTGTGGTACTCAAACAAGCTCTGTCACCCCCTTGCAATATCAGGTACCTCTACAGTGCCAGTGTAACCCTGCTCCCAAGTTTCAATGATGAAAAAGAAACTTCAGTTTGCATATGCATTAGTGTCAGCCTTTTGTAATGTCACATTCGTGCTAAAGACAACTGTCCCGAAGGAATTGGACTAGAGCTAGCATTTCCCTTCCCTGGAGTCAATGAAGCAGCCCTTGGTTAGAGCTGCGGTCTGGGTGACTGCAGTAACGAGGTTCTGCAGTCCATAATTCTGCACGGTGCATTTCCTCCCTAAGGAGTTGCATGGCTGGTTTATTGAAATCACACACAAATAGGTCTTAGTGCATTTCTTAGCAGTGGATATTAGAAAAATCTCACATAGCCTAATTGTGAAATATGCTGGTGAAACCTGCAGAAATGTGGGCTTTATTCCTGGCTTTGTGACCAGTTGGAGGGAATACTTAAAACAAATCTTTTAAACCCCTAGTGTTTCAATTCCCGTCACCTGTAGAAGAGGGATGCTCAATGATCACCACCTCTATGCTACTGCCATGTGCCGGCGTGGGCTGAGCACATTCCGGGACCAAGGCTGGGCAAGCCTGTCCTACTGCTGACCTCCAACACCTGTTCCCTGGATAACTGGAGAGCTTCAGCTCAAATTCCAGCCAATACAAGACCTTTACCAGCAGGTTTTTTTTTTCCACTAAACAAACAATTCTTTTTATTAATGTTATGATTGTAGTTGGTTGACAGAAATCCCGTAAAACTTGATGTTGTAAAAAATAAAAACATTTAATGTTACAAAAAAAGTTACTTTGATACTAAGCGCCAAGTTGGCATGAATAAGAGTGTAGTGTCACACACCAAAGCTACCAATGCTCCTCCCACTCATCAATAGGCTTAGGCCGCTCTGGCCAGGCCCCTTGGGTCCCTACACCCCCTCACCACTCACCTTCCAGAAGAAATCCTCACCAGACCCTCTTCCACTCTCAACTGAAGCTACTTTAGTAGCTTTAAAAGTGGCTCTGGGCTATGATGCTCAACTCCATTTCAGAAACTGCACTTGAGGCAAAAGACACTTCACTCCTTGCCATGACTTCACGCTCTGGACCACAAGAGAACCTAGCAGTGACATGGCTGTCCCCACCCTCTCTCCATGTAATAGCCATATTTGATCATTTGGTGTAAGCCATTTTCTAAGGAGAAATCCTGATTTTTAAACTGCTGCTCAGCAGGCCAGTCATTAGATCTGATCTGCAGTTATGTCTTACCTTGGGATCATCTTTTATTGCATGTGAAGTATTATGAAAGTTAGTATTTTTCCAGGGCAATAAAATTTGCATTTCAGAAACTTTTGAATAAATATTTAAGAAAAAATATGAACATGTTAGGTAAAGCTTAGTTTCTTTTAATTTTTATGACTCCTCTGGATGGCAGCTGTATTGGCTGCACAACATATATTTTTTAGAGTTAGAAATATAGAGCCATCTGTTCAGCTCGTAACATGTGTTAATAGGTATCTCAAATTTCAATTCAAGAAATAACCATCTTAATAAACAACATAACAGCAGGAAACTTGGGTTAACTAACGGAGACCTAGCTGTAGTAGTACTGCATCTGTTTAAGTTAGTCATTACAGACATATTCAGGTACAAAGTACTTGGCTTAAATGAGACCTTTAGCTAAAAAGCATTAGGAAGCTGCATTTCCTGGAATTTTGAGACTGAGACTAAGAAAAAGACCTAGCCAAAAGATCTCCAGCCTTATGGTGACATTGGGATACATTTTACAGGGATAAGAGATCTTTACTAACAATATACCCACCCAAGCTTCATAAATTTCTCCTATGGACTTGATGTGCCAGAGATGACCCTTCAGATAACTTCAGACCTACCTGGATTTGACATTCAGACCACTAACTCCAGAGAAAGAAAAAAGCCCATGCAAAATGCCTGAGTTAAGGCCACCATTAAATTAATCTCAAATTGTGCTGCCCCTGTAGGACAATATGCTGTATAAGTGGTCTCAGTGCAGATAATGGTCACCTCTGAATTTAATCTGAAAGGTGAGTTAGTACTGGATAATAGTACCCTGTATTGCATGGGTATGCATGAAGCAAGACAAATTACAAAATAAAGTAAAAGTATGATCATCTTTTTTTCTGCTCTGTAAGGCTCTTCTCGCTGCACAGTGACAGGCAGTGTAAAGGGCTGTAACTCTAGGTCTTTGGTTGCCAAGATGAAGAAAATGTCACTCTCGGGCAGATGGTACTGCTGATGCAGAAGGTCATGGACTTGGAAATTAATTTAAACAAGCCAAAACAAAGGCAAGGGAATGGTAGGGATAGTCCGTTATTATCTCTGAATATTGAAAACAAGTTTGAGGAAGCACAGCAAAAAAGGAATGCCAGTTTATCCCTGGTTTAGCTATAGAAAATGCATTTGATTTCCTTAAAAGAACTAGAGAGAAACATAAGCCACCAAAAGAAATCATGGTTAGATCCTTGGACCTCTACAGATGAGGATCTTATCTGAGTCTGGGGAACCACAGGAGGATACAGTGTCACCATAATTAATGGTCCTTATGCCATTTTCCACTGCATGGATGCATTCTACTCCCCCACCAACCAGCTGGGTGTTGGAGGGGTCTAAGTGCCCTAGTTGATGTTCTTCCTGGTTCAGGTCTTAACTTAGGGCTGAGAAACACAGAGAGCAGTTGACATCTTTCTCTCCCATCTCCAGTCATCTTCCAACTATAGCTCAGCAGACTGGTGAACTCCAGTCCTTTGTGGCTAGCATGGGGTGGATGTCATACTGGAGAAGTTACAAGAATATGACTTTATGATTTCATAAAGTACCTTCACAGGAACAAATTAGGGGGTAACTTCTTAACAGAGAAACCACCAAGTTATGAATGAACTGTCAGTTGCTGTGCCAAGTCACTTGCATCAGCAATTACAGTCATAAACGTTCTGGGTAAAAGCACACTTAATAGGACCCTTTCATGGCCTGTGCAGTCTCTGTTGCAGGAACAATTTAGTGACTCCTTTGTTTGTGCCAGCTACAGAAGGGCCTGAAAGATCTGTGATCTCTATTCAATTTCTGTCACATGAATTTGCACCCATCTTTGCTATTCATTAGCTGCTCCCCTCCCCCAACTTTTTAGCTCTTATGGCTGCAGAGAAAACGTGCTTCAAACATATTTTGAAACAGCAAGATCTTCCTGAGTCTGTGAAGAGCCAAATAAGATGCTTCTGAATATGAACTGCCCTATTCATATTAATCAGTAGCTTCATTGGTCTCACAGCCACAGAAATGGTATTCTTTCAACAATATATGAAAATTAATTGAATTTTCCATGTGGTTTTTGCCACAGACACAGGACATTTCACTTTGTTCCTGTACTCCGCTGGAATCTCTCAGCATCTGTTTCTATCTCAGCGCTCTTCCTATAAGCAGGAAACCTGTGGGATTATGGTACATCACTCCTGCTCTCTCCATTCAGTCAGGCAGCTGTCTAAGTCACCTCTGGCTCAGCCCACGGTAGTGTGGCCACACTGAAGTTACACCAGTAACCTGGCACCCACACCAAAGTTACATCCCCTGGCACCCACTCCATGACTCTATATCTTTAAGCTTGCTTATAAATTGGAATTGTCACATGACAAATTGACAAACTATCTGTAAGAGGCAAAAATCAACGAGTACGTTGTATTTTTTCATGCACTCCTTATCACTAGGCAACTTGTAAACATCTGAGGAGCTTTAAACAGTTGTACATTAAAGGATATGAATCTGAAAAGCTTTCAAAAATGCACAGCCCAAACACAGAAATACTTCCTGCCCAAACAGCCTTCCACAGCAGCAGACACAGAGTTTGAAAAATCTTGCAAACAGAAAGAGACATGGCATCTGATTGGAAAGAATTGCTTTCCATCTTAAACTTAAAATGGAGTAAAACCCCATTTTTATCTTCCATTCTTTCCCAGGCTGCATTTTGTATCAGTCTCTTTTTAAGAATCCCATCAGAAAAGAAACACTCACCATAAAGTTTCCTAAGTAAGAGACTAGCTGTTAATACAGTACTTCCTATGTGCTAGTATTCAAGGACTTCCAGAATATGATTAAAATATTATGAGCTGCTTTTATGAGAGCTGAAGTCATGTAAGGAGATTTATATAGGCCATTGCAACCTTTCTATCAGCTGTAACTTTGCTTAAGGCTACTGTTTATGCTTTCCGAAAATACTGGAGATATCCAAGGTCTAAGGCACCAGAAAAAAGGAAAGGAAGACAAGCATCTGTCATGGTACATAGAAAATGAATCCTTCTGGCAACTCCTGCCCAACCCCAGATTAATATGGATTTACAATTAACATCATCAGTGAATCAAGCAGCGTTGTAATTGTTTTTGCAGCTATTCCAAAACTTTCTTCTGCACAGACATAACCTAATTCTAACTTACTGAGACAGAACAGCTTGACACATTTGTTATCTAAAGACCACTTCAGCCAAAGAACATAATGAAAAAGCATGGGAACTTGACTCAGGAGCAAAGGCTCTTCTTTAATACTTGTTCCAAAAATAAAAAAGCCTCTCCCCCCTACATGTCTCATTATTTCTTATTCTTGAAGCTCTAATTTTGCCCCAAGGACTGCTTCAAAAATACATTCTCTTTGATAGGATTGCTTAATACTGCTCAGTCAAGTGGGATTAGAGCCTTGTGAGGGAAAGAACATATTTCTTATTCATTTTCTTGACTAATTAGTAAAAATGACTTTGGGAAACCTTAGTTGTAGAAGTATCACTCACCTCTTCTTCACAGCGGGTATTAATAACCAGCGCGCGCTATTGCTCGACGCCTGAGAGCAGTTGGCAGGCAGTTCTGTGACACCAGCCCCAGAGCCTCGTGGAGTAAGGCGCTGCGGCTGCAGTCTTCACAGTGACTCAGATCTCATGCACGCAAGGAGCAAACCTGTTATTCCCTCTCACAGGCACACTCTTACCGACTTCATCACTACAGTATTTAAGGGCTGCTACAAAGGGGGACTAACCAAGCGTAACCCTGTTCTGGAGTCATTCCTCCAACTAGTCTTTAGGGAGAATTGTGTGAATGCTCTGCTTATGCACCAGTCGAGGGTAGGGATTATACCTGTGACCCAACTTCTGGAAGTAAAGTGACATGAAGGTGAGCTGGAAAAGACCAGACACGATGGTGGAATCAGTTGCATGTCCTTCCTTCTCCATGCTATTGCCAGACATAGCCTGTCTTTGCTGAGAATCAATTCGCTAAATATTCCTTCAAAAGCCTGTAAGTTTCTTTCCTTAAACTTAACGGACTTGTAGAGACACACATAGTAAATAAACAGGACATGCCTGAATCATGCAAACATTGAAACCTTATTTCCATGGTTTGTTCAGCTATGAAGTTTAAGAAGAAACATGGTCTATCACTATGTGTCGTGCTATGTTTTCACTGTGTATTACACCATCAATACACTAAGGTATTGACACTTGAAACCATTTCCAGTAAGGCTGAGACAAGACAAAATCAAACTCAGGGATCTGAATCTACAGTCCTCACTAAATCAAAAGCACGATTGTTGTTGACATGTGTACAAAATAATTACTCAGACCTTAAAAATCCATGGTGTTGACTTAAATCTGTGAAATTTTTTTTTTAATGCATAAGACTGTATTTAGAGTTCTTTACATGGGTCCAAGAATATGGCCTGGCCATTGCAAGTCCTACAGTTAATTTGCTGGAGTGTTTTTGTAGTTTGGTACGTAAAACTGTCAGGGTGTGATGCAGAAAAACAGGCTTTATGAAAGAGCATGAGACCAAATTGAAATGAACTTCCCAGCAGAGGGAGAAAGGGGTTTTTCTTGTTCCTCAGCACCACTGCCCCACTGGCTGAGCTCGGCTGGAACGGCAGCACTACAAACAGCCACCTCAGACATTCGGTTGAGCCATGAGGCCACAAAAGGTGCCCTGGCTTCCTTGGAAAGCTGTAGCTCTGAGCATTGTCTCTGGCTTTCTGGGCTAACTGTGGATATCAGAACAATGCTCAGAGATAAGAAGAGAACACAGATCCTGGAAGAGGTGTTAATCCTTTTGCTGAGAAAGAAGAGCAGTCTAGAACAAAAACCCCATGCTTTGGGGCACATCTTCCACTCTGCAGTTACTGAAGAAAGGAGGATTTCTTCCTTTGCCTAACTGTCCAGTCATTAGTAACACGCTGAAAAGTGGTCTCTTTTGTGTAGAACCATATGCACCAATCTAGGTAATGCCAGGGTAACACGGTGGGAACTGTCATTTCCTCGTGCCCAACCAACATATTTCACTTGCTGTCGGAAGTCAATAGATGCAAAAAATAAAATAAAATAAGAACAAAAAGAACCCAACAACATAAACCTTAATGCACTGCCAGAGCTTCCACTTAGACATGAGCAGTAGGGCTTATTCTAGCAGGTAATAAAATCAACTTCTCTGTGACAAAATGGGTCCTGATCATACGATTTTATTGCTTGTTTCTCTTTCCTGAAGAAGTTCTATCCTCAAAAATGGTCTCTAAGCTTGATAATATTAATAATATTGATTCTGCTTGACAATATTTCAGGACTTTTGCAAAGACCCCTTGACTAGAGCTGAACTGTAAAAAAATCCTTTTTTTTTTCCAAAAATGTAGCAGAATACGAAGTGTTGCCGTGTCCACCAGCTGTGAACATGACTTTTCATCAGCTATAAGGATTGATTCAATACAGCTGTAATGACGAGGTTTCTGAAATGCACAGACCAGACCCCTGGGACCCTGCAACCCTCCCTGACACTTTGAGAGAGGCACTTTGTATCCAGATTTCTCTCTTAGGACTAAAACCACCATACCAAGCAAAAACAAATCTGTGACAGCTTCAGAGCAATTCTGTTCCTGAACAGAAGTGCTGGCTCTGGGAAGGTGAGGGCAGGAACAGCAGAAGAAGGGGCCAGGAGTTACTTCCTTTCTTCAACAGTGCACAGCAGTGACAACATCTGCAGAGCAAGCATAGGGTGCAGGGCTGGGCACGGATGCTATACATGGACCACATGCCCGACAGAAGAGTCACTTCACCTTCATCTTGCTTCACCAGTGCTTTGGAACAGCTGTGGGGAGAGAACAAGTGAGACTAAGGAAGAGGTGGCTTTAGGGATATTTCTGGGCAGGCCTTCAAAACTCATTTCTTAGCCATATTTCCATGGGTGTCCATGAAGACTACAATGATTAGACAGTTGTCTTGACCCTTCCCCAAGCCAATGCAACAGATCCCAGGGAGAAAGGACTCAGTTCCAGATTCTTTTTAGAGCTAATGGTATCTCACAGTTGTTTCATTCCTCACACCCTGGCAGCATGTGTTAGGGAAACATATGACACTGAGGGCCTCTCTCCCTCTCCATCTCATGACAAGCCTGAAGAGATCAAGAGACAGTGAGTCTGGAGTGGGAGTTGGTAACAGTGATTCTAGGAGATGACCTATCTGCTTCTCTATGTAGGCATAAGGAAAGGGAGTAAGGACAACCCACAAAGCTAACAGTCAATCATGGAGTGACTCTTCTGCTTCTGGTGGGTACAGTGTCTACCTATGTGTAGCTTGCCTGGCCCAGCAAACTAATTGTGAGCATGTTGGGGAAGGAGGAACCAGGATCTTGCAGACTGCACAAGTCTGAGAGATACAGGCATGTGTGCAGCCCACCATCTGTGCTAGCTCCAAGTCTGAAAGATTCCAATGTAGCATTTCACCTTCCCCCCAAATATCAGAGCTAGTCTGAAGAGGCCGCTATGTAAACCCTTTGCTAAGACACCTTCACAGAGCAAAAGAACATCCATCAGGGCCAATGTTAGAAACACCATACCACAGGGCTATCCCTGGAAGAGCCAGCACCAGTGGAAATGTGGCAGGTTTTGCTCTGTTTGGTTGCACACCCACCGTGGATCATGTGAATGGCTCTGAGTTTGCTGCTGTGGGAGCACAAATGGCATCTTTGAAGCTTGCTGCTGAACTCCTCTGTATCAAGGAAGATAGTAGCCCCTTTTCTTGACAGATAGCCTGTTGACACGAGGCTGCTGTGGTACAGGCTAGCTGTACTGTCTTGCAGGCTTTTGGCCGTCCCTGGCTCTCCATGTGCGTACTAGCCAGACTAACACGGATGCATTTGGGAGGGTGATGAAAGCACAAGGTTTTTTGCTAAACACCCTAGGAAACTCCTGAGGAGTTAAACGTTAGCATGTGTGGATATTCACAGGGTTTGACCTCCAAAGACACTAAAGTGGCAATCTAGAGGACTATGAAGAAAGGAAAGCATAGTTCTTCACAATATTTGGGCACTTAAATCCTATCTGTGTTAGCAGGCATGTAGCCGTTGAGGATGCAGGATAGCAGTTCAGATTTGCTTAGATCAGTGCCCACCACCGTCCTAGTGCTTCAAGTTCCTGGTTGACTAATCCTTGGAGCGAGACAGTGAGGAATGCTTGCCATTGGCAGTAAGGTGGATATATCTGACAAGAGCAAGTAAACTAGCCATAGTTGTGGTGGAAATAGGGTGGCAAAGTAAGGAAAGGAAATAATCTTATTGCCAGAGATGGCTTAATGCTTAAACTATGGTACTGTACTTCATTTCAGAAATCACAAGCAGCCCTAACTGAAGAACTAAACCAGTCAAACTCTTCTCAAAATATTTCACTGATAATAATGTAACTGGCTGGGTTTTGCTGCAACCATAATCAGAGCTAAATAAGAATAATAATACAATGAACTGATGGTACAAAATAAAGTTACAACAGTAATTAAACAGAAATCTACTTAGCAATGCAGGTTTGGTTATTAATCTTGCTGCGTTAACATTTTGGCTAGAAGGCAGTTAAACTTTTGTATTTTGAATTTGATCTTGTTTTGTCATGGAGTGAATCTGAAAGTTCTGTAGGTGGTATCTATCAAAATCCTTCCAGTCTGAATCACACAATTAGCATTGGACAGATGTTCTATGTTGGTATGCATTTGTGATCACATTAAAGATTTTCCTTAAATCAAGACACTTTATTAATACCCACACATTCTCTATCTAACCACTGGGAAACAGGTCCTGTGGGGTCAGGTAGACTGCTCTGGGCTACTTCATAGCAAAAGAGCTAATCTGCATCACAACAAACTGTCAGGCTTTAGGAAAAAGCAGTTCTACCATGGTGTATTCTGAATTACAGACAGGCCTCAAATGGTCTCCACAGATGCCAAGTCACTAGCAGCCTGATTCAGCTATTCCATTGGTCCGAATGTCTATTGCATTTCTTCAGCTCTTTGGATACATTAAAAAAAAGTATTTTTTGCTGTCTCTCTTCCTCCTCTCACCCTCCTCCTCCAACATCACTTCCTTTAGGATGTAATGCCCCCAAATGGCTTTGGGGCAGCTTTTACAAAGGAGTCCATTTTCGATGCTGTTCTGACTCACCACGGAAAGAATAGTCGCTCCCCTCCTCACACAGGAGTGTGTACTCTTAATTCTGTGATGCAAAAGCCCTGAACCAAATCCATCCCTAATGTAACTCTACTGAAGTCAGTGAAATGACTCCAAGAATTGGTTTGTCTTTTGGTTTTAATACCAGCAAAGTGCCTCATCCAGCATAAAAGTAGAAACTTAGTACATACTTCGTTGTGTTATACAGCGTTGTCATCACAGCACTGTATTTGCTTTTGAATAGGCTTATTATCCATATCTGTGTTACTTCTAAATCTGGCTATTGCATTTGTTAGGCAAAGAAAGAAAACTAGTTTTATTACGTGACATAGGGACCACTAAGACAGCTGAGTTTCAGCATATGTTAATAGTACGACTGTCGTCATTTAAAGAGATATTCAAACCTTTAATAAAATTTTCGTTTTTAAAGATTTCCCCTACTAAAGTACACATAACTACCATGTACCATTGCCATCTAGTGGAAAGGTAAGTAAGAACACAGGTTTCCTTCACTTTAATAGCTATCTGTGATGATCATTGATGATTATTTCAGCTAATTTGGAAAACCTCTAGAAGGCATACTGCAAGGTACACACATCTTTCAATGCCTCCCCTGCTCTCAAAAAAACCAAATCAATAACTTCTATTTAATTTAGCTTTTAGTATGGTAAAAAGAAGCGTTTGATTTCTGTTAGCAATCTTACTGATAAAGAGTTTTTATTCTGAAACAGAGGAAACTTAGCTTGTTTTGTTCTTTGATTAAACATAACATTCACCAACTTAATTGAAATACATCATGGTAGTGGATTCGCATGGTCAATAAGGATGTATTTCAGAGACAACTGCTGTGAAAGGGGAGGTGGTGGTACAGCAGAAATAGAAATAATGCTATAGTCATGCAGCTTCTTCTTGGCTAGTCTAAAAGAATGACATTAACACAGCTTTTTGCAATTAAAAGCATACACAAGATTCAGGCAGGCTGGCAGATTAAGCATTTAATCGAGGAACTTCTACACAAAAACTCTGGTCAGGCTAAAAGACTTATTTCTTGTAGCCATTTGTTTAATGAGTTTACATCTGCTGTAACACTCAAAGAAGTCAGTAGAGCTCAAGTGTTTGACAGCTGCTCTTAAAAAAAAAATCGAGGGGGATGTACTTTGCTCATCTTCACAGACTTTAGATAAGGATGAGAAATGTTACAGAGATCCACTGGAAAGCCTCAAAGACAAAATACATGGTATCTAGTTTTACTAGATTCTTGATCATTTACAGTTCACCCTAAAACTCCCACACATTTGTTTCTTAATGTCCCTCATGCTCCGTTAAACCTCACTGCAGCAATGTTCCCATAGGAATGTGGCCACTTGCCAGACTCTCTCATGAACATTTCATTAATCTTCTTGGCTCTCATACAAACTACAAAACATTATTTGTTAGCAATTTAACTGTTTTGCTCCCAAATGTGCCAGAAATGTGATCTCCGCTATGCTTTCATGCAAGAAAACATAAGGATAATTATATAGTAAATGAAATGAGTTGGTTTCTTTTTTTTTTTTACATTGAGCAAGATACAGTGCCATGAAAGGTAAACTGATTATATCTTGTTTCTGGAATTAATCCTTATGCTATCCTAAACACCCCAGTCATTCTCAAATGTTAAGATCCAACTTATACTTAACAAAATACATGTTTAGATACAGTTTTATTTCAGTACATTACATGATGATCTCTTAGTTAATAATTCAGACCATACCATATAATCTACCTACTTCAGAGGACAACTTAACAGAAAATACTATTTCTGTCTTCTGGTAGGCTGGCCTGACCCACATCCAGTGATGTTGAGAAAAGACTATCACTGGTTTTGCAAGAAATATGAAGAGTCTGTTAGCATGCAAAGCTTTGAAAGCACACATGACTTGCTGGAGAGGAGGAAAATGATTTAGAGAAAAGCAACTTCATCCTCTGCAGAGCAGGGAGGACTTAGTTCTAAATATACAGATACGCAACTTTTATTTCATAAAGCTGGAAGCTTCAGAGAGGTATCAGTGGATAAAGCTGTCCTCAGGTGCATATACGCTAATAGTATAGAAACACATTTCATCACTCAGTTTCATCTGGGCTTAAAAAACTGAACAGTATCACACGGAAACATGCAGATGCAACTCAACTTCATGTGAGAAGTATCACCTCTTCATTTTTTAACTTTGTAGTATTGCAAATAATAACCTTCACATGTGTCAACTCCACAGGATTTTTTGTAACTGATGTATAAGAAGTTCAGTTAATTCCTCAAATCCCAATTTTACTTTGCAACAATTTGCTTCCATGGCACTGTATGCAAAGTGGTACGCATCTGCAACTGAGGGTGAAATTAAGAGTAAAGAGTAAATAAAGACTGAAGCCATTTAAAAGGACAGGATCAGAGAATTAAAGGGAGGGGAATGAACAACAGCACATTTAGAGGCCTTTGTTTTTTCTTCTGACTTCTGTAAGTGCACACAAGAAACCAAAACATTTGGGATGTATCCAAACTCAGGCACTTTCGAGGTTTTCCCAGCACTTTTCTGGCTTAATATTGCTCTGCAATGTAATAGGCAGACACATGCAGCTATACTCTCCATATTGTGCAGTCACTAAATTGCAACCTGTGTGAACAGACACATATTTGACCAGCCATGAATGATGCAATGGCCAGGGGCTGTTTGCTGGGTCAGAAATTTGATTTTTTTTCTTCTTAGAATAATCCTTAGGGGAGAAGAAAAACCTCTTGCAAATTATGGTGCAGAATGAGCTGGACTGGGGCAAACCCTGATACATGCTCTTTCAATCCTACCTTTAAAAATTATAGCAGGGGGATGAGTGGAGAAGTGTTATGAGTGTGTCCACAGAACATGAGAGGTTGATGATAGAAACAAGAAGCTCTATCAGTTGTTGTGGGCAGCAAGATAAAGAAACCATTCAAAGCCTTTAATGTTAATTGGAGAAAAGGAACAGGAATGACATAGTGCTTAAGACCAGCTGGAAAAAAAAATAGCTTTTGGTGAGACAATGGCGTGATCAACTGCATGATTTTGATTGTTTGGATGGTGGATTGATCAACTACCTTAACCAGGGAGAAGGGACACTGAGAAGGTGAGGTAGGCAATAAGGTATGGTCAGATGAAGGGGGGTTTGGGAGCTGGGCAATTTTGAAGGGTTAGAGTAGGTAGGAAAAATTTGGTAGAAAGGCTCATACAAGATTTCAGGAGAGTTGGTCAAGGAGGAAGTAACCAATGGAGGGGGCAAGGCACCCCGGAAAGTATCTGTTGTTTTGAGATGGTGATGTGAGAGCTGATGCAGCTCTTTTAGCACTGGACTGAGGGTACTCATCTGCAGTGTTGCAAGGGTTAAAACCAGTCCAGAGACAAGCACATATGTAATTTGCCATTTGGAATGAGTGTTCCCAATTTAGCTTTCAACCGGTGGCAAAGCCTAGTCATAGAGATGAGATGCCAAATATTAATTTAGGCAAAGCTACGCTGCTATACACTCTTGGAAGCTGCATGATTAGAAGAAGTCAATAGAGTATAACTGACCTAATTTCTTATTTTTATTTCGTAACTAAAAGCAACTCAAGGGAACCCTGAGCACAGAGACTTGCTCAACCCACACCATAATTGGACTGGCTGATTGAACTAGCTGGTTGGCTAAAATTGTATTCTGATTAAATTGTAAGACCTTTTTTCCAAATGGCAAAGCTCTCCTCCCTGCAATTCCTGAGAGCCCCATCCAAGAATTACAGCACGAAGAGAAAGAGAGTGCACAGTGTCAGACAGCCTCTGTTGTTCCCCCCAACAAGTTATAAATAAATATAGGATACTTACAGTGCTCTGTGCTAGAGAAAGCCAAGATCAAGGCCAAGTGTCACAGTCCTCCCTGAAAATAATTGCAGCATGCAATATAATCCTACGTACTCCAGCAATATGTAGTCTAAATAGAAACAAACAGGATAGCACTGGATTGTGGGTGGTGGAATTGTACCAGACCCTGGGAATTTTATGTTAATTAAGAAATGCTGATTAATAGAGAATTGTAGGTTTTAATAAGGCCGTAATAAAAGAGAAATTGCGTTTAAATAACAGGCGTGTCTTGATTCCCTGGAAATAATCTCCTGATTTTTAATCGGGGGAATTCATCTAGTGAAAAATTTTGCCTGACTTAAGACAGCAGAGATTTTCTGTTGGTGTTACTCACTGCAGTTTAACTCCCTATCCCAAAGGTCTGCCTGGGTAACTGAGCCATTGGGAAGAGGTCTTAGAAGCAGCATAAGTTACAGTCTTGATACCAAAATTACTGGGTGAGGTTGTGTCATACTGGAGGAGAGAACAGAGGATCACAAGACTTCTGGGGTTAAAGTGTTAAGGTACCTGCAAAAGACCCAGCAACACAAGTAGTTCAGCTTATTTCCTGAAAGTGCTCAGAGAGCAAGTTACAGTTCTGCTAGGAAAGAGATTGCTAAAGGTGCTGGGACTGTGCTGCCCCAGCAAGATCCATCCTCTTTCTCACATCAGGGTACAACTGCTCCATCCCCCTTCTAGTAGCACAGCTACATGTAACTTCCTTAATCACAAAGTGAAGGTTAGCCCTGGATCTTTTCTGCTACAGAGGAGAGACGGTAACAGGGACAACCTGAGGTCTGATGTAGGTTTCCTCATACGTATATCCCAAAAGCTGACTCAGAAAACTTTCCCATTAGTATCCTACCTTCATATCACACTCTGCACTCTGATGGATCATACAATACTTTGCAGATTATATAACGAAGCCCTGTTCAATGGAAGGACATTATTGTAAGCATAAAATGGGAATCCAGACAGTTTTAGTAATCAAACCTCAAACAACACGGGCATAGAAAATCTACTGTGGCTAATGAAATACAAAAAGCAAGGTCTAGTTATCCGCAATAGAATTTCAGAAATTAACACTCAAAACTTTCACCTGAGGAATACCTATGTTCCTGAAAAACAGTGTATGTTCAAAATATCAGTAGACAAATGCGTGCCCTAAATCTGCTCCTGACCACCTTGGTAACTTTCCACAGTGATTGGGAAGTGCATGTTGTAGCAAATTCACTGCCAGACTATCTTTCTTGCATGTGAGGACAATGGCCCTCCAAGACATAAAAACCTCTGAACCTGGGACACGGAGCTCTGGCTAAATGAAGCTGAGACTGCTACGTGCCTCTAATTTCTTTGCTTTGATGGAAGTCCTAATGTCACCACTTAGGCAATGAGAAGGCGAGTTAGGGCTTTATCAGGACTAACTGGCAGCAGGCAGAGTTGAAGGCAGATCTTGATTAAGTGCTCTAAGCACCTGGAATTAAACCGTGGGACAGCAGAATCTTGGAAGTAGTGGTCCACTACTGCAAGTTTTCATTTCAGAGCCCCTGAAACTAAGCCCCTTTTAAATCCTGACCTTTTTCCTCCAGCTTTCCTCTTCATGCTATGAGTAAACTCATGGAACCTGCCAAAGTAGAAAACTAACTTATTAGTCACAGGACAGTTGGTGGCACACAGAGCATACTCCTGATTAATTTATCAGTCTAGGTTACTTTACAGCCAGCTGGCCCACCCTCATTGTGTTATATGAGCATGTTGCAAACTATATATAAAGTGTTCACACAAAGATACATTTCTCTCTGTTCCCCTCACCCCCTGCTTTATTCTGTGCTTGTTTCTTTAGAGATAGTGTTGTGGGAAGGCTCCAGCAAGTATCTGTATGCCTGCTTCTCATTTGCATTCAGAGTCCCCAAGGTGCCATGAAGAAACTTTAGTGTTAAGTAAGATTCAAGCCTTGATTTCTGTGAGGGTCTGAGAGGGGTGGTTTTGTTTTCTTGTTTTTGTTTTAATTCTTTTAAAGTTGTGTAAATATAATTTAGTATTGCCTCCATTTTGACAGGCTGTACTCAGTAGTGGCTCAGATTACCTTCTCTGCAATCTATACGTGAGGAGTTGATTTGATTTTGGCATTGCTTTATTAAGAGAATGCACAGTGACCCAATTAGAAATACTGATAGGGATCCTGACCTATTCAATCTTTATATTTTATCTTAAAAAAAGAAAAAAGTTCTCAGATAGCAAAAAAAAATCACAAAGGGAAGTACCACTTAAGACTGTACTTCTATTGAAAATGTGACCGCCACAAACTTGTTTTCCACTTGTCTGAATCAAGACCAGGACTAATTTCCCAGTGTGTTAGAATTGTGCGTTTCTTTTTTTGTTCTCTTATAGTTTGTGAGGCAAACAAACAAACAAACGAGATTAATTACAATACTTTAACAGTCTGTCAAATAAGGCAGTTTTGTTGCTTACTTTTTAAGCTAGTGCTTTCATGAGAATTTTTTTTTTTTTAGCATTATCTCATAAAAATACACATGTAAGTTTAGCACAAACCATAAAAATGTATTGTAGACTTCAGCTAATCTAGTATCTTTCATTTGTAAGGAGGATTTGGGTGGAGGCCAAGTTAATTAAAACCAGAATAGAAATGTGTTCTATTCATGAGTCATATACCTCTGACTCACAATAGAGTCTGTGCAGCTAATGGGTTAATTTGTCCCGATAACACAGAAAAAATGAAGCTAGAGGTTATGACACTGTTTTAACTGAGTGCTCATTTCAGACACTAGATGTGCAAGGTTTTTATGCAATTAAGAACACAGATCTGCTCTAATGATGTCCTTTCTGTCTATTCAAGTGCTGTTACAAACAGTTCAGAAAGATCTGGAGGTACAGAAGGCTTAGAAACCCAGAACTGACACCTTCAATACTCTATTATTTTAACAATATGCACATGAAAGTGTTTAAGCTACTGTCACATAGAGGAAAGTCTAAATCTCATGACTGTAACTTGTAATGCTGGCAATTTCCTCCTAGCTGATGGCCCTGCAGCACTTCAATGGGGAAAATTCCTCCCCAGGCAACCCTCCCTAACTCAACAATCCCACACGCTTACTTGCCCCAGTGGCCTGATGCTAAGCACCTACATCTTTACCACAAGAAGTGTGGTAACCATCTAAGACAACAGGCTTTGTAACTCCCCTGGTCCATTTTCCCCTGGAGACTGGCATTCCACACCAGCCTCACTGGTAACTTTCTAGCTCCTTGTTTTACACCACAACTTAGATAGGGTACAGAATGGGGAACCTAGTTCCTCATCCACACCTATCATGATCTCTGTGTAAAGTTAGTGAAGTTCACTTACAACTTTCCTCCTCCCACATTCCTGCAAGACTGTGAGCCTTTCAAGACAAGGACTACAGCGTAGCATGGATTCATGGAACTGCTAGTGCAGCAAACCCTGTAGGCATGGATATAAACCAAACAGCAATAATAAGCACACCTGAGTTATATCTGCCTAAAATTTAGTGCCAAGGTTGAAAGCAGACAGCAGCATTCTGCTACTCTGCAGTTGATTTAGTTATCTGATCTCCAAGGGCCTCACACGGGAAGACAGGAATTATCCTGGTTTTCAACCCTCATGCAGGGAAACCCTTAATGAATACATGAGTGAACAAGAAGCACATATCTTTTATAAGCTAATTTACAAAGCGGCTGTAAGGAATCCTTTGAGGAAAGCGGGCCTTAAAAATAATAGTTTTGTGGGTGTAATTATATAGGATTGTGCTAGGATGTGAAGACAATGCAATGCAGGCCTCAGTGTAAATGTGACTGAGGCTTCCCACGGTGATACGAGTATTGAATATTTATCCATTTCTAGGTAAAGCAGACTCAAAGAAACCACAAGGACTTTTCTCACATCTTTAAAGTTAATTCAGTATTTTGCTGAATTGAGGCTACAGTCCTCAGCATGTTGCAATTTCAGACTGTTCACGAGAATATATGTACTCCCTACCTTACCCCAGTATTGCCACCAAAAAAAATAATTACATTAAAAAAGAAAAGAAAAAAAGAAAGTTCTGGTCACAGTGATTTCCTCCCCTCCCTCCCCCCCCACCCCGTAATTTAATAGCCCTCATCTGTTCATCTAATATAACAGTTATAAATTTGGCATGTGATCCAATGGACCAGTCATTCAGAGACATGACTACAGTCAGCACCGTTCATTCCTCCCGGCACCGAAAGCCCTAAGCAGTGGATGGTGCTGATTAGGCACAGCTGAAGACTTTAGAGCCTCAACATGCTAGTTTAGTATTAATTTGCACCTAACTGGAACAATGCAAACATCCAGGAGAGGGAGGAATAATTAAAGCATGTTTTCAGGCTTATTCCCAATAAAATTAAACTGAGCTAAGCAGGAAACAGTCTGTGCAGTCTGCCACAACATGGAGATCTCAGAAAGGAAGCAGAAGATGCTCTTCCTGTTTTCCCTCCCCAGCCCACATGAGGGTCATGGCCTCAGGCAGATTTTCTGCTCTTCACACACAATATAGGCACCGAGGTTGCAATCCTGGAAAATCTGTTCGAGCACCACCTCCTCCCTGAAGCCACCTAAATTTCACCTTTGATTTTCATTTGAAAAACACCTAGATTTTATGCCTGCACATGTTCGAAGCTGTCCCAGTCTCAATGGGACTGAATAGTTCTAATTTTAATCTGGCTGGAATCCAAAAATGAGATGTAGCACTCAGTCCAGTGCTTGTGCTCAGAGAAGGCCCAAGAAATCTCAACTGGCTTTATGGACAAAATGCAATTGTGCCTGCCATTTTACTAAAACAGAGTCTGTAGATGATGTGGTGCTCACCTTCCCACGTGAGCTCATCTAATGGCTAGAGAACAGGTGGGAATCAGGGGATGAAACTATTATTTGCTTTGCCTGAGGAAATGTAAACCTAACTGAGGCTGCAGGTTGTGTAGGGTAGGAGTACCTTTTCTTGGGTCTGTTTTGACAGCATAGACCTGGCAGAAAGGAGTGAGAGTGACCAAAGCTCAGCAGAAACGGCAATGAAACACAGGTGATGTTAGTCCTGGTTCCTCTTCAAAATGTGCTTTGGAATTTTAGCACCCTTTGATTGACTAAAATAGAGAAGCAGGCCTTACAGGAGGCCCAGTAGACAGGTTCTTCCCCAAAATCCTTTTCCACCCTTTCAACAACCTAACCACCAGTTACGCTCCCTCTTCTGTTCTCTTTCTCTCTTTACCAGTTAATGTGGAATTACTTCATACACAGAGCTGCAACTTCAGCTTATGAGTTGACAGTGCTCCTCCATTAACACTGAAAAAAAACATACCACCTTAAACTCATATTGCAGGTTATGGCACTCTGTTAAGGAGGGGAAATAATTCCCATGGGTGCAGAAGGGTATTAAACCTGTATCTTTTACTCTCTGGGTGAATAGCAATGAAGAAATTGAGGTAGCCAGACCGTGACCTTTTCGTTGTACTGCAATGTTTGAAGAAGAGCTAGTCTACTTGCTCTTTGGGACAAAATCCATAACATTCAGGACAAAAATCCATAAGTGCATATGGTGGGGCTTAAGACCACGGATCCTATGCAGATAGAGGTACTACTTTCTAGCCCTAGTAATAGGGCTGGATTGAAGAATGGCATTAAAACTCACCCTGTCCTTTGTCTTCCCTGTTGATTAGGCAGCTCTGATTGGTGGTTTCAGCTTTATAAGCAGACCTAAAGACCAAACACCTGCTTCTGGATTCATTCCAGTAATTCAGTGGCTAAAAATGTTGATCTGGAGCACTTTAGATGCCTATATTTTTGACTGGTTTCAAGTTCTGCGTTGAAGCTCCTGGATTTAATGGTCACAACAAAAACAAGTTTATAAAAAAATAGGTCTCAAAATCTTCCTAAATGCAGTTAATTTTTGAAACAGACAGCTTAATTTTGATAATTTTAACATTTCACTAATATTTTGTTACATTTTAAATTAACAAAAATACTCTGCAGAAAATTGGATTATACAGCGCTGCAATATCACCACTGAAGTGTTCAGCACAGCAATAGTAAAGCAAAGGTATACTTTGAGTATAGTTTTTGAGTCAAATACAGCATTTTCCTGACCTGCTGCTATTAATCATTTCAAGCATATGTTTACATGGCTGTTTTTGCCAACCCACTTTCAGCTGTCACCAGCCCCCACAGAAAATAATAATAAACACCAAGTACACCCACCAAGAGATAACTGAGAATGGGTTAGAAGCATGGAGAGGTCTGGAAGCTCTGAGAACATAAACCACACAGCTTCCCTAATTTTGTGTCATACATCTCATACTTCGACCCAACAACAACATATAGTCTTGATTTTCAGGTGCAAATTTTATTGTGGATCATAACAAAGGTTTCAGAAAAAGCACAGGGAAAAAAAATCAGCAATTGAGTGTCTCTTACTTACAGAGTACATAAAATACTTTCTGTGAAAGCTACTAACTCTGCAGCTGAAAGCAACGAAGCTTAATTTAAACTAATCATTATTTTCAGATATACATGTTAAGAAGCAAACTTTGCAAATAACTCTTTTTTCTCTATTAGCTTGATATTGAAATTGAGAACCAAATATTTCAATGACACTAACGTTGTTGCAGAGTGTGTAGTATTATCTATTAGACAAAAAAGAAAATCTCATTATTGCAAAAAGAAATAGTCACATAGAAAATATTGTCAAAATACCTAAAATTAGCCCTAGTAAATGTTAAATGACGCAAAAATTCTTTGGAAAAATCTGTTGATGCTGAGGTATGCATAATTCTGGAATGTTGGTGCTGCTATCTCCATTTTTCATGTGATGCATCAAAACAAAATATCTTACATTAAACTAATTATAACTTCCTACAAAGGATTTCTTCAGCCTTTAATTGTACTTTAACTGTAAAGAGAAAACCCACACTAATTCTTACAATCAAACAACAAAAGTCAATTCAGTAACAGTGTAGAAAATCTTGCAAGAGGTCTTCAAGGCACTGTTCTCTCATGGGTGCTTGGCACACACGCAGGCCATTCATGAAGGCTGTTTCGATAGGAAGACAAGAATAACGAAAACTAGACCTAAAGCCAGTATCTAGTATATTAAATATCATATATATCTTTCTCTAATGAAATAAAACTTTTAAAAGCCACTCTGCTTTACAACACTGCAGCTTGCAGTAAGGTGTCTGCTAAATTAATCTAAAATGTGAATTTAAAAACATACTTTACGAAAGTAAGAACAAAGGTCAACCAAGTAGCATTTACCTCAACCAGTATAGTCTGCCTGAATGTAAACCATTCTCAAGTACTGTAACCCTCTGTAAAACAGAAAGGACCAAATGTTCTGTTGATTTAATGCCACTGGTTTACATGGAGATATGCCAATCAGCAACCTGGTCCACAGTCAGTCAAAGCAGATTAGGGCCTTATCCAGCACTCGCTGGTCCACTTGAATTCCTGAACTATGTAGCTGCAAGGACTGCTGCCCACCTTATAACAGGAAGACACCTACTGACTAAGAAATGCAAATAACTAGATATTCTGCAGTCAGCTCATTTAATAAGAAACTTGGTGCGTCTGTACTCCATCAGAAGCATAGTGCAATCCAATTCTGGATTTTATGTGTCTCAGGTAAAATTATGCAAAGATTCCTTCAATACCTTTTTTTCTAGGGCCTGTTCTTTATGGCAGCTAAATGCCAGTCATCTGGGAAAGAAATCTGAAGGGAGTAGACCTCAAGATCCTAGGATTTTAGATAATTATTTGACAACCTTTTTGTGACATACTATTAAGCTCCTCTTTGAAAAAAAATAACAGTTTTGTGTGGTTGACAGAGCATGTCAGGCTTCATCAATAGGGAAAGGATGTCTATCTCCAACCACAAAACAAATCTGGGTACCATATTGCCAGATGCAATGGATAGATTAGAAGTCAGAGAAGCACAGAAAACTCAGTTCTTTTGGCAGTTTCATAATGCCTCAGCAGCAAAGTTTACTGTTTGTTACTCACGGCAGGCTAATAATCTGCCAGTTTTCCGTGGACTCAGCTGCCTATGGGCCTTCATGTGACAGAGTACAACAGACAAGCATGGTGGTCTGGTGGATGAGATCCAAATACCACTATGAGATATTAAGACAGTAGCTTGGTTTCATACTACCTAGCTTTGGAAACTTAGCCAAAGTACTGAGATAGCAGCCTCGAGATCAGAGGCTCTCTCTGGGACCAGTAGATAAACTGGCCTTTCCAGGTGACTGCTCATATCTTACATGGGATAAATCAATTGATTTGGATCTATTTAATCATTTAAAGTAATTATAAATAAAACCAGGATTGACCTAAATCCTAAACAACTTCTATCTTAATATAAACAGTGAGGAAAATTATGCATTCAGCTATACATAAGTATACAACACTGTGTATCAAGAATAAAAGCATCACAGGTGTCAGCAGAATTTGGCCCAGCTAACTGAATATTTCACTTCCCTGAAGGAAGGTGCTGGTCTACACTGATTGCTGAAGAGCAAACTGTCTACAGTAGTATTCTATATTTCTATAATATTCTGTATCAAAGCAATAAATATTAGATAAAATCTGTATATTAGATTTCATATTTATCTGATAGCTATTTAAATCTATACTGTCAAAAATATAAGCAGTGACCCACTCCTACATGGCAGCATATACTATTTGTGAGAATGTGTTAAAACTATCACATAGGTCTATATTTACATAGGACACTCTTGTTTATATAGCAGATTTTAATTTACATAAATTCTTACATCGGACAGGTAACTGTGTAAAGGTTGGATATTGTTTAAATGCATCTACGGTTCTGCATAACTGCATTTCAGCATGAGGATTTCATCATTCTGTCTCAGTTTTATGTTTAAGGGTCGAAAATGGAGTCTGACAGACTTCAAAATCTCCAGTAATGTTATACCAATATAGCACAGGAATACCTATTTTCAAGTCCGGCAAAAACCAGTTTCACTGTTCCTAACCTTTTTCCTTTACATACAAAAATCTCTTTAAAGAAAGTGCACTCCTGAAAACAATGGCAATCAAAATGTTTCGGCACTGCTGAGATATAAGAGAGTATTTCAGCTGAGCATGATCTGCAGAAAAACCACCATATATTTATTAATTAAAAATTACAATTACTACAATCTAGGTGTGCAAATGAAAAACTTACATGTGAAATTAAAATCAGCTGAAATTGCTGCTGATATATATATGAGAAGTTCTGCCTCAGTTTGCTCAAAAATGTTTTTTTAATTCCTACAATTTAGCTTCTCGGATATTAAAGATATAATGAAAAAATGTTCATTTTCACCGAGGACAAAATGCCAGTTATTTATCTGTGTAAATGGGAAATAATTATTATCTTCTGCACCTCTAATTCCAGAAACTTAGTTAAAAATATGCAAGTAAAAAAATATTTTACTGAAGATATTTAGAATGCTTACAACAACCAGATAACAATTTTTGAGTTCAAAGAACATCCAGTTATTGTCCTTTGAATTAAATACTGATTTTCCTTTGCAAAAGTTGATATTTACTTCTCAGAATAATAATCTCTGTGATACCCTGGCAGAAGTCATTATTATTTTGTTATTAATCATCAGCTAGTGTTCATCAAAGACAGAATATGATTGCTTGTCATCCTTTTATGCGAATGTTGCACTGGAAAATGATACAGTAAAAAAAAAAAAAAAGAGTTCTGGAAAACTAAAAAATATGTGACGCTTTATATACTCAGCAACATATAGCTGTTATTGACTGTCCTTGCCAGCACTGCATTTCTGCAGATGAACAGACTCAAGAGCTGTTAGAGGCTCAAGAGTGGTATAGCTTTCACCTATACCACTTCTGCCATAATCAGATGACTATTAAAAAGTCTCCTTCCTGCACTAAGCAGTCCAAGATTTCTAAACAGTCGTGCTGAAATTTCTGCCTAAGGATTTTTTTCTCTATGGTGTAACCCAAGATCTCAAGAACCTGTGGTTGCATTGGAACACTTCTTTTAGAAAGGTATCTAATACTAACATCAAGTCTTCCAGCAAATGATTAATTTACTTATGCCAGAGCAGTTTTTGGTGATTAACACTCGTGTCAGGCAGTGTCTATCAGCTCCTTTAAGGAAACATAACTAGTGCTTGATATCAAGTCTAAGGGAAGAATCAACTGCAGTTTCTCTTTTGTGTCTTTGTTAAAGCTAAAACCAAAACACATAATGGCTTATACTTGGTTATGATTAGGCTATAAAGAGTACTTTCTTTCCATGTGAAACGACCCAAGAGCCTTACACTGTAATGGAGCCTTTATAGATGGGAGTAATTTTGACCTAAAAGCAGTACTTTTGTTTCTGACAGGCTATGGCAATGTTTATGGAAAATAAAACTTAGTTTTCATGTTGGACATTATGCAGCAAAGGTCATTCATCATAAAAATCAACCAAAGGGACAGATTCTAAATCTTATTTAGCAATAAACCTATACTTGCAACCTGGTAATCCTGTGTTTAAACTACTAAAAGAAAAACAAGCCGTTCTTTTACTTTCTAATACTATGTAATATTACAAATATTATAGGGAAACTGTATTATACAGGTGTGTTTTCTTGAAATGTGTACTTTGCAAAAAAATATCTCTTCCTCAAACAAAACCAAGTGACAAGCTGCAAAGTGTGCTCACGTGGAATGCTCAATAACACATATTTAAAGCAGAGTATCACATTGTAATAAGCCTGAAGGAACGAGTGGCCATTCAGTTTGTACCCATAAAATTCAAGCCTAACAGCACTGGAAATATAAATTAATCAGGTTAAGTGCTTGAGAAAGTCTCTTCTTTTTAGCTCTGAAGTGAACAAGAGTATTTAACTGTTTCTCCCCATGCACATTTCTCATAATTAGAATGCAACCATCTTATCATGGATAGAAAATCCCCAGATTAGAAAAGATACATGTAAAAAATATTAAAATAGATACTCAGTGCTGAGTCTTCCTATGATTGGCTTCAAAGGCTGATTTGAAATAAAGTTACTAAATCTTTTTTCATTCTTGCTTCACCTACTACAAAACAGTGTGAAGACAGTTATTACTGAGACATTAATTCTCCCAGAACATACCCAAACACCTTCCTCCAAACCTTTTTCTTCATACTTTATATTAGTTTTAAATCTACTATGAAAACAGTAGTGCAAGAATAAGCAATTAAAAATTCTTCAGATCAATGGTTTAGTTCCTTTGAGGATAAAGATGCAGAGGAACACCAATGAAAAATACACTAGTTATGATGCTTGCTTTGTTAACACTCCTTGGTGTCCCAAATCAATTCTTCACTCCACATTCCTGTATTTGGTAAACAAATTGTACAGCACTCTCAGTGTAGACTTCAAGTCACAATTTACAATATCTAGAAAAAAAAAGACAAGAGAAAAAAAAACATTAGTAACTTCACTAGCTCAAAACATTTTCAAAAAAAGCACCTATTCTCTACTCCATTTGCTTGCTCAGATCCATATCCATAAACCCTTGATTCACAAAGACAGTAAGAAAGAGTAAAAATACAAATAAAGCACAGTTTTTAAACTGGCAACTCAAAAATCATTATTTCAACCACTTTCAGTTAGGGATACAAATGGCTAAGAGTGCTGATGAAGAAATGCAACCAAGGTTTAGATGCCCACAAGACAAATTGTGCCTAGGATTACATATATTTATAAGACTGAATCTTGAGTCGGTTGTGGCCGAAAAGTACTGATTTTGACAAAATCATCAGGCAGGAACCAATGGACCTCTTCTCTTGCGTAAGAATTGCAGGACTTGGCCTATTCTGGGCTGCAACATGCTTTATTACCCCCAATTTCAGCAAGATAGCTTGAGGCAAGTTTGAATTTTCTAAAGGATCTAGGTATACAAGTGCCCCTTGAAGACACTTCTGAAAAATGCTTTGGGTTAGCTGATGTACATGGCTGAATCAGTCCTTAGAAACTAAACATCTAAAGTAACGGATATATAGGAAAGAAAAAGCTAATGAATACCTGCTGTTTCCAAGAGAAGTTGCCGAGAAAGTCAATATTATTTCACAAGAAATCTATAAAACAAACTGACAAGTACTACTGCAGCAGTCTACGCTAGTGCTTCAAAGAATATTCAATCTCAAATAGGGACTCAGAATTGCCCTCAGAAAGAACAGAAAAGAATTAGACTAGAAGAGAGTTAGAACAGAATTAGAACAGTCCTATTTCTTTCTGTTGACTGTATAGGAACTCAGTCTCCTAACTTTGGTTCTTGGAATTGGCCTTGAAGGTGTAAAGCAGGTGGTGTGCATACTCCTATTACCTTCAAAATCTCCAAGTAAGACTAGTAAATTGTGTACATAATAATCAGATATTTTTTGCCATTATATTTATCCACAGTGATGTTTCTCATAGATTGTGAAAAGTTTATACTTTGAAGAATGAATCCAATCAAACCTATGCAGGGTATTCCAAAGTATGCAAACTTTGAAGGGCTAAAGATATTAGCTACATGGCAAACTGACCTCCATGGACAAAGGGTAAAAACAATCAAACCTAGATTTTAGGCTGAGACTATGCATGGTCATGAAACCATGGCCACGTGGTTTTGTGGCTCTTAATCACAGAATCATAGAATTCAACCAATCCATTGATTGGATTCATTCTTCAAAGTATAAAGCTGATTAATAAATCAGATCAAAAATGCATGCCATAAAATGAAAAGAAGATGCCAAAAGCTACACGAAGGGCACATTGCTCCCACAACTTGGTGTTACATGCAAACAGTATTGCAGAGAATAACTCAGGAAGTTTCCTCTTTTAGGCCAGCAGCAAGCTGTAAGACCTTCATTTCCTAATACAGAACTTCAGATTAATAGAGAGAACTTTGACAGGTCTTTGCAAAGTTACCAGAAGGCTCCACCAACACAACAGAATTCCACAGAAAGGTCCAACCTAAAAAGAAGCATGCTCCCAGAGAAAGATGAGTTATTTCCATTGCTACTTGTATTTGACCAACATGTATAACATTTTACTGGTTCCAATTTCCAAAAATAGAAACTTGAGTTTGGCTTTGATGTACACATTTCAAGAAGCAATCTGAAAAAGCTCAAACTGCAAATGAATTCATTACAGTCTCAGTAGATTAATGTTCTAGGCCATTTTTAAAGTAAAAGGTCACAGAAAGCTTTTTAATACCTTTTCAATTATATTGCAAATAACCCAAATAAACTGTTGACCCCGTAAAAATCATTGGTTTTCATACTCATTTATTTAACCACATTCTTTTTTCTACTAAATATGTTTTTCATATTCTAAAGCACTTTTCAGCATATTTTTTCCTCAAGAACCTCAAAGAAACAGTGTAGGAATTTAAAGAGTATTTAGTATACACATTTAGGGTAAGATCCTTTACAATACTCTCTCGCTCACTGGAAATTTTAAGTACGGGCATTGTGCCCAATGTAACAACACATAAAACAGATGTGTTTTTCCATTCACATTGGGCAGGAAGTTTCATATTAAGCATTTCAATAATTGCACAAGAAATGTCTTATATATGCTGAAATATCCTTATGGCTTGATTTATACTGGAAAAATTAGCTGTCCCCTAGAGCAATAAATACCTGAAAAATTAAATGCCATAAGAATTTTAAACCTCCATGGGGAGTAAGGGATCACAGACACTCTCTGTTTTACTTGGATCCCTAGATTTCACTATTTCCCCCTTCTCTGACTATTTCAAACACAAAAAAGTTTGTGATACAGTCACCACTAGTTTAGTTAAGCATGATTGTGGATAAGAGTTCAAGCAATCAAAAGAAGCAAAAAAATAGGCTGGGTAGGTCCAGATTAAATGCATAGGCAGCATAAGCTCAACCCTGAGACATACTTTTTTTGTGCGTGTGCACATGTTTGCTGCTGTTATGATCTGGAAGTTGGGAGCGATGGAAAATAAGCAGAATGGAGCAGAACTTGATTCAGTGATGTGTGCCTGAATCTCCAGAGAGCCCTTACTATTAGAAATAAAACCCTTAGCATTAGCTTGTATCAGCTCCTCAGGGAATGACAATCCAATATGATGGCAGGAAAAGACAGTGTGCACCATAGAATGTGAATCTGCAACGAGTCTTGAAAACACATACATATATTGATTATTATGGTAGGTAACAAGCAGAAGCCCAGCTACCACCCCTCTTAGGAAGAGTGGAGCAGAAGGTGCATGTCCAGCTCCCGCATAGTAAGAACTGGTAACTTCTCATGAGAGGAACCACAAGAGTAACCTATACATGGTGAATCATGGGCCCCATATCCAGCCTGAAAAGCTGCATTTAAACCCTGTATTTATACGAGTAAAGAGGAGTGGAATCCTGGTCCTGCTGAAGTCAGCATTAAAACCTTCATCTTCCCTGAAGACACATTTTACTTTCAGTCTCCAGCTCTAAATCTAATTTAAACATGCATGATTAGGTTCTGCACTCAAAGGCAGTTACGTGAACATTTGAAATTATTCTTCCACAAAATCTACATCTTTTGTGAAAATCTTGTAAATTACACTGGAATACTTGAGGTTTAGTATGAAGATGTGGGGTGGGGAAAATAGAGCAATTGGAACAATTCATATCTGCCAGTGACACCATTCACAATTGTATTCTTTTTCTTTCAATGGATATCTGAGTGTTACTGCATATGTTCTGTCACACAAATCTTACCTTGGCCACTCTAGAAAGGAAGCCTTGCAATGTTTGAAAAGGCGTATCTATCAGCCATTTGAAATAGAGTTGCCCAAGCACTTCAAAATGCATCTTGCCTTTTGCTCTTGGATTAACTTTTTAACCTTCATTTAGCTATACCACAATCATGAGATAACATCTGGATCCAATGAAAGTTTTTAAGAGATACCAAAAAAGTAGAACAGATACCTTCTGGTCTTGGCTTTGGTTTTTCCAACCCACCATCTTGCATTAGCTCAAACGCAAAGGATACATTGAGGACCTAGTAATATAAGAAAGGTAGTCATTATTGTGAACTATATACAGCATAGTATAAATGGTCAAAACAAGATGTATTTAAAGCTGCAGACCCTGATTCTCAAAAACAACAAAAAAAAATAGTCAGGGCTCCGTATATCAATGGAAGATCTGGTCTATGGAATCCAGACAATCGTTGCTTTGATTTTCTGGGTGGTGATGGTGGTTTCAGAAATATAAAAGTAATTGAAAAAGAACATGTGAACTAATATTACCTATAGAAAAATACTTACAAGTAAGAATAGCCCACCTCTCACAAGTTTAAAAATCGGAACATGATGGCCCAATGAAGTGCTCTTGTCTTGAATACACATCTGAATTGCCTGGACAGCAACATACACTGGGCTAACGGTACGTCTTAAAATGATACATAGTACATATATGCCTTTATGCTTCCAAAAAACATGAAATCTTTCAAATCTATAATTCTTGGATTCTGGACACAAAAAATCAGTTCTGTCATCAGTTCATGTGCACAATTCTTTGTACACTTAATGAGCAGTAAGTCTGGTTCAATGACAGCATCACACAATGGCTGCCAAAATCAGTTAATACTTGCTAACCACCCCATCATTAATATAATTTTCCCTTTTATTCCAGATAAGCATTAATACCCAGATCTTAAAAATGCTTGGAAATGCTATGAGTAGAGTCCTCTCAATTTCAGCAATTTACATCAAAGTAATGCAGAAAAGTTTGTGTCACCCTTGTAGTACCCGACATGATTATATGTTTATTTGTTTTTAAGAGAAAAATGAAATCTAATTACCTTTTGTTCAAAACTATCAGGAGTCAAGAAAAAGCTGTGCAGAGGAACAAAATAGCCTTCTAGGAGACCCATTAGCAGGACTAAGTATACACCATCTGCAAACTGTAAAAAAGACATTTCTCAGTACATTTTCTGAAGAATAACTCATTGATTTGCTTAATGAACAAAATATATATTGACTAATGCAGACCTGTCAACAAACTACCAATAGAAATATTTTAAATTGCAACTAAAAGATCTCATCTCACTTCTTTGATTCTTTTTATTTAGTTAGTATGTTCTCTTATGTCTTCTCCAAAACTGACCTAATGCTAAAATACACACGCAGAATAAAGCTCCTGGAAAGAGAGGTTGTCAGTGGCTTTGATCTATGCCTTTGCTTTCTATTCTATTAGTTGTGAGGAATCAGAACAGCCACCTTTCAAGCTCTCAAATGTCATGCATTCCCAGAGCAGAAGAAAGCAGAACGAAGGTGCAATCTCATGACTACACTGAAATTCAGCATATTGGAGGAAACAAAAGGAACAAAGAATCATCTTTGTCCATGTTCTGTGAGTCTGAGTCAATCTAATTTTAAGTGTATGCAATTATAGATGGAAGTTAACTAACTGCTATGATATAGTTTCATTTCTATCTAAAGAAATAGCAACACCCTTAAGATTTTGTTAAAGGCCTCTTACTCTTACCCCTGTGGCATCAGGTCTTTCAGTGCACTAAGATATCCTCACAAGCAAACCGAGTTATCTGAAGCAACACATCACCTTCCTGAGGTAGATAATTTTCTTTCACTGATAGAAATACAGTCTCTCATCTTAGGGAATACTGTTTCGGATAAATGCTTAAGGGGTTTCTAGGCACATTTGAATACTTTTTTTCCCCCAAAGTAAACAATGCAATAAGGAGGCATAGGAATCACCTTTCTAAAAAGCGTTACACATTATCCCCATATAAGTCTTAATTTTACCTTTGAAAAATCTCTATCAGAGTGATAGCTATTTAAATAAACCAGAGGTTCTTAATAACATGAATCAAGACTTAAAATAAAGCCTGTCCTGAAACACCTGGGGTTTTTGATAGTGTGGATACCATCCTTCCTGCCTGACCTTGTAATTTTCTTATGATAACTGCTTCAATTGTTCACATGGGGAGGTATTGATACAGCAGGATTAAGCTTTTCTTTTAGCTTCTTTCCAGCCAATTTAGCAGCTGAGAGCAAGAAAGAAGACCATGTACCACATTATTTCTAGAAGTGCAATCAAGCCTGCAGCCCAACTGTACAGCTGCCTATACACTTGAGTAGTTTTACTCTCAAGAACATATCTTGCTGAATAGAGTCATTGTAATCCCATGCGATTGCGTGCTTGTATAAAGGTAGGCAGGAAACAACTGTTCAGCTTGATATTGGATCAAACCAAGCAGACAGAGCTCTTTCCTGACCACAACAAGCACAGGTCCTGCTTACAGCACTTGGCAGCGCCCAAGAGGCAGCGTCTGTTAATTACTTTTTATACTAATGGAAGTACAGAACTGTTTCAGAGAAATTTAGCTGCCTTCATGATTTCTCTGCTTAATTGGCCAGGGTCTTCTCCATACACATATATTTAGAATTGAAGGGTTTTCCTCCTGAAGTAACGTCTTAGAGCTCAATCGATAATAATTCAATTATATTTCTGGATAAAATTGGGGACATAGTGCATAACATAGTGCAACTATCCCTCCCCTTTAATAAAGGCTGTAAAATCCTACCTGGGTCTCCAGTTCAGTGACCTCCAAATTCAATTTGTTGAGATGCTTGTTCACAAAGGTGATGAGAGTCTGAAATATGAAAACAATATAGTGAAGCCTATTCAGTAGGGCAGCAGTTCAATGCATGCAGTATGAACCCCACTCAGAAGAGAAACTGCATGAGTGAAGACACTGCAACACAATTTTTAAGTTTTAAAGCTGAAATATGACATTAAACCCCACTTTTTTTCCAAGAATGAAGAACAGATATAAAACGAACATGACGCATATAAATAAAAATACACTGTTAAAACATAACAACTCTTTTTAAAAAACCCTTGTAGCAGAGTATAAGGAAGTGGGTAATTGGACTCTACTCAAATCTGACAGCAGCCAGAATACTCTAGGTCAGACCCCTGGCAGCTGTAAACTGGATACCTCTTTGGCATCAGTACACTCAATCTACCCGTCGGGTTCTACTCAACACGCACTTTGTGAGAACTTCTTTTTGATGGAAACTTTGATAACTACATGTTGTTTTGTGTTCCAAAGTTAAGTTCATGCTGCTAAATATTAATAAAAAGTAACATTACAATAATGAATTTATATATTTGAAGTATAAAGCTTAGTTGTATTTAGTGTATGCAAACTATGCCAATTATATACATACACACTCACTACATAGGTACAAACAGATACACACAAGATGCACATGCACACATTATGTATTCCAAAAATAAAAACTTTCCAACCTTTTTCACTACATTGAGCTTGTCTGGAGCATGGTCAAATAAAGTATCAAATGCATCTCTTTCTGAAAAACATTCAGAGATGTTAAGAGATGTTAATATACTAAGCAGCAGCTGTCCAAATGCAGAATACACACTTAAGGCACATGCTCATTTAAGACAACAGAATCAGCAAAAGGTTTCAATATAGTCTCTTTGTATTCCAAGTACCATGTATTTTGCATACTGCTCTTTTGCTATAAGCTGCTAGTAACTTATTCTCTATTATTTACAAAAAGCATAATTTTCAAGTAGGATTTGGATTACCTAATAACCCTGTTTCTCAAAAATTAACAAAGAATGATATCTTTAGGCATAAAACCTTAAACAGCCAGATACAGGGAGCTAAGTAACCAAAATCATTGTGTGCAGAAGAACTTGAGTTTGCATCTAGAGACACTACATCTACAGAGGAAGATTCTCCCCATGGGCCACTGACTGCATTGTGGTGTGCTATATTATTAACCACCTCAAGCAAGCTTATGATTACACAGCTGCAACACAATCCTTTGTATAGATGTTTTTGAGCCGTTCTGATATGCAATTTAGGACATTATCAGTAGGACAGGCAACCTATGGTAGCATGACTGGAGTGCTAATGTAGTCACATTCTGAAGAAAATAGGGAAAAAAAAAAAGGCACCAGAGCCTTTTCTGAGCAATATTTCCATTTTGACAATCACCTGAATGCCAGAGAATGACTCCACAAAAAGCTATATTCATATTCCCCAACTGAAAAAAAAAAATGTTAGAGTAGACCCAAAGGCAGTTGTAGAAGGCAGATTTTACACAAAGTAAGACTGCTCAGGGATATCACTGGGAAAAGAGGTCATGCATGTAGCCTTTAAATCAGCTGTAAGGCAGCCAATGAAATAATATAAGAACCAAATGCTAAATTCGTGGTGGGACTCCACCTAAGCTCCTCAGGTGAGCATTTTCTGTTGGCTAGGCATTTGGCCAGTCTCAGTACTAGCAGTGAGACATACTAGGCATAGGAACTTGCATGGTGTTTAGGTCTGCTGAATAATGACTCAATGTCATTAAAGTGTAAGTAGGTAATGTATGCAAGAATGCCAATGAGTTCACCCGCTGGTTTATGATAAGACATAATTTCATATTATGCTGGGGACCTCTGACCATTAATACTAACGTTCTGGAGGTTAAACCACAAAGCACTTGCAAATTAACACGTGCTGAAAAGCAAGGAAATGTTTTAAAGATGGTAAGACTGATTTTGATTTTTTTTTTCCTTTTGTTAACTGCCACAATAGCCTATGGTGCCTATATTTATATGTTTGCCAGAGCAATCTGAAATCTTCTACTTCCTTGCAGTTTGATCAAAGTGACCACCCATTGCAGAACTAATGTATGCTTTGGCTGCCTCAAGAAAAAGATAATAATCAAATTAACTTACCATGCCTTCCTGATAATGCCCTATAGTAAAGAAAAAAAAAAAGAACAAAACACAGTTATATATAATTCACTTGCAGACACTATGCTGCAAAAGAAAACGGCATACGTGGCCAGATCTTCAGCTTGGTGAAAACTTGAATAGATCCATGGAATTAAGAAAGCCTTCATCAAGTTACTCCAACTGAGAATCTGGATTAGTCTGAAGTCCATCAGTATAATATCTCCTGGCTTCACCGAAGTCTCATGGGAGGCCAGATCTCAGATTTTCTACTACTGAACCAAATCAACATACCTTGCCCAAGTGCAGAAGGTTTCTTCATGTTGATTTTGTGAAAACTTTTCCCTTTGCTTTAAAGATGCATTTACTACACCAACTACAATACAATTCCAGCCAAAACAATGCTTGGACTGGGTTCTTAAGGACTGCAGCATTTTGTTCCAGTTGATCCCTCATATAACTATTACACATAAACAAATCCAAAAGGATTAATGATGAGTCAATAGTCTGGCTTCTCTCCATTCTATCAGAAACTACGATATTCTATCATTGCTTTCTGTTGGTTTAGAGTAACTTTTTGCTATAAATTTTTCAATGAGATGACATGTACAAGGCTTACTATGGTTATTTCACATCCCCGAAGTCCAAACACCTAAAAATAGTCATATCACATTCCTTTTTGAATTAATCTAGTTCTCTCTCAAATACATATCAACATAAAAGAATGAGGCATATATTTCTTGTTTGTTTGAAGGACTTATTAACATCATAATAAAAAATATAATGAATACAGAAATAAATTAGCTGTAGATAAATATAAAATAGAGATTTTTGTATATCTTCACTCTCTCTTCTCTTTTATCCTGGTCTCCTGCTTTTAGTTCCCCAGGTCTATATTTCCTCACCCTTTTGTACTTTTAGACACATGTTTGCAGCTCTTGAAAAGACTAAAATACAGTCACTGGCTGATGCATAGCTTCCTTGGAACCCCAATACCAAAATCTAAATATCAGCAAATGTTTAAATTTCTGAGATGCATCTGTGTTCAATTACTGAACTGCTGGCAAAAGTGGTGTTGACATACTCAGTGTTACCAGTTATTTCCTCTTGGATTTGTCGAGACTGGAGGATTCCTTCTCGTTTCTGGAAAAAATAAAAAAGTGACATTTTTCTCAGTAAAGTTTAATGCTTAGGCTACAGTAAAAGTTTATTTGTGAGCCACAAACATAATTAGATAAGAAACCTGCAAAATAAGAACTTTTAAAAACAAACTTACAGTAATACATTATTTCATCTTGCAAGTATTTCAGAACACTCTTTTGTACATTAACAAGAAACTTGAAACACCACCTGTAGAAGGAAGTATTTCTTTTCCTTCCTCCATTGTTCTTAATTCACTTTTCTTTTAAAGACCCCAATTCAGCATGACATTTGAAACACCTAAACACATATGTAAGTATTTTAGTAGAGGTATGTCTAGGTGAGTTGAATTAAACCTTGTATTTCAATGAACAGCTTTGCAAATGGTACCCATGCTTCTCTTTTGCAAAAATGTTGATCCCAGGCTATCTGTTCTTTCAGCCCTGTTTATACACTTTCTTTTTTGCCTCAGTGTTTTACTCTTCTGACTTCCCTCCACACAAAGAGCTCTATTTGCTTGTGATGGAAAACCAAAGTGGAGGATAATCCATTCACAACCTGCTCCAGACCCTAGTCATCTTGGTGTAATATATGCACTGACTCCAATGTTCTTCAGATGTGAGCAGCCCTTCATACATGGTGGTGAGTGGCCTGTGTCTAGAAGCCGCACACAAAATGGCAGAAGCCAAGTCAAATGGTTGCTATTTGAGTCAGTTGGAAAATGAAGTTTAAAAATTTGACATTGTCTCCAGGGTGCTGATCACAGTCATCTGGTGGTGGTATAAATACCACACATATGTTTTGCTCTCTTTGTGTTCTCTCTGTTAATTCTATCCACTGGAATTAGTAAAATTTTGCAATACAGAAAGAAAAGTCAGGCAAATGCTGACGACTGCATGTAAAGTCTAGACATTAGGCAATTATTCATGATTCTTCACTCTCTGTCATACAAGGAAACGAGAAAAATAAATTTATGCTGTTCCTAGACTTGCTTTCTACATGGAAAAGAGAAAAGAAGAATAACCTTTTGGAAGAGTCTTTCGTAGCATGTGAACTGGGGCTGCTGCTCTTCCCTGATTTGGAGAAGGCAGCACATCCCCACCTGAGGCAGTCCTCGGTGTATGATGTGCTGAGGAATTGGCCAGGCTTGAACCTATTACTTCTATACTCTATTGCTAAAATATATGAGGATCAAACTTACTTTCTGCAAGAAAGCCATACGTGGCACCCTCTGGGTCACTCAGACTGACACTTGGAGTAACCTGAACTGTCCTTTTAGCTATATGATAGTTTCAGGTGTTTTCCATTATGTTTTTTAAAGCCCTGTCATGAAATATCTTGTACATCATTAAAAATGCATTCAGGGAGGACCTTGAACATTAAAAACACAGAGTGGAGTCCAGTGTGCTAGGTAGTGAAAGAGGGGGCACAGAACAGCTGCTGAGACATCTTCTGTCACATATCTTTAAAGTCTGAAGAAAAACTACATCATTTAGGGCTATCTTCATTTCCAGCTTGTGCAGACAGCAAGTAAGTACTTGCACTTGAAGTTACAATCTAGTTCATACTAGCTCAACTTAGGATTCTGCTCTGTTTGGGATTTTTGTTTATTTGTCCCTGTTCTGCAGGACGAAAGGAAACTTTTATTTCCTCCTGATGATGACTATGACATGCCAATTATGCCTTCTGGAGCAAAAGCCCTATCACTCTTGTCTCCTAGAGGAGTCGAGCATCATAGCAATGGCAACTGTATTTCTCAGTGCTCAGTCCTGTGATATGGGAGAAGAAAAAGGCTCCTAACACTCTACCTCCCCTCTGCAAACATGCAAAACCAGCCTAAAACATACAGCATACTCCAGTACCAATATAAAACATACTTCCCTTTTTGATAAACTGCAATTAACAGCAATAGGAATTCTGCACCTTTGCATCCACTGGGCACTTATTCAACCAGCACATGTCAAAATAGGCTTTCCTATGCTTTTGATTTGTAGAAAGACTGGTGAAAGACTACCAAAGGCAACAATCAGAATGGACCTTAGAAACACTAGTCTAAGCACCTTCTCTGTGAAGGCTGATTCCCATACATCTTTTGCACTTCAAAAACTCTCCACCTCAAAATTGACCCTAATACTGATGTCACCTGTTGTGAAGTTTGTTTTATACTAGATAGAGAATGACACAATATTCCCCAAAATACAAATAAGTGCTACTGAGGACTGAAAGACTGTCAAGCAATGTTCCTTAAAGATAACAGTGGCTATAACTGAAATAACAAACGATAAAAATGAACATCTACTATTTGAAATTCACTGGGAAATGAGGCATGAATTAAGATTCCCCGTTAAAAAAAAAAAAGCTGGACACACATTCCAGCAACCACAGAAGACACTATTTGGACAGGCTTGGCATCTTCTTCCCTCACAGCTGAAAGACTCCTCTAAAGGCCATGAAAGATCTCCCTAATCACCTATCATTTTAAATTAGCGACTATGCCTAGAACAAAAAAACACATCTGAAATTTGGGTAATATGTCTGGAAAAGGAAAATGTCTCCTTCATGCCTCTTTGCATCAGCTATATGTCAGCAGTTTTAGATAACTGAGGGCCAACCGCTTAATTTCCCACACAAAGTCTCATTCTGAAAACCCTCCCACTACTTGAATAGGTTTTGCCTATGTATTGTTGCTATGCATTTCATCTGGAAGACCATGTTTTATAATTGCCCCACCAAGACGAAATGCAGAACTATTCTGGAGCTTGAATGGACAAATATATTTGTCATAGGTTCAGAAAAAGACTTCTTGGGAACCTGGAGGCAATGCTGCTTGGAAACATTTGAGACCTTTCCAGGGCTTTCAGAGAGGGAGTGAACTAATGATGTCAGATTAAGCCTGTGATGTACACCTTCTTCTAATCTCATTAATTTCCCAGCTTTGCTTAACAGTAGTTTATGCACCCAAGAACTGCTGTCCCAGCGCTCAGAATATGCTGAAGCCATTCTGGCTGCTTTGCCAAAACATTCTTATACTCTCTGACTTACAGCTCTTGCACACAAACAATCTGTCATTTAACCATTTGTGGATGACATAAATAATTTTTTAGAAGAGGCAAAATGATGGCAAGATCCAGCTCTCCACAAAAGCTCTCACTTGTTTCAGCAGGAATGATCAAACAAAGCCTGGGCTTTGTTCAAAGTTATCCATTCTATTAATATGGAAGGAAAAGAAAATAATAACACAAAATAGCTACAAAAGGTCCAACTATCACATCTTTTTCCCAAATCAGTTTATAACCCAGATTTCATATTATTCTCATTGCTAACAGCTTTTGTACAAAACAGCCAAAGGAAACAACCTTTCATAAGAACTGTGCTGATTACCTGTTGGGCACGAGCATATTTTTTGTTTCAGAAATATCTTTGTTCCTATTTCAATAAACTACACCCAGCCAACACAGAAACCTTCACATTTTATGTGTTTCTAAACCTAATAAAATCATCAAATGAATTAGGGTAGTCTTTCTTAAAGACTTCATAAAAGTACTTTGTTCTTTTATTTCTCTCTTTCTACTATTCCCTTTATCAAACTGTAGAGCTGAATTTAAAACCAGCTACCATATAGTCTGTTGAGTTTCCCTAGGCACAACCTTACTTCAGAGAATGTATGAGGGTTTAGAACATGAGGAGTGCATTTTTCAACACTAAATAAGGCTTTAGGATCTGCTGCTTGTTGATTAAAACTTTCATTGAGTTCAAAGGGTACATGATGAATTATATAGAAGTAATCCCACCGGACATGAAAGACAGATTTAAAAAATAAAAATAAAAACCCCACCCGCCATAAAATAAAAATGAAAAATGTCTCAAATACAATTACAGTAAGAATACTGGCCCCCACCCTATGTTAATAGGAATCAGCATAGCCTTGGAGTTCCATTGATTGGCTTTCACCAAGAACTGAGTCTGCAGGATGAAATCTGCAACATTACTTGAATTTTATTCTGGTGCAACTGCTTTCTCTGCAATTCACTGGCGCCTGAGCTACAGCTGTGTAGCTAAGAGGCAAAGCAGTGAGCCAGATTCTCCTGCTACTTATTGTTTTTAAATTGGTTTATCTCTACTGACTTCAGTGGATTTGCTGCTGAACTACATTAGCCTATTAAACAAGAGGACAATTACATCCATTGATTTCAACTGGAATTTTGTCTGGATGTATGGAGTGACAGCAGAATGCAAGATCTGGTTCTTTATTGCAGGACTATGCTCTTTTTCTGGTTTAGTTTCTCATCCCAAAGATGCCCTGACTGCTGCACTCCCAGTTTCTTAAGCTGTCTTTGGAAGAACTTTGAGACAAACCAGTGCAATTAATATATTTATAATAGTCAAAGGAAAGTGCTTGAAAATTATGTTCCTCTCAAGTCTTAGACACGTAAGTGCAGATTTGCTGGGGTTGTCTTTCATCGTCATTAGAGAAACCCATGAAGCAGAATCTGAGAGTCAGTGAGTCATTATCAGGCATCAGTGATACATCTACCAGAGGCTGTCCTTCAGATTTCTGCCCAAATTACAAAACTTCTCTGATTTGAATCCCGGAAAAAGGAGTACTTATTTTCTCATATCTGTCCCACAGATTTTCAGTCACACAAAACTTGTGCAATAGCTCTTTGCACCAGGTACTTCAGGGTAACATCAGTTAACACACACAAATAAAGACAGTTACAGTGTGAAAATATAGGTAAAGTTAACTGGAGAGAAAGAAAAGCAGATTAAATAGAAAGAGGCCAAATAAGATAGAGCAAGCCCAAATCCAACTGAAAGAAGAATGATGAACAGAATAACATGAGGCGTTTGGATGGACAAGGCTCTAAGAAGGAGGCTGACTGACACAGAAGATTTAGTTGATGGGTTTTTTTTGCATGCTTATGAGAAAGCCAACACTGTAATCAGACTAAATTAGCATGCACAAGGCTGAAAAAGAATATTTAGTCACCTAACATGAATCTGAATGTAATAAACATTGACAATTCATCATTCAGTGCCAAGAATGATTTGAATCTCTATACAAGTGAGGAGACTGTCAAAAATGGGAAAAATAATAATCCTAGAGATCATATTGGGTGATAAACAAACACATTCCAACAATAATAATGCTTCATAGATTCTTAATGTCAGAGTCTGGCCACTTCACAATCAAAATAAGATATTCTGAGCCACAGCTCAATCTGGGAAAGCACTTCTGCCATTTTCTGGTTGAAGCATTGTGAGCAGGAAAGATGCACGTGTGTTTCTTGTCAGCCAAAGAGACACATGCCCAAACAGAAACTCTAGATGTATTTTTAAAGAAACCCCTCAGTCAATTTCACAAGACTACCAAGGAGCTGTTTAACACCTCTCTTACCTGCACAACAACAACCTGAATGGACACGTGATCTGGGAGTCTGATTGGTGCTCGAAAATACTGTGATAATGCAACCAGAAGATGAAGTATTGCTACGAGACTTTTAGCATGAACAGCTGAAAGAGATATTAAAAGCACAAGTTACAAACTGCAAAGTAAATAGGGCACATATTTTTACTTTTTAGGATGTAGGGATTATGGGACTCTCTTCCTCTTGCCACCTGGAGCCAGAGGCACTTTTAAGGCACCTCTCCTGTACTGGTCTCCTCCTGCTCAACAGGTCATGCGAATGCAGCTCAGCCAGTAATATGTGTCAGCACCAAAGCGTTACTTTTTGCAACGTCTGGATTCCATAGGCTTGTGTAGATGGAAATCTAAAGCTAATCCAAAAGCCAGATTTCATGTACGGCAGTTTAAGTGCTGTCTCTGCATTCTCCTTGCCTTTCCTTTATTCCCTTTATTTCAATAAGGATTTATGGACTATCAGAAAGATATTTTTGTACTCATAACATGCACTTATTCATTTTTAAGTGTCACAATGTCTGCAGGATGACAAACGAGCCTATTTTGGCAGAAGCCTTAAGCAATAACTTACTAAACTCAATGACTCAAACATTCCTCATGAAGTTGTTATAGTTCTTGTTATTGAAGCTTTTTCACAGCAGGTTTCATATGGGTAGTTAACACTAACATGACTTACAAGATACCAAAAGCCATACTGTAGGAAATCCTTAATTGGCATGGAAGTGAACAATTTCTAATTCTTAGTATTGCCTTTCTTCTTCTTCTGTTTTGTTTTCTGCAGTTATATCTTCCCCAGAACAGTATTGCTAAATGATCTTTGATAGCTACAGTTCAGTGCACATACATTCTTTGTACTTCAACTAACCAATAACTACTACCTTACTTCATTCACAAAGCAGGATCAGATTCACTAAAATATCCTTCTTCATTATCTTCCAATGCAAGTCTCAACTCTGTCATGGAGATATTCATTCATACAAAATGTGGCATTGCTGTCAAACTTGGCTGGGGTGCCAGGATGAGGTGCTTTAGCAGAACACTACAAAGATGTCTGCCTGCATAGCACCAGCATGTGCTCCAGCTGGCTCCAGCTGCTGCTATCTCTACTTTAGCTCTAAAACACATGTAAAACATTAAATTAATACTAGAATTTAAATTGTCAGGCCACTCCAAACACCCTGCCTCCAGCTGCACAACAGAGAATGAAAAAAACCTGGAGGGAGGTTGAAGAGAGATGGGGACAGAACACTCAGTGGGACCACATGAAGGGGAAAGTCAGAGGTGCCTAATGTTCACTCTTCCTTCCTCGAGCTAATTCCCCCCTGCCCACTAATTTGTTGTGAATGGAATGGGATACAAAACAGCTCAGCTCAAGACAGGTATAGGAGACAGGGAAACTGCTATATACTGGTCACCAGCGTGAAATGATTCTGGATACCAAACTTAAAACAGATTAAGAGGCCTAATTCTCCAAAACTGCTGATAACTGGCTTTCTGGAATACATCTGCACTAAAACATCTAGTATTGGGCCACTAAGGACATTTCTATTACATATTACTATGTTCAATTTTAATAAAATGAAACAGGAAGGGTGCAGTCCTAATCGTGATGACAGTTTTGTTATCAAAATCAGTGGTTCAGGTTTAGCCTTAAATGATCAGAAACATTGCTCATATCTATGTTGCAAATTTTATACAAACAAAGAGTCCTAGGACCTATCTCTCTGCCTGTCTACTACATTTATGCAGGTAGTTGCCCATTTCAGCAAACCAATTCAGTAACAGAATACCTAAGCTGGTATGCATATACACTTAAGAGCAGAAATACTGTACTTTGAGACTCTGAAAAGACAGTTTTTTTAAATTGGAGGTTGAGCACCAGTAAAGACGACAGAGTATACCACGTCTGGAAGTGCCCTGCAGAGCAGCTCATACCATAAATACCAGGCTTCAGCCTTCCTTTATCATTGGATATTTCAGAATTCCAGAGAGCAGCTATAAACTCTTGGTTGTCAGCAAATGAGAATGGCATAGAACACACACAACGTACAGTCAACGTTCCACTTAATGCTTCTTGGAGGTAGTTTAAGGGTTTCATTGATCTTTTCAAGTACTGTCTGTAGCTTCTGTTTTTGAGCAATTTCGGACTGAGTAACTTCAGCAACATTCAGCTTCTCACTTTCAAGTTTCTCTGAAGTGATAATAGAAAAGAAAACCCACTGTCAACTCGATGAAGAACACAAAGACATACCACGCACCCAGATGTACATTCAAGCGGTATTAGACTTCCTAGTTCTAAAATTATCAGCTTTTCCTTCCAAAGCCACTTTCCCCCATACTTCTGAACTCCTAAAGATACAGTTCGCATTTTCACTGTGTTTACCCATTGTCAAGGGGAAGGCCAAGCGTTAAGGAAAGCCACACTACTGGTTAACAAATATTTACTGCAACTCTCTTTAGGAACACCAGGCTCAGTGGTAAGGCCTATTACTTCTTTTGCTACTAGATAAAGGGTGTTCTGTATGCAAGTGGTTTGTACAGCAGATCATCAAACCCAGGAAACAGATACCAACTTTAAGAAGATTTTCATCAGTCTCAGCTTCCCAGCTTCTACCTCAGACTCAGGAGATGTAAAAATTTTACTTGGCCCATTTGTGATAAAAGCGAAGTGACACCATATTCACAGAGGTGGCTGATGCACTCAAGAAAGGCGAACAAGTATTTCTGGAGGTATGAAAACAGCTAAAACCTTAGGCAATTTCTTTCTGTGAAACCACAGCCCTTTTCTGGGCTCAAAATTTGCAGAAGATTTTAAAATACTTAATGAATTAGTTTGTTAATAATTAGTACAGATTGCTAGGTACATACATAGACAGCTTAGTGTTTACCATTAAATAGTAAGGAAAGAAAATTTAGCAATAAAAGCTTCATGATAACAACACCAAGAACAAAATGCTAGGTTGCCTATCAATTTACTTCTATGAAACACTATCTTATTAAGCTTGGTAAGTGTGGATCTTGTTCTCATCAAAGACAGCTGAGTATCTTCCCAAGGAGAACTTCCAGGGAACTGCTCAAGCAAGTCCAGCGGAGAGCTACCAAGATGATCAGGGGATCTCATCAATACCTATAAATATCTAAAGGGTGAGTGTCAAGGGGATGGGGCCAGACTCTCTTCAGTGCTGCCCAGCGACAGGCCAAGGGACAATGGGCACACAGGAAGTTCCACCTCAATATGAGGAAAAACTTCTTTCCTGTGCGGGTGCCAGAGCAGCGGAACAGGCTGACCAGGGAGGCTGTGGGGTCCCTTCCCTGGAGACATTCAAAACCCGCCTGGACGCGTTCCTGTGCCCCGGCTCTAGGTGTGCCTGCTCAAGCAGGGGGGCTGGACAATATGATCTCCAGAGGTCCCTTCCAACCCCTACCATTCTGTGATTCTGTGAGAATGAGCCTGAGCTACCAGCCTATGAATCCTGACTAAGAGACTGCTATCTCTATGGGTTTCTTGTGCCTTCACAGAAACCAGTCTGTGCATAGTCTCACAACAAGACCAAAATCTTTAGTTAGCATAGACCTGATCCACAAGGCATTAAATGTAATGGAAAAGATTCCACTGAAATCAATAAGTGCAGGATCAGTATACACATATTTAGAGTCAGAGTGTATCTGATACACATTTTTTTGGTTTTGTGTGAAGTCACTGGAGGTCTGCCCATGAAAGTCAAATTGCTCAGTCTGGGGCATATCCAGTTCATCACAATACATTCAGTAGCTTAAACATTCATAGAAGGGAATAGTCTGTGTAGTCTTCATTAGAAGTACTCACATGATATTTCGAGATTCATTTAAGATACTGAAAAGAAATTTACTGGAGACTTTATGAGCTGTAATAACTAAGAAAATGGCTTCCAAGCCAACAGTTAAAAAAGCACATGCCAGCTCTGCATTAGCAGTTTCTTTTCTCTATCTGTTTCTCAGCTGAAGCTCAGTTTCAGTCCACTGGGTACCATTACCTCAGTAACATTAAAAGCCAGACATCAAATCAGAAAGAAATTCCAACTTTCCAGAGGAACTTCGCGATGTGAATAAACTATAGTATGGAACCAGCAGAGATTAAAAACATCCACTGTTGTACTGAAAATACCCTTGCCTTCAAACTTACTTTCCACTTGTAACACGGGTAAGTTTGTACAGCACATATGCAGATAATAAATTTAACTGGAGCGAACACCGTTGCCAAGACAAGAACCCTCCCTCCCTAGCACCCCAGGTAGGCTTTATGCTGTTCTCATCAACTACAGAGCACCACACATTGCACTGTAGCTATAAGGACTGCGCATACAGCCTACTGCTCAAGGGTCTCATAACACAATGCTATTTTTATATCACTTAGTGGTATAAATGTAAAATGATACCAAGGCTCCAAAGTAGGAACAAGTGATCCACTTACTGACAAAGTGCCCCAACAGCATGCACATATATTTTTTCTTACCGAATAATTTCTGCAATACTTGTCCATCATACAGGTCTTCAGCCAAGTCTTTCACAATAATCCTCTCTCCTACCAACACATCATTAATCCAGTCAATTAATACCTATATGGGAAACACAAATTTGGCAGTATTATACACTATTCATTTGCAATTTAAAACACATGCCATTTTGTACAGTGATGAAAATATTTAGCAGAAAGAATACCAAAGCTGCAAGGGCTCAAAATACAAATCAGTCTGAAATGCCATCAGAAGAAATAGGAAGGACTTAGGAAAGACTCCTCTAAGGTGGCTGTGTCGATGCACCACGATGTCTAGACAAACACTGGAATGACACAGTGCCTTCTGGAATGCAATCTATCCTTTGCTTTCAGTAGTATTTTAACATTTTATTGTGAAGCAAAAGGTGTTGAAGTCGATGCTAGTGAAGCTTTCTGCTGAAGTTCTAATGTCACAAATCACAAAGACTACAAGGGAATCCAGTGTGATCTTAGACAGGGGGTGCGATAGGGTTGAGAACCTGGAGTTAGGATTTTAATGCAAATTCTTAAGTCTCACTGTGCCATATCTGGAGGAAGATACTGCAACAAATGACCCATCCATTTCACTGGGATGTACACACCATGTGGTTTCATTTAATTAATACCTAAACAGTGCTTTGAAGTGTTCAAATGAAAGAGGCAGGGATAGCATTAAAAAACAGTTTCACTTTCCTGAAAGTGTTTACATGCTTTTCATTACCTTCATTAGTTCTTGTAATTTTGGGTCATTTCTCGAATTCGGATCAACCATTGTTCGGACTTCATTTTCCTCTGGAAGGTTTAAAAGAAAGATATTAGAAACTATTACAGCCATGACACTTTATTTTACATCAAGCTTTTATGTTGAGATGTAAAATTGTTGTGAATTACCTAGCATAGTGTCCTCAGGGTCTAGTTCGAATGGAATTGGACTGAGAGGTAAGTTAATGGCATTTATTCCTTCTTCCTGTAATTCAGATACTAGGAAATAAAAGAGAAGAGCTTGGTCAAATTTCAATTCAATTTTAGTTACTATTTCACTCTTGCTAAAAGTAGCATTAATTGTCTTAATTTCTTTATAAGAACATGACTCTATTAGATAAGCCACTAGGTGTAATTACAGCAATAAAATACAGCTAGCAAAAGTAGGAGGCCTAGCCAACAAACCTTGACTTGTACGAGCAGATTTTTCACAGATAATGGTACTGGAACCAATGCAATTTCCTCAAATCTTTTCCAGGATAAGGCACGTTGTCCTCAAATTTTAAAAGGCTCGCTTGCATTTTAATGGTCTTGATATTTTAGTGCTAATGAATCATTTTAACTGAGGAAAAGATTATTGCTCTCAGCTATGTCACCCTTGCTCTGGAGATGCTTCAAGTTTATCTACTTGAGAAGAGCTGGGGCTGGCTATATATCCACACAGGAGCTGCCAGACTGATAAACTATTTAGGACTGAAGATGCAGTTGCAGCACACAGCTCCCTCCGTCGTTCAGGTCAGACACCAGCTGGAGCAGACGTGGGATGCTTCTGGCCTGTGTTCTTGGCCTTTCTTTAACAGAAATCATGGCAGTGGGACACAGGTGTAAGATGATGAACCCTCAAAAGTACTGCCTTAGTGTGGAGTCCCAACAGGTTGAGAAAGAACTTGGACATGGGAATGGGGAAGTAATCCAAAATCCCATAGTCTGGAGATGCCCACAGTTGTCAGGAAATACAGACAAGTTCCTACTCAGCCAAAGTCCCCTAATGCTATAAAAATCAATGTTCTTGTAATACATGCTCTGAGAAGACAGGAACAGAGAGATCCAGAGAAGAAGCGTAAAAGCAGTCCTGCCAGTAGTTCTGTACTGTACAGGTTCTGTACCTGGTATAGTTCAGAGCAACTTCACTCACACCTCTGGGTGACCCAAACTTTTAATAGGTTACAAAGACAAAACCCTTCCTTCACTGCCCAAACACGCCTCCGTAACAGAAGAGAATAAATACAAACAATCTAATATACTAGTCCTACCACTATAGAAGAACACATGGCACAGTGCAGGGCGGGTACCCACTCTGGTGATCAGACAAGTTTGTATCTTGCTTTTTAGCCAACAAATCAGCACCAACCTGATTTACCAAACCAGGAAAGAGGCACTCTGTCTTAGGAATGACAATGTTGTTTTGACCACTCATTTTCCAGAGTACAGACCTTCAACAGAACTGGTTGTTAGTACAACTGTGCCAGTCAGAGTTTAAACTTAAATAACTTAATTCAACTATCCTACATGTGTCCTAAAGATTCAAGCAGCTGTATACACCTTCTGACATGAACTAAAATATACTATTTAAGTGCAGATGCAGATTCACCATGTAACATTTCAGATTTACTACCTGAACCTTTCCTCAGTTTATTTTGAAAATTACAGAAACAGTTTAAGTTTGGAGAGAAGTGTAGAAAGTGACAGTAGAGATCTCATGTTTTGCTCCTGGTCCTGTGACTACCTCATATGTTAACTTTTGGAAAACAGTTTTACCTCTCTGCCTTAACTTCCTGTGTGCAATAAATTCAGCTAAGTTTCACATGAACACTGTGATAGTTGGTGTGGTGACAGTACTTAAAACTTCCCAAATATTTTCTATGCTTTCTGAAATGTTCTGTGCTCTGCCAGATGAAATGCCTGTGCACATTGCAGGAGTGTGTGTAGCTATATTCATGCACCTATGTAAGATTCATGGCAATAATGGCTGTTAGAATGCTTATTACTTTTAATTGTACAAAAATAACTTTGAAAAATCCACTACCTTCAATACTGAAACACTAACTTCACTCCATACACTCACCCTGCTTGTGTATCTGTAAAATACAAATACTGAGCAGCTCTAAAAAGTCATAAAACAATGTTGACAATAGCTCCCTGGATTGTTGTATATCCTCTAACACTGATGGCTGAGAGCAACGGACCAAATTAATCCCTCATGTGAGTCCACTGAGTTCTGAGGAGTTATAGTAAGGATGAATTTGGTCTAGCACGTACAATTTCAGGAACTGTTTACACTTAATGGCAATTTTTTGAACTGCTAGCACTCCTCAGAGAAAATAATTGTTGGTTTTATTAACCTCTTTGATTTTTTTTTTTCATTTTGGTTCAGAATGGTTATGAGCATAAAAATGTCAGTGGATAGAAAACTTCCATGCAGAGGTCTTTCTGTTCTGAAATGCTTAGTTCATGGAGGACTTCCGCACAACGGTTCCTAGGCAGAAAACATTTTTGTCACATCAGTCCCAAGAGGGAGCATAGAAAATAAAATCTGTTCAAGCCAACTGGCTCCACTGAGCTCTCCTGTCCCAAAGGGCTGGATGCTCTGCTTGGGCAAGACACACTGGAGGAAGCAGTCAGCTCATTTTCCTAGCAAAGGACAGTGGGGAGAGCTTTTGGCTTCTCTGTCCAGGGAGTGACCCACTGGCAGAGCTAACTGATACTTCTCCAGGGAGACTGAGCAGACCTTTCAAGGCTGGATGTTTTATACGGCATACTGAACCTCCCCATTTATGTCCCCAATATGCACAACTACTACATTCTATTTTTAATAACATGACCTTCAACATATTGTCAGAGTTTCTGAAAATAAGAGAAAGCAAACAAAAACCTGCTATATCTTTGCATGGAAAGGGAATGTAAAATACAAATAAAATAATAATAAATATACATAAGAAACTAACACATTGATCTGTTCTAGAATACATTGCAAGTGTGGTATTTATTGTACAGCAGGGGCTTTGCTCTACACAGGTATACACAAGTGGTGGTCTTGTTCTCCCCAAGCAGCTCACCCGAATCACATACATTTCTCACACCTACCCGAGCCATATGCAGAACCTACCCAACACACCTCCGGATGATCCAAAGATCCCAGATGGATCCAGTTTGCCAGAGAGGACAGTTCCTCCTCAGCCACTGCATTCTGCAGTGCACAACCCATGCCCAAGGTTGGTATTAGTCCTGTAATAAAGACTACTCCTGCCCTCCTATCCCCTACAAGCAGAAAACACGATGGAGAAACCCTGAGCCTGGTAACATCTTTTTTATTCCTTTCCCCAATGCTGAAAAGAATTAACTACAGATTAATAATACTACTAAAAGGAGCAGGTAAGAACACGTGCATTAAATGAAGTTGTACGTAAAGGGAGAGAAAATGTAGCATAGACTCACTTTCTCAGAATTTCCATCAAAAAATTTCCATGATAAACTACTATTATGCACTTAGGTGATTACAGAGAAACCACAAAAATATGACAGAGGTTGAGTTTGCATACCACAGTTTCAGCAGAGAAATCAAATTTTCAGCTGCTTTTCATTAATCTGTTTTAATTAATTTTCAGGAAAATAGCTTCAGCAATTTAGTATTTTAATAAAAATAAAGCACACTGGTTTGGGACAATTTTTGCAGCAGCTGAAATTAACATAAAATAATCTAATTTCTTGAAATACTTTGAGGAATTACTTGAAGCATCAGTAAGACCTCCACTCTGAGTCTGACAGTGTAAAGACCTAGGAAGGGAGGAGGCGACACGGCTGCAGCAGTTCACCTATACCACACCAGTTGCCAGACCGGCACTCTAGGACTTGTGGCAGCTCCTCTGGAGGACAGTATCCACAGAGCTGTCGGTTTGACATCGGGCATGCTTGGCCACTGGATGACACCAGCAATTAGAGTTAAGAGCACCTTTCTGTTCTCACCCTCTGCTGCAGCCCAGATACATCCCAGTGTGTCAGCTACCATGGGGCTTGCCCTCGTCACGCTTATATTGGCACGATTAGGGACATGATCCTTTTGGACATGAGAGGAAAATCCAGTCTTTGTTTTGTTTTTGTTTTTGTTTTTTTTTTTTTTTTTTTTACAGTGACCATGCTGAGTGGAACTGGGGGTTAAATGCACTTTCAAAGCAAGACCCTTAAAAGCAACAGAGTTACATATGGCCCAGACAAACCTCTGTGGGCTGGCAAAGTGAAAGTCCCAGTTTTAACACTGGATAAGGAATGGACACTTCTGCTCAGACTTCTCATTCAGCTCCACATGCCAAATTTGTTATGATGTAATCAAGTGCAACTCCACTGCTATCAGCTGTCAACAGACTTCCTCCTATTTTGCCAGCACCAAATTTGGCCCCAGAGCTGGGGAGCCCATAAGCTTGTACCGACAGCAACTACAGCAGCTATTTTAAGCTGGATAGAGCTCTTACTGTTTTAGATGCTCTTGCATTACAAGGTCATAAACCTATGCTATCAAATCCACGCGTGTGCTCTGAGCCAGACTTTGCCCTTTGATGTGTGCATCCAACTGCCATTGAAACCGTTGGACGCTGAGCACATCTGAAAGCAGAGTACTGCCCATACGGTTTAAATTGGCTTAATTCCTCTAGTACATGCAGCTTGTTACTCTGCATTGTATTTATTAGACAGTTTCATTTGTGTTTTTTACTTGTTTATTTTGTGTGCTGAAGGCTTTTTGCTGCCCTGTTTAGTATTCAGGGCTTAATGTTATTCTGATTTGAATAAAACACATCTTATTATTTAACTGAGCTCAGAAATGTCACATCACCCAATGCGCTCTCTGTGGTTTAGACATATTTTAGCATATCTTTCCAAAGAATCATAAAATAAACACAGCAAGATGTAGTGTTAAATGGTCTCGTCTCTGAGTACTAAAGCCATGTCTTTCCATATAACTGTTTCTGTACTTAAAAAAACTAAAATCACTCAAGTGCTACAACATTAACAGATCAATTCTGGAAGTCTGTGATTAACTAGAACCAAACTCTAAAGTTGGAGGAGGACAGGGACACAATTTTTCTAACCTCAATCTTTCAAAATCAGGAAAATTAAATATATATGTATACACCTATAGAAATATACACATTAACACTTCCACAGTTTTTAACTTCCTTTCTTTCTTTAACGTAAGGGTTTTCCATTCAAGGTCGTCTCTGCCATTTTTAAGGTTGCAAATACTTTGGTTTGTTGGGTTTTTTTGGTGTTTGTTTTTTTTTTTTTTGTGGAAGCTGAGATTTGTTGACATTCACACGAATCCAGGAGTTTAAGCTTTCTATAAAAAGTCAAAGGGCAAACTACCTGATAGAAACTACTAAGGTAGACAGCAGCTTTATGTGCCATGCCTCTATCTTAAGCTACTTTTTCCTAGAACAAGCATAACTTGGAAGGCTAGCTGCAGACATTGTATTGCCAGAGTAACACTGAATATTTGTATATACACCCACATTCAAACATGCACGCATATGCTACATACGTTTACTTATGTAGCCAGAAGTCACAGCCAGTTTAGAAAAATGGTGATTTTCAATAAGAAACCTCTTTACTGCTCTTGTCCAGACAGAGATACCCACTCAATTATAGTTAAGCCAAATTTAGATGGATCATTTTTTATTTCATATTCTCTTTTCTGGGTGCAAATTTCTGATAAATGCTAATGATCTTGACAGCTTGCTTTTGTAACCACTTGTGCACAAGAGCAGCTTTACTTCTTCTACTGGCCTGATAGTCTGCAATGCAGACTTGAGTGTAAACGACTGTATCCGCACAGATTTCAGCAGGTTTATGCTGATTTATACCACCTCATTGGCTCAGTGTGATTCCTATTCCCCCTCACATATTCCAGTTCTATACCATGATGTAATTCCAGTGGAGTAATTCTGAATTTTTACTGGCAAATGTGAGATCCAAATTACCTAAGATGGTCAGAGAATGACAGAAAAAACAGCAAAGGCATTTTCAAAAAGTCCTAGTTTAAGCTCTTACAGAATGATATTATTTAGTCAAGCAAACTCATGCAATTGCTTTCTGGGCCATCCATCCAAAATGTTATTTTCTAATGCTTGTGTGTGTGCATCTTATAAGTCCACAAAGGGAAAAGAAAATATTAATCTAAAATGGTACTGCCTAATTTTCTTGAATATATAATTCATCCAATATGGATTTTGGCAGCTCAGCTTTAACTCCAAAACAAAAGAAATCCACACAAAAGACAATAAATCTGCATTACACATGGTACTAAAATGATCCAATGGATTTATAGATGTTTACAAGTTTGCAGAGTGTGACACAGCGTCCACCAGAAATTTGATATTCACAGCACAAAACATCATAAACATATGTCTGCAACTACAAAGGGGCCTTTTTATGTGGGGATCATTGTTAAAATTGTCTTCAGAACATAAACCTTAAGTTGTAAATGCTACTCCCCATTTATTCTCCAAGACATAACAAATGAGGAAAGAAAAGCAGAGATATGTTTGTAATTGAAAATGTTTCTCAGGAAATGATCTGTACAGGAACATCATTCTCATTCCATTAACTGCTGACTCCAAGCCAACCATTTGTAAAAGTAAATAAATATGCAAACTGGCTGACAACAATGTGCCTGCCTTTAATGTTACTGCATTAGTACCCAGTCTCCAAAAAAGAATCTATTTTCTTTTCTCATTTACCCATTAAACCAAACATGGCATACGCACAAAAGAATGGGAGAAATGCAGTTCACAAAAAAGAATGGGAGAAACGCTATAATTTCATTTTCATGTATGCAATACAAATTAAACACTTATTGCCTTGAACTTTTTTTGAAGTCCAAAGCTACTCCGAAGTACCTCAGTTATTAGCTTGCTGTTCCTTTCTTTTTTTGCAATCAGGAGGGAAAAAAACCTCCATAGACTGACAGATCTCTAGTCTGAGTAGGTAAAAAACAACAACAAAACAGGCAGCAAACTCAATCCTTTAAAAGAGTACATGTGATTTTCTTCACCGTGTCATAAGTAGCTTCATTAAGCCTTACTTGCTTTCACATTTCATTTGGGATGCAGTTCTTTCTCAGAATTTTCCTCTAGTTTCTAAGAGGTAACAAGTGGTGCAGTGTCAAGCTAACACAGACGCCAGTCATTCCATTCATTCCTTCAACACATCCTTTAAAATACATCAGCAGTATTTGCAGATGTTTTGAAAAGCCTGTCACCCTGCAGGAGTGTTTAAAATATCAGTAAAAAAACCAAGACAACACTGGGAACAAATGCAGACGGGAGTTCAAATGACACTGATTTTTTCCCCTCACTGAAGAACAAGACATGCATATGAGAAATGCTGTGACCATTCCAAGTCATTATCCTGATCCCAGCCTGAAAACTCAAACAACTCCAGATACATTAGTAGGGTCTTTGTGCAAAAGATAGCTGCAGCTTGTTAGCCGCTCTGCACATGGCATCTCTAAATACAAAACATTTTATTGAAACCAATCCTTTGACAGCTAAGATTTTCAATTTATTGAGATATCTCAGAACTACATGGGGTGCTTGGGGCTATATGGAGACAGAAGGGAGAGCATTTGTTATCGTCCTCACTGCTATTTTGATACTTCTTGAGTTATAACAAATCTGGAGGTAGCAACAGTCAGAAGAGAGTCAGACCAACCTCTTGATGTAGTCCTAACCCTAACCAAGGGGAGGCAATTGTTCATCCTATATGCTCACCAGGTTGCTGCACCATTTTTGCCAAATATTGTGGAGAAGCTGATTTTATACGACTGACTTGCCTCATTCTCTGAATCACCAACCAGCTAAGAGTAGCTATTCCAACATCAACAAGAGGCGCTCAGGCAGAAAAGACAAAACCAAAGACCTGTTCCAAGAAGTCTTTCCCAGCTCAACAAGTTCTAGCTATTCCTAAGAGAAAACCCAAAAATAGTTCTTAGGAATGTGAGGGCACACTAGTAGCAAGCTGAGGATTTCCTGAATTTCTTGCTCTTTTCTTCTTGTGTATAGAAGCCTTGTTTCTGAAGGAGAAAAAAAATAAGCGTCAGACCTACTGCATCTCAATAATCTATATGACTTCTTGTTGGAAGAATTAGAAAAATGACTACATTTACTGGAAATTTAAAGTTACTTTTCAAGGACCGCAAATTGGTTTATGCATCACATGTGGCCACTATTTTCAAACTGTAGTTCCTAGAGCTACTTGTGTTTTAATATAAACATCTGGTCATCTTCAAGGGATTACTTTGTGACAAAGGATCAAAAGATTTGTAGTAAGTGGCCAAGTATTTCTACATCACAGACGGAAAAAAAAACCAGCATAGTATCTTCTGAGAGGTCCTCAAGCTTCCAGATTTTTCTTTGGTATCAAAGTCAACCAAGATAAAGTTTGAGGGTGACACAAAGGCTGAACAAGTGGCAAACATAAGAAAGATGGGATAAGAGTGACCTGAAGAAATTAAAATAATAATGGATTAAAAAATGCAGATGTATTACTTATTTGCATAATTGGTAGCTTGCAGTCCATGTTTTGGTACCCTCTGCATCAATCCTGAGCATCTAACTGTAGTTCTCAGATTCAGTACAACAAATGAGAATTGATCTGAGACATCTAATCCTTTTTTTTCCTATCCATTTTAAGGATTTTCAATTTCTTGCTACATTTAATATTTGTGCCTAACACACATATGGTTTCTAAAAGTCTCTGCAGTGTGACCTAGGGAAGTGAAGTTTCTTGTCAAGGACAGAATCAGAATATAATTTGGGAACTGGGATCTAAAGACAGGCCTTCAACATGGAAAAACTAGACTGTGGCTTTGGCTGAATAAAGAGAAACCCAGCTACATCCTTAAAGAAAATGGGCTGGATATGGTGAAGGCAGAAGAATTAAACCTTAAAACGGCAGAAGAAATATATCTTCTAGCATACTGTAGAATAAACTACCCTTTGGGGTTCTCTTAACCAATGTGGAGGTTAGTGTGCATTTGACAGCAGAAAAACTTCAGGCTTGTACTGTTACAGGAAGGACTACAGAAAAGGTAAACTTGTCTCCCCATCTTTATTTCATATAAGTGTGCATCTTCAGGATGCACATGTGATGTGTTGAAGCCCTCCTGTTCTCACCTAGCCATACAGCATGAAGGGTCATTTTGGGGACAGAGAGGAATATATTAGGGCTGTGGCAATCCCTGACTAGAGGGAAGACTTTGGTCAGCTGGCATAAATCACAGTGTGGTGTGATCAATAGGATGGCTGTGGTATTCTCCTAAACCACATTTACACAGAAGTGTAAGATGACGATGCAAGACAGGACTTTGGTAGCACAAACTGGAAACTATGTTTGGCTTAGGAAAGCAAAGTTAGTTCTCAATTTGCACAGGAAATATATCAACAGTGTCCAGTTTAGGTTCTCAAATCCCTTAATCAGACTTAATTAGCTTAACATCCCACCAACAGAAGAAAATAGTATTATCCCCATTCTGCTTCATAGAAAGTGACACACTTCTAGATTAAGAGATACATTTACATGTCTCCTTTCTGGAGACACGAATTGCACTTGTAAAATGGAAGCTAGGCGCTTAAAAATACAGCTTTAAATTAAAAGCCTGTCTACAATGTTGCATTTGGCCCTAAGTAGAACTGGCAGGAATACCAGTACCTCGTTTTCCAAACCCCGTATCATAGCAAAGGGAACACCCTTCTTTTCATATAACCAGTAGTAATGACTTTCATCCAGCCCTGTGCCTTGTCCTTCAAGGGCACTGCCTGGTACCCTACTGTGCATTCCAGATCTTGCTCATTTCCGTATAAAACTCAAACAGCTGCTCCAACTTCCAAATGCCCTGTCTCAAAAAAATGACCTTACTGAACTGTTCCTCTGATTATGGTGTTCACATGTTTCTTATCACAAAACAAGTTGCAAGCAATATAGCACCAGCACTGCAAGGGTAAACCCACAGCTCTGAACCGCACATATATTGCAACTGTCTTTTCCAAGAGGTCTCAAACAAGCTGTAAGTTTGGAGCAACACTTGCTACCACCCATCAAGTGCTGTCAGACAAGGGAAAATACTCTGTGTAATACTCCTACCCGTTAAATGCATTTCATGGGTTGCTGTCATTACCAATGTATCAATTTCAGCATGCAAAACATTCATACCAATAGTAGCTGTGGCTGTATTTCCTACTTCACAGGTGAACACACCAAAAATTGTAATTCAAGCATCCAGGTAAATAACCTTAAATGGGTTTTACTGCATAGCACTAACACATTCCGACATTCCCAGAAATAACCTGCAGCCTTCAGCTGTTGATGTCATAAATGAGTTTATGTCAATATTCCTATCAGAAAAGTGTTTAGTACTACAAAATTTTCATTATAATAAGCATGAATATTAAAACTTACCTACTGCATGATACATAGTCCATTTGAAAATTGCTATCTCAAGCATGCTTTTGACTACAAATGACGATCTTCCCTGAGTGGAAATTCAGTGGATAAAAATCACTGTTTTCACACTGGATCCAGTATTGCTTAAGGACTGAAATTCTTCTTAAAGGAAGTTAACAGAAACACATACTCATATGAAATACCACTAGGATGAAGCAGTTAATCCTATGTCACTCATATTGCAGAAATATTTTCACAGAACAGCATTTGAAATTAACAAACTACTGTATTTTTTTCCTCATTTGCCCAGAAAAAACAAAGTCTGACTAGGGCAAGAAGAAAATAAACTTCCATTATTATCTTCAAAATATTACAAACCAAAATTAACTACCATGGCAAAAATATAAGGTCAGAAAACAATCCTCCTAAAAGTATCACAGAAAGAAAGATGAAAAATAACTGAAAGAGTCAGTCTAGTCTCCTACCTTTAGGGCAAAATGCTCCACAGCCCATCGTAGAGTTGCTGGGCCACCCTCATAGTGCATCACAGGGACAACTGCAGTCTTTAAGGTGTTTGAAGCCCCTTGCTCTGCAGGCCCCTTTGCTGCTGCTCTTCAGAGAAGCTGTATTAGCTTTAGAGCCTGTTTTCCAACAGAATGGTCCAAGCACATCACAACTCTCAGCTCAGAGCATCGCTTCAGAACAAGTGACTGACTGCCTATATAATTTAATATGATGCCACATGAGACTCATAGACCATCTGCAAAAGAAACTAAATCTGCTTTTTGCAGCTTGGTAAGTTGCATTCTGAATGCTGGGATGGAGCTTTGACTGTGTGTTTTTGTTATCAGTCATATAACTGAACAAAATGCTCAAACAAGCAAGTGTAAACCACATGTTTTTACTAATCTCATAGTCCATTTCTGCTGAAGGTAACTTGTATCTTTTTCCCTCACAGCTGAATAAAGTCACAAAGCATAGGAAAGGTCTGGACAGAGACATGGCAATACTGGAAGTGAAATTTCCTTTTTTTTTTTTTTTTTTTTTTAAACAAAAGCTGGTCAACAAGAGCTACAGAATTGAGATGCACATGTGATATTACCAAATTCAGGTCCTGATCACAGTACTCCTTTCTCTATAAATACTTCCCTACTGAAATAATTAGCAAAACTCACATGGAAGGAGGATTAAGCTCTAAACCAGGCATATAAAAAGTGGAGGAGAGGAGAGGTATGAGCCATCAAAATAATAATAAACTACTGGTAAGAAACGAGCTAGTTTTATATGCTATGGGTCCTTTCAAAGAGGGACAGTAATGAAGAGATAATCTAAAGCAATTACTTACTTGGGCTAAAAATCAAATTGCCATGAAGTTTTCTACAGATTAAAACTTTTCAGAAGCTGTAAAATGTTTAAGTGTCTCAGCTTGGAGCAGAATGAGGGAAGTGACACATCCTTGGCCCATTTCTAAGTCATGGAAAGTGGTTACCTTTCTAGTTTCCAGCTGAACTTCATTTAAAATACCAGTGCCAAAAGGCAACTATGGAGAACTAAGAGGTATTTATTGTTATTCTGCTGTGCTACACAACATTCCTCCCCCAGGTTTTGTATCAGATGCAACTCCTTGCAGAAAAAGACCCAGAGCTCTCATCACTGTTCCGAAACCAGATTCTTCACCAGTTCTAAGGAGTCTCTGATACGTATCAGTCTGCAGCTACTGGGTCACTCCTAGAAGCAGCTTTCCCCTGCCAACAGTCCTATTTCATGCTGTACTCTCAAGTGGTAATGGGGCTCCCCATTCTGACTCCTGGAGTCCCATTGCTTTCTGGCACAGGGAAACTGGATTGCTGAACTGCTGAATAACAGCATTCAATTACAGGACAATACTGAGCTGGCAGTTCTTTACCAAGCTTTCCTTTTCTTAATTTCTGAATAGAACCATAAGTGTCCCAGATACTTTATTACGACAATCCCATTGGGAGGTAAGTACAGCTAAAGGAAAACCACGCCCTACTTGAACCATTGAGGAAGATGCTGAAGATGATTATAAATTAAGAAAATTCACAAAGCCTGAAGCCACAGCAACATGCATCATCAATTCAAACTACAGGTCTTTATTTATATCTGTTTATGAATTGGCACCTTTTTGCATGCACAAAAATAGCTATTTTACAAAAATAATAAATGAAAGTTGTTTTTTTACAATGATTTTTTTTACCTACAGTAGTAGCCAGAAGATCATGTCCAGGTAAACTGTTCTAACAGGCGCAGTTACAGTAGAGTAAGAAAGCTGCAAATTGGCTACAGCAGAGCTGCTTTCTCAGAGGAAGTAACATGGCAACAAGTTGACAACAGCAAGTCTGATGTGCATAGCTTGGGGACCGAGTAGAGGAATTTCTAATTACACTCTCTGTAATCCATTTTCACTTGCCACAAACATAAATGCAAGCAGGATTTAATTTCTAATTCCTTGAATTTAACAACGACAACAAAACCATCATTCAAAAAGCGTGCATCCCCCTTCCCTCAGCAGCGATCACTACAGGGAAAAACCAGCACACTGGTAAGATGTTTTGGTCCTAGAGTTTCCCAAACTGTTCCTAAGGGTTCACTTTCAACCCCACAATTTTCAGCTTTGTAAAACAGAAGTATAGCCAGGGAGGGCTAAAGTCTTCTTCAAGTGGTTTTGGCCATCAATACAGGAAACAATTCAAAGGCAACATGACACTGATAGCTTAATTTGTGAAAATGGATAAATACCATATCTGCCACATAGCACATTAACCCATGTAACAAATAAATACAGAAATAGCACTGCAATACTTGGTTAAAAGGTTTTGGTTCACAGAGGAGGAAATTTAATTAAAGCATGTAATGTCAATTACTGTCATTTGTAATTTTATTTTGCTTTCCTAGAAACAATACAGATGCAGGATTCTAAAGTTACCTGCATGTTTGATGCAAATGGGATAAAATTATCGAGGTTCTGAGAAAATCCAGATAGTAGTAGGAAAAAAAATGCATTTTTACCTAACCTCATTCATGGATCTTCTTCAAAGTGTTGATTACATGAGGACTGACATGCCTCCAATTTAAACTTATAAGCCAACAACCCAGACCTGAAACAAGACTTTTATGTTTAAAAAATTGTGTTAAGTCGTCAAAAAGGTTGGGAGGGGAGCAACAGCCTAATTCTCAGCTACTGCAAATGGGCACAGCCTTACTAAAGCCAACAGAAAAGCACTGATTGAAATCAGAAGAGAATTTGGCTTACTATTTATACTGATTGATTTCAACTGGAAAATTACAGGGCCGGGTCCTTAATGCCTCTGTCTCCTTCGCTCTGGTCTGTGCAAAAGTGACAGAGACCTAGGAGCCATGTAGAAGATTCCAAGTATCTCAGCACCACAGTAATAAACATTGCTAAATCTCATCAGTCCTTCTCTTTTGCCATACACAATGCACGGCAGTATCAGCATCCATTTCTGCTTTTACACAAACTGCTTTGCAGCAGTAAAGCTCAGTGCTGTACAGAAGCATCCTCCCCATATTGTATTCTGTTGAAGTCAGGAAATAGTACTAGAAATGGATGAATTAAACCTACTGTCAGAGAAATACATGTCAGATATATTTCTACCTTGCAAACTATGATCTGAGCTACTACTAGAATCAGCAGGAGAAAATCTGCTCTAAAGCATTCCGACCCATTTTCCTTTAAGTACCACTACTTCTAAATATGGGAAGCATCCTGCCTTTGAAAAAAATCATACTTTCCTCAATAGTGTAATGCTACAGTAAAATGGTGATTAGAATTATAGGAAAGAGCTAACAAAAGAAAGACAAAACCAATCAGATGCTTTCTTATGTCTAAGTGATACACATAAATTGTGTCTATCAGATTCCCCCAGGCTATTTCAGGAGTATGCAGAACACGGAAAGATGCAGATTCATTACAAAATGTCTAAATCTAATCTACTTGGATTTAAAATGCCAGGAATCATGTAAATGGAAGATGAGAAGACAGAACTCTTATGTTATACATAAGCAGAAACAAGAGTCATACAAAGTGGGAGTCACATAAAAAACTCAGTTACCAAGAAATTATAGGTCTAATCTCTGGCAGTGTCAAAGTCTATTGGGGTATAATTGCAGTGAGGGAAGAGGTGTCTCCAAAGTGCCTTCATGCTTTCCCCAGTCCTCAGAAGGATGACATGAGGCTGGCGTCTGGGATTTCAGTGGTGCTTTTTGGGGTATGAGTAACACTACTTTGTCATTGAAGGACACAGAGATCTGCTACACTTTCTGAAATCCATCTGTGGAACTCTCCAATATGTTCTTTACTTTTCACAGTCCACTTACACAAAGACACGTATTATATGAAACTTTTTGCATCCTACGTCAAGATTTCACCATGCTAAGGAATTCCTCAGCTGTTCCAACAGACCTGATGTAAGGCCCCTCCACAACATTTTCACAATCAGCACAAAGGCCTATGAAACAAAGCCAAGAAGCTGCCCTAGGACAAAGAGAGCACTAGCTATTCACAATTCACTTAGCAAAATTGAAATGTGAAGATTTAATTGTGATTTTCAAAAGCACTTGCTATTGGCTAAGCTTTGCTTTCCTGGAAATCAGTTTTAAAAAAAGAATATTTTCATCTTTATGCGTATCATCAATGCTTATGGAAGCTTAACCTCCCCTCCCCATTCACCAGGGCTAAAATCCAGAAGTGAAGAATTCCAAAATGGACTGTGTAATGCAAATGGAGGAGATTATAACTCCAGTATCTTTTTCAGATGCACAAATTATCAAACTGTGTCCTTCCCAAACACCACATATGAACGTTGACAAATGTCACTCAAAAGGGACAAGTCCAACTAGACTTAGGTGGCAAATGCAAAAAATTATAGACTGTTGTCAAAAAAAAATACCATTGACATGACACAGTTCACCTATAACTGAAAAATGGCTAAATATGTTGACAAGCTCCTGAGGGATTGATTACAGCTCCCCAGTATGTTACTGTTATTTGTAATGTACCTTGCAATGTCCAAGTATTACTAAATGCAGGCAGGCCCATTACCTTTTTCCCTAAACACACAGGAGAAAAAGAATGATGTTGTAGCTATAAATACACACACTTTTTAATGCCTTACATCATAAACAAAATCTTTAATACAACTGTACATGTATCAGATCATTTGAACACTCAATAATACAGCCTCTCTCTCTTAACGTGCAAGTCTCTTTCCCTGCCACACAGGGTCTACAACTCAGGTCTAAAACTTCCACCTGGAGCCAGGCTTGTTGACTCGTTATGTGCTGACATTTCAAACTGAATGCAGGAATTACTCTCATTTTCTAAGTTATGCTGGATCAAAATCTAAACATCAGCAATGCTACTGAAAATACAGAAACAACCTCAAAGTCAGCAGAATCTCAGCAGCATGGAACTAATATGCAGATCAAACCTAAAACATAACTCCTGCCGATTTCTCTTGTGGCACAAAAATATTACTCAGCAAGAGTAAAGGCAGCACAATTTGTTACCAAATAGCTTGCTCGGTGTTATGATATTTTTTCCCAAGTGAAAAACTACAGTGTACTGATTTACAAGGATGTCCAAAATCAGCTCAAAGTTTGTGCCAGAGTAAGGGGAAAAAACCCTTGATTTATAGACCCGCACATTAACAAGCCCCTCTTTCTTGTTACCTCTCTCTGCCTTCCATTTATTCTCCACATTACTTGAGTTGGATTTCCTTTAGGCCTGGATCCTATTCACTAAGCTGCATTAATATACCAATTCCATCTTGAGTCTCCTTTTCTAGAATACTGCCAAGCTGGCAATATGGTTCCTGAGAGACTACTTTCCCTGACATGCAGTAAGCTATTTATTGACACACCACTGTTCCCATGCAGTTTTGCACCTAAGCAGTGAACTGGATAGCAGTTCCATATGTTGGAGCTGCTACACTTCTCTGGAAAACTGTATTACTTTGGGTAAATAAAAAGCTAAGAGCAGCAGGAAAAATATCATAAAAATGCAGCCGAATGTTTCATCCTGCCTCCATCAGCAAATTTGGTCTATGACCTCTGCATATGAGTCATGCAAGTGCTTTAAAACTTGCATTGATTTATATTTTCAGGATAGGAAGCTCAAGGCTTATATTTCTATTCCCCAACCATACATTATTTTTCTCCATACACAATTTCTTGAAAATTATCTATGAACTAAAATATATAGGCATCTTTTTTTCTACTTTGTGGTGCATATTAACCAAAACCATTCATGTCAATAACCAGTCTCTGTGTTCTTGGCAGAGTATAGCTGACGTGTAGGTTATTCCTGGAACCATACTAGGCTGATGCCCTCATCATAGTTTTAGTCATGGAAACAGGATTCTACCAAGACAGGCATTGTTTGTGAAAAAGGAAATTCCCAGCATATCTGTCAGAAACAAGAAGTGGTAGGGTACACCACTTTAAAAATAAAGTATCTAATATTTACATAGTGCTGTTCATCAGAAAACCTTCTACAAATCAAGCAATGCTTGTCAGAGCTTAGGGCTCATGTCCTGCTGAGAAAGCACTCTCTATTCACAGTCCCTCTGAAGCACAGCTTCACTCCTTGTATCCTACATTTATAAACAGATGCTGAGCAACAAGTCACAATACCACACAGGCACCAGAAAAACAGAGATGATCTCGCTCATCACATGCACACAGACTATAACTGATTCCATTTTCAGAAACGTAACTTTCAATTCATTTTTCAGATAAAACCATTAGTATACACACTACTGTTTTACTGTCACCCTGCTCATCAGAACCAGTGACTAACTCCCATGGAGGCAACCCCAAACCAAGCAGAATTATTTCTGGACTTCCGTAGGCCACTACAGAATTCTATAAAAGCTTCAGTGAACTGGACCATCTATTTCCAAGAGTTTACAGCACTTCTATTATGTGGGCACACTCTAGAATGGTGAGATAAAAGGTAACTCTACAACCCACTGTGTAAACCTGGTACTTAGTCTACATATTTGAGATCTGAATTTTAATCCCAGAAGTGGTAGTGCCAGGGTTCAAAGCACTTGGTCTGTTCAAGGAGCAATCTGATGGTCAGTATCTGGGTGACCTAACATTTCCCTGCATGTCTTACAGGGCTCTGCTTGAATTCATAGTCCGCTTTGAAGAGAGCTAGCAGAAGAGGCTACTTTTCAGTTTCCCTAAACATTTTTAGTTGGGGTCTTGCATCCACAAACCTGTGTTTTCTGTGTCTATTTGACCTGTATCACAACACTTGAAAAATAAGATTACCCAACAGGTCTCACTCACTTTAACAAGATTGTTTCCTTTGTGATGCAGGCCTATAAAAACCACAGTACAGTTATAGATATGTTGACTTAACCCTCTAGGGACTAAGTTAGGAATTACTGTATTGATTAGCTGCAACTGATAAAGCACTCTGCCTTCTTCCTGTAAAATTTAATAAATAATCCCTTCATTGAGTAAAGGTGTAAAAATCTATCCCCTCAACTGAATTCTACAGGGCTATGCATCTTAAGCACACACCTCTGCAGGATATTTTATGACAACAAAATCAGAGTGTCTCACACATCAGAGTCTTGACTGTATTGTGCAGCACTACTGTTATTCTTGTGTTCTCTCTTCAACTGGTCCTGCCCAGAAAATAACTTTTCCAACTTATTTCTCTAGAGTACTAACAGTGATCAATAGTTCTGCTTTATTTAATGGGCGATCTCTGGGGTGTTGTGAATCGTGTGTTGGCAGCTTAATCTAGATGGAAATCTGTGTTCACCCTTGGAAAGCCTTGTTTTAAAACTATTTTCTGAAACACTCAGACTTTAATTGATCTTAGTATTTATTTCTAGTCTGAATGAGTTAAATGCAGGTGAGGCTTCCCTGCTGAATGAATGATCAGCTCAAGCAGAAAACCTGATCTCTCCGGACAGATCTGGATCAGTTTTAGGACTCTACTGCAAAACATTACATCCGTGAACAAGTCAATCCTAGTTTTTCTGTTAGGTCTCCAGATACAACCAGGGACCTGAAAGCTTCCATTTTTCTCCAGATGTGTCTGTTTTCATTAGTACTACAGGGCATGTCAGGCAAATCCTGCCCTTTGTTACTTGCGCAGCCCAATTCCAATTAAGTTAACAAGTCTGTTGTAGTAGCCAGGATGGTGTCCAAACCCCTTTCCATAGCTGTGGTTGGTCTGTAGCGTTAACAGGAAGAAGAAAGTAAAACCATACATTTATCACAGAGGTAAGCATCTACAGACTCCCAGCACAAACAACAGCCAACAAATCTCTGCTGTTTAATAACTACAGTGGCACTTTAAGCCTCATGATATCACTTTGATGAAGATAATGGTCATTATCACTGTTTTATGGATAGGAAAACAGACAAAAAGAAAAGAATTTGCATGCAGCCTCAAAACAGAACCAGGATTAGTACTTAAGGGCTGCAGGCTCCCAGACACAGGCTTAGTCCACTTCAGCAGCAGTCCTCTATCTAAGCTTCATCAACTCATGACAGCATTGCTTTCCTCTCATCCACTTTATCCTGATTCAGGCTGGTCACCCCCTGAACATTCCTGTCACCTTGTCCACCCTCACCTCCAAGGCTCTTGTTTGCTGTCACCTTTCCACTCACCCACTCTGGTGCTGCTGCTGCCACTTCCTCCCCACCTGTGCTTTCACAGCTTCCCCCTTCTCCACTCTACAACGGCACAGAGCCAGATCTGGTATGTCCAATAGATCTTGTTTTCCAGATCCTACAGGGAGCAGAACCAGAAGTTAAATCATTAAAAACACTGCCCCATGCTGTCAATCTAATTTATCATATTGTGAATGCAGGTATTAAAAATATGAAAAGGACTATTAACTCCATCTTGTCCCACTTAGTGGCACCTTAAACCAACTGTTTGAACTTTGCCTTAGAAGACTGTTTCCAGTGTTAACTGCTGATTTTACATTACATCCTAGATTGTGTAGTTCTCAGCATAACCTCCAACCTCCTGCAATTCCTGTAAAACACTTTTTCCTGACAATTTTTAAAGAAGTCTTTAAAAAATATTAGAAAGAGAATCTGATAGTCTATGCTTCTAGAAACCAATGCTGTCAGAATTAAGTTTAAAACCACTGCATGGGGAAAAGAAAAAAATTTCTGGATCAATCAAGGCTTAGTGTAATAAAGGGAGGATGTTGCCTTTAACAGTCAAAGAAATCTACCACCTTGTTAAAGAGTACCAGGCCAGCTAACCCATGTTGATGAACAAACAGGAGATTTTCAGTTTCTGGGCCCTCACACAGTAAACCTGTTGGTTTATAATTACAGCGCTCTCTGCTTTGCCAGGGCAGGGGAAAAGGGCAGGCGAGAGGCTGTGCTCCACCACAGTAGCACCTGCATGCAAATGCAGCAATATCAGCTTAGGGGCTCCGAAGGGAACCACTTGCCATAAGTAAATGCAGTTTGACAGCAGCTCCTAATAAGAGGAAGGAAATGAGGGAGAGAAAGAAAAGTGATGGGAGACAAAAGGACTTTATAAAACAGGGCTTTATTGCTTTCATTTGTAGCATTTTCTCTTTGTTCTGTTTAAGCACTAAGCCTTCCAATTCCAGATACTGCACAAAAGAGATACCTGTCTAAAAAAGTTTATTTCAATTTGGAACTGTCTTGCAAGATGCTTCACAAACTCAGCAGTCCATTATTAGGAGTAACAATGAGCTACCTCTAATTAATCTGGCATAGCCTTTGCTTCTGATACCAATCAAATCAATATTAATGGCGAGTTTGTGCTCCCTCATTACAGCACAAAATGGGTACCAATCTTCTCATGAAGATTTTTGGATCATAAACTGTGTTTGAGGTCAGTGTAGTTGGCTTCTTCCCACCCCCCTTTTTTCAACCAGGATGGAAAAAATATATAATGATGTGTTATTTAGTACCTGGATAAAAATCTACATTCAGGCTGCCTACACTGGGAGACTGAAACCAGTTCAATATGAAGAAATCTCAGTCTAAGAAAATAAAGATTTTAGTAGCTCACAGAGCTCAAATTAAACACTTAAATAGGTAACACTAGATATTTCTCATGCTGCCTCACATTTCTCTATTTATTTTTATCTGCAGGATCAGGCGTGTTAGAGAGGGAGGCCTGGTAAGAATTGCCTCAGCCATCATTCTTGGTTACTTACATCTGTGGTCAATTTTCCACACTTTCTTCCATAAAAGGTAAACGAGGCACTGTACTTGCAACAGGATAATCTAAACAATATGAACAATGTTACTGTTAAAGACCATCTGGCTCATCAAGCACAGCTCCAGACTTTTAACTCCTTGAATAAAGTGTGGAACCCTGCAGTGTATTTTTTTATCCAAAAGTCATTTTTAAAATGGTAAAAGTAGAGCTCCTGGAGACAAAAGGGATTCAGAGTGTGAGGAAATGCATTTTTGTTTTTACCCCTCTTGTATCTTACACATGCTGAAATCCAGACTAGAGACAAACACTTAGACGTCACATTTTTTACATAAAAAACCCTCTAAAATTTTCTTTAAGAAGCCACTGCATATAACTAGGATATGTGTGGTTGGCATTTCAGAGGGGAGACAACAGGGTTAAGTATTTCATAATTCACTTCAACTTAATGGCCTGATCCTGCCACTTCTTAAAAGGTAATAAAAGTCAAAGAAGGGTCACCAGGAATTAGAAGAAAAAAGGGGGTGTGTGTGTGTGTGAGTGTGGGGTGGGTGAATGCAACCAAAGAAGGCTTTTGTTAATTGTACGCACAGTTTCTTATCTGTTTGATAAATTAACAAGTGGCTGGTTGGTGGGAGAAAAATGTTAAAGCAATGCAGGGGCAAAATAACCTGGAAGGTGGCAGCTGGTAGGGAGAAAACAGAGTGATCCAGAAAGTCCAAAGAGCAGAGGAAGCACTGGAGCTGGCCGTACTCTGTGGACCAGGAAGGCAGATCATGGCTCTGTGCCTCAGTTTCCCCACCTACACACTCATGGAGTAATTGCAGCCCACAGAGACTGTCAGGATTCACTTCAGTTCTGTGAAGCGCTATGAAATACAGAGCGGCAGCACACCCCGTGCCTTGAAGCAAAGTAGCCCCACAGACATACAGGAGTTAAATATTCTTATAAATTTAAAAGGCTATGGATTTCAAAACACACTTGTTTTTGACCAGAACAACAGATAGAATTAAACCTTGTCATTGATCTTTGTTCAGTTTTCTCTCAGCTGTATCTCTGTGATTACTGTGCACAGAGTGGGTTAAACAGATCTGCAGTCCCGTAAGTGCTGGGCTGTAACAGAGGGCAGGGTTTTGGTCCCTCAGAGGTTTTTTTTTTCTCCAAAGAAGTTTTAATAGCATTATTTAAAAAAAAAAAAACACAAAAAAAAACCCCAAAAAAACCAACAACACCAACCAAAACAAAACAACCGACTGGTTTGTTGAAAGACTTCAATGCTTTTTTATTTAATTTCTAAAAATATTATTGGAAGGCAAAGCAAAGAAAATGGATTAGAGCATAGCTGGAGTTTTTCTTTTTGGGCAAATACAAAAATTAATTTTCATATTCATTGGCTCCCTTGCTCTAAATTCTGCATCTTGCTTTAACCAGAAACATCACCCTATCTGGTTTCTAGGTAGATCGCACACATGACTGAACCTTCCCCTACAGTAAGTTCTTCCAGCCACTCCCAGAAACATGTGCCTACAACCCTTTTTCAAAGTCTACTCTAATTTGGATCTCATTTTCATTGAAGCTATTATATCATAAGCCCACTGCAATATGTACTGACATACACATGCTAAATTCTTAGCTTACAAAATCTTTAACATGCAAGCAGGGCTTTTTTTTTTTATTTTTAAAGAAATTGTATTTAATATGTGCTCATGACTCATCAATTAAAAAAGAGCAGTGTTACAGTAAGCAAGATAGGTCAGGCAGTTTTATGATTAATGGGGTCAAAAAGTTAGAATTCATATTTAAAACTTTGGTTGCTCAAACAATTAACCCTATCTACGGAGCACCAACTATAACCACCACCCAAAAACCACCAATATAAAATTTCAGAAAGATTCAATATTATATCACAAAACACTTATTGTGGTGTGTTCCTCTGCTTAAAAAAAAAAAAAAAAAAGCACAAAATATCTCCAATTTATTAAGAGATTTTCCGGGTTTAATGTTTCCAAAACAAATCTGGCCAAGTATGAGATGTTAGAGTACAACCTGTAAACTAGACATGCCCCAGTGGCTAATTTGCTGCAAAAGCACCCTGTTTTCCGGTGTGCCAACTTAAAGGCCCTTTCCTCATACTAAAGCTAATATTAGGATTTGGAAAAGGAAAACAGAAATAATTTGATCAACATGGAGTCTCTTGCAGAAACCTCCTGTATGTTAACGACAACGTCAGTTACAGAAGTGTCTGCCAATTACACTGTACCTCTGAGAAAAATCATTCCTATTTTAAATTTATCTTTCTGCTACCTTGACTGAGCGCTCATGATAGTAAGCATCAAATGCACTGTAAGCAACTACGGGATTTTAATTAAGAGCATTCCACAGGAATAATACTAACACGTGCTGAGTGATAAGCGTATATGCACTAACACTGTCGGGTAAAGCCTTAAATTACACGCTTCAGTGCCTTAGATTTAAATCCTAGAAGACACTGGCACCAATTGCTGGGATTACAGCTTTCAATTAAACCTACAACTAATTTACTGGATTTCAAATCATTTCTTTAAGCCACACCTGTCCACTAAGCCTTTCACCACATTCACACTGAATAACCTTTAACACTTTTTATCCAGAAAGCTCAAATGGTCTTTCAAATTGAATCCTCCTCACTGTTCCATTCCACATATCTGGAAACTGAGGCACACAATAATTAAATATCCAAACCTAATGCAAGAGCCTGTGCCATGGCCACTGTTTTTGAAAAGAGGTGACTGCACCTTGTTCCCAAACTTGTTGCTCATTCTCACTCTCACATGATCGTCATCTCTTGCACAAACATCCACATGGCCTTATGATAAATTACATCAGCAAACAGCTTCAGATTAAAACTAAACAATCAGTCAACAAAAAAAGGTTAGTTTTAGCCTCTGTCAGTTCCCAATCCCATTCATTCCACAGCCACACAAACACTTGAATTGGCTCTAGGAAGGCAACACCCCAGGGGTTACGATCAGAGTAAGACTCCATCTTTCAGTCACCTTGTAAGACTAATGAAACTACAGCATTAATGCTGGAACTTTCTAATATCCTGCTGTGCACGTGAAATCATGCACACTCAGGACCAGGTGATCATTCAGCAGAGAAGGTGAAGAGGGTGTGTATACTCAAAAAACAATATTCCAGAAAATAAAACCAACATTAAGGAATGGATCTTCAGAAAGTTGACGGTAAAACTGTGAAACTTCTTATGTAGCACACTAAAGGTACCAAAAACTTCACGTGGTAAGAGGCCAAATGAGAAAAATCACCCAAGAAAATATTTGGAGAGAGGTTTAGTAAACACACATTTTAAAAGTTGCTAATGACAAACTGTTGCAGACTGGCAGAGCATTCTGAAAAGCCATCACATGCATCTCATACTTGTCTACAGCTGTACATCTCTAGCCAGTAAGTGCTGAGCTGGCTGGGCCTTCGCTAGCCTGTTTTTAAGTTAACTAGCAGATATAAGAGAGAGAGTTACTATTTATAAGAAAAAAATGCTTATTAGTTCTAGGTTTGAGTTATAAATATCTACATTCCTATTTAGATTATGAACATTAGAAAAGTGCCAGATAATTATACCTACGGATGTAATTCAACTTTTCTTTTAAGACCTGAAATTTCTCTGGAGCCTTCAGATGGTCTTCTCCAATGAAACACCCAGAGGTGTTACCTTTTGGGGGCAAAGGGAATAGAAGTTGCACTCTGGTCCATGCATGTCAATTAATACAGCTAAGACTGTAGCCATTATTTAGGAGGCGTGCTCTAGGTGGGCACATCTCAGGTTGGGATTTTCAGAGCCAAATAGTAGACTTGGCAACAGAATGTTATGTTGAGTCAGCGCAGCAAAATTCTCTAGCTGCCTTTGAAAACCTCAGTCATGTTTCCATCTAACTGAAGAAAAAAGAAGGGGAAAAAAAAGAAAACAAACAAAAATTCTCTCCTCCTGATCCAGGACTACTCTCTATTTGAAAAAGTGGTTAATTGCTCTACCGAATAATATTAAGCTTACTCAGACTAAATCTCACCAAGAAAAATCTGACCCAACTTCATATGAATTTCATTTGGCACCATAGTAAAATTTTCTTAAAACCCCATGCCCATACTCTTGGCCAAGCCACAGATGAAGAGCTGCATGGATGGTGTGTATGGTGGAAAAGCAGTGGAGACACGGGAGAGCTCTGCATGTGCACTTCCACACCTGCAGTACTATGCCCAGTTCTAGGTTCTCCTGCGCAAGACACATATAGAGCCACTGGAGAGACTCCAGTGAATAGCCACAACGCTGATTAATGCTCTAGAGTATCCCTCATGAGGAGAGGCTGAGAGAGCTGGGATTGTTTACCCTAGAGAAGGCTCAGGGGGATCTAACAAACGCGCACAAATCTCCGAAGGGAGGCCGTAAAAAAAGCAGAGCTGCTTTTCAGTGGTGCCCAGTGACAGGACCAGAGGTAATAATCACAAAACAAAACACAGGAGGTTCCTTCTGAACATCAGGAAAAACCTTTTTACTGTGAGGGTGACCAAGCACTGGCATAGGTTGACCAGAGAGGTTGTAGAGTCTCCATCCTTGGAGCTATTCAAAAGCCATCTGGACATGCTGGCTCTAGGTGGCCCTACTTGGGCAGGAGGGTTGGACCAGATGACCTTTAGAGGTCCCTTCCAACCTCAGCTATTCTGTAATTCTGTGACGCCAGGCACACAGTGATCTTTGTAGCTCAGCAGTGACACTGTCATGAGCAATTGTGAATGGATGGAGACACACCCTATACCTCCCATCACACTGTCTGTATGAATCCAAAGTCCCAAGGCTCTGGTACACACAGTGATTCTTCAACTCAGAAATGCTCAAAAGGTTCAACTATTGATAAAAATTGGAGAACAAGGCTCCCACTGCAAGAGCAAAGAATTGAGCAAAGAATCTACCAGGCCACGCATGCCCTCAACCACTCTTTCCATCCACAGACATCAAGTAAATAACTCACATTAAGGAAATCTAAGCCATGTGCATATACAGGAACACCTCATTCTTTTCTTGAATTCCTACAAAGAGTTAGATTCATTTACTACCCTGGTACAAAGCTGTAGTGCACAAATATGCTCTGGGCATATGATCTATTACAAAGCAAAACTCTTAAGAATTATTTCGTCTTTTCTCTTATCTGATGTCTGATATATTTCAAGTAGTGTTGTACACACCAGGAAGTAAATGATCTGTGGCCTTTGAGAGGAAAGAATAAAGAAATAATCCTCTCCTTTTCTGAAGACTGACATTACAAAAGTGGGTGGTTGCTTTCTGCAGATGAAATCCCTGGAACTGCACATTCTAGCCCATACTCTGTAGTAACTGCTTTGAAGCAAAAATAAAAATGCTTGAGTTGCTGATTCTTCTGCAAAGGTTTCAATGACAGTAACAACAATGTGTGCTAACACTTTTAAAGTCCAGGGAACTAAATGACAAGGAGGACTCCGCTAAACATTGAATCCTCTACAGTGACTGGATGAAACAACTGAAGAAAACTGCTGCAGCTGATTGTACTGTCTCTAGGTCTTGGCATTCATTATTTAAGTTCAGTGGAAACTGTTCAGCCTTTAAGCAGACTGACTCATGCACTTTAACTTCTAATTTCCTGCAAACGATCCATTAGTTTTTGGCAAGTTTCATACTGCACAGTACTTCCATGAAAAGGGCCGTTCCCAAACTCTTCTGATTTCAACAGTGCTTTTTGTAACAGAGTTTTAATCAAGGTTGAATTCATAGATACTTGTGCCCTTACAAAATTGAATGTGATCCCCACCTGAAGACATCCAACACACTTATCCAAGGTAAATGAATTACTTTGGTCCTAAATGTTCTCTTCAAGTGTATTTATTGGGACAAATCCTACTGGGCTATACTATACACTCCATATGAAGCAGTGGGCATTTATCAGAGAACGGAAGGTACGTTTAGATGCACAGTGTTAAGTTTCATCTTACAAGGAAAGTAAAAAAATATTTGCATACTACCTACACTTCTCCCAGAAGTGCACTACCTACTCCTACACTTCTCTGAGTTTACAACTGCTGAAGCGAGCCACTTGGTAAGTGCTAATTCCATCATTTGCAACTACAATTGTTTTTAAATTTACCATTCCCTTCAAATATTTTGTCACCAAGTGGTATCTGAAATATGTCAGTAACTCAAAATGGAAAATAACTGTGGTATCTCCAACGCCACCATTTGGTAACTGTAGATAAATGTGGTCTAGTAAATGGTGACTAGTAAAATTATTCTTCTTCCATCCCCAGGATATAATTATTTAAAAATGAGAAAAGAGACAAATGCATCAACATACATACATGGGTATACAGCTTTCAAAGTACTTGGTAGGATTCCAAATCCATATGTGCTCCAGTTCAGCTGACACAGTAGAAAAGCTTTCCCCTCTAAAATTTTTTTATTTTTTTAATTCATGCACCTTGCAGAGTGCAGGGCTGGAGTCGTGTGCTTATCCATGCTCTCAGAATGCTACAGTAAACAGATTTCCTCACCTCAGCACATCAAATCTCTATCTACACAAGACAACCATAAAGAGGTTGCAGACTTTTCATGCTCATTCAGTTCCCTAGCCCTCTCTCCTGGGACTGTCAGCAAACACAAATTACTAACTGAGATTTGCAAAAATACTCTACTCTTTGTAAGAACTGACCCAATCTCATCCAAATAATTTTACTTAAGTGATACAACCATCAAGTGGTAGTGGATTTTTGGCCACTATGGGAAAGATTAGATGTGACAAACTAGGCAAGATGAACTAGTAGCAAAAAAGTTTTACAAAATAGAAGCAAGCTCCAGAATGGTTTGAAAGGCTTGTTTTTAAGTGTTTAAAAATACATTGTGTTAGACTAATGGGGGGTTAGACATTGTGGGAACTTAAGTAGCTATTTAGGCACCTAGATTACATATGTACTTGGGTGTCCAAAAGACACCTACCAGCTCTACTGGTAAAGCCCACCAGATTTCTAATTCCCTAGTGCTGGACATGAACACAGACATAAAGCTGATTAAAAAACCAGGTGCTTATTTCCCAGCCTCCTTTCCCAAGCTAGATTTTGCACAAGTATTTCCACTGTAAAAAATATACGCAAAGATGACAGACCAAAGTTATAATTATTATTACCTACAGTAGGGGGTTACCTTATTTTCTGCACAAGCAATGTGGCATTCAGTGTTTCATGGCAATGCTAAGTTTTCCGTATTTTCTTGGTATGTAAGTTACTATCCTCCACTTCAAAATGAAATCTCTCCTACCTTGCTGAAACCACTAGGAAGTATCCCCAAAGATCGGTTAAATATTCAAACAATTAGCATAAACCTAACCCCTTTCTCGCCGTCTTTTTTTAATGGTCTCTAATTTCCTAATTTTTAAAATGTGTGATTTCTTGCAGCTATGCTTACAGTTTAGTCTGACAGATCTGCTTCATTCTTTCCACTACGTTTTCAAGCCTTAATATAGTATGTGCCTGATTTAGTCCTTAAGTTCTCATACTCTGACTTGATCCATGTATGCACCTCTTTGAGCACATGAATGGTTTCTTGACTTGTCTACTTGACTTGTCTACTTGCACGCTTATTGTTAAGCGAGGAATTAAGTGGTTTATCAGACTGATCCCAAGTGCTTAGCATCTGAACAGCATGAATTTTTACTCAGTTGAGTAGGAAAACTTTTCCCAGAGCTTCATCTCTCTATCCATGCTAACTGCCTACATGTGACTCTACTTTCCTGACACAAGAATAACATTTACAGACATTCTTATCTCTCTGTGATTTATTACTGAAACTGGAGACCAATGGTTTGAACTGGGGAATCAAATGAAGCAGAGATGGTATACTAGTCATCTAGGAGTTAAGCTAATTTGTTAGTGCCCTTGCTGTTTCTTGCCATCAGCCACTATGCATCTACTATTTAAATTCTGAAAAGAACACCGACCTTTAATCTGTGGTATTAGTTCCTTTGACAAAATGGAAGATTATGTCTTTTTCCCACAAGCCTTCATGCGAAGCTTAGCCAGCTTCCATCTGGTCTGGCTAATTAAATGTAAGTTAACATTAAGTTAAGAGCCAGCTCCAGCCCACAGACCTTCTATTCTGCAACTGCATATTTATTAATTGGCCAAACTATTAGAGTATTTAATTCCAATTTTTGATTACTTCTATTTTCTTCATTCTCTCATGAAAACAGGGAAATGTTTTTGAAGACATATTTGCATAATTTCAGCTCAGAAACACAAAACATTAAGACATGCTAATAAGATTCTGAGCAGCCAGAAAATCATCAGGTTTTTTCTTCTGTGTTTAACATGTTAATAAAATACCATCATAACAGTGTGAAGGATCTGCCTATTATGCACAAGATCTGGAATCACTGGAGCTGTACACTTTTAAGCTGGCTGTGACCCACAATCTGGCCCTATATGTACTAAAACTAAAGCCAGTTGTTGTATTCCTTATTCAGTCAAAACTTTCTTTGACCTTAATGGGTGTTCTGTCTGAATGAAGAACAAAGGGATTAGATCTATTATGGGGAGTTACTAATTGTAATCATGCCCATGGTTAACTTTTGATAAAATTCATTTGGAAAACTGAAAATACAGATAATTACTAAGTAAAAATGGTGCTTTGCACTGTTTTATTTTTCATATTAACTCTACACAGGTCTTGTACCTAATCTGTTTTGCTGTATTTAACATTAGATGTTAGAGAGTACAATTATAAGCTTCAAGACTTTTAAAATAAATAATGTGGCAAAGTTAGATTTACAAATATGTTTTAACGCCTGATATTACTTGGAGAAAGATTGTTACTAAGTAGAACAGCTTAAACCTCTTAACCAAATCCTCCTGCTTTGTGACAGAGGCAAAGATCACATTAAGAAACGCTATTTCTTCACATATTTATCTAATATAATGCCTGCTGCAACAGTATGTAAAGCTAATTAAAAAATGCAAAACCCAGAAAATGTCTGCCTAGTTCACACAAAAAAATTAAACACCAAATGAGCTGATGTTAACAAAAAAAACCCTCACCACAACCAAAAAGGCCAGTTAAAAGTGCAGTTTCATATAAAAATCTAAATCATATCAAGACATGCAACAGAAAGTTAAAAAACCAGCAAAAACTGTGAATGGCATAAAGCACTATCTAATGGAGCAAGACTAAACACTAAAATTAGAAAACCACTGCTCATTTCCACTTCGCACCCTGCAAAAGATCACATGGGTAAATCAACTCAATTCACCTTTTTCTGCCTCAGTTGCCCCAAGCAGATAGCACAGATAGAACAAACATTTCTCCCTTTCTGTTCTCACTCAAAAATTTGCAGGTGTTTAGAAATGCTCGGATTAAGACGTTCCATGTAAGGGTGACTATTGGCAGCCACTATTATGTTGGAAACAGAAATGGACAAGTAATTCACTTCTAAGAGACTCTGAAAATAAAATGCTGTTGTTAACAGAGTGCAAGATCAACAACAGACACAAAGCATTTTTTAATGTTTGCTTATAATATGGGATTTTCTTATCAACTTATTCTGTTCTCTCCCCTATCCATTAAATTTTAAGGTTTTTATCAAACAGGTCATTTCTCATGAACCTTTGAACCTCTGTTTTATCCTCTGCCTAGCTTATTTTATATTTCTGCTCTTACTGTACACACCAGCTCTGTTTTCTCTGTAGCTTGCCCTGGGAATGCTGTTCTGCACATAGTGTTGTTACCTTTTACTTGGACAAAACCAACTTAGCTCAGAATGTCTGATAAAATCCACTGGGGTAAGACCTTCAAAAGTTAATTATGAGAAGCAAAATGCAATCTAAATTCACTAGTCCTACTCTAAGACTAGACACAGCCTTCTTCCAAAGACCCACTAAGATTCAGTCCATATTCAAAATACCAAACCTGCAATACAGCGAAATGCTGAGCTCCATTCTGACACATTTCTAGCTGATTCCTGTGAACTAACTCCTGGCACTTAGCCCATTCACGCCAGCTTTCCTCGTGAACTGGAGCCACCTTGTGCCCTCTACAGCACCTGCACCCTGCTGTCCGTTTAGTAAAATGTTTATTTACAAAGATACTAGCGTTCTGTGCACGAAACAACTCCTAAAAAACTATTTATTCGGATTCTATATAAATTGTTTAATTTGTGAGTAACTGTTTCAAGTCAGTTAAACAAAATAATGAAGATGCAAATCAACTGAATGCTGATTTTTTTTTTTCCAATCCAACCCACCACGGCAATGAGTTTTTAGTAAGTATGCAAGACACTAAGTCACTTTGAACACTTGTGCTAAAATGAGGAACACCACCACTATTTTCCAGTTTATTATAATTCTCCATTATAGGTAAGAACAGATAACAAAGCATTGACAAGAATCTGAGACCATCAGCTGCTTTGCTGCATGTTTTATTTTGCAGTAAAACAGTAAAGTCTCTTGCTCTGCAGTAATGTATTTCAGTGCACAGCATACGACCTTAAAATGTTTACAAGTGCTACAGTTCAGATTTGGCCTCTAGCCATAAAATTCAAATCCAGCTTTGAAACATCCCCAAAACTCAGAGTTTAATTTCTTTGTGTCTCGTTATAAAATAGGGATCGCATGCATCAAATAGATCTGGACATATTTCCAGAGGCTACTGAGGCAAATTCTGACTCTGGGCCAAATCTATGATATTCATGTTTTTTATTCTAACAGGATCAATATCAAATGTGTTGAAGGTATGAGGGTATGAGCCAATATGTATTTCCTTTCCTTCTCAAAGCAAGGGTGATAATCTTTATTCCAAGGGGGGAGGCCAGATATGATCACACCTTCTAGTAAAATTAATACACATAATTTAAACACATGAGACCTGACATTTCCTCTTAAGCCTGAAAGCATAGGCTACCAAAAAAAAAAAAAGACAAAACCCTGCACTACATAGTTACAACAAAAACCGTTCTGGCCTTTTACCATTCTTCTTTTTCATGCACTCTGACGACAAGTTAGGCATATCATCTTTTGAATCCAGTACTGCAATACATTATACTGCATTTACTCTGAGCACTCTGACATTATCATTATCTTCTTTTGTGCCTGACAGCAACTGCAGCTCCTATAATGCCATTATTGTAATTAAGAACAATCTGAACCATTGACAGCATTGCCTCGTTTGCTCTAGAATCCCCTGTGCATTACTGTTCTTCTAAACCAATATTCCACTATTAATAGTTTGCTCCTTTAGAACCGCCTACGGTTAAAAGAAAAAAAAATTACTAGGCCTCAGCCTAACTCGATGGTCAAAGAAGAAACTTGTTAAGAAAAAATAAATGAAAGGCTGTACACTGGCAAACTGTTATGCTTTTCTTTACACACACGGAAAATGGATTCACACCCTGCCAACCTATTCAGGCCGTTACCCAGGTGAGGAAGCTTATTTTGGCTTGCTTCAAAAGGACCACCTGTACAGACACAAAAGAAAACATCTCTCTCTTCTCCCACTAAATGTACCCAAAATACTTCTCTGTCTAAACTCTCCCTTTCATTAATCCAGCTCACAGTTGGATAAGTAGGGCACAGCAATTTAGACATTCTTGTCTGGGAAATTCTGACCTTAACACCTACCCTTGCTGCGCACATGCTCTCTAGGCTGCCTGTACCCCATCCATCTGCTTGCAAAGTATGACACCTGCTTGTTTGCTGAGCCAGGAAGGTGGTCCAGCAGAGCCCTATGACTGCTTAACACCCAACTCTTCGACCGTCTGTAATTCCAGGGAAGCAATCAATTGTGAGCTAACGACATGCAGGTACAACTGGCAGGACAGCTTGACACAGTAATGTGCACCTCTTCGAAGCTAGGGCCAGAAAGCTCATGGCCAGGCAATAAGAAGCAACTTGCATTTTTACCTCTGTGGTAAATGAAAAGCTGGAGTATTAAGCCCTAACACAAAAGAAACCAGCACTCATTACCTGCACACTGTCTCAAAAAGGGTATCTTGAATTCTACCTATTGAACATCACTGGTAACATGGAACTTTATATATTTTCAGTAGACATGAATACAGGAAAGCACTATATGAAAACGACCAAAGAAACATGGCTAGTGGAAGAAGGTGGTACCTCCAAAGGATAATACAGAAAAACAGATATGAAAAAAAAAAATATTTCCTAACTCCCTTTCTCCATCCTGTTTCTAGCACAGTTAACTTCACCTGAACTGTTTCCTTGTATGCTGCTGCAGCCACCAAAGCCTAGCCTAATTAGAGCACTTAAAAGTTGTCTTACTGCATGCAAAGGCAGGCAAAAGAGATTCAAGTACTATATGAGACTTCAGTAGAAATACTAAAGATGTGGTAATGGATTTTTCTTCTCGTGAACACACATTCCATTTAAAAATTATGAACCCTATACTAAAGAACCATTCAGGAAATTATAATGTTTAGACTACATTTAGGATTTCTGATGCTTTCAAAGCTTTTGCAGTATGAGATTGTATTTTCATCTCCGGAACGAGCTGCTCCACACTCTACCACGCCCTTCAGGCTCTGCTCAGAGCTTTTAAAGGGCGGCAGTAGTCGCTGACAATTGTTGCACCCCCTCTCCTACCACCCTGACTAAAGTCCCTTTATCCAAGTGGAATTTCATAGGCTTCACTATGAACAAAGATTAATCTCACCCACCACTGGGTCAGTGCCATAGACTGCTCTATCATTCCACAGGAAGGGAAAAGAACAGAATCAGCTCTATGCTAAGCAGAGAAGCCAAAAGGACTTAACCACAACTACGGCTACCAAGAATGACTCACAGAAGTATATATTCCAGGTGTTTTCTTTTGCAAAAACAATAATCTAAGAAAAACAAGATGAGTAAGATATTGTCAACCATGGCACACTATGTGGTGCTTGAGACAAACATCAATAAGAAGTCATGAAGAGAAATTAAAAGACTAAAAGAAAAGCAGGATCGCGCACTCCCTTTAATTTTATAGCACCAAATGCAATTATTTCACAGGAACTACTAGAAAACTAAAAGGAAAGCAGAACATTTGGGAAATTTTAGAGCCTTGTTGCTTAACCCTGCAATTCTTTAACATTTTCAGTAAGATCATCACTTGGTTGAACAGTGGCACAGCCTAGAGCCAGGTGCAGGATTAGGGTGAACAGATGGTGGCTAATCTTCCTAATACAGCTCTGCCAATACAACTCACTCCTAACCAGTCACATCCCTATTTTTCTTTTTTTTTCTGGCCCTTGGCTTTCTCCATCCAAGCACAAGTTGTCAAGGGGTAGCTGCATGGTAGGCTAAGGATTCACATAAGGCTGCTGATCTGATTTTTCTTCTGGTCCAAGACATCTTTTGTTTGTATTTCAGTCTGGTCACCAAAGTGAATTAACCCACTGGTGCACTCAACACACACACACCCAATCCCAAGAGGGACAAGGATATTAAAACCAAGTGATGTTATCTATTAATAGATAGATAACAGTATAGATAACAAGTAATGTTATCTATTAATAAGTATTAGCACACCAAACAGAAAATGTATGACAATACATATAAAGAGCAAGGCTCTGAGTGCCTTGCTACTCAGTGGTCCGAGTACAGCAACAGACTCAAAGCAGCACAGAAAGTATCATGAGCTGGAGAAGGCACAAGGAATACATAGAGCAGGCTAAGCCTCCAGCCCCACCCAGCCCTGCATTTGGATGAGCTGCAAGTAAAAATGTAAAGCACTGCAAAATATCCTGCCTTCCAGCTCACCCTCTCTCACGCGAAATGGCATCACACTGCTCCAAGCACAGCACTGACTGCACCCAGTGCAGTGTCAAATGCCCTTTCAAGGGTCATCTCTTTTTGGTTTTGGCTGCAGTTTGGCTAAGAAAATAGCCTATCATTTCAGACACAAGCCAACAGCACCATACATTTTAAAAGTAACTGGTGTGGGGAGGAAAAGGACAGAAGCAGCAGATGGAAAGCAACAATATTTTAGGTACACCTCAACCACTGCTTTTCTAAAGCTTCACTTCACAAAGAACTGTGCCCCTACAACTGCTGATTTCACCTTCAGTGGCATCAGCATCTTGCCAAAAAAGACTGCAAAACTCTGTGGATTAAGTTAATAGGAAGCACTTGATCTCAGATACAGTGAAGTAACAAAAGAACTGAACTGTCCTTATCTTAATCTCAGTGAGAAAGGCAGAGAGCCCAGTATTAAACTACTCGGTCCGCAGGGAGGCCATGGTTTACTGGTTGTAGAAGGCATTAAAGAGATAAAAGACAAAGTAGGCTATATCCCAGAGATTCTGTCCAAGGGAGTTTCACAGAAACACAGACCTGCACTTAGAGGAAGCTGCCTTTAAGCTGAGGGGTTTCAGAAGATGTAGAACCCCACAAGCAGTAATCAAACCCAGCAAGAACTTTTCTCTTTGTCAGTCTTGGTCTCTTGGTCTTCTCTTACCTTCAGGGCAGATTCCTTAAATGCTAAAGAAAACATTGGAGTTCTAAAATTACAGATTCTCTTGACAGCACGCTCACTTTACTCAGGGTGAAAATGAGAACTCTATATTTACTCTCTGCTACAGCTTTGCTTGGTCATATCCACCTTCACATTGAAGACTGGATGCATGTTTTTTTATCAGTTTGATATCAGGGATAGCGTATTTTAAATCTGGAGATGTAAAGAAAAAATTAACACTGAAATAAAGGTACACCAGTCTGAGCTGGTCTCTGGGGTTTTTTTTCCTCTTTCCATGGCTCTGTCCTGTAATTTGGAAGTACTGGAGGCTCTTCAACCACTTGTTCAATGCTGATTTTACTTCACCTCTTTAATCTTTTTTACCTTTCATCTACATAATTGCTATGCATCTAGCCAACTACAGCAGATACTGAAAAGAACCGACAGAGTATGCTGTCACCATGCCTTCATCACACCTGACCAGTCAGGGGTATGAGCCTGGTGAATCAGACTAGTTCACCTTCCCTCAGTTTTGATCCTGAACCATCAAACACCTGAATCTTTAGATGATCTCCAGACGTCCTCTCCAGTCATAACTATTCAAAAATTCTGCAATCCAAACTTGTCAATGTCTATGACAGCATGGTCCAGCTGGCAGCTTGTGGCCACCACCCTTTCCCCACAGATGGGTAACAGCTGCTGTAGCAATAAGCACTGCCAAACCACCAAGCACTCTCATCCATGTCTGCTCACAGCACCCTGAAGAGCACAGCAGTGACCACTGTGACCAAGGCAGCACAAGGAGAGGAGGGGAGCAGCTGCTGCTGAAAGAGAAGAGGAGAGGAAGGGATGGACACATCCTTATGGAAGACATCCTCCCTCCCCCTGCCCTGCAGCCCTGTCCCTCCTCTCAGCCCAGCAGCACCTCAGAGAGCAGCTGCTTTCTGCAGCCAGACCCCTTGCTCTGCTCCTCTTCACCACCGTCCTTCCATTAACCTATTCCGTGCATGTTTAGTTTTATCCAGTATGAAACCTATAGGCTCAGATGATGAAGAAACTGCTCTAAGGGGAAAAACACAGGAAATAAAAGCCATACTTCTGTAACAGCTAACATGCCCACACTATCTAAGGTAGGTTTTTGAAGTTGAATGCAAAGATAAGAGTTCAGTGGCTCTGTGCCCACATGCAGGTAGTCAGAGAACAACAGAATTAACGGCTGTATTGGGTCAGAACAGCAGATCAAAGTCCAGGGTCCTTCCCCCTGGCAGAAATGCATTCTTAACAATACAAACAGGGAAAAGCAAACAAACAGAATTTTTTTGCTTGGCATACGCTGCCTAACAGCTGTGGACTTCATGATAGGTATGTAATGATTTCTGAATCTGAAATGGCTATGATGGCCTACGTGATTCGCATGTGGGCCACTGCAGGCATTTTTTGTTTTTTCATCAGGGATCCACCCAGACACATTTTTAGCCCCCCAGCTTTTAAATAGTGTTTCTGGCATCCAAAACATCCTATAGCAATAACTTTCAGAATTTTCAGAGTAACAAAAAAAAAAAACCACCCAAAAAAACATATTACTTTAGTTAGCTCTAAAGCAACTGGATGGACTTAATGACTGGGGTGCTCTTACGGGAAGAGGTAGGAGAGCCTGGCTCTGTGTCCTCTTCATACACATCCCATACAGCACGCACGGGTCCTCCAGCCTCCAGTGAGACACCACCACTGGCTCCTTTGCCTCCTCTCTGGCAGAAGAAAGGTTGGCAGTGCTCTGTTTTGTGCTAATCTCAATGCTGTCAGCGCATTTTACTTGTCCTATGTTTTACAACCCTATATGATCCAAACCCTTCGCATACGCTTACACTTGCTAGGAGACATTTCAGATAATGCAGGCACTGATATACTCAGCTCCACCATGATAGGGTACCTCTGGATACAGACTCAATCACATGTCTGGGGCAAAAACACGGGCATCTGGGACTGACACATTCCTACACATCCAACTGCTGTAGATGAAACACGTGGACCAAGCATAATTGGACTAGGCCCTACACGAATACTTGGCTGAAACAATGACTTTTTAAGAATAAGTTTGGGATTATCTGTGACTTCTGAGCTTCAGAAATGCATTCACAGGTAGTATTTTCATATTTTTCTTTGAACCAACCACAGCCAAAGCCTATTGAAAAGAAGAAAAAAAAAGAGAAAAGAAAGGTTTCTTGAAACAAAAACCAATGAGAAAATGCATTAGATAAAATTCCCAGTGAGATCATGAGTCCTAGAAAAACTGAAATGCCAGAAATAATGTTAAAATGCAGATTACAGGAGGAAAAAAGCCAGAAAAATATACAAGATATACAGGAAAAGAGCTCTAGGTTGCAAATTATTGCATGCAGGGGCTCTTTGCACTGTCTGTGAAAGTATAGTGCCTAAATAACAGGACACGGCCCTCGAGTTAGCCACATATAAACAATAGATGCTTGGCAGTGTCTTACAGATAACAGCTAACAGTGCCGATTAGTTTCTGTTTATTGCAGAGAGCAGCACTTGTGGAAAGAGGAGGCAGAGGCAGACCCGAAAGCTATTAAAAGCTACAGCAGTTACTCTTTTACCCGCACAAGCCCAGCACAGCATGGCTTGACAGATGACAAACAGCTTCAAGCATGTTGGAGCTATCATTTACACATATGCCTGAGAGTTGCATCTGGAAGGCTACTGCCATCCCAGCATAAGCAACAGTTGGGTAGTCTGTCTACGCTGACAGAAGTGCTTCAGGGGCAATTATCTTTCTTTCTACTGAGCAATCCCTTCAACAGTCAGAGCAGAGAGGCCTCCCCAGATATCCCCCAACAATTTGGGTTCAGAAGATTGAAACAAAAATCCAATGCTCTCCTCTTGAGTAGTTTTGTCTCCTTTCATACACTGTAGATGTGCACAGAAGGTTTGTAGCAATGAAATATGACAAATGAAGCAGGTTAAGTCTTCCCTATATTCTTCTTTTTGCTTTCCATGTTCCTTCCACTTAACAGAAGTATTGTATCTACTTAACAGAACTTGATCCAAGGCAGTAATTGTTTCAGTGGTGGTACTAATAGGTTTTGTCCAGCATCAGCTACACAGCTGTCTATGATGCAACCATGGCATTACACCAGGGACATGGGAATATGTAACAAGAGTATATAGGGGAAAGATTATAAGCACATTTCAGTTGCTACGCACTAAGGTTGGAGGTCAAGCGCATTATGTCAGACATCAAAAAAATCTGTTTAGCTATTCTGATGGCATAAGAAGGCGCAGAGTCGATGTACTGATATGCTGCCGTAAAAGATAGAAATTCAAAAGCACTGATATAAGAGTGACAGTAAAGCCTTCCCCATGCCATTTCCTTTTCATCGGAAACACTGTATGTCATCTTCAAAGCACCAGTATGAAATTAGCATTCAGTGGCCCGCATTCAGTGGCCCATATTCATCATTTGCACTACATATTAGCAAACATGACAGTAGGACATATATCAGTTGTTCTTTCAGTTTCGTCTGCATTTCAAATACCACATCAGGTGAGAGCATTAGAAAACAAAAAGCCTGCAAAGCATTTAAACTAGTCGAGCATCTCTCACATGAGAAACAGATGAGCAAAACAAAAGTCTACGGCTATCAAAAAAAATAGTCCTTTACACCAGTAGCGCATTACTCAAAACGAAGTTGCAGAGGCAGGTCCAAAGAAAATAATTAAAATGCATCAATTAGAATTCAGCAGAATGCTTCTTGTATACTAAGAAATACATTTATTTCACAGTAAAATACCCAGACCTTTTGTTTATTTAAAACACCTGAAAGGCTCTCATCACCCTACACTTACTGTTGTGTTGTTAATTTGTTCTAAATTAATATTCTGTGACATGCATAATGGCAATAAAGATTAAGAAATTGAAGGTTATTATCAAGAAATAGCAGAATCTACCATATTTTACACTGTTAACATACTTTTCCCAATACAGAGAATACGACCTACTGTGACCTCAAATACCAAAATTAAATAAAACAAGACATACAAAAGAAAGACGAAATATTCTAAGTGGAAGCTAGAAGAATATTCATTCCTTCTCCTGCCCATCAACACCAAATAAACCAGGCAGAAGAGCAGTCAAATTATTGAAACTGATGTATATCAAATTGGAGAATCAACTGAGCCCATACAATGAGCAGTAATTGCTCTCTACCACATTCATGGGTCAAAGCCGTCTGTTCCTCATGTGCTTCTATGCAATTTCAGTAATTCTGAACTTCGGTCTCCGTTCCCAAATGTGTCGCAGATTTATTAGCATGTCAGGGGCTAATTCTTAAGATCCTCCACTAATTTAAGCTATCAGGAGGAGTGAAATTTCTGTGTCTATAATTGCTAGGCCAGGAAAATTCAAGGACAATCACACATGACCTTACTGAACACAGCATGAAAAATTCGTAAGATAACACAACACACACCCCTGCATCTGAAAAAAAAGAGGTCATTCTGTTCTCTCCTTGAACTTGTATAAAGATATGTTTAGTACACAATGTACACTACTATATGGAGCTTACAAAAATTTTAATTTGCGGTTGGTTTTTGCTAATGCAGTGAGCTTCACCATGCATCTAAGTCCTGCTAGATAAGGACTGGAATCCTCCAGTAGCATACATGGGGTGGCTATATCTTTGAATGCTTTTCAAGAATGAAACGGATGGAATCTTACTATAATCTACAAGTAATTTTTGCATATGACAGTTTAGTCATAAATAGGGCATTAAATATTCTAGTATTATCTCATAATTTTCTCATTAGATAAAAAGCTAATTATAATTAATTCCAAATATATTTAGTAATTTGCAATTTTTGTTACCTTAACAGAATTTAAACACTGCAGCTGCTCATTCTCTCACATGAAAGACTGAAGTACAATGTTCTCATCCTTGAATTACACCAATGGTGATGAGATACTGTAAAGGAAAACCAGGCTAAGATCATACGTGACAAGATGATGACATAAGCAAATTTGAGTTCCAAATTTCAGATCTCATGAAATAGTCTCTAATATTTAATGACAATGTGTTTTCCAGATTAACATACGTCTTAAGGTATGACTAATCCATGCTCACATCATGTGTGATATCCCAAGTAACAGTATTTTGGGTTACTCTCTCTGTTTTGGTCAACAACTTGCACTGTGATATTAGAGAACTCATTTCACTGGTCTAGAATATTCTCGTCTCTAACATGGGTGGAATACTTACCATTGCCAAGAATTTCAAAGTTTGTAAGGAAAGGCTCGCTATATATTTTTATATATATATTCATACACATAAATTAATGTTATTATAGAAAATCCACTTTATATCGTAGTATAAACTATTTTTGGTACATATAAAACTACATAGACTTTACTCTCTTTATAAATAATCTGTATTATTCTTTACCATATAGTCACTTCAGATCCTAATGGATTTTAATTTGATGGAGCACTTTGGCACTGACTCTACTGTTGCAATATATAAAAATATCATTTTGACAATGATCAAAATACCTGTTGATGGCATAAATACAAAAACCATATATGTATAATTATGTATCATCTATAACAGTTAACCTCATAAGTAACACAGATAAAACATTTTTGCATTACTTAAAGACACTAATTCTTAGCCCTTGTGGTAAAATACTGAAGTAAATCAGTAAGCTTCTGTGTAAATCAGTAAGCACTTCTAGCAACTGAAAGACAGAGAAATTTTCAATTACCCCTTATTTATCACAACTGCATCAAGTCCCCCTGACTTTCTTGACTTATTGCTAAGTTGTAAGACCCACATATACTCCTGAGTTTTTTATTCCAGGTGTGTACCCTGAGCATGGTCTGGCTTAACACAGACAGGGGGGCATGCAGCAGAGGAACAAAACAAAGGCATGTGTGCAGCAGCCCCTTGGCAGGCCCTGAGGGTGCACAAGTTGGAAAAAAAGCCACAGTAGCTCTAGCCAGGTCCTTAACCCAGTTGATCAGGAGACTGGGATGACAGAGGCATCTTCTGCATAGTCTACATTCATCTAAAAGAATAATATTTGTTCTACTGCCCCATACATTAAAGATAACTATAAATTGGAATAACTGGAATTGTTGCCTCATGAAGCAATACTGACATAGGTGAAATCCAGAACATGGATTTACTCTACTGGAATATTAAAATCACAAAGCACAAGACTAAGTAGGTAAACCACAGCATTATTTCTAAAGCATTACTAACAGTTCATCATATTTAGAGACTTTACATGATTAGAGGTCAACACCCACAACAAAATGGGGTAGAAATCTGTATCAGACTAACAAACTGGATTAGAGTATAGATCCTGATGTTCCACAAAAAATATGACAAAAGGGTAAAGGTGCCACCCAAAAGTACTTCATTCTAGTTTACAAAAGTTGAAGGTCTAAACATGGCCACTAGAAAAAACATTTTTTCAAATGCCTATGACTTATACTTTAATATTTTCTAATACATTATGTGTGTTAACAGTTGAATCACCATGTATGCTCCTATGACTGAGACCTGTATCTATATCCACTAGATAAGTTGATTAAAAGGGGGAGGGGAGGGGAGAATAAAAGAACAGAGCCTAGACGAACAAGCAATCTGAACTACATGAAGTTCCTAGCTGGAATTCAAATACACCTGGAGCCTTACAAACTGTGGCAGCACAACTTAAGGTGGAACCCATGTGTGTCACAGCCTGCAAGAAACAAGGTGAATCCTTAACAGTTTGCAAACCTGTATTTATTTCTAGTGGAGAAAAGATCAGGAAGCATGAAGCAGACAGGCTTCACAGTAAGGATTTACCAGCTTTGAAGCCATCTGAATCTGCTAAAAACAAACGAACAAGATAACATAGTATCAATCTCACCACTATATGTGCTTCCACTAAAGAAATGTGATAAATACATGCAGAAGTAAGGATGTTAACGTGAATTTAATAAAATACTTTTTCTTCCATCAGCAAATAACAAACTCCTCACAAAGTTAAAAAAAATTCTCCAATCACTGTTACTTTTAAATAGACTTTAGAAAATTAGTAAACACAAAGGACAAGCATAATACTAATGTTCCAGAATTTCAAAAGGGTAAAATATCAATATGATGACATAATGAAATGGCAGGTGTAGGTTTTAGTCAGTAAATTTAATACAGACACTGAAGTAACAAGAAGAAATTTTATTTCACAGAATACATCTTTTTGTATGATTACAAGATTGTGGATAAGAATAACTGCTGCCTCTCACAGTTTGCTGAAGATTTGTGACTTAAAGGTGTCTGGCACTGAGGAAAACAGCATTGTTTATATTAATAATGGACATACTAAACCTTTTACAAATAGGTTAAAGATCTCCACACATACCTACAATATAGAGTCATCACAGAAAATTGTTGCTAGTTCAATGCTCCTTATATTCATGAATACCCTAACAGAATAATATAACAAGCTGGGTAACTAATAATGTTTGCCATTATTTCATCAACTTCTGGGCCATCTGCAATGACCAGAAAAAGCCAACTAATGGGAGCACAATTGTGCAACATGCTTTTTAATTGAAAAGCAAGACCACACATCTCAGAAAGGTGACATGATAGATAGAGGGGCTCTACTTGCCAACGTTATACCACCCTTGACCACAGCACTGGTGCTACCCTGAAATACTGTGCCTGGTTTCACTACCCATGTATATACATCAGAAGCAGGGGACTGCTGAGCACAATACCCTCCTTTGCACTTGCAAGCAATAAGCATTGCTTGAAAAACTGTTTTGAAGTGACTGTTACTTTGGCTCTATTTGCATCACATTTAAATTAAAATCAGCTGTGAAAACGATGGGTGAGTGAGGTTAAATTCCAATTCTCTGTCTCATGGGATTCTAAATAGGCTGATTCAGTAGGGGGTGGATATTAATTCACATGTATGGACAAAGAACCAGACTGTTGTACATGCTCAGTGTTCCTCCAAGGTCGACTGTCGTGAGACGTGTTTTTTGCTCAGTACAAGAACGATCAGGTTAAGTTGTAAGCCCTTGAGGAGTGATTACTATCACAAACATTAAATCAGTCGTGTGCATTACACTGGTTTCTCAGAGCAATGCGTATCGACTATGCTGTACAGCAGTATAAAGCAACACGTTATGAGTCGAAGAGAATTTGAGCACCAAGCTTTTGGGTTTTTGCACCGCAACACAGCAGCCGACTCCTGACGGGCTGCGAGACACAGCCGAGGAGTGCGGCGCCCGCGACCTGGACAAGCCCCAGGCTACCCCCAGTTGCGCGGAGCCGAGGCGCTGGAGCCCGCAGGCCTGGCGGCCCCGCAGGCCGCCGCGGCCCTCGCCCGCCGGAGCGCTTCACCTACTGCGAGAAAACCCTCCCCTAGTCCAGCCCGGCACCCCAGTCCGTCCCGCCTTGCCCCTCTGACCCCGTCCGGCGGTACGAGTTCAGCACTGCCCCCCACACAGGGAGCACCGCTCCCCCGGCCCAGCTCTGGGCCCCTCCCCGCCGCCGCCCGGCCGGCGGTGCGGCTGGCCCGCCTCGTCCGCACGGCCCAGCCCGCCCCGGCGCCGCTAGCGGGGGCCGTCGCCCACCCGCGCTCCCGCGTTTCTCCGCCGTGACGCGCTGGCACCGGGGAGCGGCGCCGCAGCCCCCGCCCGGTCCCGGCGAAGCTGCGGGAACAAGGCGGCGCGCTCCTCCCCCGCTGCTCGCCTGCCCACCCCACCCTACGCGTCCTTCCCCAGTCAGCCCCTTCCTCCCCCTCCCCAGAGCCTCCTCCTCCTTCCCCCCACCCCCCCACCCCCCCATTTTAAGGTAACTCCCAGGAAACGTGCAAACCTGGAATTTTTACCTTCTTTGGCTTTTTTCCTCCTCGCCAGCGTGCCGCCGAGTTTGCCCAGGAAGGAGTCATCTTTCTTTCTGGACGGGGGAGATTTAGGGGTGGGGGACTTGGGAGAAGAAGGGGACTTTTGGGGGGAGGTTGCCATTATGGCCCAGCCGCCGCCGGCGCTCGGGAATGGAGGAGACGGGTCCGAGGCCCCGATGCCGTGGGAGGCTGCTCCCAGCTCTGAACGGAAGCGGAATTATTTCAAGCATTTGAGGCAGCTCCTGCTCCGCTCTCCCGGCTCTCCCGCTCCTTCCCTCCCTCCCGCCCGCCCTCCCGGCGCCCGCCGGGGAGGGCCCGTTCCCCTCGCACGGCTCCCGCCGCAGGCCCCCTCCTCAGCCCAACGGCCGCCCAACGCCCCCCCTCTCCATAGCCCAACGCCCGCCTAATGGCCCCCTCTCCTCAGCCCAACGGACACCAAACGTCCCCACTCTCCTCAGCGCCCCCTCTCCTCAGCCCAACGGACACCAAACGTCCCCCCTCTCCTCAGCCCAACAGCTGCCTAATGGCCCCATCTCCTCAGCCCAATGGCCACCCAACAGCCCCCCCCTCCTCAGCACAGTGGGCACCCCTACCTGCCCCTCTCAGGGGGTTCAGCCATGGGCTGAAGGTCCTCGTTTTACCTGCCCAAGGGGTCTGGTCCTTTGGGCTTAGGACAAGGGTGTTCTGCACAGCCCCAGGAAGGAGGAAGCCTGGCAGCAGGAGCCAGGCTGGGCCTCGAGGAGGGCTGCAGCCTCAGGGTGCTGTGAAGGCTACGCTTCCCTCCCAGCTGGGGAACCCATAGCTTTTTGGGTGGCCAGCGTGCCACTGAGGCACAGGACAGTGCCTCGCCCGGTGGTCCATCCATCTTTACACTGCCTTGCAGGGGAGCTAGTCACTAATTCAGACTGGCTGGTCGAGCACAATGTAGGTGATCACATGCACGGCAGTGCTAGTTAAAACGAGTGCCAAAATTAAACACAGGTATAGACAGGCAGGACCAGGGCTTGGACAGCTCAATTCATAACTTTGTAAGTGAAGGCTCTGAAAGATGGGGGGGTCACAGCTGCAGGCAGATGTTTCTACACTCTGTGGGCCACACTGATAGAAAAGAATCAATGAAGTAATAAAGTGTCACTAAATAGTTTTGTGCAAATTACAATTCCAGCTTACTACATACATTCCAGGCTTAAGCATATTTTGCAAAGCAGCTTTTCTGCCTGTAGATTTCTACTACAGCTGTGGTCACAGGCAGCGGGCATTGTCATGTCCTCTTCTACAAAACAAACCAACTGTTGTAGTCAGACCAGTATGAAAGCCAGTGGGAGAGAAAGGCGACTTAGCATGATAGATTACCTATACCGATCCTGCTTTGATTTGCAGATGAGTAGCTTAAGAGAGAAGTATCTTTAAAACAGAAAATTTTCTGTGACTGGTTCAGGAGGCACCCAGGACTGGAACAGCATTAATGTCATCTGGATGTACAACTTTCACTTACCACTTAATCACTCGATTAACAATTCAGGCAAAAAGCCACACACACTTCATGCAAATATCTAGCTATCCATTAGGCATAATAAGTGAAATGAGATTATCATGAGGATATTTCTAAATCAGCTAATAATTGTTGTGTTTTTACCAGCCGGTAACATTGGTTAGCTGATGAAGGGTAGACATCAATGCATATTTGTTGCATGCAGTTAGTATATGCCCTGGAGAAAAACTTTATTCATCCATACTGTCATCAGTTAAAAGCAGGAATAAGCCCAAGCCGTTAGCACAATCTCTCCTTTCCTTACATTGGCTGTCTGGCTCGAAGCACTGATTGTGTCTCAGGACTGTTGTCTACAGAACAGTCAGTTTCACACATTCTTTTTACAGAAGTGCTACTCACACAGTGTATGGATCAGGAGACAAACAGTTTTGAATAGTTTTTAAGAACATAATAAAGGACTGTTTCAAAAGAAGGAGAAATAAACATGTCAAGCCTTCTTTTATATGCATGTGAATCTGTGGCATTCACAGAGCAACGATCCAACTAAATCTCCATTTGGACCCAAACGACTACACATAGACGTCAATATAGGGCATAACAGAGGAGACTGACTGTGTTAAAGAACAAGCCATATACCTCAGGAACAGTAGCAGGTGCTGGGCTGCGCAGTACGGGGAAGTCAGAATTCAACATGCATTTGCCAAGTCTCACAAAATAGCTGAAAAGACCCAGCATCTGTCCTATTCCACTATGCTCAGCATATGTAAATTAATGACAAATGCAATATTATTTATTTAATAGCCTCATGAGCTATGAGTGTTTCATATCACAAGGAGTAAATAAATTTTAAAAGAAACTTAATGTGTTTCAAATCAATTTTATCAGATCTGGAAACACAAATACTGTGTGCTTTAAGTAATAATGCTGAAGCAACAGGCAGACTTAACTTTACTGGGTTTTTTAAATGGGTTTCTTCCAGAATTTATTTGCAGTTCTTTATGTATAACATTATTGCAGTGTTTTTCCACTTATGATGTTTCGTTCTGAAGATAGTTACAATATTTTTTTTCCTGTATCTTAAATTCAGAACTACATATGCTTTTTTTTTTTTCCTTTTGATCTGGGAATATATATGGACATATGACCTTAAATTAATATTGCATTCAGCATAAAAGGCCTTATAGATATGCACAAGGTCTAAGTTATGGCAGATATAGGAATATTGATTTTAAATGGCTAGCTCTTATTTATACAGTATTTTAACCACAAATAAAAGCTGCATATAGATTCAGTGGGGATTTTTGTTTGGCTAGGTTTTTGAATACTTTCATGATCATGGTCCACGATCCCATGCACAGGACACGGTAGTTAGCAGGCTGCTGCGCAGGCTGGCCCCACTGCATCTGGCATATAGAAATCTGGAGCAGACCATGAGAGCTCTCACTGTACTCCCTGTCAGCGCCTTGTTCTTACAGGTGACCCAACCAGTAGCTCAAATTAATTGTATCCTGATCACATATATACTTTTGCCAGACAATCAAAGAAGGCTAAATCCACAAACTCAAATAATTCTTATTCACCTGCATATCTGTCCATGCACAGCTGTTTTTTATTTCTTTTACTACAGAACTCAGAATGATCATGAACAGAGTCTTACTTCCAACTGGGCAGAAGAAGCAGGGTACATAATATACTGACCATAGGCTAGGCTAGTAAGAAAGAGCACTGTGGCAGCCAAGCTGCTTAAGGCTGTGCAATAAATATTCGTCTTAGAGTTTTCTCCTAACATGTTTCTCCTAGGTGTGCCTGTGCTCTAGCCTTGACCCTTTGGTCATTTAAAGACTGGAAGTGGAATTTTAAAAAATGTTTTATCACCCTACTACTATTGTTGTGATTGCCTACAGTAACACCCTTCACTGATTTCAGGTAAAACAGAACTAAACCAAAGTCTACCCTCTTTATCTTTACAAGTATTTGCAGCCAACCTTCTACTGACCTGCCCATTTTCTGTGATTAAGTGCTGCACATGCCTGCCCAGTCCTGAGGAATAGTTAAAAGCACATTAAAAGAGCCTTCTTAGGAAAGAAGGCTTTTTCATACAGGTTACCTTGCATACGTTTAACATCTGTTTCTTTATGGGCATTTTCCTGGGAATGCCCCAAAATACCTGGAGATAACGGCCCTGGCAAGACCTGGCGCTTCTGCGCATGTCCATGAGCAAGACACACCAGGCCTCTGCTCCCTCAGGTGAGGTAAGGCTGTGGCTGACGCTGGCACCCCAGGAGCCTGCGAAGCATGAGATGCCTCCAGCTCTGTCCTACAGGAAAGTGCTTTTGAATTTCACCAGGAAGCCCCACTCCTCTTCACATGGCTGCAGGCAGCAGCCACCTCTGCATGGTGCTGGAGAGGCAGTGCAGGGAGCAGGCTAAAAGCACACGCATACCTGGGTGGCATTTGTACATCCACACCTCTTATTCCATACCCATACAAGGGAGTTTATATATCCCAAAGGACTTTGCTACACATGGTTTCAGACCCTCTAAGGCAGGCCCAGGGTTGACTGGTCATCCCAACATGGCTACATTATAACAGCAGAAAGCATCAGTATCAAGGGTAGAAGGGCTCCAAATTTTCATTGCCACCATCATCTAAAACTCACACTTGAGGATAAATTTGTTTCCAACTCACAAGGTGACTGTAAGTGTAAATATATGCTTATGCTTGAATTTACAACAGAGTTATACTTTCTGCTCAACTTGTAACCTCTTTGGGATAAGAATCTTCTCTTTAAAAAATAACAGATTAATAAGTTAACATAATTTCATAAAAGTATCAGAGTATTTCCAACCAGATTCTTGAAAAGCATAATGTATTTTTTGTTGTACATCAAGGAGCAAAAAAGATAAACTAAGATGCAATGAGGAAAAATGTACATGAAAGACAAAAGATGACATGTTGTATACAGTCATATAGATTAATTATTTGGAAAGTTTCAATGGAAAGAAAGTGGGTTTTAAGCTTTTCAGTGAGATGAGAACATCATCCTGGTATTTAATGCTTCTGATAACGTCATTGCATCAATTGGTTATTTATAGATACCTGGCCAAGTTTACTTGCATTTACATCTGGCATTCTTGAGATGGTTTTAGAAAAAAATCAATATTATGATTTTTTCTTAATAGGCTTCACTTGTGCCCTTCACTTGTGCCTGTAATTTTATACATCTGTGTTACATGAATATTCCAGCAAGCACATTGCTGGCACACAGGGCCATCAGCTCTCTTTTCGTAGTTCATTAGAACTAACAGAAGAAACCACAATTTGTTCATAAATATTAGGCAAAGAGATTTAGGTGAAATCCAGCAAATACCTTACTCATCATGAAGTATTTGCCAGGATCTAGGTTACCGAGGTGTGGCTGCCACGAAGACTGCAGGGATCGTATTTGCGTGTTAACATGGCAAACCCATTGTGCTAAGCTATGCAAAAACTGTATGGTCCGTGCAAAACCCAGCAGAGACAGCTTTAGATCTTAACAGCAGCAAAGTCTTAAAATATGTACAGAATCTCCAATCTGCTAAGCCACATCCTGTTACTTGCTCAAACAAGGAAGAAAACAGTGTATCCTTCTGGAAAGAGACTACTAAACTAAAGTGAAATTCTTAGTTGAAATCAGATATGCATTGGACTAAAATGGAGAGGTTTCAAAGCACAAGACCTCTAAGTTTGTTGCCTGTGGCCAGAGAAACCTGGTCAAACACCCTAAAAATCAGTGAGGCGTTCCTTTACCTTGGGGGCAAATGGATTGATCTAGAGTCAAATAATGGCTTACAAAATCCTCTTCCTGAATTTCTTGTCCAATTGCGTTTCTTTAGACCTATGATCTTTTGAAGAGGGGACGAGGAGAGGTATGTGTGTGTTTGTGTGCTGTGAATAGGAGGGGAGCTCAGTAAATCCCTATGGTGGTATTTCTACCCACATCCTGCTCCTGGACCAGCCAAGTACTGAAGCTGTTGACCAGCTGGCTGAGAAGTCAACATGGCTGCAAAGTTTTGAACACAGATAAAAGTTTGACGTATTACTTCCAATAAACCCAGCAGGCAGGTAGTTCCTGTGCAGTCCGAAGAACTTACGTGTGGTATTACCAGAGGAGTCACCGCCACACCCATCTGCCTCTGAGGCAGACAAGATGGAGGTGAAAGGACATGAGAGTAGAAGAAAAACCCCAGTTCAACTATGCCAACAATTACCTTGACCTCTGAAGAGAAGCAGCTGTCCATCTGTCCTCTGAAGAGGAGAGCACTATCAATCAGTTCAGAGTCACTGAGCATGGGACAATGGTGCAGGCACTAAGAGAAGCCAAAATATTGCTTATCCACTTTTCTCATCTGGAGCAGCATGTTGTCTTGTTCTGTAAGGCTCTCCCACTGGCAGAAAGTAACAAAGCAAGAAGACCTGATAGAGGTAAAGTTAGCGGATTTTGAAAATTGGCAATTAAGGTTTTGATCACCAATTCTTAGTGATCCATGCAATGACACTTTTTCTTCAAGTCTTCAAGGAGCTGTTAGAATTTGTATGTCATGCCTAAGGAAATTAAGTGGTGAATTCTTATGTAAGAATGTGAAGAAATTGTTGATCTCATGCGGTTTGCAGTTTCTTGTGTTAAAGGTAGAGTCAAATGCCCTCTAACTTCAGGGTGTCATTATTCCTAAACTATAAAATGAACCTGTGAACTGCAAGATGGTGTGATATGCTTAGCAGTATACAAATTAAGAAACTGGTATAATTTCTTACCTACAGATCTTTCCTAGACACACATCATTACATTGTAGATATAAGTGGAGAGAAATTGCTATGGAAATGATTCAGGGACTTCAGAGAGTGAGATATAATTTTATTTTTTCAAATAGAAAATTGCTCAAAACTAGCCCATTTAGACATAGTCAATATACTCTAGCACATCACATTATACCCAAAAATGACAATGCCGAGGACTTAAAAATGAACAAATCTTTTTTAAGTTAGTGAGTCAATTTACAGAAAAGATTGAGCAGCACTGAGACTCATAACCAAACCAAAGTTTAAATACATTTCTAATACAAGCCAACCATATTAAATTGACCTGTGAACAGTGCACATAGCTTCTCTTTTTTTCCCCCCTCCTTCTCTACTCTCATGATATATGAAGACTTGCATTAAATGACTTAAGAGTTTATTATTTTTCTAAATCACTTGCACACTTCATTTTTGGATCTAATCATGTGAGGTGCTTAATATCAGGCAGGGTAACAGTAGCCTGACAGATTTTTCCACCCAAGAGCAGACAGAGTTTTGGGTGGAACATACGTTATGCCCACATGGCAACCAGAAACATAACTTTTTTGCAAAAAGTATTTTGGAGGTCCATAAAATGCTGATGGCCCTCAGCTTCTGTTGACTCTAATACTGTCAAGAACTCAAATCTTCAGAGCTAAAATGAAAGCACCCTTTCGCATTTGGTTTTCTAGCTGAACAGGTATCTGCTGTAAACTGAAATCTCAGTGCTTCTATGCAATTCAGAGCAACCTGAATCTGACCGATTGCAGTGTGTGCACCTCCCCTGGAGAGATGCAGCAGGCTGGGCTTTGGCAGAGGAGAGCAATCTCCTCCTCAGGGTTAGAGGCATCATGTTGCTCTGATGCTGCCCTTCCTCTTCCTCTTTGTACAGCAGCAACACTAAGGCAAATGGACTTTTCAGATTGCAAAAGTGAGGTGAGAAAAAAAACAATCTTTGAGTAATATAACTGGAGTCTTCTGCTGAATTCCCCTCCTGTGCAAAGCAATAAGAAGTTTGCTTTAAAATGTTCTAAAAATAGCTTAATAATGCTGTTATAATAATATAATATATAATAATATATTATATAATAATATATAATAAATAATAATAATGCATATTATGACTCTCCATTTGCTACAGAAAACTGTGATAAATGTTCTAGACAGTCTTGTTCTACAGGATTACATGAGGCTTCTGGGAACAGTGATAAAATCCAGAAATTTTCTCCACAAAATTGGAAATATCAGCAGATCTCAATGGAGAAAATTAAAATATTTATTTCTGCCCTACCTGCTCCTACTTTGTGTCAATCTTAAGTAACAGAGTTAGTTTAAAAATAAATTGCTGCAATCCATCTCAATAAGAATGTAATCTTAAGATCAGGTATGCTTACCTGTGAATGACAGAAAAAAAAATGTCTGATGGTAAGTTTGGAACACATTCAAGGATTCTGCTATGTCATTCCACTGTGACAAAAGCCAGCTTTTATTGTTAAAGTCCTACATGCTATGTTTTAAGGGTACCCCTTCAGGTTATGGTAACTGAAAAAGTTGTTTTAAAATCTTAATTCATATTTTATTACTAATTATTTACCAAATCAATAAAGCTGTCTACTCTACAATGCACAGCTTTACCTACACATAGCTGTTAGAAATACACATTTATCAAAATCAGAGACAACATCCAAACTGTAACCAGACACACTTATCCTCTTTAAACAGTCTAATAAATATAAATACATAAATGTTGCAGAACAATAGTATATTCCTTGCACCAATAGAGGTATATTACGTATCTGTGGTCAATAGTAAAACCCTGATTTTATCTTTAGAAAGGGTATTTTAAATTTCTTACAATAGAGCAAAACCTTAAGATAGTTCATAAATTATTGTGACAGGATCCAGTGTGTCTGTTACCCCACAAGTACTTACCAAAAGGTTTTTTAGTTTAAAGCTTTTCTGACAGGACTGCTTCTAGCTTTGGCTGTACCATAGGCAACTGCAGCAAATTAGCACCATTCATAAAATAATGAGAACGTCAAATCTTCTCAGAGCATGAGGTAAAATGGTATTCAAAACCAAACAGTCTTTCAGTTTGTCCTTGTTTTTTCAGTTTGAAAATCTAGTGCATCATACATACAGTTGGGAGTACTACCAATCTTAAATTGCAGAATTATCTCAGATTTAAGAAAGTACTTAAATTACACCAAATACTAAGGAGAATTTCTGCACATCTGCTTTGGCAATATCTACAAATGCATGTACAAAAAAGATAGGAGAGAGTTAATTTGAGCAAAAATATTCATATCTTCTTAATCAGTAAGAAAAATTTAGTTTAAATATACCCACAATATTTTCTATCAAATGTCAACATTACAAATTTGACATTTTTTACAATCCTTTTGAGGAATTATTCTCAGAGAGGTCTTTAACTGCTACACCATTCATCACACCCTATGATACTACTCATGATGTGTTTTACCAAAAACTTGTAAAGCCTACCCTAGAAATACCAGTTGGGTCTGGATTACTATTTTTAAATTATCATTTTGCATATTTTAAAGACCTTAAACCTGTGACATACCAAAGGTTTTTTGAGCATGCAACAGTTTTAAGGGTGGTCACCCCTTTGATAATCCCTTACCATTTTACCTAATGTAGGGATTTACATGTTGCTTTAACTTCTTGTTCAAAAATACACAGTGCATTAAAACTTAAAAATACCTGGGAAATTAATTTCTGACATTGCAGTTACAATAGTTTTAATGAGGTCTTATATGTAGTTATTAGTCAAATGACCCTTCCTCCACCAGAAATAAAAACTAACCTTATTTTTACATGACATGCTTGCTTTCTGACCTTTACTAGTTCACCATGGCTTGGCTGTGCCAAAATATTAACAAAACCACATACAGATTCAGACAAACAGATGGAAAGTAATGCCATCTCAAAAATACTAAATTATGTAATCATGTTTCTCAGAAACTCTGTTCTCAGCATTGAAATAAAATTCCAGGAAAACGACAGAGGTCTGACTTCCCTTTCACAGACCCCGATGCCCATCGGACAGGTAAATTCAGTCCTATTCTGTTTTCCGGTGACCCTTTAAGCTGATAGTGGGATGGCTCCCTCTGGTATAAGCAAAAGAACAGCTCAAGAGCTTTTGATAACAAAGCAACATGTTTCCCAAATAAACTGATTTTAAATTTTAATTCCTTAATTTTTCAGAAGACTGTATCTCCGTGTTTACGAATATTGCTGAAATCATGTTAATTTGTATGTGGCTGTTTTAAACCTGCTCAGCTGATAACCTCTAGATACTATAATGTTTTCAAAGTGCTGGTCTTCTGCTTTTTCTTTCAATCTCTGCTCCTCTAAGGTAGACACAAGTTTGTCCCTTTCTTCAACCACTTTCATCATCTCAGCAAAAATTTCATCCTCCTCATTCAGATCCATCTCATCTTTAAGGCTGTCTAAAAGATCACAAAACAAGAGGTTAAAATCTAGATCACTCTGTTGTTACACTTTGCATTTTAACTGTTGGTGTACAGCTTGAATTAATATTATAATCAATGACATAAAATCAATAGCAGTTAATATCTTTCATTTTACAGTTCAGGGAAAATTTCTCCTGCTTTTCGGCCATTTAAGGTTGACCATTAAGGCTCCTAATGTCTAAAGAAGAACTTTTAGCAAAATGTAGACTGGAAGCGGTAGGAAGAGCACTACTTGTTTATAAAAACATTTAAGGTGGAATTTAAATTTAGTTTATAAGGTAAAAAGTCCAACCATGATATGTAGTACCTGTAAGAAGATGGAAAGTGTTTCTCAGAAAACGTATTGAAAACTGCCATCACTTCCCACACAGATGTTTAGAACGCAACAGGATATTGGGTGCTACATAAACCCCCTTTTCCCTGCACTCCTCCCCATGCTCTCTTGTCTGGTACAAAATGGAAGGACAAGCCCAAACTTTAATTCCAGGTACCTAAAAGTAGTTCCAAAATGACGTGGTAACCAGTGATGCTACAGTTAACATAAAAGCAGATAACCTCTTTTATGTTTAGGTGGTTGAAGAAATTACTTTCCATTGCTGCCCATCACTGCGTGTTAGCTGGATGTTGCTCCCTGCACAGCACAATTAGTGGAATTACATGTGCAAGTGCTTCTGACCGAGTTCAGTGTAAAACTGGGCAGGTTAGCTTAGCTTTTTCACTAGAAGTCAGGTGAGAAGGTCTCACAAGTTGCATTTTGCTGGCTGAGCTGCACTCGCAGAAGAGCACAGAAGGGAGAGCCTCAGCCACTCTGGTGCTTTTTGGAGCAAATGGATGCATACAGGCATGGTCTACCACTTTGGGCTCGAGCATACTCTCTCCTTTGACTTACCATCAATGGCCATTTTCTCTCTCAGCTTTTGTTCCAACCTGCTTTGGTGGTCCTCCAATTCTAGCTCTTGGGCTCTAGGTACAATAAAAAGTACATTAAAGAATAAGATTTTTTCAATAAAGATGTATATGTTAATATTATTTCAACCAAGAGATTCTGTGTTCTGTTTACCCAGTATTTTCTCCTCGTGGGCAGTCAAGGCTAAAGGATTGCCTGTGCCTACATTCCCACAGCAACAGCAGAAGTACCACTACCACCTTTTGCATTACGTATCAATTAAGCTCCCTCATACACTGCAACACTTAAGGTCTTAACCAGCTGTGCTTTGTTGGCAGCACCCACAGTATAATTCTGGGTAGGACTGAAGGCTCTGGCACATAAGGGCCCTGCCAGGGAATTAACAGGTTTGGCCCCTGGCAGCATCAGCACAGCTGGGGAGAAATTGGGGTGCAGCTGGAGCTGATGGCTGGGCTGCAGCTCTACACACAGAGCAGCAGACTGAGTGATATGGAAATGATAAATGGCAACGAGCAGCCTACATTGGTGTAAAATCCAGAGGTGAGTAATGACTGCTGCAGCTCTCATCGCCTTTCCACATTGCCCAGAAATAGTGGAGAAAGTAGGTAAAAGTCACCTCTATCTGTCTGTGGAATGCGTTTCCAAGGAGGCCAGGGAGCTACAGCCAATATTGTTTCCATCAACCACAAACCATGGCACCTGAGACTGTTTTTATTTCCTTGGTGTATCTGCTTGTTTCATCACTGTAGTGAATTCCTAGATCTTTTCTCCTATGTCCAATAAAAACTGAGATAAACTTGTCAGACTATTTTTCTTCCACATGAGAAAGTGCCCCAGTGTTCATTAGAGCCACGTTATGTAAAGGCAGAGCATCTATATGCTATACTGCTTTACAGTATAGCATAAGTCTGAAATAATTGAACTACTGTGAGAGGGAAGGATGAGGAGGGCTCAGCTGAAAATCTGTGTTCAAAACAGATTGTAGCTACTCTGGGTACGTTTATTCCATGGCAGTCTCAAACTGCAGCACGCAGCAAGGTGTTCAGGTATATTGTGAGTACACTTTTCCCCTCTCCCCTCCCCATCTTTAGTACTAACGCTTGTCCTTACTTACATAATCAGGAGCTCAGACTCATAACGCATTAATTTATTCTTCTCCAGGACCAGCTCAAACCATTCATGTAGCATCTGAGTTTCATCCCTTGTGCCTGAATCTGTTTAAAACCAGAGACTTAAGTGTGCATTACCAGCTTTCCTTCCAGTGCTCTTACCACTTAAGTTCACTTTAAAAAGTCCTCATTTGTAAGCTGCAGCAAGTTCAAATGTAGATTTGTTTGCTGTATGTAACTTACATCAGTAATCTCTGGGTATAACTGATATAACATTCTTGTGTACATTTGGTTCAATGTTGTGGTTTATTGCAGTTCAAGATGCATTTTAAAACATTTTTGGTTTGGAACTTAAGATTTTTCTTTTAAATAATCATATAGACTTTTTCAATGGACACTTGTTCTTTCTCTTAGTTCTAGCTTCGATAACATAGTTTCTCTGTTGATACCAGACTCCAGCAGCTGAACTATATGTATAAAAGGATATCCCATTAACAACAACTGGGCTTCAGGATATACATGCTGGCAAGTATCAATTTAGTCCCTGCTTCCAGTGGGCACCAGACACACAATCCATTCCTTTACAGACTTCCATTCATTTGCCAACAACAATCTGCATTCTGCTTTGAATGATGGGAAAGGTTGTGGGACAGGACAAAGCTATTGTTACTGGGTGGTTTTGTAACACTTTGGGACAGGGTATCACTGGTAGGCACTATACAGACACAAAACGTGAGATGGTCTCTCTCCCAAAGAGCTCACAGGTTGACTGCCTTGCTGAAGATGAGGACGTATTTCTCTCTCACCAGGTGCTCTTTACTGCTCTTAAAATGCCAAATACTGTACAAAAATCTTTAGCAGTGAAAAACTCCTGGGTGTTTTCAAGTGGCAAGTCAGAGCACATATGTATTTCTTTTCCTTGACATCCTTTTTAACATGCTCATCACTTCACATTTTCCATTCATTTTCTTCACAAAACAAAGCCACCCCACCACCTTTTGATGCAGAATTACAGCAGCAGTGATGGCACTGCAAACACACCTCCCACAACGTCTGCTCTGTCCATCAGCTGTCTGTTGCCACAAAATAGCTATCACTTCTATGAAGCAAATATCTTACACTACTCCAGGTTAAGGCAACAATTTAGGTGACACACCAATTCCTTCAGAGGCATAAAACCAACAGCCAGCCTGTGCGCCTGCCTCAGCATGTGGTAGTTGCATACCCCAGCACACTGTCACTGTGTGTTGGAGGCAGGGACAGCTGGGCCTGGGACAAAGCAAAAGGAGGTGCCCCACCAACAGGCAGGGGAGCACAGCTCTCTCCTCCTTAGTCCTTACATCACACTGCTAGAAAACCAAGAATAAAATCCCCATAATCCAACCTAGTTATTTTCTGAGGATGGAGACTTCTGTGATTTCTCGTACTTTAAGAGGTCTGCACCTTTGTTTCAGATGACTGAGCACGCTGAAATTTAAGCCCTAAGGTCTCAGGTTCAAGCTCCAGAGATGACAATTAAAAGACTACCATTAAACTAGGGTACCAAGCGGAGAGATAGCCGGAGTCCTGGACAGCTCAGCAGTGTTTTGCATGCCTTTATGTTGTTGTTTCAAAATGGGCTTTGTTGTCAGCTCTGGGAATTACCCTCTTGCCTTTACTGTTTCAGCTGTCCTTCACTTTAATGTCAAAGCCAGGATTTAACTCCACTGAAGAACAGCAGTTCAAAGCCCATCTCCTTCAGGAAGTAATGATCTCTGCCCTTTAGCAATCTTCCTGAGCAAGAGGGAAATTGTTGGGTGTTTGGGATCACCAGCACATTTGTGTGCCATCACCAGGCACTGTCATCCCAGAGAGCCCGGGTCACCTCCTGCCAGCATCAGAGGAATTACACAGGCTCCCATGCTGAGGACAGGAGCCATCCTGGCTTGGGCGCAGTTCTGCGATTTCTCATCAGGATTTGACCCCAATCTGAATTTACCATGAAATGGGAGGATAAAGCAGCAGGAGAGGACACAGCAATCTTGGTCCAATTTCTGCCCAATTCCATTAAAACTTGGCAGTAATGGATGTGTTCCTGTAGGATCTTCCAGGTCAGCAAGCGGTGACAAAAAGTGTCTTCTCAGAGTGACTGCTGGAGCAGTTCTCGCTGAAACATGCCAACAGTGGTTTCTCAAAGATCCAATGCAGGGATGCAGCATTGGTATGCAGAGCCTTAGGTCTTTGTATGTCACCGTCAGAAGTGATCATTGAAATTTGATCTTACTGTCAGTAAAAACATTGCAGTTGCAGGTATGTACATGTCCCACACAAGCACAGAGGGTTACTATTCCCCTTTTGCTGTTTTCTTGATTAGGCAAAAATATTCCTTTTTTTAAATGTTTCCTCACTACACTTTGTAAGTCTAATAAAAGACTGTGTATCGTAGGTTGATTGAGGTAAGCAGAATAACGCACTTTGCAAAAATGCCACCCATTTTTGCAAAATTCTCTGTGCAAGCTGAAATAAAAGTAGTGCTTGTTTTTCCCCCTCCTCCATCCCACAGAATGTCCCCCAAGTGTCCTCAGGGGCATTTTTCCCTAGGCCTTTCAAATGTTTGTTAATAATGTTAATAGTTACTGAAGTCTGATAGAGGGCTTTATGCCTTCCAAGGGTAGAACAAACCAACTAAGTCCTTCATGTAACGCGGATCTTTTTAAAGGTTAGAAGGAAAATAATTTGTGAGTTTGTGAGCCACACTGGCTTTTTCTTACAGCATTGCAAAACTTTCCTTCTGGTTTACCCAAGCCTCCTTTAACCTAAATCCTATTTGAAAGTCAGATATTCTTCTAATTACATTGTAGCTATTTCTATTTTCATCATTTTTGAGGGAATGACAGGCTGCAGAGGAGTATTTACTGAACACTGTTCTCGAAACCTCAACCTTCTCTTCTCCAGAGGATGCCATGCTGTCCCTCTGTAGAGCAGTAAAGGGGTCTTGGCCAGTTTGTGCCTTTTTAGGAACAGCTAAACCTCATATTCCTTATTCCTACAGGTTTTCAAGTGATTTCTTTTGACTCTGTTGAAAGTTCTGAGAAACCTTGGATATACTCCTTATGAAATCAAAAACTAGCTGGAACATGTGTGGATATTTGTTCACCTTCCAAAACATGGAGAGATTTCTTAACGTTCTCTCAACACAGATTTTCTTCTTTACCGCCATTCTTCATGATTTGTGTAGTCAACTGATCGGTTATGCTAATTTCAGTGGAAAACGTGTTTCGAGGTTTTTATTTCTGTATTTTCTTGTAGGCAGAAGATCTCCATAAGCCTCCACAAATGTCAGTGGAAAATAAAGCGATGGTACATCAGTGATTTATTATTTGGTATTTCGAACCAGAGTAAAGGGAATAAGGGGCATGAAAAATTATTCATAGGACTGATATTATTTTTTTTTAAATGCATGAATTGTTGTCACTACAATTAGAAGATCATCAAAGCCTCATTTTGCTCATCAGTCTTCATGGCAGTTGTTTCGCACCCACGCATGTTCTCTTCTAATTCAGTTGAGGAGCTAATGAATAACTCCCCCTAACAAAGGGGCCATTCATCCCGGGCTTACAGAATTATTAGAGGAGAGTTGCGTAAATGTCACTGAAGACTAGTGTTTGCAGGCCTGACTCTAAATTTGGTTATTCACAACCTTTGCAGCTCAATATTATTGCTGAACTGTGATCGTTTTCTAATTACCTTAATAATACCTATTAAATCACTTGAATTGCATAAGCGCAGACCTGCTTAAATACAACTTAACCTAATAAACACTGGTCATTCATTAAACAATAATGCTCATTATTTTTAAGAAGGTTGAACAGCATATTAAACTCACCAATTCCAGCATCATTACATGTATGCTATTACAAGCAATAAAGCACTCACATTTTGTTTGGGACACCTACAGCTTCATGCTTTTGCACCAGAAGAGTTAGAGACACAGTAACATCCTACGTTTCAGTGCCTGCCCTATTTGTAACTGGCCACCTACACACAAACAATCAACAGGGAGAAAAAAAATAGTACTTTCACCTTAATGAGGGCAATCCAATTACTAAGGATGGGAAGAGAATGAGAAGCATCAATCTGTTGGCAGACAGCCTTCTTTAGGAAATGCGATTGTCAAAACAGCAAAAACAAGAGGTGGCTCTAGGCCATTTATCCTGGTATTCGGTGTCTATCCCAAGAGCTAGAAGCCTCTTGTCCCTCTAGATTTTTGACATTTCCAGAAAACATCCACAGTTATAAAAATCAGCAGTAAAGAAAAAAATCTAACACTCAAAATCCTTGAAGTCTTTTTAGCAGACTTTTTCATGGGCAGTAAGGTGGGTGCCATTTCATAAAAGGTTATATTCTCCTTTAAGGAAAAAAATATGCTAGCCTTTTAAATAACATCTGAAATAGGTTGGCACTATCAATTATAGGTAAATAATCAATATATATAAAAGGTTGGACAAATGCTGTCTTGCTGAACTAATTAGCTCAGTGTTAGTATAGGCATGATAACTGCTATGAAATACAGCATTAAAAAAGCCAGCAGGTAGAGGTTTTGCTGGGTTGCCTAGCTAAGACAACAATGAGATCAGGTGCCAAAACCTATCTAGGTTTTCGGTGTTGTGCATCTGCCTGTCATGAAAGCATGAGATTCAGCTTTCTAAAACAGAGGTAAATAAAGACATGTTTGCAATCAGGCTGTCGCCCCCCCACCCCCACCCCCCAAGACCTTTCATCACAGAACTGCAACCCCCTCTGAAGTCCCTTACATGCATGGTTCACACTCCCATCCCCTTTTTGAGCCTGGCAGGAGCCTCTAGCTGTCCCTTCCCTCTGTAGGAGGCCTCCCCAGCTTCACCCCATGCATGCTGGGGAGCATTGGTAAGGCTGAGCTGGCAGGAAGATGCCGCAGTCCTGGGTGCTTTGGGACTGTTGGTTCAGGTGAGTGAAAACCTTGCCTCCAGACAGGACCAGGATGACATCCCTGTTATCTTCTACCCACTGAGGGGAAAGCTGTGCTCTTCAGGTCTGCGTGCCCGCATACTGGTGTTGCTATAGCATGGCCACTGGCTCTAATCATATTAATGACATTTCACACTCCAGGAGAAGTCATTAAGGACTCTGTTACTAGGCATGGGCTGCTGCTGGCTTGGTAACTGAGATACAGCTCCTGGAAACCTCATTGGTTCCCTCCAGAAGATGAAATTAAGCTCAGGATGGGATTTAAAAAAAATGGGGGAGGGGGAAATGTAGATTCAGGTTCAATAGCAAGGCAAATAATTCCAAATCTGTGATGACCTACAGGAAATGTACAGCATTCAGTGTAAACGTGTATGAGCTAACAAAGGCTAAGGAAAAGGGTAAACAATGATTTTTGTCCTTCCAGTTATTGTTTCTTTTCAGATTTTGAACTGAACTCTATTTCTGTGACAATCATTAAAACCCCTCTGCTTTGAAAACGGTTAAAAAAAACCACCACCAAACACACACTGCTTCATTTACCCGATTCTCCTCTTAGTTCTCTTTCCAGTTTGACACCAAAAATCTCCAGAGCTCTTTGTCTTTCCTCTAATTCTTCTAGCTGGCGCTGGACTGCCTGCAAAATTGTAATGATATAAAAGCTACAGACATAGCTTAAAAATTCAGAGACAAAAGATGGTCTCAGTGGTTAGAGAAACAGCTTGAAAAGGTCTCGGAGGAGTCATGGGATCTGCAAACTCATTGAGTGTATTAGGCATCTAAAGCAATTTAATAATTCCACTAGGTATCTATCCACATTTTTATGTGGGTAAGTATCAGAGACCCTAAAAGAACCTCAGTTTTTCTGAACTTTACCTCTTCCTCATTGTAAAACAGAGATAACGTTTCTGTGTCTCACAAGGTGTGAAAAGTCAATACCTTACACACTCAGAGGCACGTATTCTGAGATACTAAATGAATAAAGCTCATATAAATATTGAATGTTTACAGCTAGAAAGCTTTGCTAGCTATTTTGTTGTCCATGGGATTTTGTTTGTTTTGCTTTTATATTTCACAAGCTTTTGACACAGGGAGAAAAGGGACTAATAGGTAAGAAGTGATAATCCAGTGGTACTTCAGGAAGGATTTCTACATTCACTGGTCCACCCCCTTTGGAACAAGATGTTCAGAGGTGCCATGTGGATAAAAGGCATGAAACACCTTAAAAGATTGAATTGTCAGAGAGAGATGCTCAGCCATTTCCATTTCAGGCTGTGTTAGGGCATACCAAGCCAAGCCCTCAGGAACTGCCTAACAAACATGAAAGATGGTTCAAGAAGTTTGGACTTGATTATTTCCACAAAGCAGTAAAATAAGAGAAGCCGTGTATACATCTAATTTTACATGGAGATAATTCACAGTTCTCAGATAAAAACTATAACATAGTTGCTCCTACTTAGGATTAAATCAGATACTATTCTTCTTTCCCATGGGTTTTATTCTGTCACAGGTTTTACAGTAACAGTTAGATATCAGCATTTTCTAAAATCAACTGTCTGGTTCAACCACAAAATTTATCTCCTTTTCAGTTATACATTTTGCAAAGCAGTGATGTCTACAAAAATGGAGATTTCAGATTCACATCTGAAAAACAACTTAGTTTCCTTTTTTGATTTAATATTTGTAAAGAAATAGCAAGTAGAAGCTCCATCCAAAACTAACCACCTGCTGTAGTAATGCAACAGAAGATGATGAACAACTCTGCCTTCAAAAAGCCTGCTCTTCCCACTACCATATCTTGATTACCATTACAACCTGATTGAATGAGATTAAATCTAGCTCAGGTTTCTCTGCCCTATGCTACAGTAGAGACACACACACGTAAATGCTAATGGCCACATAAGCCATTGAGTTTTGTGTGTGAGTGTGTGTACATATATATATGCATATAGATATTTATGTGTGGTAAGTGAAATAGATAAACCTGAACGTTTTGACACCTGAGAGATCACAGTCTGAGATCAAGTCGTGCAGAGTGCATTGCCAAATATTTGAACTGTAATTGGAAATAATAAAACATTAGCAGAGTCCAGAGCTTTCCCAGCATTTTCTGAAGAGCAGGGCCTGTATGAAATGAAGCGACTTCCCATCATTAGGAAAGAAAATGGTTGACTTTCACTGTTATGGCAGAGAAAGAACAAAAACCATCACTGTATTATCATACCATCCTGTAGTACATGGGGTAATAGCCAAGTTTCTTACATTCTCAGGAGCTGATATTATTTCCCCGATCTCTTTCTGTCTTCAGTGTATTCTTCTCATATTGCCAGTCACTGTTCCCTCTTCCTCTTCATACACAATTACAAAAATATAATGATCTCCTGGGGCACATGTGGATTTGTCACATATAGAGATGCAAGGCCCAGCCACATACATCTTCCTGCTCCTGATGTTTGGGGGGGGATTCCAACACAGAAGGCAGCAGGCCACAGTGAGGGGAGGTGCAGAGCCCACACAGGGTACCACCCCCACCCTTGCTAGTCACTCTTGGGAGACAAATAGGACTTCTGCAAGCTATGTTTTCACCTGTGCTTTGTGAAGCCTCTTCAGCTCCTCTTGTTTAATCAATTGCTTTGTCTCCTTCTCCAGCTTCTTTCTCCTTCTGAGAGTCCTTTTTGCCTACAAAAGAGAGAGAGGGGGGAAAAAAGGCAATCAAAGCATAAGTATGCCATTACAGCTTTTCTCAAACCTTCCCCAGAATCACAGAACTGTTGAGGTTGGGAGAGACCTCTGGAGACCGTCTGACCTAACTCCCTTGCTCAAAGCAAGGTGAGCTACTGCAGGGTCCTTGGGGCATCCTAATGGAAATGCAAATATTCACATAGGAATACTTTCATGCATTTCCCTTCATTTATTTTAAATCATTACAAGCTCTTATTGTAACCCTAAGTGAGTGTGAACTGTGCCTATCAATAAAAAATGTCCAAATCACAAAATTGACTATATACAACACACCACTACCCATGGCTTCTGCAGACATCACCACCGTCAAGGGAAAAAGCCAGGCTCAGGCAGTGGGAAGCACCAGTTTAAGGTAACTCAATCCAATTCTATTGCTGTAGCTCCTAAGTAGTAAAATTCACTTTGGATCACTTGCAACACAGTAAGAAGGATTTATCCAAAAGAAATAGCCATCATAGGACACTTCCTGAAGCCCTGTGAAACCTTCCCCAATGCTGTTTCTCTATTGCATTACAGAATTTTTTTTGCCTTTGCCTTGGGCACCTGTCACTGTTGCTGGGAAAGCAGGGCAGCACATGTTGCTGGGCTGGCCACGGGAATCACCTGCACTTGCTTCATCTTGCCCTTGACCCAAGGTATCTGGAAGTGCTTCAAGGTTGTGGTTTCCCATTATGGAGGAGACAGAATATATGAGCACCATAGACAAGACAATTAAAAAATTAACAAGCCAGGAAGTCGCTAACATTTTTCCCACCAAGTTTTGCCAGAGAAAAACAGCGGTACTGGCAAAATAGCAGTTAGAGCTGGCATGAAAAGAGGTGCTAGGAGGCAGATGAAAGAAACAAGCTGAGTGGGGAACATGCATCAAAACTGAGTCACTGCTAATGCCCGTGTGCGACAGCTGCTAGTTCACCCCACTTCTGGCAGCTGCCCTGGCAGCGCTGCCTTCCCCACTGCCTGCTCCTGCCTGTCCCTGTGGCTGTCTGAACTGTTGGGAGTTGCTTCTGTTGGTTTTCTCCCATGTCTCCCTTCTCTATTTTGTTTAAACTTTATTTAATTCACCATAATATTATCTTACTATAAATTGTCTTTCCTGTAACAGGAAAGATGAATGATGAATTCTGGCATCTCAGCACATCTTGACACAGACACTGGTGCTATGTGCTGCCACACGCTGCTGATTTCTGCCTCGTGGCACTTCGGTTCCTCTGGACCTGTGCAACAAGATTTCCATTCAAAGCCCTGCTTAACTTTCAGCTCAGCTCTTTTTTCACTGTACTGGACAGTCTCTTGCTTCACTTTCCTTTTTTTTCCCCCTCAAAGGCAACAACTCAAAAGGCCACCTCACACTATTAATTTCACTTACTGATATTCCCTCCAAAGAAAAGAGGTAAACATATTTCTGATGAGCTATGCAGGCAATAAAAGCTCTGCTTCTGTTCTGTTTCTTCAAATCAGAGCTGGGAATCAAAAGTTCACTTGTGCTTTAACCCCACTGCTCCTGCTAGCCACAGTAACCGAGGTAGGTCTTGGAAACCCCAGAGAACAGCCGGCCCTTTGGACACATAGGGTCTGGATGCGACTTCGTGGCTCACGCAGTTGTGCTGATTAGGATAAACACAGCATTTTCCATGCAACCTGCCTGTAGCGCCTTTCAAATGAAGTTGTATTTCCCTGAGGGAAATCTGCATCTGTTTGGTTTAATTTTTTCAATAGTTTGCTTGTTGGGCTACATATTAAGGCCACTTAAGAATGCAGCTTCAAAGAGGTTTCCGTGAAACATGTCTGCCTGTCAAATTAAGACCTTCTCTGTCAATGTTGGTGCAACCTGGGGGAATTAAAGATCCTAAGAGGAAACAGAAATTTTGATTTTCATCTGTCTTGAAGAATTTTAATTTATTTTCTCTCCATGACACTTAATCTCCACTGATAGAGTTCCCATCCCCACTTTGAGAAACTGTGTTTTGTTTTAGATCAAAATCATATGATGAATCTCAAATACAGATAGCTGAGGAAATATCTTTCTGTTTCCACATCAAGGTTACCTTGTGTGTTAATGAAGGCTTGGATTCAAATTCATCATCGGAGGAAGAAGTAGAATACTCAGTAGCTTGTTTTCTGACAGGTAGGTGTTCACTTCCTAAAACGTAGGGACAAAATAGTGAAGCAAAAAATACTGTTCTTTAACTTACACAGGCACTTTGCACCTGCCCTGAGTTCTAATCAGCAGCACCTATAACAACCTGGAATTTTGGATGATGGCATTAATTAAATTTTTGATCCCTGTCAAAAACTCTGGGTACATTTGATTTTTTTTTTTTTAGGTACTAGATACAAATAAATTAAATCCTTGAGCACCCTGCATGTAGCATGCTGTTCTGAACACACTCAACATTCATTGAAATGTATATCTGAAGTTAGCCATATTACCCAAATGATTGTATAAGGCTCACTATACAGTGTAATTGAATGCAAAAAGTCTGAGCCAGCTCTTAAACAAATTACCCTTATGTGGCTTGTAGCATCTGGCACCCATTTTTACTACATGACATCTGCTCAGTGTAAAATAGTTGGCGTCAGAATGTCTGGTCATATAAAAAAATCACAAATGTAATCAGAAGCAAATGGACTAAGAGAACAAGGCTTTATCACACAGCCTCATGCAACATAAATATTTCATTAATTATGTCTAAACAAACGTCACTTATTTTTCTGCTTTAGGAATATTATCACATCATTGAACTGTTGATTAAAATGCCATAATAAGTCAGGAAAATCCATACATCACAACAATGCACTCCATAAGGAAAACTCAAAGGCTGCCTTTGGAAGAAGCATGCTTTCAAAATTATAAATTAAATTATATTTAATTGCAGCAATTTTATCATGCCTGTTTTTCCAGCATCTTGTTTCAACTGGGTGTAAATATTTGAATTTCTTCTTAATTTGTCTAATTCATAGCTTCATTCTCTTTATTTCAGAAAATAAAACTGCTTTTGAAACATCTGTCTCTATGCTTCAACCTGCTACAGGGTTAATGATTAACAGCTGGGCAACATCTTGGAAATGTACATTATTTAAAGCTAACAGTGGCATTTTTCTTTGTATCTGCGAGGTAACAGTTGGCTTTCTATGTGCAAGTTGTATTCACATTAAAATCGCTTCCCATTCTCCCAGTGTAAATGTTTCTTCTTCGCCTTGCCCTGGATCCCAGTCCTGAAGTAGGAATTCTGTCTCAAAACCTAATTTAAAATCAGGATCCATGAAACACATTCATCCCAGGTGGTAAAGCAATGAAAGCAAATCCAAGTAATTTGAGGCATAAATTCTGTTTTTTCTCAGCAACCTCAAGTTTAGAAACACCCAGTCCTTGTGTCAATGAAGCTGCAAGCTCAGAGGTCCAGTGGAGCAGACCTGGCTCCTGCCCTCCTTTTTGCAGGACAAGTCCTTGGGCAGCAGGAGGTGCAATAGCCCTTGCAGAAATGCCAGGTGGGTCTCCAGCCTCTCGGGTGATTCCTCTGCTCCAGGATTGCCCAGGCTGCCACCCCACACCTCCCCACCTCGTGGCACTTGGAGGAGGGACACAGCTCCTGCTTGCTGACCTGCTGGGGACTCTCCAATGGCTCACGAACCCCGGGGTGACACCAGTGCCAGGCACTGCCCCACTCTCTGCAGACAAGAGCGCAACTCCAGCTGTGCCCCATCTCAGCCCCCAGCAGGGACCATCAGCTGTAAAGACCTTCTCAGTGCACAAGATGGAGGAAGGCATGGGAGTATCACAGTTACTATTTCTTTTGAGGAGTGAACTCACTTACCTTGCTTTTCACTGTGCAAAAGTTTGTGGTAACTACCCTGCTATCAGGCTGCTGGTGAAATCAAATTCCATAATATGCAAGTGGCAAACCTTACAGCCCAGGAGGGCTGGAAACACAAGCAATTACACGCTCCCTTTCTTCTCTCAGCTGCAGGAATAAGTGCCTGCTTCCCTGCATCCTCCTCTTCGAGTGATATCAATAATTTAAAAAGTGTTACAAGGTCTAGAGGAAAAGCAGCCTGCTGTAACACAAGGGCACCTGCCTCCTCCTCAGGGATGTGACTCGGGAGCTGTTTGCCTTTCTGGGACAGAGAGGGTCAGTGACTTCCCCAAGGACTTCCAAGGGCCATCTCATGGGCATGAGGAAGCTGATGTCTGCATATGGAATAGATTCATAACATCCATAGTCCTCTCAATGCCTGTCTGCTGTGGAGACCCAGGTATTTGCACCTTGCTCTACAGAGAAAAGCCATTTAGATTGCTCTGAAACAGCTCAGCTTTTCAAGGGATATGGTACCCACAGCCCTGTGAGACAACAGCCACCCGACTGCTAGCAGCCGCTTCCTTCATCTTCTCCACCCAAGAAGCCTACAGGATGAAGGACCACATGAAAACACTCAGTGATAAGGTATCTGATGGATGTACCTGTGTGCATTGACAGTTATGGTCTCTGTCACATTTATTGCATATACATTCACAGCACCAATGTTGTGTACTAATATAATGTGGATAACTGAAGCATGGGCTGCTCCAAGGAGGTGCCTGGAAGCACACAGCAAAGAGTGACAGAACTGGGATGAGAACACATTGGCTCCCAGATGTGTGGTCCTGCCACATTTCAGGGATATAAAAACAGTGGGACAGTGCATTTTTTCAACATGAAAAGGGCAGCCACTCAGTGCTCTACTCAACTATTTTTCTTTGGCTATTTCCTTGTGGAAGAGAGCAAAAATGTGCTCTAAAATGTACCCCAGATGCAAATTTCAACTTCAAGACAACTATAACAAGCATAGTAAGAAATTACCTCACTGAATGAACGTGCTTTACATAGAGCTAAACACCATGTTTATTCTATTTTTGAAAATGAACAAACCAACCCCCAAAAGAAACAAAATCCAAAACACCACTCTTCTGTATTACAGCATCTATATTTTCTACTATAGATGACTGAACATTCATTTTTCCCATCTCCAAAGGGTTGGGGGATAAACAGAATTTAGCTGCCAGCTGTGAGGATTTGGAGAAGGAATTCACACATAAAAATGTTCAACTTAGGGACTTTTACACTTACCAGGTCACTTAAATCTGAAACTTACAACAGCAATAGTAAAGTTAGATGACAATAATTTGTCTATTCCAAATAAGTCAAGGCTTAATGCTCGATAGCTACAGAAAAGATCTCAGAAACGTTGTTTTTTCCAAATATGAATTCAGCTCTTCTAGACTTGGCCTTTCTCTTTCGAGCCATCTCATTCCTTCAAAATGGGAGTTATTTATTACGTATTTCTTAACTATTCTACCATCTCCCTAACTTCAAAATTAACGCGTTATACTAGAGCTTTTCCTCCCCAGCTAACACGACTTTGGACCACTAGGAACAGTCAGCCGTAGTTTTAGTTCTTAATTATAAAGTGGAAAGGAAAAAATATTTCTGAGATCTTTAGTAATCTATTCTTGATTTCTACCTCAAAGTAGCTACTATTTTGGCCAAGAGACCTTTCCAGCATACCTGATTTGCAGCTGTCAATTCACAGGAAACTGCTTATTAATTATTATTGTTATTAATTGTTATTGAATCTGACAGTGTCACAGAATATGCTTCAAAGTACGAAGTTGGAGGAAACCTCCAATTCGTGATATTGGGACTTGGTATCCTCATACATATAGGTCATAAGAGATATGAAAACTTGCACCCATAAAATGAAAATGCCTTCCTATGGTCAGTTGCTTACAGCTTGGTAATCCAAGGATGGGTCTCAAAGGCACTTTGCTTTGGCCAAAGTGCACTGCCGCTGAATGCCATCAGCAGTAAAACCCTCACTGTATTCAGAGTGGTTAAGTGCACCAAAGTCCAATGCTTTTGAGAAAACCTCCCTTAACATATAAATCTAAGGTACTGGTTTTCCCAGGAAACTTGAGGTCCCCTGAACAAAGAGGGAGGTGTCATATGAAGAGGTTACGAAGGTGATACCTTCTGTTAGATGTGGGAGCACTGCTGATTGTCCTGGAGATTTGTAGAGAAAACCACCACTGCCGTCACTCTGCGCGTCGCAGCTCACCTTCCTTTCCTGGGGTATTTTTGTGTCACAGTAATGACTGTAGTCTAAATACACAGAAAGTCTTGGAGTAGGAACATAAAGTTATATTAATCTGTTGGCTTCCTCTCTAAGAGCCCAAGACTGCATGTTTTTATAAAGTCATTGGAGCTAATCATGACCACTTTAAGTACTTCAGTGTTTTACAAAAGAGAGAGGCAAAGCTACATATATTTCTTGGGGCACTGGTGTCCCAAACTGGATGGGAATTGGCATGAGATAGGAGATGAAATGAAAGGCCAGTAGAAATCAGTAGTGGACTTGGCTATTTGGCTTCACATCTTTGCTTCTCGACAGATTTCTCATGTGGTCTTAGGTGTGTAATTTAATCTTGTAGTGCCTCAGTTCCCCTTCTAAAATATGAAATCACTGAGATAACAGTGTCCTAGCTGACAAGAACATTGCAAACACACAGACTTTCAGTGGTACAAAGATGCAGTAATGGGAACCATGTATGAACCTGAAATATTTGCAGGCAATCCCTTTTCAATCTATAAGTGCACAAAACCAGCAAAGTGAGTTCACACCACATCTAATTTTCTCATCACCAGAGTCACAAACATCTGCCAATCACCAACCACCATCATGGGCTGGTCTTCAGAAGGTCTGTCTGTAAGTCAGAAGTAACCTAAATCCCAAGTCCACTACTGCATCTCATTACAGGCACTGCTGACTGCAACTCTCATACAGCCTGGATTTGCTCTCTTTTTACTGTTGTTTTTCTGTGGTATTAATGATTTTTAGTATCTAGAACTAACATGGCACTTTGGCATTTTTTTGCATTTCAAAAGGGCAAGTAGGTTTAGGAGAGAACAGTTACCCGTCTGATTGATCAATTTTATTCATCAGATTTTTATTTTTTTTTTAACTGCAGGTTGGAACACAAAGGAGGAATCAAAGGACAGAAGCCTGAAAGATATTTGTGCAGTAAATCAAAAATCTGAAATTGCACCTAGAAACTCCAGTGTGGTTGTTTGGGGGCATTTGTATATTCTACAGGCAAACTTAGATAGGATTTTAGTTTTTTAAAACCAATCTCTTACTGAAAACAGTGCATGAACCCCCATTACTTCAGCAAGATTTGTCTAGGTCCCACACAGGTCCCACAGCAGGCATAAGTTTGAGCCCCAGGCAACCTGCTGCTGAGTAATTAAGATCTCTGCTTCCTCATGCTGAGCTTCAGCTGGTGGCTGAACACCCGGCAGGAGATGACAGAAGGACAGAATATAGTTTTAGTTTGGACAGACACCTGAGTCTGAAATGCAGAAGTCATCAACATAGGAAAGACATCTGGATGTGTATTTGCAGATGAACTAAGATAAGGTATAGGGAAAGATGAGCAACATAACATAGAAGTAGATATGTAGGGTGAGACTGAAGGTCCTTCCAGTCTGTCACCAGCAGGGGATGTCTAAAGGAACGCTACAGGCACCAGGCAGTCATATGTGATTCCTCCTCTCAACACTGGCCCAGCCTCCAAGCATTTTTCAGTTCAGAAGCTTTCTAAATTGGAAGTGGTTTCTAAGCATTTGGTTAATCCTCAGTGGATTTCTCCTCAATCAACTTGCCCAGTCTCATCTCAGGCCCATGGACTTTTATCACCCAGCTCATTCTTTGGCTCCACGAGCCAACAGCCCATTGAAGGAGAAAACACCAGCGCAATTTAAGACCAACCATACTTGCACAGAACAAGTCTGTCTGGCCTCAAACAGGACAGAAAAGCCCTACTGCAAAGAGCCAAGAGGATTATGAGAGAGAGTCTCATTAAATTGGTTTCTGCAAGGTGCGGGGACTATTTTTTTTTCTTTAAAGAAAATAAATTTTCTGAGATTTGTGGTAAATTTCAAGAGAGAAAAATAGTGACATGTAATGTGGGCTAAAGCTCGTCATCAATTCATGACTGAAGTTTGCCAAGCCTGGGCCTCAGGCAAGTGCCAATATGAGACAGAAATGCCATTTTAGAGAGCCGGGCAGGACTTGGCTCTTTACCAGTTTGATTTACTCAAATATGAATGTTTGAAAAAGTTCAGGGAGCTGTAATGTTGAAACATTGAAGACAGATTACTGGGCAAATGGCTAGATCAAAGCTGCATTTTCTTCTTCTGAACAGACTTTGCAATGCCTATATTCAATAATTATAATAATATAATAATATAATAATTCCTCTTTTGGCTTGCACAGCAGAGGAATGCAACACATTAAACCAACATGTTTCTCCAAAATATTTAAAACAAAGTATAGCATTATTCAAACCTAACAATAACTTTTCCCATTTTAATAGGAACACAACACACCAATTATTGTAATATATTTAGTTAAGTCAGCTTGGCTTAGTTGATGGGTGATGGCTAGGTATAGACTCAGAAAAAGCCTCCCATTTGAGACCACGGCACGACCAATGTGAACACTAGCAGCTCTATGTGGCTTCAGTGCAGTCCTTAGCATCCTCTGCCTGGTTTTGTGAGTTGTTAGATAAAGGATGCTCCAGGAATCCAATCCAAAAATTCAGGAATGAGAGCAGGAGTTATTCTATCAATTTTAATGAGCTTCAGATCAAGTCTCTTATATATCTTCCTCACAGTATGCAGTAGTTCTGAAGCAGAAGGGATCTGGCAGCTTACTGGGAACATTTCAGTGACTTCATATTTTACATACAGATTGTTATTTTAATGCTGCAGTACAGCAGCAATTTTGGAGTTACAGTTCGGGTTGCAATTCAATAAAGTAAGAAACAGGTATGTCAATAAAATTCAATAGGTTATTAAGTTAAATAGCTGTAACTTTCTGCAGGGGGCTAGTTGGAAAGATGGGTCATGGAGAAAGACAGGTGGGTGCAGCTCTCATACCTCATATTTCATACCTGAAACTGACGCATTTAATTCTTTCTGAGCCTATGCTCAGATTACTCAGGTTGCTCTTTGTCTGACATCAGTATTTGTTAGGCTCTTCTGCAATTTTAATACCAACCTTGTTCTTGCAAGCAAACATGAAAATTCATGCCTTTTTAATCACTGCCCAAACAGACTCACAAACGGGTCAGGGTAGGTCAATAAGTTGCTATCTCCTCTCAGATAAAAGGGAAATTAATGACACTGCAAAGATCCCAAAAGTACATCTACAGTTCAGTCACTACAACAGCAGACAGAGCTGAAGAGTCACCTGCTGAGAAACCACATACACAAAGCAAAGCTTCTTGCTATTGCAACTGTATTGCTTCGGTCTCTGAGCTCCTCATAGAAAGAGTAGCACATGTAGTCTACACTGCACTGGAGTTTTTGGTGCTTGTCCTTCTGCTTGCCCACTGTACTCCCCCTTCCACAACACACTCAGCATCACAGCAGCAGCTGCTTTGCACAGCATCCCACTCTGCCCCATTGCTCCTTTCACCTCAGCGAGTACATTTTCCTCACCCAAACACACTTGAAAAACAGCGAGCAGCAGATCAAACTTGGGTCCAGCATGCTGCACTCTGCTTGCAAATCCACTCTGCTCCTTCAAACCAGAAGCAATTCCTAAACCTTAACCAAATCCCATATTTATTAAGTCTTCCTATATAGGAAGTAACTATAAATTAAACATAGCATACAACAGATACATGTTTGCATGATCATGTGCAGGTCTTTTAAATGTTAAGTGCTAGTATCAGAAATAAATAATTCCTCTCATGCCCGTACCTGTGGAAGGATAGCGTAGCCTGTCTTCTGGAGAACGGTTGTTCCTGAAAGGCAGAGATGACACGAAGGGATTCCCTTCTCTGTCATGAACTTTACTTCTTAGTCTATCAAAGAGCAACCCAAGACTACCCTTCTGTGCAGAGTCATCCAGATTGTCCTTGGAGGTGTTCTTGGGCTCTGGAGATGAAAGAAAGAGGTGCTTTTCATTACAGATAAATATGTCATCCTTGGGAGTCCTGGGAGGAGTCTCTTTAAATGTAAACTTTTCTAGGAGTCCTGGGACATCCTCCATCCTGGTGCAATATGATTTCTGAGGTATAGTGGTCGTCTTGGAAGGCCTAGTGTGAAGACTGTAGACTGGGAAGGATCCCTCCTCACAGTAATCCCTTAGAGGCCTCTCTTCAGAGCTGACAGAAAAATGAGATGGATTTGAGAGAGAGCTCCCATTTCCTAAATGCTCTCCTGCCCTCTCCCCTACTTGAAGCTCCTGTGGCTGAGTGTTATTTGCTCTATTATTGTTACTGTTCCTTTGGCTTAGGGAATAGCTAGGAGTACTGGGGAAGCTGAAGAAACCTTGTTCTGAAGAGGCTTTGACTTTGCTGCCTGAGCCCTGTTTTGGTCCTTCTGGAGACAAGGTTAGAGGCTCTAAAATGGACCTTTTGATCGCACTGGCTATGAGCCTCAGTGGTGATTTTGGCTGGCCAGCTGTATTCTCCCTAGCAACTGCACCTGGACTCCTCAGGGCACCTTTTGGGTCAACAGGCAAATCTGCTGGAGCATAGTCTGCAAATAAGCGAGGCACAGAACAACCAGATAGTTTGAACACATCTTTTCTCCAGTCAGCATCTCTTTCCTCTGAAGTTACCGGCGCTCCTTTGTTTTGATGCCCTGGACCGGTTTCACCTAAGTCCATCCTGTTTGAAACATATGACAAGGGTCGCTGTTGAGTACAAAGTACCAGCCTCTTTTTTGCCTCTAATTCTTGCTCAAGCTTTTCTTCTGGGTGCCTTGTAGTTTTGCCATCTTTCTCTTTCAAATCCAGAGATGACAGCACTTTTTTCTTCCTGTTAAAATTCTCTGGTTCAGAGGTATACTTCAGGTTTTTTTCCTTCCAGCCCTGGGCTGTGTAAGTCCCAGTGTCACAGTCTGTATCTTCAGGCTCACAAAAATCAGCAGCCAATGTCCCATTACCACGAGGGGTCTGTGTTGAACCTCTAGTGCTGCTCTGAAAAGGACAATGAGGCACATAGACGCAGATGTCTTCAGGCATCTCTCTGGCTTTTTCTTTTCTTTGAAATACTGGGCTGTAGGATTTGAAACATCCTCTTGTAACTTCTGGTGGTTTCTTGTAAGAAGCCAACTATGAAATGCATGAAAAAAAGATTATTTTAGTGGTTAAAAATATTGTGTACTGTATCTTTTATTTAACCTAATATTTTAATCAGTTTCAATCTTAACATAATATTAATAAACATAATACTTGCTTTATACGCACATATATATGTAGATGATAATACAATAAGTGAAAAGTTCTCTCTAAAAGGTTAAGTATTTCTGTAGGAGTGAAGATCTAATACTGCTGGAAATTAATAGTCTAAAAATAATACTCATGCTAAGAATCTGTCATATCTTTATGAATTACTTTTATTATTTTCTTTAGAAAGAAACAGTCCTATCTACAGGAAAATAAACAAAAGCAGATCTGCTCTATTCTCCCATGTACATTCCAGTTGCATCACCTTAGAGTTTCCAGCAAGCACAAGGGACCACCATCCACCCTCTCCAACTGCTTTTGTGCATGCTTACATAGCACAGGTAGGAATGAATGAACTGACCCAGAAGAGGTTGTAAAATGCAAGACGCTAGTTTTAAAAAATTAAGTTAGTTCTCTGTTATGATTATTTTTCCCTTGGTGAAGATATAAAATCATTATTCTAGCCACCAAACTCTTCTGCTGGAGATAGTAACAGGGATAAATTTCCACATTATCTAGCCAGCAGACCAAAACTAGAGGTTTCTTTTCCTTCTTAAAAGGGGGGCTTTTTACCCTCAATGCTATGTGATAAAGGATGGTGAGAAGATTCAACTCCTGTTTCCACTTATGTGCCTGATTCCCAAATTCAGACAGGTGAAGCCATTAATCTGTCTGACTTGTCATTTCCCAGAAGCATCGGAAGTAAGGCAATAGTGATTGTTCCCTGTTATACAGTTGTATTTGATGACTAAAATTAATATTGGCCAGGATCTCAGATAAAAAAACATGAGAAACACCAATAAACAGATAAACAGCCTCTTAATCCTCTCTCTTTATAGTAAGAAAAAGGCCACTATGCACTGCTTGTGGAATGGGAGCTACAGCATGGAGTCACCTCTCCTCGAGCACAGCACAGCCAGGCAGCATTCTGCAGCCCTCCTCCCCTGGGACATTCCCTTCCTGACCGTATTGTCTTGGACCGGATTTCAACTACCACCATGGACATGGAAGACGTTTTTTTTCTAACGCAGACCTGAGGTCAAACAATTATAATTGTGTTTAACCGAAGGGTGAGGACAACAGGCTAAGACACAGAGAACATGGGCTTGTCCCCACTCCACCCAGCTCTGAGTCCAGAGAACATGCTGCCCTTTACTTAGGATGCTTGGTCAGGCCCACCCTTCCTCAGCTTTAAGAAAAAAAAGGCTGAAATACAATGGAAATCCTAGGTCCTGAAGGAAGCTGAAGATGCTCCTGAGCTGTGGGAGGTGTGGAGCCAAGGGTTTGCTTCAAGTTAAGAAAAGACGTTTCCTACCAACTGGATGCAAGGGGTAAATATTAGGCATGGGCATACCTGTGTCTAATGGCTAGAATGGCCTGAAATCTGCCTGTCTCCTATGCCAGGTTTCCTATGGCCAGTACTATGTGAGCCTTTATCTCAGCTCCCAGATTTGCTCTCCAAGGTTGGTGCTGGCACTTGCCTTTTGCCCAGTGATAAAGTAGCATTTAGGCCACTCAGATGCGATGCACTCTCACCACACCGTGGCTGGTACCTGGACTTGCCCAACGTGCCACATGTTTCCATCCAGCCCTACGACCATGCAGGCAGACCAACAACCAGCTCAGGAGCGCCAGGGGCCAGAGATCAGGGGGTTTCCTCTCCTTTGGGCAGACAATGTGGCACAGAGGAAATCCCAGTGGCAGCTAAACCCCATGCTGTGAGGGGAGGGCAGAGTGGTGATGCCTACATGTTGGCTGATGCAACAGGTTAGCGCCTAGCTCTTGGTGTGATTGAGGTCTGAGTCCCACAGAAAGCAGATGCCACTTTGACACATGATTTGGGAATGGTTATATCAAGCAGAGCATCCAAGTCTCTTCCCTATGTATAGCACAGGAATAACTCCAACTTTTGCTGGTTACTGTGAGAAACAAAACTATTTGAAAGAGCAGAGGATGCTCAGACAAGAGCAGATGTGCCCCAACAGTAGTTATGTTCATTTTGCTCTGCACAATTTTCCTTCATACCTGTGTTTTGGAGTGATCTTCTCCAGGACCACTTTGACAGCTAGCTGAGCTGTCCTTCCAGTGTAGCCCAGGTTTCTTGCTGGACAGTAGAGGGAAACCTGCCAAAGACACAATTTTTACCATCATATTTGTTGTGCTTTTGTCTTAAATAAAGTTTGCAGTTAAAGAATGAGAGTAGAAAGTTAAAAAGTAATCTGGATACAGTTGTACCTGAAGAGCGGACCTACAGTAACGAAGTTTATGGCCTTGCTCACATGTGCGTGCACACCGTGCCAAACACATGTTGACATTTTCAGTAGTGGACCTGAACTGCCTCCACTTTTTGGCTGGATGAAATGAAGCAGCTTTTGAGTTCCAGGAAACTATCTAGAAAACCAGACCTCTTTAGAGGGCTTTCAGGCCCTAAAAGCAGAGGCAGTCAAAACAACCAGCGACTTTTGAAGCTTTGGGTAGTTTTGAGAAATGAAGAAAATGGTTGACTTCTGAGAGGGCTGTCCATCAGAATGGGAAAGAAATGGGAAATGCAACCACACCTGCAGGCAGTAACAACAGAAACAATCCTGTGGCCTCCCAAGCCAGACCAATGGTCAGCGCGCTGGGGGTTCTTGTAGGATCAGGTAACATAACTAATTAATAAAGGTCTTGAACCAAAACTAGCACAGACAGACTTAGACATGCTGGAAACAAAAGTAACTTGCACCTGAAGGGAGTCAGGAGAGCTCTCTAATATTTGTGCCTGTGAAAATTGTACATAATAAATAATCTTTGGACAGAAGTATCCCAGAGCCAAGATATTACCTTGACAAGCTTTAACATGACAAATATATTTACAGCTGAATTATTAACTCCCAAACCCAATTATTAGTTCTGAAACCCACAAAAGTTCCCAAAGCAAACTTTGAATCTTCTACATAGGGATTAAAAGCTGCATAAGGACAAAAGCAAGACACCAGAGAGAGGAGGTGGTTCCTGCATTGTGGACTTCAGAAAAGGCAAGCCAGGGAGAGACGCCAACATTCCTTTCCTCTAAGTGTCTCACCTGTGCATTCCCAATCTTGACACAATTTGCCACATTCAGCCAAGAACAGAGGGAAAGGATGCACTGGAGTTCATTAAGGAACTCTCACAAGAACCAGCAATGAGCAGCTGAACTGAGACAAACCCAGCTTTTGTCACCTGGTTAAAGGGATACCATAACTCTGGTCTGCTGCTGGTCTTGCTTTCTGTATCTTTTTGCAATGAGTTTTTAGGAGAGGGGAAAGAAAGAAACATAAAAACCACCCTTCAGATAATTCCAGACACATTGAGGAAGTCTGGTGATGGTCCTCTAAGAAAGCAGTATCAAACTTGAGCTACTCCATTTTCACACCCACTCTACCCTGACCCTCTGTCCCCACTACAAATGCTCCTCCTCTTCCACCCACACGCGTTGACCTTTATATTCTGTACAGCAAATTGACCATGGGAAAAGATGTGAATCCAGAATGAGGATGAAAACCCACTGTTACCTGTATCAGTGAGACGGGGGGTTTTAGCCTGTTCTACTAAAGCCCTTTGTCTCCTGACAAGGGCAAACATCACAGCTCAGCACACCGAGAGGAAACGCAACCGCTGCAGCAGCAGCAGCTGTAACACTGATGAGGGCCTAAAACCCACAGCCCAGGGGTCTGCAGGGTAACGGCACGTGCCCGTGGGGAGGACTACTTCCTGCTACAGCTCTCATGGGCATGCACTATCTTACAAGGACAGGGCCTGCATATGAGAGAACATCAATTCATGCAAAGCCACAGCTTGCTGTCTTTCACAAAGATAATGGATGTATTCCCACCAAGACGCTGAACCCATATTTGGTTCACATTCAGAACAGGGTTTTAAAAAAAAAAAGTTCCCTGGGGCACTATCACAATCTGCTTGGCCCAAAAGCTACTCAAATTGATCAAGATAAATTAAGATTATGGTGTTCCCTGTGGCCATGCGACAGGGATTAAAGATTTTGAAAGGTAATATCCTGCTCTGAGCCTTTCAGCCAATATAACCATGACACTGATTTCCTTTCTTTGGCCGCACACCTCATGCTGTTTATGAAATATATGTGTTTGGGGAAATCTGTCTGAAAAGGAGACAGATTTTTCTTTCATGTGACTGATGATCATATGAATTCTTGTAACCAAATATTAAGTGGATTAAATATAGAAACTAAGATTTACAGTATTCCTCCAGAGAGTTAAAAATGCCTTTATTCTGTTCCCAGCATACGCTGAATGTGCTTTACACCTCATTTTAACAGCATATTTGAGGTTCGGACAAATTCATGCGGCGCATCGCTTCCCTCTCAAAGGCTTTTAGCTCCCCCTAGAGCCCGTCGAAGGCACATGGAAGATTTTAACAAAATGATGGGAAAATTAACTGGCAAACGATTAACTAATGCACTTGCTGAGAACAAGCTGAAAATGAGTCAAAATTAAGAGTGATGCCCAGTCTGCTCTTCTTTCCTGTCTTGTTTTCCCTCAAACCTGGAATAAGCACTATTTTTGTCTGATCTTTTAAAAACAGAGATCAATTAAGGCAAGATTTTAAATCCAAGCCTTTGGCGAAACTGACACCTGATTATAAGCCAATCCTCAAACGCTGTACAGTGCTTAGAGACAGCCTCAAGGCTGACAGATGCCCGAGACTTTGAGGGCACCCTGCTCTGCCTCCCCGTCCCAGGCAGGGGACGGCGTTCCCCCAGGCTGCTGCTCCAAAGAGGCCTCACAGGCACAGCGAGTCCCCTGTGCCTCGGAGGTGTGGTGAATCCCAGGGAACACAGCCGCCTCATTGTGGCCCGTCTGCCTGTCCGTCTGCCACAGCTGGCTCTCTGGGGACAGCCTGTCACAGGGGATGGTTTACTGAATGGTGAACTTGGTGGGAGCATCCTCTCAGGACATTATCCCAGATGTGTGGCACCGGGGGACCTCCAAGGGACCACAGGGTCGGTAGTGACAGTGCTCACATGTACCTGTAGGCCTCTGACTCGGAGGCAAGCCCAGCACCAGGAAGGGGAGATGTAGCTTGTCTCCTCTTTTGACTACAAAGTTTTTCCTACAGTGGGTACTTGCAAATAATCTTGAAGTTTGTTTGTGCATTCAAACCAAGCAAGCCAAGATGCCTCTGCTTGAATGCTGGTCCTGTAACAGACACAGGGATCCTGCCTGTTTTGGGAGCAGAGCCCTTAACTTCTTTGAAGGCAACCGGAGCTCTGAGCAGCAGCAGAAATCCCCTCTGTCGCAGAGGGCAGCTGAGGGCAGGGTTAAAGTGTGGCCGTCACCACCATTTCCCAAAACCCACTGTCTCCATCCCTAGAAACTGTAGCACTCAGTCATATGCACAAATCTCTTCTTTCCGCTGCTGTACATTAATGTTTTATACTTAAGCCTGTCAACACATCAGCCAAATAGATACAACTGCATTTCTAACCAAGTTTTGGGAAGGTTTGGGATGCTGGTAAGTTGAACAAGCTTCCATACTGGTATGGTCAATCCTGGCAGGCATCTGCAAGTCCTTAATGGGGACCGGGCAGGCACTGTGTGCGCTTGCACAGAGGCTGTGCCAAGGGTGCTGGGCGACCCCCGTTATGAGCAGCAGAGGCGTGACCTTGTTTTGGACCACAGCCCAGGAGGATACCTCAGATGCAGCCTCGGCTGCAAGGAGTGACTGCACGGTGTTTCGGAAGTGAACTGAGCACAGACCTGATCACTATTGAAATCACTGCATTCCTGAGCGATTCCCATGGGCAGAGAGGGGTCAGCCCAAACCAAGTGAAACTGCCAGAGGACAAGAACTAGTAACACTCATTTTTACCAGCTCACCCCTTGGGATGGCTATTAGTACTCCTTCCCTTTCCATAACCCAGAAACAACACCTGTTTTTTCCAACAACAACAACAAAAAAGTGTTACAGCACCCAAAGGTGGGTGTAAATAGGCACCTCCAGGAGCATTTCTAATAAGCGACACTCAAAATGTTAGACTCACATTGCACCTGATCAAAAGCAATCACCACACGCAGGCCTAGAGACGGGGGTGCATTTTCTCGGCTGGAGAATTAGAGGGGACGCCACTTGCTGGTGGGTGTAAGAGTGTTACGCGCTTACCTAAGTAAGTGAGTAGTAATGTTACAGCTATGAACAGTCACACTGAAAGGGAATTTGATCTTTTCAGGACAACAAAATGGAAAGGAAATGTTTGTCGCGTTTAGATCTGTTTGCTCATCTAGTGACTCAAAACTTCTAAAGGAAAGCAGGAGAAACAGACATTTAGGAGACAGAAAAACAAAAGACAGTACACAAATAGAAGAAACAATCACTTCTCAGGCTTCACTCACTCGTTTGGAGTTTTCTTCTCCAATTCTGACACTTATTTAACGCCGAGGAGTGTAAACTGTTGGCTCTCTGTAGCGCTGAACAGAAACAGAAAAGACCCACGGTCAGTTAATGCAGCCAAAGCCGGAGAGGGACAACAGAGGGCGGGGGGTGGGGGTACAGACATAACCCCAGCGGTGGGGCGCCGGGGACCCAAGCAGTCTCCCCGCCGGCCGGGCCCGGCCCTCTCCCCGCGGCGGCGGCCGGGAGGGGGCAGCGCGCACCCGCTGCCGGCCCCGGCCCCGGCCCCGGCCCCGGCCCCGGGGGGCTGCTGGGGGCGAGCGGGGTGCCGGGGCGGTGCTCAGAGGAAAAGAGCTCGTGTAGTCCTCCTCGCTCATCCCCAAACCTGCACCGGCTCTTCTCTCCGCAAAGCCGGCGCGAGCAGAAAGGCAGGCAGACAGACGGACAGGTGTGGGGGAACTGACTGGAGGGGTAAAAACTTATTAAGGATGCTGTAAAGCAGCTGGGTGAGGATGTGGAGCTGAGAGACGGGCTGCTCGTGAAGATGTAGGTAAGCTGGCTGGCATGGTGGGGAGGAAGGTGATGGCAGGAAGGAAGGTGACGTGAGCAGCCAGGGATGGGAAGAGAATGACCTTGGTGAGGAAGAGGATAAAATTCTTCAGTGACCCCACAGGGTAACATGCTGCTGGGTGCCTTTGGGGGTTTGCTGCTGTCCTTTTTGTGCCCTAAATAAGGGCTTCGTTTTTTCAAGAGTCAGTTTAAACTGCTGCACGACGTCTCCTCTTTCCTGTTTGGATTAAAAATGCACGCATGGATGCAGGATATGGCGGGAGATGGGAAGAAATGAATGCTTATGGCCTTTTATTTTCTGCAAAACCATTTCTTTGGCTGGTTATAGCACATCTTTTAGTTTTGACCTTCTCCAGCTCCAGAAAGGAGCTTCCACATGGCGGCAGACTGTTCCTAAACCTCTCCCCACTTCCCTGCTAGCTATATCTTTTTCTCCTTGTGCTTTCACTGGATACAAAAGTTTTATGCAGTTATGGATGGAAATACAAACTGAAGCAAGCAGAGCTCTCTAGTGCCTCCAAATGTCACCTTTGCTTAGGCAACACTGCAAATATTGCATTGGCTACCAACAACGTCCGAACTTTTTACTGGCAAGAAAACATTCACCCCACTCCTCCAAACAAAGCATGAGGCACAATTACTCTAAGTTACACTGCATCATGGAAATGCTGTTTCAGCTACAGCACCCAAAAGGCAGAAATCCCCCCTAAAAAAAGATGTGGCCAGGGTGCAGCCTGGCCACGTTGCAGATAACAGCCCCTGCTTCAAAGCCTCTCCCCCCAGCCCTGACTTCAGCCCTCAGGAGAGGCTGCTGGAGCATACCTGGCTCAGGGCGCTGCTTACCATCGGCAACTTTGGATATTTTGGGGCTTTCCTCTGGCACCACAGGGCTCCTGGCGAGTGATGCCCACCTCCGGATGGGGCTCGGGCAGGCATGGGGCTCCAGCAGCGAGGTCTGTCCTTCGCTTATTTCAGAGTTTGATGACTCACCATTAAAATCAGACTCCAGCTCAGAGCTACAGGGGAAAAAAAGGGTGAGAAGGAAAGAAAGTGGGACATGTCAGAAGATGCATGGCATGGAGGTATTCATTCCCCTTCAGTGCAACAAGCAGCAGCAGCTGCCCTGACAGCCTTGCAGACAGCAGAGAAATAGATGTTTTGCAGCCAGAGCTGACGCCCTTATTTTGCTTTTTTCGTTGTCATTGTTACAGGACTGTAATTTGCAGTAGGTGCTACACAGCTGAGACATCCCTATTCCCATCAGACTTCCACTGCCTGGATTTGCACCCACAACTGCTATGTTCAGCACCTGGAATCAAACTGGCATCGAGAGACACTTGGGGTGAAAGATCCCACTGCTTGGATAGCAGGGATGGGGCCCTTCTGCCCACAAGGCTATACCAAGATGAAGAAAAGGAAATAGTAGCACTTGCAATGCTCTTATGCCCTAGAAACAAGGCACAAGGGTCAAAACTCTACACTTTTCATGTTTTTCCCACAGATATTTGGAAAGAAGAAGCATGCCATAGGGAACTTGAAGGAGGCCAAATCCAGTGCAGCCTGCTCTGACTACGAAGCAGGCTTTACCCGCCAATTCAGTATGGTTATTGCTGGACCTCACCTCATCTCCCATCTCAGACTGGGAACCAGCTCCCCTCTCCAGGCAGCAGTGGATGCTGAGCGCCCATCACTTGGCAAGCAGTGGGGGAGGCGCGGCCACCTCCTGCAGTGCAAATGCCTCTGCACTGCCGCTGCCGGCAGAAGATAAAGCCAAGGAGGGTGAGGAAATGCTGAGTGGGGGGAGGCCATCCTAGCCTTCAGCAGTTTGAGAGAATCCATACTGAAAATCATGCAGCACCAGCCATTTCGACCCTGAGGTGAGAGATGACGCCATGCTGGCATCTGTGGCTCAGATTAGTCCTCTCTAAAACTCAGGTATTTTGTCATTACAAATCTTCTTATTGCACCAGCATCATCTCTTATCATGTGTCGGGCACCTCACAGAGCCTTGGGGAGGGTTTTGGACCTCAGCGAGCTGCTGCACTTGGTCCTGACCCCACTTCTGGGTGCTGTGATACAGGACGAGGAAAGAGCCTTGAGGAGAGGGGGCCACTGGCCCAGCAAGCAGGTCTTAGGCAAGAAGTTGGAGGCAATTGTAGATATCAGTCTAGAGAGGTGAAGACTGAGTGAAGTTACATGAACAGCCTTGAAATATGCAAAAGGTACCTATAGGAAATAAGAAAATGAACTTTTCGGGAGCTGCTGGGACAGCCCATTGAACAGCAAGTGCAATGAGACACCTGAGCTGATCAGAGAGGCAGATTTCTCTAAATGTAATTAAAAATATGTCACACAAACATGTGAACAGCACACACATCGTGACCTTGCCTCTGGGCAGGAGAACAACCGTTTGAAGTGATTATTAGTCCTCTTTCAATAATCATGGGATTTCTTTCCTCTCTAAAGGCCAGACTGTAGGGAACAGGCACTTTTAGGCCTTCTGACGTGACCACATTCACACTGCCATAAATAAGCGTGCCACCACCCCAGTTGGCCTATTTTTAATGCAAACTACACTGCTAACCTAATTCATAGCTTTATTGTGATGATTAATAGCTCTACCTTAAAAAAGAGGAGCTTATACCATAGCTTACGCCATGAGTAGTCCTTTTGGCACAGAAGGAGAAAGCTGTTTTGTTTTATATAGCATTGCCTTGTAGAAAGGAAAGATTTATTTTAACAGCCCAAGGCACAGCTCAGGAGGCAGGATGAAGAAGAGCTAAAGAAAAGGCTGCAGACAGTATAAAACCAGGGTAAATGTCATAGGGGTAGTACCCGCCAGTCCTGCACCCCTGCTTCGTCCAGATCAAACCAGCAGTGCTGGGAGACCAGGGCCAGCAAAACAGCGAGGATGGGAGCGCAGCTCCAGGTACATTGCTCTCTCAGCAGGCTGAATCAGTGTGGCCTTAAATTTCACCACTAACACATACTTTTTGGGTGTCTTTCAAGCTATGTCAAGCATACAAATATATATAAAAAATATAAACATATGAAGTCTTTGATAGCTGAGATGCTGTGGGATGAGGAGATACCACACTGAGATTGGGCAGCGTGCCACACAAAAGAAAAAGACCTGCCATTAACATTGATTGATATAATTCTGTTTTAAAGAGCAAAATGTTTATTTTCCTTGGCTGACAAGGATGTAAGTGCTATAGTAAGAAGCTTCTCCTCTGATCTCTGCTTGATAGGTGGTCATTATTCACAAGTACCTAAAGCCTGAACTGCAAAGCTGTGTCGCTGAGCTGGTTCTTTTCCCGGTCCCACCAAGCACCCCGCAGCCAGCTCAGCAGTACTGTTTGTCACTTGCTAATTCTCTTGTCTCCCTTTTTGGCAGGGGCTGGCCTGCCAGAGGGGTGTGAGGTGAAGGGTGCCCAAACGGCTGCAGCAGTGGGAGGCTGACCGCAGAGCCACTGGCACCAGCCGCGCCGGTGACAGATGCAGCATCGCCCCTCGCGCCACGTCCCGCTGGCGGGGAACCACGGGCCTCGCCATGTAAGCCATGGGGGCTGCCGCAGGGAAGGGAGCTGATCCCTCAGATCAGAAGGATTAGCCAACTCTCATTGCTGTCTGGGTGCCACAGGAGCACCACGAGCCGGAGGGTATTAGCAAGGGATACAAGAACATGCTCTGCAGGGGGGTCTGTCAAACAGGCAGGAAACCTTCCCCAAGCTCTCCAGCCCCTGTGGGAGAGGAACCCTGGAGACATTCATCCTTCCCCAGAAAAGCACTCAGATCCATGCAGCAGAGCACAAAGGCCATTTAAAATCACTTCAGGGAATAGCAGGAAGTTGTATTTCTAAAAGCATTGCTCTCCCCCAGCTCCACACAGCACCACGAATAGGTGTTTACAGGACATCAAGAATTTGAATGAGCTTCCTTGCAGAGCAATATCACTGTGTTTGCAACAGCTGGCTTTGGGTTTGTCTTCCCCTTCCCCACCCCTTCTTTTTTAGTTCCCAGTAAGGAAAACTGCTTTACTCAGGAGATACCAATCTAATCTTTAGACAGAATGAAACCCCACAGAATCCTGCCCAGAAAGACAATATATTCTAATTTGTATGCAGAAATCAGGCTTCCTCTGACAGCTCCCCAAGGATCATCAAATTTCAGATTTCTCAGGGGTGGACAGGCCCTCAAACATCCCAGGAGAGCCCCCAGGGTGTGGAGCTGCAGAATGATGTGCAAGGTGGGAGGTGGCCATGTCACAGGATGCACCTTTTGCCACAACACACCCACTGCCCTAATCCCTGAACATTTTTTTGGTACACAAAGAGCTGAACCCAGGCTGATCAGGGCAATGTTTTTCCCTCTGATTCAGGCCCCTGTGTGGGATGTGAATCGTTGAAGATTTCCTGCAAAGTGAGTCATGTGTCTAGAGGATTTATGGCTGTGGAAAAGAATAATTGTTATTCTGAGCAGTTTGTCTTCCCCCCCCAGTTGTACACACATTCAGTACTATATTTTGTGTTATATTTTTCCTTAGTGTTCCAAAGAAAACCAAGGTGCTCTTATGAGTTTTTTTTATAGGCTTACTTGTATTTTAAAGTACCTGCTTGCATCACTGGTGACCATGACTCGGATAGCGAGAAGGTTGTGCTCGGTCATCTCCTCCTCGGGGATGACCCTCACGGTGGCCCACTCGGGGGAAGGGGGCGAGAACCAGCTCTCCAAGTTGCAGTGCTCAAGGATGCTCTTTGCCTTCTTTGGGGATGTGGGCTCGTTGGCCACGGGCAGGCAGTGGTCTGGGAAAGGCAATAGCAGGGCATTAGGAGAGGAGGGAGTCCATGGAGGGGATGGACCTCACACCCACATTCAGGTGGTCCTTGGCCACTTCTGGTGCTTTCCATGTTGGGCCCCATGCTGCCCCCATGGGTGCAGGTGAGATGTGTGCACCAGCAACCTGGCACAGCAAGAACATCCCTTTAACCCGGTACAGCCCTGCCATGGTTCATCAGCTCAGACGCAAAGAGGAGGAGACTTCAGGGGCAGCCTCAGCTTTCGTAGCTGCAGGTCCTAAGTCTACTCAGTGGGACAGCTATCAGGCTGTGGCAGCAGTAAGACATGTGCCAGCCACACAAGTAGGGATTTACGGTCTCTTTCCAGGTACCCAAAGTACGTATGTGAGTGGCAGGAGGCAGATGGACCAACCTTCCTTGGATGGCTAAAACTTCAGCCCTTTATCGCAAGTTTAGGTCAATTCAGGGCAGCAGGAGTAAGCAAAATAAACACAGGCTTTTCAGGTTATTTTTAGTATGTACAGCATACACACTGGTTTGGGAAAAGAAGCAGCATCACAGCAGTTAAACAGCACCATCCCTGAACTTCGAATTCAGGCAGGAGGAATAAAGAATCAAGCCAAATTTTCCTCCCTCACCCCAGGTGACACAGACAGAGCCAAAGACAGGAGGTCATCTCTCCCCATGAAATGTTTGATTTCTGAGCAACCTCATCTATCCACAACCTCCTGCACAAGCAAATACAAACGAATCAGCTGCGCAAGTTCCCCTGGGCCTTGGTGCAAGAGAGACAAATTACAAACTCTGGGAGAGTGACTTCGCTCGGTTCACCTCCCATGTGTGTTGCTTTCACCACATTTAATTCAACACTGTTGCTTCTAATTTATACCCGTATAAGCAGAAAAAAAAAAAATCAGACGTGGGACATGGCTTATTTTTCTGATCTATTAGAGCAAACTATCTAGTAAACATTAATTAAGCTCCTCTCTAACTTGCAGCTCCTTCATTTATTGCAGAAGTGCGCTCAACCCTGTCCTCCACCTTGCAAGGGTTTTTAACTCGAACGCCAAGTACTTGCATGGGTTGAACACGGAAAACAAACCCGCCGGGGGCAAGAGTGCTACAATCAAATCCCAGATGCATCAGGAGGATTACACAAACCACAGAGCACAAGCACTGGCCCACAGGACCCTCCGGAGCAGCAATTCCCCGCCTGTGGTCCCTGTGTCTGCCCCTGGGCCATCGCATATGGCTGTTCACTTGCACCCAAGAGGCAGCAGCCACCAAGCACTGCTGCTTCCAGGAGCAGACACAGCAGGTATTGCAGGTGCACAACCTGCACCACACGAAGCTCTAAACCCATCTTGGATCACTTGGTCCATCACTGTCCCCTCCCCGTTACCATTTCTGTGGTGCTGTGAAACAAGGTCCTTAAAACAAGCTGTGACAGCATAGCTATGCCTTTATTTTGCACAATTCAAGTAGTTCCCAGCCTTCCCCAGAACAAGAAAACTGGTGTTCTGAGCTTCTGCACTTCTCCCAGTTATTCTTAGTGCTCACCCTCTTTCTACATTTGACAATAAGCACCACTGAGGAAAGCCCAGCTGCTGGTGGCAGGGATGACTCCTCTACAATTACAACTCTTGTGCTGGCCAGGTGAGGCTCCCTTACTTGTATTCACAGACTGAGTAACATGGCTTTGCAGTCTTCCCCCCGCCCCCGCCCCATAGTTTTACTGATTGCTGCACTGTTCAAAAGGCTGTGGTGAGCTCTAATTTTTTGCCCTTCATAAAAGTCAGCGTATATTCTTGGCTTGAAAACTCCTTAAGATTTCACTACTCACAAGTGGTTTGTTTGTTTTGGTTTTTTTGGGTTGGGTTGGTTTTTTTTTTTTTAATTCTTCTATTTCTATGTAAAGGAAGCAAAGGATGGTGGAGGAGTGGCTTGCTGTTTCTCCAGAGCAGGATGCTCCCATGTGAAAACACATGCTCGGGCTTTACATCCAGCTCACCAGCATCACAGCAGCCACGTTTCTTGACCGCAGAGATTTCATTTCCTTTGGGAGATGGAAGAAATTCATACCTCTCCAATTTTTATGTCTGACTTCTACTTTGGCCCAGCCAGGCCACCCACCCCAAAGCCTCTCATGGGCAGTGCACAGCAAGCCTGGCAGTGTTCAGGTGGGAGTGTGGGAGTCCACAGGTCAGCAGGGCACAGCTGCTCTTCCTCATGTGGGGCATGAAACCCTCCTGGGAACAGCCCCCTCTTCCTCAGAGCTGGCCTGGACCATGATATGCCATTTCTACTCTCCAGAAGCAAAGTAAAAAGCAGTTATTTTAAGCCAATTTGTAAAACCTAAGTCCTTCAACTCAACATTGTCCTTAAAAGATACTGCATTTTATATGAAAATCAGAGCAAACAAAATCAAGCAAAAGTTTGCCAGCTCTGCCTATAAACTTGGTACCCCTGCTGGCAATAAGCACTGCCTGAGGTCGCTGGAAGCGGCTGTTAAAGAAAGTCAGTTTTGCCATTTGCTTGCACACTCAGTATATATTCCCTTCCCATTCTGCGCATTAATGCTTTCCCCGCCACGCTAACAGGAAAGAAGAGAAAACATGTTTATGACTAACAGACACACAGCTGGAGAGCATTGAAACCCACAGACAGACTACCTAAAACAATTCCCAGCATGGTTCCTGAATATGAACAGATTTCCAGTCAACAAGGCCCTCTGCAATAGCCTGTTACACATTCAATTTTCAATCATTATAGACATAATAGTCAGAGCTGGTGAAGGACCTCAGGATGTCATCCAGGCTACTGGATGACAGTGACAGATGGCACCATCACCTCTCTGTAAAGTGAAGTTTCTGTGCTTACTTTTTTTTTTTATGTCATGATATCTCCCCTTCTTGAATTCTGCACCTAGAAATTGCCCCTCTCAGGAATCTGTTAGGCAGCTGAGCCCTTTCTGAGCAAGATAAGCTTGCATTCACAGCCATACTAATCAGGTTTAAGATCAGCATCCTGCATTACCATCCACCTTGAGCCTTGATCTAGTGAAAGATGCACCTGCCCAAGGCAGGGGACTTGGACTAGATCTTTAAAGGTCTTTTCCAACCTAAACCACTCTAGGATTAGAAAGCAAACCCACTCCTTACTAGCACATTTAATCAATGTTTGTATTGTGACATATAAAGTTGAATAAATCATGTTGCACTGAACTCCATTAAAGCAGAAACCGGACCTCCTTGGTGTTTCAGTGCATGGGATGCCTGCATGTGCACATCAACCCAAATACTGGGTTACACATTCTGCAGGACATTTGAAAAGATTAAAGTTAGTACTGCTGTTTCTCACCTCGGGGCTGCACCTTGGGTAACAGGCTCAAACAAAAAGCAAAGATGTCCCAGACACCCAAGTGTCAGGGGTTTTTTTTTTAGGCTTTGATGGTGTTATGCAATTTGACTGGTCTCTCCTAAAAAGCAGCTCTTCCTGCAGCACCAGACTGAACCCCCGGCCCTGCAGGCAGGCACTGTGTAGTGAAACACAGCCCAGCAGGGCACTTCAGGCTCTCACAAGAGATTTCAATCTCCGAGAACAAGACGGTAGAGACCGAGTACAGAGAGCAGGGACAAGCTGCTGCTGGATTCATGTAAACACCATAGAGGAAGAGTGTGTTCAATTCAAACAAAAGCCTGGAGGCTCTGCAGGCTTGGAGTCCACCTGGCAATCATCATCTGCCTCTCCACAGCAATGCAACCAAATCCAATCAACCATCAGCTGTGACTCCACCACTGGCCATCACTCCCGTTATTTTTAAAGGAATATCAAAAAGGAGAAATACGGTCTGATGCGAACAAGGAATTTGAAAAGGAAGCTGGAACTTCTTTAAAGCTCTTATTTTGCATAAAAAGATAAGAAGGGCTATCTGAACTAATCTCTCCTGAATCAGCCCAAAGGCTGAGTACTTACACAAAGGTGAAGCATAATTTATGCTCCTGAAGAGATGCTAGGCTACATAAGAAGCAGCCCTCGTACTTCTCCATTCCAGATGGGAGCCTTGCAGCTCTCCCTGCATCCTGGACAACCACCCATCCTCGCAGCACTGGCAGTCAGGCCCTCAGTGATGCGTCAGCACAGCAATGCTGAGGATGAGGACACTGATTTTTTGCAAATCTGACTCCTGGGTGGAAACCAAGCTCTAAACCTCAGTGCCCTGAGTCCCATCACACTGTAGGTTGGGAGTTAAGCACCTCTAGTAACCATTGCAATTAACTGGTCACCCACAGAGCTAGCTGATAAACTGGCCCTTGTGGAGAAGGCTGATGGAGCCTCGCTGGAGGCTGAGCTGTGCTGAGGCCGGAGGGAGTTATTTGGCACTTGTGGGCACATGCAGCAGGCCCCCCTGCCACCCCTGCTCTCTGGGGAAATTCAAGCTGTTGCAGAAGGATTGAGGTGGATATTCAGCTCCTAAATCCAAGGTGGCAATTCCCACATAAGCTCCAATATATCTAATTTTCCTAGTGCTTGAGTTCTTTCATAAGTCTGTGCCTGGCTATAATCACCACATCATCCCACTTGACCAGAACACACAAAAATGGGCTTATGCTATTCTCAAAGGGGAAGTGGCATGTGGGTGGACCAAGCCCCTTGTCTGGGATTACCCAGGCAGCCTGTGACACTGCAGGAGCCTCCGTGGCCAGCTCTCTTGCTCCACATCAGGTTTCCTCCCCATGACAGGAGATTTTCTACTAGAAGCTAAGAGACTGAGTCAGAGGAATTGAACTTTATAAAAGATAAACATATACAACGTAAAAGCTAAAGAGGCATCCGGTTCACAGAACAGAAAAGGGCACAGCCCTGTTTCCTGCCGATGCAAACTCGTGCCACACCACTGATCTCCATGGGGCAGCACCAGAAATTATCAGAGGAGAACCCAGTCCTCAGGAAACAGTCACTCAAAATAGTATTAGCGTAAGATCCTACTTCATTTCCATCATGCTCACTTCAGATTTCCTACTATCATGTCTCAGCATGCTAAAGACCTCCAGCAGTGAGTATGCCTGCTCCGTTGCACAGTTTGGACTGGAGTCCCTACTAATCCTTTGCCAAAATGTTCAAATAATTTACCCGGGGGGGCACAGACGAGCCGTGCATGGGAAGGCGTTAATCTTAGGCCATAGTCAGCCAACCAGTTCTGTCATGTGAGTATGACTGCAGGGACAGACAGCACACACCACAAGTATCTCACAGTGCGTTGCTAGCCAGTTAAAGTGGAAACATCCTAAAAACAACCGACTAACGTTTTTTAGGTGCTGAAGTTTCCTAAGCTAGTCAGTATGAGTAAGCCAGGGAGCTAATGTGCTCACTTCCAAATCCCACATGTCCTTTGGTGCTTTCCTGCACAGGTTTGAAGGGAAGCAGGCAGGCAAGACAGCGCTGCCGGCTCTGCTCAGACAGCAGCAGCAGGTCCTCTGCAGCCTGTGCAACCCGGTGTTTATGCTGTCTGTTTTATGGTCTGCACTTATACAACTAACTTGCTCTCTGAAGGTCTGGTGGGATTAAAAGAATTCAAGTTTTCTATTCCTTAAGTTGTTAACCTCCTCCTTACTCCACTGTCATCGCATATTATGATCCTTCCTCATCCATCACACTGTCCCAGTGCTTTGTTTTGGCCACACCATTGCCTTTTTCATTCATCTCCCAATTCTCCTCTCTCCTGCCAAGCGTGCTGTGCCTTGCCTAATGCATCCCCTACCTCCTGGTTGCCTTTCCCCAGCTGCCCTTCTCAGGGTGATGTCCCAGCAGGCTCCCAGGTGCTCCCTTCCTGCCTCTTCCAGCTCCAAACCCTGCCAGCGCTCACCCAGTTACAGGCTAGCAAGGATAGCTGAACTCAGTGGCCCGGGGCAGCACTATTTCCACACACAAGTTCTGTCACCCATCTCTTCACTGCAAATGTCTCTCCACAGTCTCAACTGTCCTGATCAGAGTCCTTGACTGACTTGCATTGAGAGCAAATAACATGGCTTTAGGTTTTTTGTGGCTTGGGGTTTTTTTTTATGCAAGAAAAGGAGCTTAACTGCCTTCAGTTATTTGAACAGCAGAAAGACAGTAAGTGATTTCAACAGAACAATCCTGTATTCATCTGGCTCTCCCACTTAAACATGATGAAAAATTTGGATAAACAATTTCTCTTTTGTCTGTATTTCAAAGCCCACCTCATCCTCCTCGGACTGGGAGACAAACAACTGTTTTCCTTACAGGGCAAGGATTTAGCTAAACTGTGTGGTAACTGAGAAGTATCCCTAAAGATTCATCTGCAGGGCTCACATCCGTGTCAGCGCTCACCCAGAGGTCAGGGCTGTTCAAAATTTGCTCCAATGTACGGGACTTGGCCAAACAGCCCCGCAGACCCCATGGACAGATGCAAACCTCTTTCCAGTGAAACACACTTTTATTCTCCCTTAAGTATCATGCCAAGTTTTCCCAATTCCCCAAGAGTGCCAGCTCACCCTTGCATTTGAGAGAGAGCAATTTTTGTGCCAAGCCTCGAATGAATCAGAGATGCAGCCAGTGAGCAACAAAGACACTAAAAGATCTCTGCAACACTGGGAGGGTTTACAAAACTTGGAGGTGGGCCTTACTGCAGCTGCAGAGATACAGTCAGGGAGTACAAATCCTCAGTTTTTCCCCATAGCTCAAATAATCCAAACACCATGGTCATTTACTCATGAAAGGTAAGTTAGCGAGACCATTTGGACAGTAAGACCATCTTCAGCCAGTTTGTGGCTTCTGGGTGGACTTGCAGGAATTCACCCACCAGACACCATGGCTGAATGGACGTGACCACTCAGGGAAGTTGGTACTGAGGAGCAGAGAAGGCAACAAAGCAACCCAAGCCTTTGGGACAGCATGGCAAGGCCCTGTGCTGGACTGCCAGCCTGCACCCGGAGCCGCAGCCCTTAACAATCCTTCACCCCGCTTTAGGGGAGGATGGGTGATATGAAGATGCTCCCATCTCAGCACGGCCACCGAGCAGGAGCCAGGCAGGGCTGGTACCTTGGTAGGGGTCTGTTTCAAGCTGATTATCAAATCTGAGAAACACTGTAGTTTGTTTATGGCTCAAAGTAGCAGCCTATAATTAGAATATAATTATGGGTTTTGGAGGTCCCTGTATATACAAGTCCAGGAGCAGCCCTCCTGCAGGACTTCTGAAGAGATCTTTCCCTTCATCTCTCTGGAGACACTCTCCCTGGCTGAGCCCTGCAGAAAGCACACAGGCTCAAGTCAGCTTCATATTAGCGAAAAAGCACGCAAATTTAGTATAGTGGTTTTGCTCACTGAAATATCATTGTAACTGTGATTCTCTCAATGACAGGCTTGTAAAATTCACATGCTTACAGAATAACATCCAGTGATGATCCACCATAACCTATAACCTCCCCCATTTTTTTTTTTTTTCAATTACTTTCTGTAGCAGCATCCTCAATGGTCTGAAAGCATTTCAGCATCTAACAATGCCTTCAGGCAGCACCACTCCCCTGCAAAGGCTCTGTGCCTGGCAGGAACGGCCAGGGAGGGAGCACGGCAGTGGGACTGTGTGTGCAGGGCTCAGACCCAGCTCTGCACTGGGAACAGCCCTGCAAGTCATCCAGAAACCCAGAAACAAGGATGGAGAAATCTCTCAACTTGCAGGATCAGGGACTCAGGGATCTCAAGTGCTTTTGTGAATACCCTGGTTGACCTTGCTCCCTCAGGTACGAGGGCAAAGCTGACAGCCAAGCATAGCAGTGGAGAGGTCTTTCTTGTCTGTAATATGCTGCGTATTACAGACGTGAGCTTTGTCAATAACCCTAAAGCCCTGAAAGCTTGCAATTAGTTTTGTTAGTAATTTTTCCTGGAGTGATTTTAAGGCAGTTTATACCCATGGAAATGCAGGGCAGGTGTCCCCCACAACCAGCAGGCACCTGCACCAGTTTTGCTCAAGCTAAACAGGAGCAGCACGGCTGCAGGGGCCTGTTGGCCTTGTGCTGGAAGAGAGCAAACCTCTTCTGGCATCGCAGGGTGTCATTGCCAGTCCAGACAGGACCAAGGGAGGGTCTGCACAGGGCACTGAGCTGCGCAGACCCAAATCCAGGACTGACACTGTCTCACGGACTCAGCACCACCGTGCGCTGCCTGGCATGGCTAGGCTTTGCCAGCTCTACTAGACCGCTCTGCCAAAAATCTCAAGGTCAGATTTTTGAAAGCTGAAATCTCAGAGTTGTTTACTGCCCCTCTGTGACTGACAAACTGCTAAATGTTGTCTACCACCAGGCAAGATCCCTCTGCTACTTCAAAACAGATAAATGTACCATCACAGCCTTCCTCCTGGTCCCAGAGGCTTTGCCTACACACCAGCCCCATTTAATGAAGGGAAGGTGCCGAGTTACATGCTGGTGACTCATGCACACGTGCCAATTCAGTGCTGCACACAGAAGCATTGAAACCTTTTTCAGTGTTATGCCATGCTTGGCGGTGCAATTGCAATGGGTTTTGCTTAGCTGATAAAAGCACCGTGGTCCCGTGAGAGTCCCTGGCATGGGTCCCCCTTCAGAAACCTGCCCAGGAGCAGTGTGCCACCATACACGTGGCAAAGGAGCGCCCTTTCCAAAGGGGCTTAGCATCCACCCACCCGGGGCTTCGCAGACCACTCTCGGCACCTTCTATGATTACCATTTATAAGGTGCTGATCACTCCAGCATCTGAGTGCTCCCACCGATAACACCAGGGCCAAGGAACAGACATAGCAGGAGATGTTATTCATATCGGCGAATCCCTCTTGACAAGTCAGCCTCACTTTCTGTACGGGCTGCTGCTCCTGAGTCATCTGCCAAACCAGCGTCAGGCAAATTGCTTTACTGTGAGCTGACAAGGAGATGACAAGGGCTTGGGAACCAGCCAAATTTGGGCAGAGCCAAGCCCCCGCTGGGGGCAGCTGGGCCAGATCGGCCGTTTCCCCCCCACCTCAGGCAGAGCATGCGCTGCCTACAACAGCATAAAGCCTGAGCTGTGCCAAACAACATCCCCCTCCCCACCGGGAGCACTGGGCCAAGCATCTCGGACACCAGCTGGCGCAGGGCAGCTGCGTTTTATCAGCTTTGCTCAGGAGCAGCCACTCTGTGTGTGCCTCTGCCCGTCTTGAACAAAAATGGTCAAAGATGCTTCACTGAAAAATCTCCAACCAAGACAGCTGCAGCAGCCTCCCCATGAAGTCAACACCACCATGCCATAAGCAGCCAGAAGTGTTCACAATTATCCTCCCTCCTCCTCTTTAGCTGGTTTTAAGTCATGAGAGGGAAATTAATTTTTAAGCAAGGTACAGTGAGAGCTCCCGCAGTTTTCTTGGCTAAGGCGGGTCAGACCAAACGGGAGCCCTGCACAAGCGGAAATGGGGAGTGAGCCTTGCTGAGCTAACCAAAGTATGAAAACAAACTAATACAAACCCAGAGAACATCCCTGAAGGCAGATGAAAAACAGAAACAGAGCCAGGAAACAACAAATTTTAAAATTGTATCAGCCTCTATGCTCTGGGCCACAATACACCCAGCATGCTGGTGATCAAGAATAAAGTTTCTACAGGGATACTGGTCCATAAAACACCCCTGGAGTGCACCCTGATCCATCTGGCTTGGGGGGCTCCTCACACCAACACAAGGTCTAGTGGCTGACTGGGTAGAGACCCCCCCAGCTGGGCCCTCAAAGCACATAAGAAATTATTCATACCTGCTGCTGGCAGTGAGAGGGGTCCCTGCCCCAACTGCCCTGCGCCAAGGCCAGAGAGCTTGGCACCTGCCCCATGGCTCAAGAAAAAGCAGACAAGTGACTGATTTCTTACAGCCCTGCCCATGTTGCATATCTGTGTGACAGCCCTGCTTGGCAGGGGGAGGAAGAAGGAAACCTACTGGAATTAGGTGTTGCAACCTGCTTTTGGGATGTGCTATTTTGGCACCTCTGACACATCATGTTTTTGCGACTCCCTGAGGGCTGTGAAGCAGGAGCAGTACTTACCCACAGCTGCCCCAGCCATTCAGGACTGGCAAAGGGCTTCCAGGTCCTCAGGAGAAAAGCACTACTGAAATCCCAGGTGCTGCTCTTATCAGTGGGAGGCAGGTTCCTGGGCACCTGGGGCTGGCACACAGCTCGCTCACCCCACCATGCAACTGGCCCAATGCAACACAGTGACCCCCAATAAACACCCCAGCCTAACTTGTGTCCTGCTTTTCTGGCTGGTAATCTTGAGTCTCTTAGCCTGCCATTAAACTGTGTCACCCCATGATTCATTCACAGGATGAGTGGACTCTGCCTGGCCTTGTATGGAGCTGCTGACTAAGGCAACGACAGGAGTGAACAATTTTAAAGTGTAGTTACTCATAAACATGGGCAGCCCTGATGGTGAAAGCAAACACCAGTTGGCATCAAAACCTGACATTAAGAAATTCAGTCATGAGACCACAAATTGATCTGTAGCGCACCCAGCACACTTCACTGCCTCTCTGACTTCTCGCTGTGTAATAAACAAAAAGAATAATTTATAAGTCCTGCTTATAATACAGCAGTGCTTTAAGAAAGCTGTGGGGCAGAAGGAAGGTTTCTTTGTACCAGCGCTGTGGAAGCACAGCTGAAATGAACCCAGCCAGCCCGGAGAAGAGATACAGAGCAGAAAGCACTTGCCAGGTAAGCACAGCCCACATGGGACTGTGAGAGGGGATGGGAGAAACTACAACACCTCCGGTTTGGTAGACCTTGGTCTTGGTGCAATACACTGGAGTGAAACCTGAGCTCAAACCTGTTACAGCTTCAGCTGTGCCCTGTAGCCTGAGTTTCAAAATGTGTAAGGCTGCATGGGAGGACTGCCTGTGCCAGAGTTTGAAACTGAAGACATCCCATTAAGGTATCTCACAAACCTGTGAAGAACCTTAAGAGGCAACAGTCCTTCTAGCAGCATTCCCAATTGACATCGTGTCCAAACTTTGAGTTTTTATCACACCCAAAAAAACTGCCAGGCAGATTTCTGTCCTTGAAAAAGGACTCCTGTAAAAGATAGGATGTTTGACATGGCACAGATTTCAGTTCTTGCCACCTCTCTCCTTTTCCCTTGGGCCTCCTTCATATGTCTACAGAAGTCATTTCCACATTATGGTGGCTAACAGGGGAAAGAATAAAGACAACCACTGCTCCCATTTCCATGGGGTGGCACACTACTCCCTGTGCCATGGGGCCTGATCACCTGCCCAGCTTCCAACCACCAAAAGCAAATGCTTTCCTTTTGGCCCTTCTCCACCCATGGCCCATTGACAGGCTCTGCCATGGCCCCCTCCTCCTGTCCCCACACCAGGAGCCAGTCTTCTCCCACTCGCCTGTGGGCCCACGCCAGCACCTACACAAGTTCTTCAGCAGCAAAACACTTTTTCAAAATATCCATTACTTACTCCATGAACAGACACTTCTGAATTCAGGCACAAAGTATAACCAGGGAATCTGAAGTTGGCAAAGCAAGACAGAGCCCAAAGCACACAACTTTTGAATGTATATGGGACGGTGCACATTAATGCTCTAATACAAACTAACTAAAAATTAGAGATAAAGGAAAAAGCAACTCACTGAAAACCTAGGTATGCTGAATGTATGTATTTATGGAAAATTGCTTTTCAAACGAAACCTGCTGTGATAACACACAATTTCTATAATTTTATAGTAAATATATATTTTATCAGAGCAATCTGTGTTAGTCTGGTATATTAAGGCATGTAATAATTGTGAATTCAGAGCGCAGCTGCAACTGTTTCAGTCTCTAGAGTGACCAGTGTCTGTCAAAATAGTATTTTTTTTTGCACACAGACTCAAAGCACCAAAAACCTTAAAATAAAGACGTGAATTAACACCTGCAGAATAAATGCTAAAAGAACAAATTCAAGACTATAGCGACATGCAAATTTCTTTGCAATTTCATTTCAAAAGAACTTATCAGAAATTCCAGCCATTTCAAACAAGTTTGGAGCCCACCACCTGATGAGATTAAGATCAAAGCCTCCCTCCCTCTTATGTTAACACAGTTCACAGACTTTGGGAAATATTTACATGACTAATATATATACTTGGATCAAGCAATATACAGAATGTGTTCTGATATTCAGCAACATGATCTTTCACGCAAAAAAAAAACCCAAACCCCAAGTCATCTGCAAACATGTCATGCCTTCGAAAACATAACTATTAATGCAGAATTCAGCACATTTCAGAACTCCTTGTTTTGATTGGAATGTGAAGAATGAGTGAGCCACAAATTAATTAAAGCCAATTATAGGAACAAATTGCCATAATGTTGTGGGAAAATGCAGACCATAGCCCTTGCTTGAGGTTAGAATACATACAGAAGCAACTTTCACTGGCATTTTATAGCCATAGCAGTCTAGAAGAAACCAAGAGGAACAGAAATTTACTCTTCTTGATAGTTAATGAAAGGCTGAAATTTGAATTTGAGCCATTTTATGAACTTTTGCCTGTACTCACTTTTTAAAATTATTTCAAATCAACCATGCTTAAATACTTCAAGATCTTTTTCATTATAAAGCATTAGCATAATTATAATAAAGGAAGGCTACCTTTACAGAATCTTGACGTGTTTGCTTTTCATTAACAGGCATTTATGCACGTAATGCTGTGTTGCTTTGAGACTGAAAGATTAGTCCGGCTTTTCAAAAAAAGCACATCTGTGTATGTATTTCCAATCCAAATGGCCCCAGTGGCAACAGACAAGTTCAGAACCCACTTGAACCAGTATAAAGAGGAGGAAAAACAGAGCAACCCCTGAGCCTGCCAGACACAGCAAATGCCACCTCTGCATTCCTCGTGCTATAACGGCATCTATAACATTAAGTAGCTTTCAAGTCTTAGAAGACATTAAGAATGTAAAGAGCCATTAGTATCATCTGCTCCAGAACCATGATTTTTGGAAGGCACTCAATTCAGGGGCAGCTCAAGACCAGAGTAGCCGCCTATTTGCCTTTCAGACAAAACACTGCTGCCAGTTCCAGCTATACAAAGGGACAGAGCATTGCAGCTTTGGGGTGCCTTTATAAAAGTGTGTGTTTGCTGGAGCCTGAGAGTGCTGGAGCTTTGGGAGGGCGGTCAATGCAAGAGCAGTAGCAGGATGCAAGCCTCCTCCTCACAGGGAGGTCTGCTCACGCAGCCAGAGGAAGACAGGGGTCCCAAATTAGGCTTGTTAAATTCGCTCAAAACTTAACGCACTAGTCTCTTCATCTAGCAGCATTACTGGGAGCAAAACAAGGACTATTTAGTTTTATTACGTAATGATTTTGACTGAGAGTAAGGGAACTAACAAACTTGCTCCCCTCATGTTCTTCACTTTGTTTCTTTTCTGTACACTGAGTCTTGTCCATGGTGTTCCAGGGCATGGGCTGTTTTCTACTAGGTATATTTAGTGATAGGATTTGCTAGTGATTTGACTTTTGGGGCCTTCTGTGTCAACACAATTACTACAAATCTAGACTCTAACATTACCCCAATTCCAAGCTATTGTACTGATATTTTAGCAGGAATAAGTGAAACTTTACAAGAACAGCATGAACATCTGATGCCTCTCAAAGCTTCAGTGCCAAACAAATCATCACCTTCTGCAAACACAAAAACCTCTTCTGATGTTTCCACGCCATTGCCTCTGCCTAAAACGATCAAGATGGCAGAAATGATCCTGATCCGAAACTGTAAATTGTGCAAAGAGTGATTCTTGTTTTACCCAACTTGCTTTGTCCATTGCAATTAAGGAAGTGCAAGTATTGTCTTAAACTGTATTCGTGCCCTATGTTTTCATTATGCAAGTCATCTCCCCCTCGGACAGCAAACTTTGTACTGTGTGTGATGGCTTTTTCTTTGGCAGGGAAGATGGAATAGTTCATTGGGAATAACATTTGTTGTTCTTTAGCAATGTTGTCTTTAGCAACATTGTGAAAAAAAATTTATTTCTGTCATTCAATCAACCTTAGAGAGGTTCAGTTTGAATTAACTTTAAAAAAAAAATGTCACACAATCTTTCCATTAAATTATTGGGACTATTCTTTCTGGGATTTGTTTTTTTCTTGAAACACAAAGGAAGCAATTACAGCTTAAGAACTGCAGAGCAAGCAAAACAAAGAAGGTGAAGGGGAGGAAGACTCAGGAAAGCTCTTTTGGAGAACCTGCTGTTTAAAAAGAACCACACCACCAGCTTTAAAAACAAAAAAAAAAAATTAAAAGCCACATCAGAGCAAAGGAAGGCAAAATAAACCAATAAATAAAACAAGGCCACTGTTAACAGATAATAGGTCACCGTTAGTTGGTGCTTCCAGGGGTCCAGAAGATACAGGGAGCTTGCAAATAGCACTCCAGAGTTTGTAGCACAGGTAAAGCTTTACACACAGTTATTACCTGCTTTACCTGTACATAAGATCCGAACACATGTAACTTAGCATGACCTTTACAACATTTGTTGATATGTAAAACAAAAACATAAGGAAAGGTAACAGAAGTCAAAGAGAAGAGGGCAAGTACCATTTGCATATGCAATACAAGCTACCCTCATGCTTACCAGCACCAATTTAACATTCCCAGGAAGGATAAATCCCAACACCAAGCACCTCCTGATCTGCAGCAGATGGGATAACCTGTCAAGGACCCCAACATATATCCCTTTCAAAAGGGTAACATGTGTGATTATACCACCACAGTGAAACTCTCTGGCCTTTGGGTCAGGCCACAAAGATAGCACAACAGCATCCATCAGAAGAGGAATTTGCAAAACAAGTCGCTATTAAGTCTCTGTCCTCAGGAAATTTTTTTAAAAGGAAAAGATGAAACAAGGAGACTTATAAAGAACTACATTTATTTTTGTTTACAGCAGATATCATAAATAAAGCTAAAACAATTTTCACTGTGTGCAAAATACAGAATTTTCAGGTGAAAATTTAAATACAGCATTAAAAACTATTTAATAAAAATATTCAGTTAAGATTATAAAGTAAAATGAAGACAGAAGATTTAGGAGGAGAAGGACAGAATCTTCACTGGCCAGGAAGACTCCACAACAGAGGATAAAACACACAGCAATGGGAAGCGGTTTGAAATGGCAGACCTTTATGTCACAGCCTTCATCTCAAAGCACGCTGAGCTTTGTAACAAAACACCGTAGCCCTGAAATACATAGGAAGTCGTGTCCTAACCATTTGTGCAGGAAGTGACACTTAAAATACAGAGAGGTTTCTGTGTGGGCACAGTTTGGGGACTTTCAAGGCCGTCAAGATGTTTTAGGATACCCACACAAATAGATGCTATTGCTTTAGTCACGCAAACATACAGGTCAGCAAGATAAGGTGTGGGGCTCTGACCCTGCAGCCCTTCTGCATTCCTGGCTGAGGCGTGTGAAATGGGGCAAGTGCCAGAGGATGTTTTGCCCCTCTTGAAAATTGCTGCTTAGATAAATTCCCAAAGGCTCTTCCCTTTGAAAGGGATCCTCACCAGGGAAGGCTGGATCACGGCCATATCAACCAAAACCTTAGCAAACTTGCTTGTCAGACTGAGCCCTTGGCTCTTGTTTGGATTTGTTTCCCCTTCCTGATTATCAATATGTGATTACACATACTGGAACTTATATTAAAAATATATACAAAATAATCACACAAATTTGGCATGGGGAGTAGTGGCAACGTCTCATGCAGCAAGACAAATCCATTCATCAGAGTGGCAAATGGGGCCTAGTTAATTAGTTAAAACAGTTCAAACCAAAACACTCTGGTTATATAAACTTGGCCTTTTGATACTACAGACTAAAAATAGCATGCACATCCATTGCTGTTAGGCCTGCCTGCTAGGTTACTCACTGGAAATTACATCAGTTTGGCTACTAGTGAAATCCAGCAGAATCCTTTTACATTGTACTTCTCCAGTATGAAAGCAAAGAATTGCTTAGAAAACGCCACAGTGCTCAAAGATTGCTTGCTCATTGCATGTTTGAGCTCAATGGAAATAGGTGTTCCCGATAACGAGGAGAATCAGCTGGCTAATCTTGTCCTGACCTTATTTTAAATCTTTCCTTCAATACTCTGAAAGAAATAAGGCTTTAACTAGTTCTTTCAAGAAACAATGCACTTGCCTAACTTCCCTTAAAGGCACAAGGAAGTACATGCACAGACACAGAGAGAAAAACATTCTCTACAGAGAGCGCAGACGTTACCCTTTCTAGAACCGTGAACTCAGCAACAGGTTAAATGATCATGCCAAAGCTCGCATCCATTAATATACCAGACACACGGAGTTTGCTTCAAAAGTCTTAAAAAAACCACACAATGAAATGCTGTCAAACAACAGGGTTAGTCACACAATTTTGGAACTGGCAAGCGGAGAAAAATCACCTGAGAGCAGAAAGGCTTCAGCCAGTGAGTGGGTGCAGCACTGGAATGATGAATTGTACTAAAAGCAATGAGGGAGATTGACAGAGAAGATGGGGGGAGGGGGGGAAGAAAAACAACGAACTTAATTTGGTTATATAGGAAAGCATCAGAAAGATTATGTTACCACAAGGAAGAATAGGCCAAAATGAAACTGCCCTGTTTCATTAAATCATGAATGAGGACAAATAGGTACGAATCTTACTAACAGAATATGAAGAGATTAAAAAAAAAAAAAGAATCTACCAATAAAAAGCCTTCCCAACAGAATAATCTGCAAACTCCCAGTGGAATGTGCAGTGTAATTAAGATTCCTCAGGAAAATGTTTTCATTATGCAAGTTCCTGAATGCTGCTGTGGGGATGCAGGAATTTTATTCCCCATTATATGAATATATATATAAAGCCAATACCATCTTTTATTATTTTATTTTCTTTTTAAGCTTTCTGCTAGTAAGATCCATTTGCTGTAAATTCATTGGACATCAGAGATTTTCAGGTTGCTTACTCTATCACCATTTTTCTGTAAGTTTACCATTATGCGCACTCTGCTGAAAAGCAGAAAATTTGCTGTAGTAAACAACAGGAGAAAGTTTCAGGAAAAAACATTCCTAGAGACTGTGCTGTCGACAAACCAAAATCAAAATACAGTGTTCCAAAGTAGGATTTTTTAAAAATGCTATAAAGGAGGTACAGATACATTCCTTTACACATATACAGATGCCCACCATGTTACTATAGTTGTTACTATGTCCAGTCAATATTCTAGCAAACTTTTGCTGAATACATGTTTGAGCATTAATGGCAATTTGTTTCAAACAAATGCTACCTTATACCTAAACAATTTTCTTCTAGCACTTTTTCAAGTTCTGTGCATGTACTTAACAATTTTTCCCAAAATACATAAGCAATGTAAAATGTGAAAAGCTTTACCCTCATCCAGTTTGTCATTTATTTTAAATAGAAGACACATTCCCTTTTAATACCTAAGTAACAAAACAATTCAAATAATCTTTTGGAAATAAATGCTACAGATGCTTTTAATTTTAGGTAAATACATACTGCCATGTTTATGTATTTACTTATTTACTGGTCAACTTCTGAATTTAAACATTTAAGTATTTGAGAGGCAGGGAACATGCTTACCTCATTGGTTACCTAGGCTGAAAGTAAATCAGAATTTGGGATTTTGGTGTCTCCTTGCCATTAAATAGCTTATTTAACCTGTCCCAACACCTTCTGATTAAGGCAGACCTTGTTGAGGGACATCTGAAAAAATTTACTTCATGGCTGCTCCAGATTATAGAATTTCACCTTTCTGCCATCAGCTTTATATTCTGAATTTAATCAAATACCTAACTAAGAAGTAATCTCCTTCGAATATGTTTGTAGGTTTGTGTTGTTTGTTCTAAACTTGTAATTTTAAAAAAATTCCAAAATGCAGTTGGAGCAGTGCCTACCCAGAGGCATAACAGCAGTGATTTCAGTTACAGATGAGTACTCCATAAATTGATATTACTCAGATCAGACACCTAATGAGGAAGCCTTAACTTGAAGAATAAGAGAGGTCTAATGACACTACCAGTTCCTTTGACTTACAGTTTCAATCAGGCCTTCACTCAACTACGATTTGGTCTTCAAATTTATTTCAAAACTTCAAATAAATTAGTAGTACAGATTACACCCACTATCAAAAAAGGGTATCTATCACACATAAGAAATGTAAAAGGCATGACTAGAAGCAATGTGAATTAAGTACATAATTATTTTTTTTTTTTTTAACATATTCATGCAAGTTATAAACCACATTACCCCGAGCAAAGCTGAAAGCAAGAAAAAAAAGTATGCGCCATATTCAGGTTTCAAAACCCAGTCATTTGTCATAAATATTTATCAAACATCTGAAAGAATGCACATTCTTTCTTGGTCTAACAAAAATTAAAAAAAAAAAAAAAAGAGGGGTGGGGAGACGGGGAGAAGAATGTACCACCCCCTCTCTGGTCTGATCACTGGATAAAAGAGGGAGGGGGGAATCTACAAAATATCCTTCATCCGTCTCCATGTTCTGGAAATGTGTCTGGACACTGCCCTTCATGCTCTAACATACAGTACATTTGCTACTGAAAATTTTGATTGCACCTCATTTATCATTTGTATCAGAAAGAATCCACTGTTCATTTAAGTCACACATTAAATTGCATGGAAAGTAAAAAAAAAACACCAACCAAAAAAACAACCAACCAAACAAGAAAACTAAAACGCAAAAACCCTCATCAAAACAGTGAGGCTGTTAATTTTGAAAATCTGAAAGGCACAACTGAGCAAGACACGAAGAAGAATTTAAACCCTATAGAATTTTTTCACCCATTCAAGCACATTTTCAAGTGATAGCTCTGCTTCCCGGTACATATGAGTAAGTACCTCTAGAAGAGCACAGAGGAATGGCACACCAAGGCTCAAGAGTTCATACAAGTAGGTATAGTTATATGCATTGTCCCTGAAATGAAGATTGGTAGCGTGCAGAAAACCATGCATCCAGTTAGACAGGCGTCTGGGAATGTCAAGCAGATCCCTTGTCACCCGAAGGGGCCAGCTTAGCGTGCCCCTAAAGAAGGAAGTCAGGATACCTGGGGACCTGTCCTCTGGACTGCTAGCAGTAGACAAAGTGCTTTCTGTGGTGGTCTCTGTGGGTTTGGGTTCCTCTTTCTTCCATGCTTCTGTTGCCTCCTTATATAAAGCATTAAAAAAAGTTAGGTACGCTTCTAAAAATGGAAGTCCAGTTCTGTTACTGTTGCAAGTTTTTATATATATTGTCATTTCCAATTGCTTTTAAGTTCAACTTTACTTTGTGCAGGGAAAGCTAATTTCCAGCCAAATTCACAGAACCGGGAGATTATATTTTAGTATTTATTTTACACACACACGCATGCGTAGGTATTGCACCCTGCTCCAGGTAAAGCTGCCTCAACATTTCCTGCATTAGTAATATAACCAATACGTACCTTTCCCTCGATCTGTAATGTTGCTCTTCTCTTTCTGTGTTTAGTACTGATTTTGCAGTGCATAAAATGAGGTTTACAGTAAAATTTGCCTACAAGAGAAAAAATAAATTATATGATATTTTACCTATACATGTATGGACTGAAACCCCACTGTTGCATCTATAAAAAGATGAAATCAGGATAATTAATGGTTGGGCAGCAAACGGAATTGGAAAATTGCCACTGACACTGAATAGCTTAGAGCACTGAAGGGGTTTCTTTTACAGTATGCGGATTTGCACATTTGTTAAATAAGGCAAGGTCGTTCATTTACCACACAGGTTTAAATTAATAAATAGCAGAAAAACAAGATTCTGTAAATACAAAGTCACAAACGAAATCAAGACATCAGGCAGCAAAAAGTCAAATAATCAGTTCAAAAAAGTTTTTGCAGAAGATTCTCTGGACCGCAGAACCACTACCTTTGGCCTTGAGTCTTTAATTCTTTTGTGGAAGGACATCAGGCTAATACTCCTATCTACTCAAGTTGTTTGGAAGTGGCAAGGGAATTTCGATTCAGTTTAATAACTTTCCTCTAAACTAAAACAAAACAAAAAAAAAAGGCAAAAAATAATTCCCCATCTCCAGACCCCAGGGTGTAGGTGGGATTGAGCGCCCAAGATCTGAACCTCCTGTTCTACAGCAGACTGGAATAAATTACACTGCTGCTTGGCCAGTACTACTGCTTTCAACTCCTAAGCCATGAAAGAAATAACCTTTATTTTCCCCAACCATGTAAATCTGCCACTATCATGGCTTATCTTTATAAATCATGCTATTTAATGGCCAGTTATAAATGAGAGATAAGCATAATTCCGTATTGTTGGAGGAAAAGTAACCTTTCCCCCCTGTGCTGTTTTGACTTGTGATTGGAGAAACTGCATTTTGGTCACTCAGCTATTTTCCACTGAGGATTTCTTCAGGTCTGTCATAACTGGATCTTTTGAAAGACTAGAACTGCAAGTACAAGGACGCAAAGATCAGCATGGACACAAACAACGTACCTAGCAGACCTCCTCCGGACCGAGCTACTCAGCCAGGCCTTTTTCCCTAGTTCCATTAAAAGCATCAATACTCAGACATTCTAAAATATTCTTAAATAGCTCCTATATTACCTTCTTCAACATCAAAGGCATAAATTCCTAAACGGAGTGTTGTAGAACATATTTCACACTTGAAGCACTCCCTATGAAAGAAGTGGCCTTCTGCACTCAGCCGCTCCATAACATATACCCGTTTTTTGCAGAAATAACAAATGTCACTCCCTCCGACAGACTGAGGAAATTCTTTTCGCAGAGATCCCTGTTAAAAGATAGAAACAGAAATGCACATAAAGCCATTGCACTACTCCCCGATATAAATTCTTACAAAGTGGGCAGCTGCTTTAGCTGCTTGAAGTTTTACACAGCACCCTCCACACACAATTAAAATAAGCAACAGTCAGCTTTTTTATTACTCATTAGCTGCAATTCTGTAGGTTTATGCAGCAATTCATAAATCAGGCATCACAAGGACCTTAAGGGGTAAGTTTTCAGCAGGACTTGCATCCACCTTCCCTCAAAGTTCACCAACATCTTGTGTTTACTCAGATAAAAGAGCAGCGTCAGCCCCAAATGTTCACTCACCACCCTGCACCATGCTGCCTCAGGCACTCACGTCTCACGGCTGAGGGCACTGGTGTTTCTCAGAAGAGGTCAAAGGCAGACCTTGCCAGCCTCAAACAACAGACATGCATTTGGAGCTAAGAAAACAGATACCCTGAACTTTCAGTTCATACACACTCCAAAGGAAAAAGTAGGCTCATGCTTTAAGGTCCAGGAAGAAACACAGACTGTCTTCAATGCTGGTGTCTGAACTACCATTTACATCAGCTGCAGACATGCTTCCCCGCCCAGCCACGTTCATCCTGAGACTACAGCCCAAGCTGGGGCTTGGTTTGTTTTAAAAAATCAAATTCATTCCTACCACAGACATTCTGAATATATTTAACTCATTGGACTTTAAGATATGATCCATATTAAAAACCTGAAACTATTTTGAAAGTTTTTGTTGAATTTGAGCTGGCAATTAACATTCTTTAATTGCCACAAATCTCATCCTCTCTGCATATACATGCAAAAGGTACAGAAAAATAAATTATAAATGGATTAGATGCCACTGGGTTTCCCTTTTCTTATTAGAGGCAGGTATGAGAATGTTACTTTGCATTATTGCATTCTGCTTAGTTATAGGCCGTTACAGATGAGCATCTTGTCTCTGCCACAGCTGCCAACCTCTCCCCTTCCTTCCGCCTCTCCCCACTGCCATATGAGGGGTACCACACATGGGACACAGGAGGCGCAGGCTTGGCAGAGTCCAGGCACATACAGTCAGCAGCACACAATCCATGCAACTCATCTTTAATTTGCCAGCAAAAGAAGGCCTCAGAACAGCTTTTTTAATGTGAAGTGCAAGTCACAATTGTCATCGTCACAGGTCACTCGTGTCCTTAAAAGTTGAGAATCCTCTTCCAAATCTGCCATTAGTAATCCATTTTGCTGTGATGGATCATTTCAGAGCATGAACTAGATAAAGCTTTCCAAATAAACAACCATGCAAATGGAAAAGCATACAAATGTATTTTTAAAAACAATGTTAACAAAACAGGTCAGAGAGTTGCAATGAAGTGGAAGCAACTGGAGTTTAGTGCTGGCTAATAAGTGTCATCACCACAACACACCACCTCATTTTGCTTCTCAATACCTGACGGCTCTGAGCAGTGGAGGCAGGAGATGAAGAATGAGGAATGGGGCAAGAACTTGTAGCTCTGTCCAGTGACTGCTTCTGAATTCAACACAGAACAGTGTCAGAGTTTAAAAACAGCTCTCTTCAAAATGAGGCACGGTGATTCAGCATTTGTGTGTTAAAAATAACTGCATAAACACGGACTGTGCAAAACTTTCTTTAGAAGCCACCCTGACTAATAATTGTCTTCTGTTACTAATTGTACCAGCAATTACATTTAATAAAAGCCTCCTGATGTGTTAATTCATACAGACAAGTAATAAAAATATAAATAGAAGACACGGTAAGCAACATTTCCAGCATATCCACACATCAGCATATTTTGCCAATATGCTCTTGATTCTTTAGCAGGTGTTAGACTAAGGCCTTTCATACATAACACTTGAAGCTCCACAACCAGGGTCAGAAGTCAGGATGACATTCTGGAAACACCACTCAAGTTATTGTTTCTGCGTGGGTTTAGTCTTACCAGTTCAAGGGGGGGAAGCTGTGGCTTGGGTCTGTGATCATTCACATACAGATTGACAAGAACTTCAGCCACAGCTCCAATTGCACGTGAGACCTTTCCTACAGTCATCTAACCAGAAAAGGGGAGAAGATGAATAGAAGGAAGAGCTTTAGTTATTCCTGAAAAATAATTTACTGAGAAAAGGACAAGAATGATTTGAAAACATGCAAACAATGATAAAGAGAGGCTAGGAGAAAGAGCAGAGGCAAAGTCTAGCAAAGCAGAGGCATGTTCATGCGTGATCAGTGTGGTCCAGCTGGTGGCCACAGAAGGCTTCCATGCAGCCCACACACTTCTCCCTGTGGATGATGGGAAAATAGCTGCTGGGAACAAATGCTCCCCCCACAGCACAAGGCCTCCCACCATGCCTGCAAAAGGCTGAGCTGAGAGCTACTGCCTGGCTATCAGGGTTGGGCCATTCTGATAGATTAAAAAACCCCTGTTGTTCACTTTGACTTCTTGGGACTTTGTTGCTGTATTTCAGAAAGGGGTTTGAGACTAAACATTACATTAATGGACCACAAACCACGGCATTTCAGGAAACATTCTATGAGAACATGCTAGAACTCCCACACAGAAATGTTTTGTTGATGCTCACGGAGCAACCATTTTCCCTCTCCCCAGTGACTCAACGCCAGGGAAAACTGGAGAAACTACACTCATGAAAGGAAGACATCTCCTTTAATCTGCTTCATCACACTGTTGCAGCCATGAGTGTTAGGCTGTTTCTAACTAAATTTATCAAACAGACAGGCCTGCAAGGACACTGAAGTTCCTTAGGCTGTGGCTCCAAGTGTACCGGAGCCAGACCACTGACTGCATAGTCCGGGTTTCCTTGCCAAAACATACACCTGGGGACTGGAAAGAAGAAATGTGTGTGTGAGTGGCAGGCAGGCAGGTAGGTACTCTAGTTCTCTGTCCCTGGAAGAAAGACTGTGAAGACTTCATAGATTTCAGAAATATTTTCTACCCTAAACCAAATTTCCTGTAGTGATTTTGATTTTAGTTTTATAGTCACTATATGATCCCACAACCTCTCTGGTGGCAAAGGCAGCAACAGCCATCCTGGTATGGCCAGGGATCTGATACTCTGCTTCTGAAGCCAGGACATTTCTTTTCCTTAGAGGATCCACAATCTCATATCTTACACTCCATTTGGCTACCACAGAGTCCAAATTTTAAGTCTTTCACTTCTCAGTGAAATTATTTTTCTACTGCCACCACTCTAAGTCCTGCTAATGGAAAGGTTTAATACACTAGAAAGCTACCATGACAAAAGTAGAAAAATATAAATGCAGCGGTATTCATGATACTTCAAAATAATTTTAAAGCATTTTCTATCAAGCTTAAAAGCAACTATAATGCATTGTGGGTGTGTTTTCAAAAATTATGATGGTTGAAAGTATTATTGCTAATAAAAAAATTTCAAGTTCAGGAACTTGGGAATATGTCCAACCCCTTACAGCTCCCTTATCTTTTGAGAGTTATCCCATAATTACCTCAATATCCAGACAGACACAAAATATATGTTAGGATGAGAAAGTCCATTCAAGGGACAAATTTCTGTACTGCTTGGATTTGTTCAATATAAAAGGACTTTTAAATATTATTCAATATCTGAATAACTTGTGGGGTAACAGCAAAGCAAACTGTTAATTACATACCGCAATGCTGTGCTGAGTGGTACACTAAATTATAAATCAATACTGGAAGCAAGATTACTTGCTACTACAGGAGAACTATGTTCCCTTGTAGTTTTTAAGAGCATAGAAGACAAAATTTTCCTCCCCAAATTCTGCACCTCTGAATAAGTCTAGGTAAAAGAAAGCATTCAATGTCAGTTGAAGCAGAAAGTTTACCTTGAACTAGTTAAACGCTGGAGCAATCAGTTAAACAATAAGGCTATGCTTCAAGTGTAAGTAGTTGAATTTCAGGAAAAGTACCCTTGAGCCTGAACTACACCTTGCAATTCATCAGGTTGGTTGATTTCTGTTCTCCACCCATTGGAGCAATCTGTGTCAACATTAAAGCAGTCAAACCAAGAAAACTGCATGTTTACACATACTTTTAAAAAAAGTTATTAAAAGGAAGGGTTCTTGTAATGAATGTGAATTCACATTCCAAGTAAAAGGAAATGGGATTTTAATTTAATCTAGCAACCAAAAGACTGCTGACTGCTCTCACCTCCTCATCAACCACCACCAACACAGACATTGCTACTGACCAGCAGGGAGGGCAGCAAGCAAGTGGACTTGAGGACTGATTAGATCTCATTTTAGAGAAACTGTTTAATAAGGACATATTACTGGGGGGAAGATCTCTACCGATTGTCCTTACTGAATTGGATGTGTGGGTAGACAAGAGGAGACTGATTTGCTACAGCACCTTTCAAATGCCATTCGGTCACAAAATAGGAACATCAGGGCATGACGCAAACCAACCCGGGCAGCCCCATGAGCACTGGCCACCAGCAGAAACCTCCAGAGAATGGGAGTGATGGGGTGCGCAAGAGCAGCGCTGCCCTGCAAGGCTTGTGATTTCTGCCCTCGTATGACAACAGCACAACTGCCAAGTGACCCCCTGTGTCTTCTCTAAACCTCACCCTGCAATGGAAAAGGACTTCAGTAACATCCTCACCCATTTAATCATGTAAGTGTAATAAACTCCAGTTGCAGGAGAGCGTCTGACCCCAAATCAGCACACATTCCTTTAAAGATCCTGTCAACTCTTACACACCTTAGCTTTTGTCTATAGCACACAGATCTCTGCCTGCCTGATGCTGCTCAGGTACTCTAGAAACTCAGTATACACATAATAGGTTTTATATTTTGCTCATGCACTTACTACGCTTGAGGCTACTGGTGTACGTGAAGTCCTACACAGGCTGGGGCCACTATCAATATGTAACAGGCTGTTCAGGCAGGTTTATGTCAGTAGCCTTAAATCCTTTGTTGCAAAGGAATCTTAGAGAGTTACCTTATATGGAAAATTTCAGGAAACAACCAAGAAAACACTTAAAAATCCCTCAGGTGTTTGTGATGTACTGTTAATGACCTGTCAATGAGATGCTGCCAAAGCTTTTCAGCAGGTTGATCACGGTGGTTATTAATGTGGGAAGAGAAAGCTGCCTTCTGTGGTTCCCTGTGCTATTATTTAGAACACCACAGCCAACCATCAAGTAAGCCTCAGTAGTATTTTCTTAAAACAAAGGAAATACACTCTTTGCCTCCAAAAGCATACAGTGCTTCCCCTTTGTTGTTTCATATCCTTAATTATTTTCCTGGTCTTATTTTGCTTTGAGGGCAATTTATTTATTTTTGATACCACCTGCTACATACATTTTAGCTCTGACATAAACAACATGTGAGTAATAAGTTACTGTGTACAGGAAACACCCAAGCCCTGCTTACTGCTGGTAATTAGAGTCACATCACTGAAGGGAAGTAGTTGGTCCAAACTCCGCAGGCAGCAAAGCCTACTGATTGCAACACCTTCATAGTTCTTATGACATATTGTGCGGATTCACTCATGCAAAGCTCATATGAACTCAATTTTCTGAAGGTCAATCCAACTTTAAAGAGAAAACAGGAATAACCAAAGCATAGCCTGTAATATATTTGTTAATTTGTATTTCTACCTATGTGAATTTTGACAGCTGATTAAAGCTAGAAGGTAGTTTTGGTTATTACTGGCAACTTGCATATAGTGTCATATAGAAGTTAATTCTTAGTCAGTTGTAATGACTGTATCTCTTTAAAAGAAACAATGTGCTTCCATAGCCTTCCTTTCAAGTGCTCCTTTTAGGACTGAGGCTTAATAACAAGTTTCTCTAATAAGACAGTATGATTTCTTAGCTACCATTTTCAATAAATTTGCCACTGTAACTACTACTGTTCCCATGAAAATTCAACAGATTAAAAAAAGATCGTCATGTCTGATAAGAATCTCAGTACTCACTTGAAATTAAAATAGTACTAACTATTTAAGGATGAGTGAGTGCTGATATTTATAGGTCATATCTCACAAAGTCTTACAAAACTCAAAACACTTCTATTATCTTCTGTTCTGCTGGGAAAAAAGCAGAAACACTGAGAGAAAGAGGGAGGCCCTTCTGCTGGCTTACCAATCCTGAAGCCCTTTTTCATACTGAAGTCTAGACTGACCTAGTGATAGCTCTCAGAACAGAGACCAGAAACACACAGAGTCCTATAACCCCACGCTCCAGATAACACAAACACAGGCAATTACTGGTAGATATTCACAGCAGAGTGGTCCAAACATATTGGTAATTTATCACCTGCAGTACTTGAAAATGCACAGTGCACACCTGAAATATTATCAGATTTCATTTATATAGTGCTGCACATTTAGCCAGTGTTTTACAGAGTAGGATAAAATTTTCATGTTCTGAAAAGTGTGAAATCTTGAAAGATAGAACATGGGGACAACACTTTAACCGAGGAAGGGCACAGACAGATTGCTTGTTATGGAATAAAGGCTGCAGCAGGTGTTCCCTGGAGATTTAATACTCATAGTAAGAACAGCAGTAAGAAATCTCCTTCCTGGAAAAATTTTGCTAGAGAAATAAGAGGTAAGCCAAAACATGAGCTGTGTAACTTGAAAAGGAACAGAACTTCAGTCGCCAAAGAGAGGTAAAGCTGAAGTAACAACAAGGGTACCACAGGACTGGATCGACCTCACAGCACGTGAATAGAATGGAGAACGGAAGTCTTGCGCATCCATTAACACTTCACCAGCACATCACTAACGCCAATAATGGTCCTGCACATAGGTCCAAAGGTCCACTTAGTCCATCCCATGTCCCCAGGGCAGGATCCACTTTACTTCTGTGAAGCAAGTGCACATTGGCATAACCTGCTCCAAAAGGTGTCCATGCTGCAGACTGCAGGCCTCCCCCAGCACCCTGCTCCTTACCATTCAAGGGGTTCCATCCCCATCTCCAAGCCTGATCTGAATCTCTGTTGCCACAGTGACTGTCCACCACCCCTTATCATGCCAATAGCGGGCATGGAAGACTGGCACCCTCCCCTTCTCTGCAACAGCCTTGTGCAGACACCGTGGCTGACTCAACCTGTTTAACTCCCTCTTAGTTATCCCTGTAGCAAGGACAGCACCAACAATGTCACTTGTACTCACTGGCAACCCTGGAAAGGAAACTCAAGGGGTTTTTTTTTGCCCCACCCCTCTTTTTTTCTCTTTTTAAAAAATATCTACTTACTACTTCCACCATCAAAATACCTGCAGTAATCCACCATCACTTGGGCTTCATTTGGATCAGCTTTCCATTACTGCATCTGCCTCAAAGCGGAGGAAAGTAAAAGTTTGCCTGTTCATTATCAGACCTGCTATTTAAAAATTCGCAAATATGCCATGCCAAATGTACCATATTTAGAAATATGTAATGCATATAGTGTACAAGGGGACCTGAGCCTGTACAACCCTATGGAGCAGTATACTAAGCATCAAGATGTTCATGCATATAGATCTGCCAAAGAATACATGTAGTCCTACCTAGCCAGCCAAATACATATCAAATGAGGTAAAGGTATATTTACTGTACCGGTGACAGAAAAAGATCTTCTTGCCTCAGCTGTGCTGCATTCTGCCATTACCTCTGGAGAGATCATTTTCAAATGAAGTAAACTCAGCCTGAGTGAAGTCAAGTCACAACAAACTCGCTACACCATTTAAATACAATAGCAAACTAATAAAAGGCTGTGAGTGCACTTAAAAAAAAAAATGCAGCTGAATTAAAACATCCAAAAACGATTGCTCAGGCCAAATGTTCTCCAAGAAAAAAAATATTTAAATCTCATTAAAAATTATCTCTCCACAGTGCTTCCATATGATAAAGAGCCTGGTTCCCATATCCTAAAGGGTTTACACATTGGTTTTTATTATTTTTATTCTCTTCGCACTGTCACAATAGTTCTCCCTGTCAAATGAGCAACAAGCCTCAATATTTTGGGAACCATTACTTAACTTGAAACCCATCATATGCTATACCTCCTAGGTCATAAAAAGTAAGAGGTAAATCCAGGGAAAGGAATTATTTTGAAGCTGAAGGGAATTAGGAGATTACCGCAGTAAAGAACCTGCTGGGCTTGCAGTGTCCTTGAAGGGCTGTATAGCCTGTATTTTCCTAGGGAATGAAAAGTCTTTTCAACACCACTCCATCTGAACTGACGAACGCATCTTTGCAAACTGCAGGACAGCTCAGTGTCTACCTGCTCAGTTACTGCTGAGGTTGTGAGCCCAATTTCCAACCAGCATCAACAATATGATGCAAAATAACCTAGAGATATTTAGACCAATTCCACTAAACAATCGTGCATGGGAAACTACTTTCAGCCATGGCTTAGCTGAAGTTGGGCAAAACTCATATGAGTATTTCATAAAACTACTGCAATTTAAATACAACTAAAGCAGGCAGAATGCTTTGCCCCTCACAGTAAATGGAGAGAGTACCCAATTTTGCTGAACAGCACTTCTTTTGTGTGTCAGGCAGCAGAGCCACCAGCTCCAGCAGCACCTGCATTGGGTCACAGCAGTTGCCTTCAATACTTTAGAAACTTGATGTTTCTACCTTTATTTCCACATAGACACTATCAATACTACAGTGTTCTTGGACTGCTGCTGTGTAATCTGCAGGCAGCAGAAAGGAAACCCAGCCCTTTACCTGCCCTGAAAAGCTGAAAAGTATCATAATTCCCTCAATTAAAATCTTTCTGAAACAAAGGGGAGTTAGAGCCAATACCATCTTACCTTCCACAGATAAAAGCACAGCCCATTGTAACATCAGCATAATCAGTTAGAGCTGAGTCTCTCCAGTTCAGGTGTTACCTAATTGCTTGCATTCAGAGTGTGCATGTTTCCTCCCTCCAAAGTTCACTGTTACTAAGAACTGTATGCTAGCAATTATTGTGCAGAAACGAGTTTAAAGTACAAATAAGTAAACAAGAAAACAGCAATAAAGTCTGCCTCTATTAACAAGTGCTCATACAATTCTAAGACATGTCCTTTAGTTAAAATAACCATTACTGTACAGGTTCTTCCCTGCAGTCCAGACAGATATTCTTATGAAAAAGACAAAAAAACCCCAACCAAACAAAAAAACCCCCACACCTCAAAACAAACAAAAACAAAATAGAAAACCAAACTAACAAAAAACCCCAAACCCCATAAATACCACCCAGGAGCAACTAATCGATCCCAAAACGTCCAGTTAGCTATACAATGTGAAGTCCCCTCTCTGCTAGGCTTGCCTGTGGTATTATCCAACAAGCAGCAATACAAAATTTTCAGAATTGAAGCAAAAACTTTGTCAACACTTTGCTCTGTTCTTTAGCTTTATATCTGAGCTATTTGTAATGACAACTTCTTACGAACATGCAGAATTAACAACAGAGAGCAAAGTGAAGTTTGATTCAAATGTGAAGCACAACCTATACAACAGATCTGCTGGCAACGCCTTCCATCCAAGCCATTTCTCAAGCAGCTCTTGTGCAAGTTTGGATTTTACAGGATAAATCTGTTAATAGAGTACCTGTCTAGAAGGAACAGCAGGGGAAGCTGAACTGACAGATGATGGAGAAGAGGCAGCAGCTGAACCATGAGGTGGAGGGCAAGAGGGAGTTGGGGGCTGAGAATGGGATAAGCCTTTAGTAGGTAGCTTATTCTGTGTAGAGCAGAAACAGGAGAGTTATCCAAGAGACAGTGACATTAGCACAGGTTAAGAGAATAATTTCACAGTCATGCATCAAAAAAGTAGAAAGCTAATAACTACAATTCCACTTTTTTTTCTATTTCTGCACAGTGAGCAGCCATAGAAACCATCATGGCAAGACATTTCACAGCAAATGGTATTATCATACTCAGTTTTCTTATAAAAAATATTTACAGCGGGCAGTAACGTAAGATAGTGCTGGGAGAAAGCATAATGAAATATCTGCATATGCCAGATTGCACTAAGAGCTCACCAATTCACTAGAAATTGTGAGCTACCAGTCTATACTTAAGCACAAGACATGGAGAAGACATTTCTCTCATGCTAAAGTACTCTGACTAGCTTTATCATTTATTTGTGTTTTTTACCTCAAGTAAATTATGCTATAATATTTAAACAAAGCTTTTTACCAGTTTCAGTGTAATCCACATTACTTTTCAGATCAACCCAGGATGAAAGGAAAAGTTAAAAACAAAACCACTGCAATTTTTCACTCCCATGAATGCTTATAGATCTTCTAGCTCAGCACTTCTTCAGGTGCAAAACCTAATAGTCACCTTTGGAAACTCCACGTATCCAAACATTGAGGCAAGATGTGCTGCTTTTTCTTTAATGTTCTTTTTATGGAATTCCCTATTTGCTATGGTCTGAGCTCTTTTCTGCAATAAGAGCCAGGGAAGGAAGGCCAAGAAAAGAAAGAGAGAGATTTCAGTTAGTGTCACATACATCAGAATACAGCAAGTTTGTAGAAAGACTTTTCATTGTCTTAATAGAACCTAAAGTCAACATAGAAAAAGACAGCATATCCAGTGAAAATACAATATACAGATTAACATAAGCAGTTAAGAGACAGAAAGGAAAAGAAATTGCTTGTCACCTGTTTCATTTTTTCCTCCAGGTGCTGAAGACGCTCAAGCACTCCAGAAAGTACAAATGCAGCAGAACAGGCAGTTGAGAGATTTTCAGAGGTTTCTGACAGACTGGGCTGGGTATCTGGGTTTTGTACAGTCTTTGCTCTCCTGGCCATATGATCAGAACCATTTAAAGACTGTTTGGGTTCCCTGACCTCGTGCTCACTCCTAGCTACCACCTGAAACTGGGAAACACTTGAATTGAAAAAAAAAAAAAAAACCAACTGCTTTCTGCACTACCATGCAGTATATGCAGCTTTTATGGATGCTCCCGAAAGCGCAGCAGTCATGCACATAACTAGAAATAAAATGTCTTCACATCACTCTTTGCACACTACCTACTGCATCTCTGATGCTTGTGTCCATGCACTGAAATAAATCAGTCCTACATAACTTACGCAGGACTTGACATCCTTTTCTAGGTTTGTGGCAGTTTTTATGACTAACCCCAGACAGCATCAGTGCAGAAGCACATGACTCTACATCTCCCTCTAAGGTTTTTAGCAAAGGTTTTTTGGATTTTTTTTTAGCATCGCATCTGGCTGAAACTAAACTTACAATCAAATTGTAAGAATATCAGCAGTAGGACCCGGCATAATTCTAGATTTCATCTGACCCAAATCAAGCTATAATGTATTTCAGATTTAAAGCATTTTCTGAGGAGTTCAGAATAGATCTCTGAATTTAAATCTTCATATAAAATAGCTTTTGAAGTAAATTAAACATTTGAACAACTTTATGAAATTCAGTCTTAAAAATGACCTTCAGTTGGTCTTTTCATGACAGTTTTCTACTTCATCCTATTTGTCCAATTCAAATACACACACTTTCCAAATTTCTCAGAATTACAATTTAAAAACCTGATACCAATCAACTTAAAGTTTGCTCCTGATGTTTCAGGATAGCACTCCTCCTGCCTTTAAAACAACAGTTCTCAACCAGTTTATGAATCCTCATTTTTCATCAAGCTGATCTCCAGATTTCCACATGCCATGCAGATCTTATTTCACTGCAGACTACTCTTGAAATGCCACTAACAGGATATTTACTTCCATTAAAACTCTAATGTAAAGAGAATGTCAATACTATTTGATATGAGATTGCTTTCTTTGGAAGTACTAAGAGAAAAATTTAGATGATGCATTAAAAATTTTTGCCCCATATATATGATACTGCAAAAGAGCTTTCAGCAAAAATTCTTATCACAAGCTCTGCTTAAAGAAATAAAATAAACCTGGGCATTAATTTTTCAGTGCTCAAGCTTTTATCTTAGACATTTTTCCCAGGTTTCTCAGGGTGGAAAACTCCCTTTGCCTTATCATTACAACAGCCCAAAGCATTGAGTACACATACAAACAAATTTTTAGGTACTACTGTAGTTCTCTCGTATGTTCAATGTAGCTTTGTAATTATATTTATACTATTTGGAGTCTAGATGAGATAATACAGAAATCCACACCTATGTTTTCAGGGTTTTTTCCACACAGTTACTAATTCTTTCAAATATTTTTTCTCATCTGGTCAAGCAGGTGTAAAATAACGTTAAAATTTAATGTGGTTTTCACAATTCTCAGCTAAGTATATCTGTAAACGCTGCAGGTTACATCCAAATATTGTTTTAAATATTCTGTAGTTGCACAATAACTTTGAGTTCCCAGCAGTAAGAGATATAGTGTACTTGTCAGGTGTTACCCATCCATATGAGTTCCTACCTGCCTTTTTGGTTGAGGTGGAAGAAGACTTGTATCCTTAGGTTTAGCAAAGCGAGGGTTAACAGGAGAGCCAGAAGAGAGCAGGGCTGGTCTATCTATTAGCTCCTTATAAAGCATTTTTTAAATTATAAAGACAGATTGGGAGGGGAAAAAAAAAGGAAGACAGTAAATAGGATTCAAAGACTTTTTGAGGCAGAAAGAAATAAAAACTGCTTTTAAAAACATGTTACTGTGGAGCTTAACAACACGTTTTGCAGATTTTTGTCACCTACCCATTTTACTAACCCCTTCTACTATCAAAGATATACTTAAAAGTCAGCACATTCAGTATTCCTTAAGAGAGGTTATGATCAAAAGGTAAGGCATCGAGGTTTCCTTCAACATGGTCAAGCAAGCCTCTGCACACATATCACACACAGAAAGCTCAGGGCATTGACAGGCCAGGTAGAGTGCAAACAGTGGTTCACAGACTGAGAAAGTCACTTCACATCTGTAATATAAAGCCTACACTTCTCAAGGACTTAAACGTGTAAACAAACAAATGGATACAGGCACAAAGAATAAAGAAAGCCACCACCCTTGACTGAACCTCAACACCTTGCTCATCCTTCCTTCAGATCTTTTAGGTGACAGATCTGAACTCAGTTGACTCAAACCATCTCACTGGCCATAGTGAAATTTTGAGCTAATCATCCCTATCTTGACAGCATGGAATTATTTTAACATACCACTTGTCACACTAACAACAAACAATGAAAATGCTGTGAAAAGTACAAATATATTCCATCATGCCTACTTTCGAAATGGAAATGGCAGTTGGACACATCTTGCAAAAGATTAGGTTCCCTTCTTCCACTTTCTAAATTTTCCATAAAGAAAGATTTGACCGGATATGTAGTGTCCCTTATTCATAGAATATAGGAAAGTCCTTTTGCAATACCATATGCAGCCAGCTTAAACTTCCACACAAAGCAAAAATTCTACAGACTGGCTTCTAAGGGATTTCTAGACATTGCGATTCCACTACACTTTATTAATATACTAGATATTAATACATTATATTAATATGCATTTGTCAATCTATATTAGTTGTATTTGTTTGCGAAGTACCGAGAAGAATATCTTTAATTTGCATAAAGTATAGAAAAAGACAACTCACCTCAAACACATAACAGATCATTTTTTTCCTATGGAAATCTGCATCACTTTCACAGGAGGGACTATAGTTTAAATTCAGAGACTACTTTTATGTTAATCTATGACCTACCTGCCTCCTAAAAATTGTGCTTGGAGCATTCTCTTCAAACTTTGCCAGCAGTTGAGTTGCCATGGATTTAACTTTATTCCGGTTCATTCCTTCTCTGCCATCACTCTGTTCTTTCCCAGCATTTGTCCCTTGGCTTGAAAAACCTGAAGCCTGCAAGGAAACAACAAAGTCTGTTTTTCTTGAATTTACCTATGAAACTCATGAAAAGGGAGAAGACAGATAACATCCTTATCAGCAAAGGGTGAAGAGAAATACAGTCTACAGTATATTAAAAGTGACAGTGTTTAGCATGGAAGTCACCAAAAAAATATTTTGTTTGGTCCCAGAGCACAGTAAAAAGGGAACATGAGTTGGTGCTGATAATAATAAAAGAGTCACAAAGGTAACAAATCAGAGAGGGGCTAGGAACAAAGCTGCAACGCACTCTTCAAACAAAAATTTGTTTGAATAACTGAGTTGGGAAAAGGAAAAAAAATAAACCAAACCAAACACGTCAATACCTTAGATGTTCTTGGGTCAGAAAGAAAACCAGAGCAATTTAGGTAATGCTCTCCTCCCTACCAAATGTTTTAAATTAATTTAGCTCTTTTTTAATAAATTCAAGGTTTTAAGGGGAGAGGCACTTTGTTCCAGCCATGAACAAAAGGCCAAGCCCTGACCCCCTGACTCCCTGCTTTCTCAGCTCTGGTGCTCATCAAGGAGCTGGATATGTGTAGATACCACTGAACACCAACCTCCTCGAAGACACCAAAAAGACCTTTCCGACGCCTTTTGTTAGTCTCATTTTCTTCCGTTTTCCCTTCAACCTGAAACAGTAAAGCCAAAATAAGTGCTATGGTTTACTGCAGCAGTTACCAGATTCACCCAAGCAGTTCCTCCCAGGAAATTAACTTTCATAACCAGGAAAGCATGGTCTGGCATCTGTTCAACAAGGCAACACAGGTGAGAAGTGCGCCTGTGTGCGGGGGTCCTCATTGCACCGGCACGCCTCACTAGGCCCCCCCAGCTCAGCAGGATTGCTCCTCATGCGAGGAGCCTGGTCGCCCTTGTGGCAGGTATCTTGTGTGTGAAAGCTGCTGTGTTACCTCTGACTGGGAGCTCGCACTGGACTCTGATGGGTGAAGATACACGCTTGTACACTTCGTTGAACACAGGCCCTGCAACGTTGGTGTTTACCTTTTCCTCTTTCAGTACTAAAGAGTTTGTAATTCACAAAGCACTAGCACATACTTGAAGAAAAAGCCTTTACAGCATCAGTTGCTTTGTGAATTTTTATCCAGACTACACTGGTTTCCATATAAATAACAAAATCAAAGAACCTCATTCTTTCACTACAGCCTCCACATCTTTTAGCCTAGATATCTGCATGCAGATCATGTGTTCTCAATGCAGACATATCTCCTTTTTTGGAGCAATTATCATCCACCTTAAAGGTCTCCCATGTAAGGTTCATCTCCCTGACTATGGCTTTATATTACAGTACTTAAGCAACAAAATCGCCTATTTTGTGCTCAAGCTATGGACATGTTCAGTTATTTTACTGAACTAGAAATTACACCAACAATTAATATTTAATACTCGGTCCACGCAAACTTACAAAATAGTCAATGCTTAAAAATTTGTATCAGTTCTTATTAAATTCAGTCTTGAAGAACTAGTACAATGGAGATATGTTTTGTCATGTTAGGTTATATTTTACGAACAATAAACTACATTCCACTTATTTGCATTTGCCCACACTGTAACTTAGTGATTGTTCAGCCAACTTAAAAAAAGAAATAGAATAAAGAGAGAAAGATCAAAGAATACAGGCTCCCTTTTTACATATACATTGTTTATAATAAATCATTATGCAGTGAATAGAGGTAATCCCAAACAACTTCTGGGCAAACACCAAAAGAATCAGATGACAATATTCTGATTACTTTGTATGCTTTGGTACGTTGTTTTTCAAGCACCAGCTCTCAATAACCTAGCTTTACACTACCTACAATCATTAGGAAGAGTGAGTGAACAACAGTAGAATGTATTCTGCATAATAATCTGTACCACTTAAAAGCAGAATTTGCCTAAGTGAATGGAGCAAACAAGATGTTGCCTTTCAAAATATCTTACATAAAGGACATTCATTAACATATTTACAATGAAGTGAAAGACAAAGCAATTTAATTGCCTAGCAAAACTCCAAGAAAAAGGATCGTGCCCTTTATTGTATAAACACCCCCATTCATTTATTAGTCTGGAGCGCAGGAAATCTCAGTTCCTCTCCAGCCCAGCTGACGCTCGTAGGAGAATGGATAACACTGTCCAGCAGAGCACACGCTGCCAGAACAGCTACCGCCACGCCAGCTCCAGGCCCCTGCTTCCTGGTCCCTCACAACCTGCACCCAGAAAAGGATCCCTTTTCCAAATAAAAGGACAAACTAGATGGCATGGAAAGTTTAGGAAGCACCGCTCTGTTACCCTGGCTGGTTTTTGACTCTGGTACATGAGTGCTCTCCTACTGTCATGCCCGGATAACGCTCAGCACCACTTTTTGCAGTGGAAAGAACCATAAAACTGAAGCCACAGCCGAACTGTTAACTCAAGCAGTTGATTTCCAAGGAGCTTCATTTCCCAACTAGTTTCAGACAGTTATGGCACTCGCAAGTTTCCATCCCAACCCAAGTACTGTGTTTCTTACTAAGTTCCATGCCCCATCCATGACAGGGCTGCAAAGCCTCATATAAAATAAGGTCTTGACAGTCCCACTCCCCAAGCTGATTTGGAAAAATATCGCTTCCACTCTCCTTTCAAACGAGTCCCTGTAGTGTGAAACCAAAGGGGCCTGTCAAGCAAATCACCTCATGCTTTCATGTAGTGCCAAGAACTATACCTCCTGTTACGACAGAAGGCTTATTTCATGACGGGAGGTTAGTCAGAGGGTTGTACAGCTTAGTAATTGAACGCTCTCCCTGCTACTAAAAGTCTATTTACTTCTGCAAATAACTAATGGAAAAACAACAACATTGTGGTCATGAAAAAGGTTTTTCTTCTAAAGCAGTCACCCACAAGAAAAAGCAGTGTTTATTTTGCCTGCTTGGTTTCTCCCTGCTTGGTTAGCTGGGAAACATGTCACTTGGTTTTGTGTATATGTGGCAGGGAAAAGTTATTTCCTATGAAGGATATATGAGGTTCCTGGGCAATTGACTGTCCACAGGTTTCAAAAAATTTATTTGTGGATTGAAAATATTCAAGACATAAGTCGGCCTAGGAAATATTTGGAAATTCTGGAGTAATTCTTTGATCGAGGTGGGGTGTGTGTAATCACATTTCCACCAAAACTGAGAAGATAGCAACAAATATCAAAAGCAATATATTAAAATACTGAGAAATGCAGTGCATACATGTACACCTGAACTTTTATGAAGGACATTGAACTCCAAAAGAAGGAAATCTGTAATTTTGCAGGCAAAACTTAGAGTCTCTGCATAGGTATAAATGAAGCAATACAGTTAAGTGTTAAGGAGGTCTGTTACAACAAATAAAACAACAAAACCAAAAGCCACCAAAACAACCACACAAAAACCACACCCACCCAAAACCACAGTACCAACAAAAACAAACAAAAAAACAGAGAGCTTGAGAATCATTGTAGTCAATCTACAGTTTCTGGCTAGCCCAGGAAACTCAAAACCTGGAACAGTCTTGCATTAAGCTATGTTTCAGAAAATGCAGAAGTTGAATTCATCTTGCATGCTGCTGTCTAACTTGTGCTGGTTAATCTGCAACAGTTGGGCTTGAGACGCTGCTGCCTCTAAGCCAGGTTGTGCAGACACTCCCCATTTAAACTGAAGTTAAAAATGAAGGTAGGTTTGGCTGTGAAAGCAAAGCGCCTCCGCAAGGTCTCCTTTCAGAAGAGGACCAAATTAATGGATAGGCAGAAGGTGAAACAGTTCATTACTGAATAATTTCATTAGCATAACTGTTAAATTAAATCATGCAAAACTTTGGAAGTTATAATCCATTCAGAAACACACAGACTATACTCTCACCGTACACAGTCCTATGCCAGACAGTATTAACTCTATAACCCTTCAAGGCCCTGGAGTCTTTAACTGCAATATGTATGGGCATGGTTGTGTTTTATACAGGGACATAAACATGGCATGTCAATAAGTTTTCAGTAATAAGTGACCAAGACAGAGAAGTGTATGGGTATGACTAAGAGATCATTATCTCAGAGTCATGCTGGTCCACCTGCCTGCTGTTTGTCACCATTGCAGCCTTTATACATCTATAAGGGTTTGAAAGCTTCCCTCCAGAACTTTGACAGCATCCAAACTGTTCAGATCACTGCTTTAGTTAAAAAACAGCACCCCTGTCCAATCAATAAGCATTCTAGCACACCTGTGATTATTCGAGCAGATATACAATTGTATACAGTTGTATATTTAACTCTTGGAATACAGAACTACAGTACTATTTTTCTTAAAGGCAGAGATAGCCCAGAAAAATGCCAGACTTTCCCATCTCAAAAAAACCCAAACAAAACAAAACAAAAAAACACCCCAAACGAACACCAAAAAAACCCCACAGAAAACCAAACCCCCCCCAAAATATGAAACTTAGCATTTAGCATTTCACAAAACCTCCTACAAACTCTTTTAGAAAAATTTCCAAAAATAAAACTTAAAAGACAATATGGGTAACAGACCAAGATCTCATATATTTCAAGATGAAAACCACAGCTTATAAACACACCAATTAAAACATCCTCCTCCCCTTACACTTTCACCTACACTTAACAAGATTGGCATGGACGATGGATCCAAATTCTTCCCAAGTACAGCCAAATTCTCACTGTGATCCCAAATTTTGCATTTACAGGAAACGCTTTATTGGGACTATTATTAATGCTTCAGCAATTTGACACTGAGTGCTTCGGTTTTATCCTTACAAACTTCATAATGATTGAGTTTGCATGTTTACTGTGAAATCTTATTTTACTTTTTTACTATGCTCAAAAAAGTCTCCTTCTACAGGTCTTTTAATAGAATATATATAAAACCCTTATGTCTGAGCCTGACATTTTATTTTCATCTTTTTAAAAGAGAAAGATTTATAGGGCAAGTCTTCCTTCACAACTTACCTTTGGTACTCGCTTTCTTGGTAAAGTTAAATTGATGTAATTATTAAAGATGAACTTCGATGATTTTTCTGAACAAAGATCATTATTTTCTCCATTTTGCTTGTCGCCAGCATCTGTTCAAAAAAATGACTGCTTAGGATATTTGTTCAGGTTTCTTTTTAAAATACTTTGACTAAGCCAGAACTTTCCAGTTGAGTGCTGGTAGCAATTATATATAAGAAACCCAGGCAAGTAAAGAAAATACATACAATTTAGGGTGATTTTTTTAAAAAAGGAAGAGGGATACCCAGGAATGGGCATGCTGTATGCAGTCATCCTTACCAGAGAATCACTCTATTCACCTGATACATGAACTTCATGATGTCAAGCTGCAGTTATCCACTGCTCCTATTCTCTGAAACCACCAAGGACCCACAAAACCCTGGTCTTCAATCAAGTTTTTCCCTCTTTCCTTTTTCAAGCACAAGGTAACTATTGGAGACAGAAGCAGGCAAGCTCGCATGCCAAAACAGCTCAGCTGGTAAAGGACTCTTGGCTCAAAAGCAGTGCCCATAAGCAGCCTAGATGAAGCGCTTCCACTCCCCCAACTTGCAAGAATTAGAAGCAGCCTGGGTTCGGCTTACCTACTGCCCGCAGAGGTGTGCCCCTGAACAGTTCATAAAACTTGGAGAGGTACATGACCATGCTGAGCTTGTCAGGCTCCCCGGCCAAGCCCACCTCCTTCCCCGTGGTGACAGGGGGGATGCCAAACTCCTGTTCAGCAACATCGAACGCCAGCTGATTGTTTTTGACAACGTCCTCTTCATTCAGAGCATCAAAGTCACTGGAGGGACAACACAGCAGCATCAGCGGTGGTTTGCTCTCTGCTCCCTTCACAAATATGCATTACTCCCTTGCCCACTGGGGAGGTGCAGGATAGCACCATGAATGAGGGCACAGGCATTTCACTGCATCAAAGCTACAGTGTCTACACAGTGCCAAGAAGTCTCATACAAATCCCGTTATTACAATCCTGGCTTTGCCAGAAATGTAATTTAAAAGCTATTTCACTGAACTGGATTTTGATGTAGTCCCACAAAAAAGGATCCTCTTATTTATGAAGAAACGCAATTCCTCCTCAGAAATGCTAAGAAACCTTTTCCTCTCCAAATACAGCTGTGGTACTACAGCTTTCACCTGTTAGCAATAGACTTTTTAGTTTCAATTAGTTCTATAAATCAAAGCCAGGAGAAGTAAATTTAGCTTAGCATTGTATGAAACAAACTTGTTATACGTGTGCACACATACATGCACAGGCACTACCTTTCTTTTCAAGGTGTTACATGTACCATTTGAATGAATACCTCCTGTCCATGTCGTAACTGGATTTAGCAGTGCACTAAAAGTACATCACACCTGGAACTGTGTTATCCATTCTCTAATCCATTTTCTATGGGACCTATTCTAAGACTCTGATCCCCTGAACAGCTTCCAAAATTCATGATTAAAATGAACATGTGAATAAGTTATAAAGCTCCAGACAGGGTAGTTTCTTTCTCCTCATAAGGAGGAGTGTAAGTTTTTGAACCCCCAAATAATTTCTCTTCTCTCTCTCCCCCACATCCACATGCACTGTTTCTGGAGCCAGGGGGCTGCAGGCAGCCCTCTGCCCCAGCCCTGCCTACAGCCTCTTGCCTGCCTGGATTTTACCTGGCCAGGTCTTTCAGCAGTTGTATTTAATACAAGATGTGAACACAATGTTAATTAAACAGCAGGAGGTCCGTTTGCTCAGGAGGATAAATCTATGAACTTTCTAGAGAGAGCAGTGCTTAAGAGACATGCTTTTCACAGACAGCAAAGATTGCTTTCTACACTCTCTATCCCTGCCCTATATCCACAAAACCATCCGTAATTCCTGTTTTTTAAACTATCCCAAGGCAAAAAAATATCTTATTCTTACAATATTAGCTCTTCCTCTGGCAAAGCTGTACAAACAAGCATTGCCGAGTATTGCTTCTATTTTTTACAATTTATCACACCTCATGAAAGAGCTCAATCATCTCTCTCATTTATCCACAATAAAGGGAGGCTGACAATAATTCATGACTCCTACGACTGTGTAGGAAGGCAAGAGAATGCATCCGCTGCATTCTGGAGACTGGTGAGAGAACAGAAGAGTCACCCCACCAGAGACGGCATCAAGCAGGCCCAGTAACCCAGTGCCTGCAATTGCCATTTCCTGACACCTGTTATACATTGACCTTCTTATATCTAAGCAAGGAACCTCACAAAATATTCATACATAAGAAGTCAGGTCTTGTAGGGCTAAGATCCCAGAAACACTGTCAAGAGGAGAATGCTCGTTTACATTCAATCCCTAAAGCAGTTAATTTTCAAGGGCCAGCCTTCGTTGTATAGGCCACATTCAAGGGCACTGAGCTCTTCTGGACAAAGACTTGTGCAAGACCAGCACCTCCAGAACACCTCCATGGCCCAGTGTTGCCCTACATGACTGTCACAGCAACTGCTACAACATGCTGAGGACAGCTCATTTAAGGCTCATCCAAGTATTTCTGCAACTCATGACAGTGCTATTATGGCTCTGGTTTTAAACATACACTAAAAGCCTGTCTCGAGGGACCTGGGAATGCAACTTGCATATTCTCCAAGCACTGCAATTTTTGTTTTAAATAGCCACGTGACTCCCACAAAGATGATCATAAGTCATAAGGTTCAAAGCCTTCCTAGCTCTTTGAAAGCATATATATTTCATTTTAAATGGCATGCAAGAACACAGGAAAAAAAAAAACCAAAGCAAACCCAACTCCACCCTCCCCACCCCCCAAAACTGGCAATGGTGTGCACCTCCTTGCAAAAACCAGTAATAGAAGGGGACTGTAGACTGTCGGTGTTGTTCTGGTTGGTCTTACGCTACACTTCGGTAAATGCTTAATATATCCTACACTCAACAAGATCTAAAGATGTCACTTACATGAGGTCGGGTCTGAAGCGATGGATAATTGCACACAACGCAAGGCCACTTTTCCAGGAGGTAGTCAGGTCTGTGACATTAACATTACGGTACCCTTCTGTCTGTTTCTGACACCAGGTCAAAAGCTTGTTAGGTCGAGTATCTGACTCTGTGGTTACAGTGGAGAGCAAACATCTCAGTCAGTTTTTGTATGCTCAGAAGCCTCCAAATATTAATCCACAGCAAACATGAGATGTCACATACCATGTCTTGAGAGATTTACTGATCTTCTAATGGAGCTTACTCTTTCAAGAGGACATTGTTGTAACTCATTGGTAACATATAATTGTCTCACCTACAAGCAAAAGCAATTGGCGGCACGTTAGAATTGCTTGGAGAAAAAAAAGTTTATCAACAGCTGGATCTAAATTAAGGATCTCCTGAAGATTTTGTTTATGCACTACTTGTGGCCCTATTTCTCCTGGACGAAAAAATGACCTGTGAATTCACAAGCAAGCCTTTTAAGTACTGACCTGGTGAGGTCGAACACAGCTTGAGTTCAAGTTCGGGTATCTTGTTCCTGGGTCAATGGTATACTGGTCAAAGTTCTTGTTAATATTTTCAGGGGTAGTCTGAGGCAAGAGTCGATAAATGCTCTCTCTTACAGAGAAAAAAAGATGCAAGAGATAGTGATTAAAATAAATCTTTAAGATTTTTTCAAGATTATTTTTTCTTTTTTTGATTCTGCAAGGACAAGTGTTATGCACTAAATGCATAATGCATCCATCCCATTCATCCCCACTCAGAAGGGGAAGGATGCCAGACAGAAAAAAGACAACAAAAAAGCAGCCTCTTAGAACTTATGCCCATATTTTCCTGAGGCAGGAAGCAAGCAAGGAGAAGAAAAAAAAAAAAGGAGGTTACATCATTCAGTCATCTGGTTTTGCTTTAACATCCACCCAAAGAGTAACTACTTTACCACATAACAGCACTAAATCCCATCATTCTGCAATTCCTATAACCACCACAGCCTTTTTTATTATGCTGTTCAATTTTCCATTTGGGACTATGCTGTGTTTGAGTCATCCCGCAGGCTTCTATCTTAAAACTTCCCAAAGCCCTGAACTTAGTAATGCTTCTACTTGCGTTACCACAACCATGACTATTTCTATTACATATCTGCCCCAAAAAAGCCTGGGCAGCTATAGCAGAGCAGAGCAGTTGCCACCAGGACCAAAGTCAGCAACTTCAACCATCAGACCATGGCGACACCGGGATTGGTGGTGTTCTTAACAACAGATTTTTTGCTCTGGTCAAAAAGACATTACACAGAGAAGCTTATGATGCAGCATTATAGCAATTCTCCTCTACCACACATTTATTAATCTAAAGAGGGCAGCAGGGCTACTAAGCTAAAATGCAGAGTTAAAAATCACAGATACCAACTATGAAAGCTGTTAGTGTTAAAGTATTTATTTAGACTTGTTTCAGGATTTTTTCTTTTGATAAAAAAACCAGGTTCCGAGATGGTTGGAGGTTTAGTCTTTTGACACAAGGTATCTTTGGTTTATTTCCTTAAGGATCACACTTAATTCTAGTCATTAGTGATTTAAACCCAGGTCATGCACATTGCTGGATCTTTGCATTAGTGCGCAGAAGCTTACAGAGCAACGGCCTACTGCTGCTGTAAATTATCCATTCCTTCAGGTTACTGAACAATTTCACCCAATGCCACTGCAGTGAAGAAGAATATTTCTCCTGTTGGCATTCTGAATTCCACTGCCTTCTACCAACACTGCAACTCTTTAAAACACTGGAAACGATGGAGAAGACAAAAGTAGCACTCACCGTTCAGCAAGGATTTCTAAAGGGGGTTTTCCTTGAGCCCAGCTCCGTACCATCCATGCAGTATCAAAAGCAGCTAAGAAGCCTCTTGCACAGCCAGTACCCATTGGCCAGAAGGGCTGTAAGAAGCATTTACATTTACATTCCTTGTATTTCTTAAGGTATTATTACAAAAGTAACTTGCAATGTGCATTTGAGGGCTACAGTTTCATACTGTCTTAGAAAAGTAGCCAGAAAGAGTTAAAATACAACATAGCCAACTATTGCAGATCTTAGATGTTTCTCTCCTCCAGGTCTTAGGTAATGAAAGAGACTGTTTTCACTTTTTCTAACTTCTATATTTAAAAAAGATTTCTTAACCTCAAAAGGTAAAGGGTGGGAAAAAAACCGAAAAACAAAAACCCCACTCAATACTCAAGAATTAGTCAAGGGAAAAAAAAAGGAAGAAAGATGTCTTATCTCCTGACTCTGCTTTGGCCTGATCTTTTTAAACACTTCAGGTTGTCAGCATGAGTTTAACAAAAAAAAAAAAAAAAAAAAAATAGTTACAACATACACTTTTCACTTCAGAAAAAGAGAACATATTAAGGCAAAGAGCAATAAAATTCTGGACTGAGTTTTTCCTTCATGATGGAAGTCAGGAAAATGATGCCATGCACCCAGGCTGAGGACACACAGCTCACAGTTTTCAGACAGAAATAACAAAACAGGATCTCAGCCAGAGACTGCCAGCCAAGTATTAGTTATGAGATAAACTATGGGAGATAAAAAAAAAAAAAAAAGAAAAAGGAAAAAAAAATCTATGCCAAAGAAGGTACTATTGTTTCAGGACGTGTAAGAGAGGACGGTTTGTTTTGGAGGGTAGATTGAATGGCTAAATTAAAAACAAACAAAGAGAAAACTCCAACTAATTGGAAGACATTCCAAGATATACCTCAAGCAAGCTATCTCCAACAAGTGCCACCAGGAGCTGATGCCTGTGCCTCTCTCTCACTAGTGCAGCATTTTCAGATGCATACATGGAAGTAAAATCAAACATTGCTACATCTGGTTGCCCGTAGTGATTAATTGCAAAATCCAAGGAAGGCAGCTGGTAATTCGTTGCAAAGTCAGCAGCTTCTCTGGCATAGGATAGCAAATTGCTCTGGTTCACATTTTCCCCACAGAGGAGCAACTCCGTATCAATATAGTCCTGCAAGGAGAGAAGCAAGTAGGATTAGATACTGCAACTATCCCCTCTGGATAGGAATGTTGCAGGGTCATAGCATGAGTGGCAACCACCTATCTCACAGCATAAAAAGACCAAGTGAGATTTGTCATCTCCTCCAAAAAATGTAAAACACAAACATAGGTTACTGTACTACTACCCCAAACACTCTCTATGCCAACACCGAATAAACAGCTTTATTTGCAATAGAATATTACAGTGCCTCCCAGTTCCTCGGTTTTGTGTTATTTTCATAACATTACTTCCCTCCCATCAAAAGATGTTATCATCACCACTGCAATGCTTTTTTTGCATGTGTGCACCCCACATCTGAAGTACACAGGAGCAGAAATACCAGTGTACTGATGGCGTAACATGCAGGTCTCCGCCTGAAGGTTTGACTTAACATCTTAGTAACACCACATTCAGGTTTGGATCATAGAAGCTTGTCTGTTGTTCTGTTTTGGCTGGGGATTTTTTTGGCCAGCATGGTGAAGGACCCTGCCTTTACAGGTCATCCTACTTACAAGCCAGTGATTATTAATAAGGCAGTTTCTATTTAGAGCTTAATCATGGATGAGACCCCTAATCGCAGGGATGATACCACAGAACCACTATTAGCCCAGTTGTTTTAGAGACTGTTTTTTTCTCCGGGAAAAGAAGGTCATGAAAACAGCTCTGATAGGTCACGGCTGCTGCTCCTTTTCTCCAAACTCCCCACAGATCTCCTGGGGCTGTGCCCACCTACAAACATCCACACCTCAACCCCAAGGCCCACCTCCCTCTCCCCCATACACTGCTGGGGGCTACAGCCCTTCCCCTCTCCCACCCCATCTAGGCAAGGCCAGTTGCTCTTCCCTGGAGCCCTGGGCAGGAGATCATGGCACTGAGCTAAGTGGTCCCATCAGAAAACCAAGAAGCCTTCTGATAGCTCCCCACAACTGCTTCCTTCCGGAAATTATACTCGACTCTTTTGGCACTGTCTTACTTGGCAAGAAAAATTGACCTCTCTTGGGTTTCCAGGAAGAAGAATTTAAATGGTGCCAAAACACTTTCTAGAAACAAAAGAAACCCTCCCCCCCCCATCTTAACAGAAGAAGGAGGACACAGGAGGGAGGGGGGAAGAAAAAGAAAATAAAAAGAAAAAAGCCTCAAGTACCTCTGAAAGTTCAGGCCATTGTGTTTATAGCCATCTACTATTATTGTGTTTCACCCACTTTAGAGAATTTGTAGTTTAGCCTGAGGTAGGTTTTAACACTTCCTTATTTGCCTGTTAAAACTGGACATAGCTATGCTATGTTCACCTTTAAATAATGAGGGTTTTATTTTCTGGTGTGATGACCACACCACATATTTCCAAGGTGAGTCAAGATCCCATTTCAGCCAGTTTCAGAGCTGACAAATTTAGGAAGTATTGTTTTCAGTTCTCTACAGAAACTTTCTCCTGACTGCAGGGAAAAACAAAAGGAAAAGAAAAATAAGTCAGAGTAATATCTAAGTGATCTGAGCTTTAATGAAGTGATCTAGTAACTATAAACACCCTCTATAACTTGCAACAACATTTATGCAGATGTTCACACTTACTCTGTGCCAAGTAAATAAAATAGAGTTTTAGCCAGTATTTTTACATACGTTAATAATCACTCCTTTGTCCAGAAGACTCTGCTTTTTTGCTGTCATCACAAAATAATGAGTGCTATCTTTATAGTAAACAATATTCTCCAGGTCAATTCCTGAAAAGAGATAATACATTTGTTATGAAGTACAGTGCATTGTCTGTCATTTACTAACAACATGATTAACTCCACAGGTGCATTTCCTTCTTGGGATACATTCACCTTCCCAGCTGAGATGAAGCATTAGTGGACAAGATGCTACAAAACAAAACACGAGAGGAGACTGGCCTTACCCCATAAGAGTTTGCCTCAGCATACTTTGAAGTTATTTAGCATTCTTTTAAGGAATAGCCAGTTAACTACAGCCTTAACAATCTTCTGAGATAGAAAAGGGGACCCCAGGGAACAAAGTGCTTTTTAGGTTGCTAGGCCTATGGCATTGGGTCTAACCAGGAGGTTTGGTTTCTAGTATAATAATTTTTTAAAAAATCAGCTGTAAATCAAGAATGAAATTGCTTGTCCTAAGAGTCGATATAACTATTCTGAAAACCCTTTCATAAAGAAGTATTTCACAGTTTATATTTTAAGTACTTACAGCAGAGTCCTGTCTAGTTCTTTTCAGTTTATCAGATCTACACATCAAAAAGCAAGAATAAACTCCTCCCAGAAAGGCAGAACCTTTTTGACAGGGTTTAAGCTGTTCAGTATGTGAACGGATACAAACAAAACAAATCATGTCTTAAGGGAAATCTCTGGGCACTGAAAATGCTCTTCTAAATTTGTTCAACATAGCAGACATTTTTACAGTCAAGAAAAGTTTAAACATTAAAATAAGCTATAATGTGGCAACGCCCAAGCTAAAAAAAAAATTAAAAATCTCACTGAACCATAAATGGGCACCTTCATCTGCATGATTCTGACATCAACAGCATTTTATCACCTTTTTTTTTTTTAATACAATATGTTTAAGTAGTTGTTAATAGGAATAGGAGGGTGGCCTGGCACATAAAGAGCTCCTCTACTGCCTCTTGTATTTCGTTGTGGAAAAAATGAGGATGCACCCACCTGTTTCCTCTTTAAGGTCCTGGAAGAACTTCTGATTGAAGATGAAAGCAACACCACTAATTTCTTCTACCTTGGCTTCTGCAGTTGTATTTCTGTTTATAAAATTGGCCGTGATAGCTATAGCCAGCTTTCCACGAAACTCCTTCCTCCTGAAACCTGGTAAGCAAAAAAAGAATTAAACACACTGGAAACTTCACATTGGACTTTCAAGGAGGGTCAGCTCAAGGCAGCTCAGTCTCTTTCCTACGTCTAGTCCTACACTTCATTACACGACACACCACCAGCAGATTCCATCATTCCTCCAAAATTCCTTTGAATGCAAAGGGTCCTTTCTCCCCACTTCCAGTTGCAAAACTGGAACTGTACTGCATGCAAGATAAAGTGTCATTAAAAAAAACAAGCAAAGAAAACCCCAGGTCTGGAGGTGAACTATGGGAAGAAGCCGTACATGGGAAGAAGGTAAGGACAAATGATGACTAAAGAAAAACAGACTGGAAATAGAGCAAATTAATTTTAATGGAGGGAAGCATTTTTAACATGCTAAATAGCAAATAAGATTTTTTATATAAGTGGTAAACAGCTTATGAGAAAACACGCACACAGTACCAGCGAATGAGGTTTTTCGAAGATATTAGGGGTTGAAAAATATTCAGTGACTTAATATTTCCAAGGTGAGACTGACTGCAAAGTTACTTGCTCTCTCGCTCCATCCTATCTTCCTCTTTTCACAAAAATAGCCCACTAAGCCACAATCTTGCAATCACACATTTAAGTTTTTCCCTCTGCATATTCCCCTTATCTGTAAGTAAATTCTGAAGTAGGACAGAGGGTCCTTAGAGTATTTTCTCCAATTGCAGCTGTCTTTTCAGAGAACTCATATTTTCTAAGAAGAAATAAATCAGCTATGAATTTGTCTCTGTGCTTCTTGATATGCTTTCATTATTTCATTGGGATAGGTTTAATATGACAATACCAGCTTCTGTAAATGATCTTCAGCACACCAAATATTCCCTTAGATCCTGGTACTATGGTAACCATTAACTTCTCAATAGAGTCTGCAGCTGAGGTAGAATAATTTTGTTTTGCTGATACGTATTTAAACAGTCTTTTACAGGGAATTGCTGGACAATAGTGTGGGGAAATTTCTAATAGAACATTATAAGGAATTAACTCTAAGCGTATTGGGGTTGGCAGATATAAGAATAAGCAGACAACCTATGAAGCTTACAAAAAAGGAAACAGTGTACTTAGTAAACTGAAAGTAACATAGATATAATTAAAGCTACAAGGGGAATATATAATTAACAAGTTTGTTCATGTGATACAGGAGCAGCTTAGCTAGTGTCTCGCTAGAAAGACAGCTCAGGTGGTCTGAATTCTCAGCTGCGACTCCAGTTCATGAAGCATTTTCCTCCTCGCCCCCCCACCTTAGAATTATTTATTATCTTTTGGTATTGTTTCCAAAGTAACTGCTTCTGAAGTTAAATCACCTCTGTAAAAGAGCAATACCTCTGATGTTTTCATTAAATACCTGGCAGTCACGTTTTGGTCATTAGTTCAAACATATAGTGCGAATTTACAGCACAATAGCAAAGACTATGCAGTTCCTGACATGTACCTTGTTAGCCTTGTTAAAGTTAAATCATTATATAATTACTTAACCTTGAAGCAAGCCCGATGGCATCATGATGCATTTTTGTAGGCAATACGGATACACAGCGCTGAGAATCAGTAATGACATTAAATGTCTTTATTTTGAGCTACAACTTGACAACAAAAGCAGAAGATGCCACAAAAAATATTTTCCACACAGACTTCAGTGGATTGAAAGGTAGCCTGTTGCATTGTGTTCTCCTCCTACTTTCAGGCTTTCCAAAATACCCTAAAGACCATTAATAAGGATAAAGCACACATTCACCTACCTTCTAATGTGTTCCTGCGGCCATCTGCACCAATAATAACATCAAATTCATACTCTGACAAGGGGTGATCCACAGGAAGAAATTCAGCCCTCCAACCTATCTCTAAAAATACAAAGAATAATATTTATTCATTCTTCAGCAATACAATGGAGAAGTGCTTTTAGAGTCTCAAGAAAGGGCATTAAGAAGAACAGTCCATTTCTCATTCAAACGAGCTGAATTCTGCCTCAGTTTGATGCAGGGAAGTTCTGCTGCAGTCAAAGCTATGTTCGGGCTGTATTAGCAAGGTGTCAAGCTTGTAAATGGACAACAAAAAAATGGAATCCTTCATGTGGATCACCTGATACACTAAACTTCCTCTCAGACCTATATCACAAGAATATGCTTAAGCACTTCATTCTCACAGAAATAGCCCCACAATGACCTTATCAGGAAAGTACGTATATGTGGTAACAGCAAGGAAGGGCTGGGTTTTAAAAGAAGAAAAATAGCATTTCATCGTCAACACTTTCGTCTTCTAAATAGAAATTAAGCAGAAGCATACTCACAAAGCTAAGTTTAATTTTTATATTAACACAAAGCTGATTACATGAAAATGTTTGTATTGTCCATATTTTAAAGTTGTAAATGCTTTAACTACTTAATACATGTATTCTACTGTCACTATATGACCATTTGAGGTAGCATAGTATTTTAACTGAAGTAAAATTTTAATATATTCTATTGCTATTACACCGTAAGTACTAATTTTTAACAAAAACAGAAAAACAAAAAGAGAAATCTTTCTCTAGTTTATTTTAAAATCTTCATAATATGGCTGATAAGACTCTGTGTGCCAGTGGGAGTTATATCAAATGTGAAAGCAAAATGAGGCCCAGGGAGCTTAATCCATCCTCAATATTTATATTATCAATCAAAAATTGTTTTTGCAAGAAGATACAAAAAAGCCACACCAGACTCCCTACAAAGCCTCAAACGCATGCCGGAAGACATAGTGCAAAACCTCAGCTTCTCAGACTGGGTCATATTTTAAGCATTATCAGTGCTTTGTCACAATGATACTTACACCTACGACTTGCATATAGCAAACCTAGCTGAATAAGGAGGACAAAACACTCTAATTTCTTTAACAGAATTAAACCAATTTCACATAATGCCCAGCATAAAAAGAAGTTACTGTGAACAGAACTACATTATGATAAACAATACTTTGGTTTTCTTGATCTTCAGGAGGTTCCAGGACTTTCACAAATTCTAGGTTCACATGGATTTCAACTCCTAGTATAAGTGCAACTTTGAAGAGGATAAGTTGAAGTTGTCGAATACCTGTAGACAGCAAGTAACAAAGAGGTGTTTAATACGTAAGTAGTCACAGCTGCTACCAGTATGCCACCCAACCGATACTCACAGTTAACACCAGCATGCAGCATTATTTCCCATACTGTGATGAATGCAAATACTGCAGCCACCACAGGATGTTGTTCTCTTCCAACAGAGTCTCGTAAGTAATAAAACTCATTTCATTGAGTTTCTTAGAGTAATTTTTTTTAAAGCTTTCCTTCTTGATGACATTTAAAGGATCTGCCAACCAATACGTTGACCATTTTAGGACAGAAAACTTTACAGCATACGTCCCTGTAGAATATCCCACTTCTACATATTTTCTCATTTAATTAAGGATTGTGTCTACCTTCAACATACTCGAATGAATATCAATATTCTTCATACTTCATAATAAAAACCTATTGTTTAACAAATCCAGACTAACAAAACTGCTCCATAAGACTGTCATTTGTTCAACTGCCATTTTGCTTAAATGAGACCATTTTTTTTCCTCTGTGCACACACATGCACTTACACATATTTAAGGCAGATGAGCTTTATGCCAAATCAAGAAAGTCTCCACTAATCTTCTGACCTCAGTACACCTCTTATGTGAACAGTGCCCATGCACCCAGATACTTACTGATGTGATCAATAGACCCTGCACAGAATTTTCCATAAAATTTCTTTGCTCCCAGTCCCCGGAGGTCATGGATTGTAAATGGCCAGAGATGCAACACATTGTTCCTTGAAAAAGTGTCCCGCTTCTCCACGACGACAACTTTGGCTCCCAGGAAGGCAAGTTCTATGGCAGTCCGCAAGCCACATGGGCCACCTCCAATAATTAAACACTAGCAGAGGCAAGGAGGAGTCTTACACAGGGTTTTGCATTGACTTCAACACAGTTTCTAACTTACTCTATTGGTACAACTTAATATAACCAGACTTATGCTACTGACAGTATATTCAAGTCATCTACTTATATCAATAAACATCCAAATTTTGTACGCATGTTGGTGTTCAGTCAATTTACACAAGAGAATAAACTGTGCTTCATGCAGACATAAAAGCATCCGATAAAAAGATGAAACAGAAGAAACAGCAAAAATCCAAACACTGAACATCTGCTTGTACATGTCTAACAGCATTTCAAAAGTGCTTGCACTAAACAGGATTACAGCTACATAAAGGGAGGGGAAAGGAAATAAGTGGTCTTGGTGTAGGCTGCCTTTGTTCTAAAGAGGAAGTTGGTGTACATTTGCTACACTTGTTAGACAAATCTATAAGAAGCCCTACAGTATTAGTTACTCTCTCTTTCAAGCGAGGGAGTATCCTGCATGTAACAGCCTAGTTTGCCTACTGCTGCAAAGCAGGGCACGTCAAGAGAAGTCGGCAGACTTGTCCTGCTTTGCCACAGCCAGGGAGCTCAGCCTGTCCTATTCCATTTCACCCAGTGGTCACAATCACATTTTAGGAGCTTAAACCTAGATTTGGGCATCCTTAGAAGAACTTTTTCAGAAATTATTAGAGAGAATTCTCGCCCAAATTTTAGTTGACAGCTGTAAGTTTTCACAGCCTAACAAGCAAAGGATTCCCAGAAAGCAAACTAATTAAAACCCAAACATATCTAATGCTTACATTCTCCTGACTGATTACTAAAAAACTCATTAGAAACAGTCATACAGCTGGACAACGTTGCTGTTCTACACCTCCCCCCAACCCTCACACACACTTCACAAAATCTATGCCATCAGTTCAAGCACCGAGCTTAAGCAGGGAGGGACAAGGTAGGCCTGAGCGGAGGGGAGAGCTCTGGCTGTGAGGCCGAGCTGTGCCGCGTTGCAAATCCAAACCCATTATCTCACACGCCAGACATGCTCCTGTGCGTCCCGCACACATAGCCAGACAGTGATTACAGTTTCAAGCAGGCACGGACTGTATCTGGAGGCTCGTTGGATACGAGTCTGGTTCCCATTACATTTCAATTTAATAAAATACAGTCATTTATTTATTTTGGTTTGTTACTCATTTGTTTTCAAATTTAACAACTTAAGCAAAAATTATCTGGTGCTGACTTTTGTCCATGACTTTGTCCAACCCAACTGTAAAAGTGCAAAAAAAATTTTTTTTAATTGAATACATAATTCAAATAAATTCCCCCTGAAAGAAGAGTTCCTGTGAGGTACTTTCGCTTTAGGCAAGTGTTTTGTTAACTAGTGAAATGCAATAAGTTAAAGTTAGGTTGTTGCATTAGCCACTTGGCTTTCTTCCTCCTAGAAGAACATATTTAATTCATAATTTCACAAGAACACTGCTCACTGCATGCTAAATATTAAGAAAACATCAACAGATGTAATTATATACAGGAAGAAAATGGAGTGCAGATGTTACCCTGACTGAAGAGGATCACTGATGGAGTCTGGGTCAGCTCTTTTATGCATATGCTTGTTGTGATTAACATGGGAACTCTGAGCTCTGTCAAATGACTGCCTTCACAGCTACACAGTTTTCCAGTAAAGTTTATTTGTAAAATGTTTCTAACTGCTTGCTAAAGACCATACATGGTTTGATAAGGTGGGGTTGTTTTTTTGGCTAACAAACTGTATTATATATAAATAAATGCAACTTTTTTTTTAAAAAGCAGGCTTTTGAGATTTAGTCATAGTGGTTCCTGCCAAGTAATAAAACCCACACAGAGAACACTGTCAGTTCCTCCTGGTCCTCTGCAACACAGTGTGGTAAACTTTTAAGGAGGATTCTGCCATCTCCCCTCCTCCTATCACCATTGACAAAATATCTTCCTAATTGCCTAGAGACACTGTGAAAAATGGTTGTATATTTGCTATCATCCATGGTTACCTTCCATAAACATACTTATCTATGTCCGAGAACTATTTGTTCTTTGATTTATTAAGGACATTTCCTGCTAGTGTAGAGCTTACTCTTGGCACTTTGTGATTTATTTTTTTTAAACTTCTAGGGTCAAAATAATCACAAAACCCTTGCAAAGGTAATTCTTACTGTGTTTATGTTCCTGCCTTTATTAAGTAAGGAAAGGGACCGTACCACTGTCCTGTCCCTGCCCTCCCTCCCCAGCTCTCTGCTTGCAAAGACAGGCAAGGAGAAACCTTCTTGTAGTCAGCCTAGAACAAACCTTGAATGGCTTCATATTTTCACCTCCTGTTACCCCAGTCTCCTGGCTCATCAGGGACTGCTTTTGAAATTAATTTCTTGTTATTTAACACAGACTGTGACAACAGACATCATATAAGGAAGTCTTGAATAATCAATCCTGAAATCTAACAAACAGGATTGGACAAACACCAAGAGTTTCTTGACATCTGCATTGCCATTCACAGCTCAACTGTCTTTAATGGTGCCAGATAATCTCCTAAACCAACAGTTTAGGAGATTATACTAACAGCCAGCAACAGTTACCTAGTCACAGTCTTAGGACTATTTCAGTTTAAAATTATAAATATTAAGTAAAGCATGGAAATTTTGGTACTTCACAATAAAAGACTAATAAGCCCATGTATATTTTATAGAAGTTGACTACTTAAGCTGCTGAGTAGATATTATGTTTCTAAGGTACTGTTAAAACTTTTCCCTGAAAGATACAAATTTGTTTCTCTATATATCTGGTTCCACACTATAACCAAAGCACACCCTGCCCATTGCATTATTTATCTTCAGACTGAAATAGAGCAAAAACATCATGGGTTTTGGGTGTGGGTTTTTTTTGTGCGATTAAAAGATTTCAGAAAGTTTCACTTGTAATAATATAAACATACTCAGCATTTGGTAAGTCTCATAAGCTTGATTCTACTCAAAGGTCAATCTGACCGTAAAAGATGCTACTTTCTCTCTATTAGTATGCTTAAGAATGACAGCGCCTTGAAAATCTCCAGAAAGTATCTCTACACTGAATAAGAGCACTTAATGCTGAGCTAAATGGCAGCACAAGTTACCTCTTCAAAAGCAGAATAACTTTTGTGCTAGGTGCAGGTTTTTTATATGATATCCTATACAAAATGTACAAATACATGATTTACAAAATAGGACAAGAGGCATGGGAGAGAAGGATGAGAAGTGGAGGCCTCTTGCAACCCTGCCCGTCCCCCACTATTAAATCTGAAGCCTCTGAATGCAGGCACCTATATCCCATTCTGGAAAAAACATATGCAGTTTAACAGCTGAGAATTTGCTCAATGCCTCCATTGGTTTTCATACAGTAAACTAAGCTTACAGAAACAAATGAGGTTTTGAGAGAAACGAGGAAGAGAGCAAGAATATAAGCACTATGTTGAACAAAAACCAAAATAACACTCCACGATAACCTAGTCACAAAAATCTCATCCACTCATTTACCTTGAAAAATGCGAAAACACAGCTCTCAGCATTTACAGGCTTACAGTCAAAGAATCTACCAGTTGGTAGTACTGTGTGGGTGAGGGATGCAAACAAACAGCATCTCTTTGCACAGTTAAGAATAGACAAAACCCATTGCAGCTCCTAGCATTGCACTGTTGTCATCCAACTCTCAATCCCTCAATTCCTCTCCTGCCCAAGGTACCAAACCACTACATTAGTCCTGGAAAACAAAAGTGTTCAACTAGGATCCACCCCACATACGTTCTTGGGATGAAGAATTCAAGATCTTCTCATTTCTGCCTTTTCATTGTTTTGGAGGTGAAAAAAAGGAGGTTAATTTTAGACTCCAGCTGAACAGCAACTGGATAGGCACATGGACACCCTTTGTTGTCCTAAGGCACGCTAAGTCAGAAGCACCACTTCTACTCTTCAGTGGAAATGCACACATATACTAGTGAAAAAATAGTGAAAACTATCTACCTAAATTACTAAGTTTCCTTTAGCTTATATGTAATATTTATCCAATTCACCAACTGGAAATCAAAACCTATAGGAACGGATCAAGCTGCTAGAAATGAGCACCAAGAGATGGCTTTCCCCACACACCTCTAAGCTGCTGCCTGGTGCTGCAGGTGGCCCCAGTGGCTGTGGGTCTCCCCACACAGTGATAAGAGGCTCTGTCCATGCCTTGACAGCCTGCAGGATGCAGATGGACAGAATGCTTTGCTGTTCCACGGCAAACCCTCTTCCGTCATTTGTTCTGGGCCTCAGGTGTGTTCCTTTCCATAGTCACCAGACCTGGGACTTCACACCCGCTCTGGCCTTTGTACAACATCCAAGGATTAATTTGACTGACTCCACAGGATTACATCCTACATGGATTTGGGCAACTGTTTATTCATGATAGAGCTAAATGTCATGCAACAAGAGATAGGCATGAAATGTAATGAAACAACACATTTTCTGGATCAGCAATGACTGTTTCCCTGGAAGGGCTCCAGAGAGAAACAGCTGCATAAGCAGCTACAGCAGACAGCTACCAGAAGCTGCAGCAGGAAGCTCTCTCCACCACAACACTTTCCACTTCATCCCCTTTACTAGACATGAAAATGCTTCTGGCAAAAACAGGACTGCTCAGTAGGACATTCCTGACTTACTGACTTACAGTTCATCTCACATTTGTAGTCTCAGATTTTATCACAAATTCATTGACAGCCACTGGCTACAAAATGTACCCTGAATCCACTGAAGAGCCAATATAGTTTTTAAAGTTTGAAACATTATAATTGAAGTCACTGAAAATTAAAATTCTATATGCCGCTTCAGACGCCCAACACTGAAAGTGTCAAGAGCTAAAGCTTTATTTAAAAAAAAAATTACAAAAAAAAAAAAGAGAAAAGGTTAAGCTCACAATAGGCATGGTGTGTTTTGTCAAGTCTAGTCTTGCTACAGTCCAGGTCTACCAGAGCACTTCAATGTATGGTTGCTGCCCTACACTCAACAACTCTTCAGGCACTTGCTGCTTCTCTAGACAAAGACCCCCATACAAAGTGCTTGTCACCTTTTCTACAAACCAGCCCAGCCACTGGTGCCAACGAAGGATGTGTTGCTATAAGACAGCTCGGTTACCAGACACGGGAGAGCTATGCAAGTATAGGGTTCTGTTGACAGTAACATGCCCTTCATTCCATGAGATGCTCATACTTGTTGCCTATTGCCTGACTTGTTGAATGCTGCCATACCTATACAACTGGCTTTTAGTAAAGGCAACACAACATGACCCTGTCAAGAACAGTGATCATAACTGTAGCTAAATATGACAGTGATTTGAAAGGTGTCCGTTTGACTACATACATATCTAGAAAAGGGACAGTGCTGACCTAAAACAAGAATTCTGTTCTTCATTTTTAGGAAGAGGCCAGATACCGAAACATATGCCCCAAATTTCTGTGGTTAACAGATCTATACTGTATACAAATATTAAAAGAAAAAAAAATAATTCTTCCATCAAATGAAGGGGGAGAAGTTACAGGAACTAATTAAACTCATCCTACAAAAAGTAATTTTTAAAAGCATATTTTACTCTATTATCCTGTGTTTTATGAGTTCCTTATAAAATTAGAAAGGTTCAAAGTGTTTCATTTGACAAAAATAATACAGTTAAATGTATTTTAATGAGAGGTCCTAACTCTCCAAAGGTTTATGTGCACACTACTTACATGAACTACCGATAGTTCCAAAATCTACCTTAAAATATTAAGACTAGCTGGATCTTGCTGAATGGACATTTTTGGAGTGTGCACACCACATAAATACCACTGTTGGGGAAGTTCAAAGGCAGACGGGAACAGCGAGGCTCACGCACCCCTACCTGCCAACCAACCGCAGCAGCAAAACCCTGTCCCAGTGCAGGAAGTGCAATACGAAGAGCCCATTTCTGCTTTCAATACCACCAGTATTTTACCTTCTGTAGCCCCAGCTGAGCACCTCAGAAATATGCAGTTTTGTCATCTCCTGCCAAAAGCACCCATATCACCAACTGGCAAAAATGGAGACATTACTATTTTCCTTCCTAGAAGACTGTAACATGGATTTGAGGCTACCTAATCTAGGGTGATTTTGGACAGAGCTCTTTCCCCAACACTCCACCCTGCAGTTGCTGCACTCGGCACAATCCAGGGATCAGAGGATCTATCTTTATTGCCCTCCCGTTTTATTGGGTCAAAATGCCAGAAGCGAAACATTAGTACATTTATTGCATTCATTTGGCTTATCTTTACAGGGATTTTTTTCTCTTTTTTGGAAGATGAGCTTCAGCATGGAAAAAAACACGTGCCTTCATTTTTCCTGGATGAATCTGCACACACTTGTCCATCCATCTTCTGTCTCTCGGATATATGTACTAATATTAGATTGGTGTATAAAAACCTTTCCATAGTTTGAAATTAAAACAATGGTATGAAAGACATCTGAAACTTATAGTCTGCTGTGCAACACGTTAAAGAAAGGCTGTATGCATTCAGTGTGTTAGAAGGTCAAGAGTTCCTTCGTTAATGCACAAAAGTTGTCAGGACTTTATTATTTGGGGCTTTTCTGAAGAGCTCTCCCAGGTGGCATTGGTCATATTTACATATGCTGACTTGATCTCAGAGCTTTTAAAAATTTATTTCTGAAAATTGTTATAAAAGTTGCATAATACAGAACAGTACCTCTAGAAACTTCCAGTTCCCTTGCACCACAGTTAGCTACCTGACGAAAACCTGCACGTCATCTGACAAAAAATGTTATACTATTTTTAATAAACAGATTATCCACCAGAAATCAGTCAAGTGCTTTAATCCAAAAATCTCCTCAAATAAAGCACAAAATGAACCCTCAAACATCCTTTGGAACTGAGACCATATTTGCTGTTTTCTTATCTGTCTTTCATTGTAATAAAAATGGGAGCGGGGGGGAACCACACCCAAAAGCCAGAAGAGATTGATTTCTTTCTGGTTTTTTTTTTGGCCAGTTGCTTAAATAATCAAAATGAAAACAAGATAAACCTTGCAGAAGGAATGTTGCCTAACTATCCCGGCCATGAATATGGTTGGCAGCATTCAAGTACCCTGCCTTTTTTTATAGGCTTACGCCTGTAATACTGAGATAATGCTTTAAGGCTATCCTTAAAAACTTAGCAAGATACCCAAAATAAAACCATGAAACAAAACAATTAATCCAGAAACAGAACTGGTGAACAGATATGAAGAAACAAAGGCACCAAGACTCTCACCTCCGAACACAGCAGAGACTAAGCAGAGACCAAGTCTTGCGAACCTTGTGAGTAGTGACACTAATGAGATTGCAATTGCAAGAAAAGAATTAATCCTCTACATCGTTTCAGGGTCAGGGGCTGACCATCCAGTAGAGGACTTGGCTACAGACCCAGGGTAAGGGATTTCTCATGCTTTATGGCATCCCAAGCATGCAGACGAGTTGGTCAACAACTATGGCTTTGCTTGTTAGTAAAATGCTTAAAAAAAAAAAAAAAGAGACAAAAAAACACTAACTACAGCCTGGTCTGTCTACAGAGATTAAATACTACACTGAACGTACAATTTTTAGCTAAAAAACAATTACAAGAATCTAATAAATCAGCTAAGCTTCCACTTCGAAACTGGCTTTTTAAAGTAAGTAGTGAGCCAAGTTATTCAGTGAAATGATCTTGAAATATTTTAAAGTATGTTCTAACATATATTTTTATATTAGGTAAATTATTAACCAATATCCAATTAAGACTTGGCATTTAGAATCCAGTACTGGGTAAATGAGCTCATACAGAACTAGCCATCAGGTCTGAGTCAGCATCCAGATTTTTAAACTATTATTTATTTATTTTTAAAGAGCTGAATCAGTTAATCCCACCATTCCTAACTTTCCTAAGCAGAATGACTATACAGTAGTGCATGGTGGCTAGAGCTGAGCTCAAAATGCAGTGCTGTACAAGGCGGCAGCAACTCTGGGCTACTGGAGTCTATTTTCTTCTAGCTCATCGTGCAATTTTCAAACCACTACATTTTCCAGCACTAGTATTCACAGCCACTAAACTAGTAAAGCCAAATACAGCTCCAAGGAGTGAGAACCTGATTTTTTTTTTTCCAGTTTATTTAGCTGCTCACTTGCATATACTAGTTTACCATAGGTAGACCATGCTTTTACTTGTTACATTTTTATTTACAATTTGAAAACCCTAGGAATTGACCAACAAGCCCCTCTTAGCAATGTGGCATCTGATGGAGTCAACAAGCAAGATGGATTTGAACAGTTCAAACAACTAGAATTAGAAAACGTATCTTTAGCGTAAGATTTTTTAGGAAAGTTTCTGATAGCAGGGAAAGTTAGCAGGACCTACAAACCAGGTCTGGCAGCAAATTGCACAGCAAAAATTAGCACCTCTAGTTCTTATTTCCAAAACCTTTTTGGCTGAAAACAAAGATGGTACGTAACAGACCTTATAACTGAAGGAAAGGGTCTTGAAAAATAAAAGTAAATATAAAAAGAAAGATTAAAAAGTATGCAAAGGAGCATGCTCCAAAGAGAGGGGCAGAGAGTTGAAGCCAAAATTTGGCAGCAAATTGCACACCACAAGGTATAATAACATCTTTTGCACCAACATCCAGTGCAACAGAAGTGAGATAAACGTACATAGATCAGTGTTTATTTACATGGCCACGTACTAATGATGCTGTTTTCACATTCCAGCCAGGGTGAAATTCAGAGGCACCTGCCTAAACAACACCGGCTGTGCTTGTTCTGCCACTATCAGGGCTGTATCTGGGCTGACAGGCAGTGAACTTCCTACCCCAGATGCCTACAGGCAAGCAGGTGACAGAGCAAGCCAGCCTGGCTCTTGCAGCCCCAGCGGCAGCCCCATGGGTCGTGACAGCCCTCACCTGTCAGGAAAGGCTTCCTAACCTATGCAATTATTTCCTACCTCACTAAGAAACAAACAAAGAGAAAAAGGAAAAAAATATCTGAGATAAATGCCTCTGCCTTCCACTGAGCACTTGCTGATCAGCATAACTTGTTATTAATGATCTGGGTGTGTAGTCCTTGGCAGGAAGCTCACGACCATCTCTTGCAACGTTTTCTAATCCAAGTTGCAATTTACCCTGGGGCAATTGTTTTATCTGAATTGTAAATCCAGTGAGGCTGGCAGAGAGTACTGGCAAGATGGGGAGGTGGACACCAATCACAGAGAGGAGTATTTGCTGTTGCACAGGTCCTTTTAAAGCTGCTCTTGTAACTCATTCAAAGGGGCAGTGGAGGTAAGCAACACAAGACTAAGTGTGGCATAACCACGTGGTTCCTTCTAAGTTAATATCTCAGTCAACAAATCCAGAGAGTGATGCAAGACAAGCAAGGTAGTATCTCTTGGCTGGTTTCTTAAGCAGAAGGAGGCATGACCTTGGGAAACACAAGCTGTTATTCAGGGCTGAAATAGGAGCAGTGAATGTCCAAAGCAAAATGCAAACTTTGAAAAAACTAATCAGAATTTTATCTTGCAGCATCAGCCAGACTATTAGAGAAGGTGAAATAAATAACAGTTGTGGCTGTGCTCCATGTAACTATGTAGTGTTCCTCTTTGGGTCTTCCCTAACATAGATTGGGTGAAGATATTTAAGCCTCTCCTACAGGTTATGTTCTTTAAAGCTCTGACCATTCTTGCTGCTCTGGTCTGGACTCAGTCTAGTTTATCTGCCTCTTGCCTATACCACGTGCTTCAAACTGGGCAAAATATTTTATCTGGGTTTTCACCTGCACCAACTAGATGGGACGGAAACTGCCCCAATCCCTGACACACTGCAGGCTGCCTCCAACAGGCTCCCAGAATCAGCGGCCATTGGGTCAGCCCTGTATGGACTCAGGCCCGGTGTGTAGTCTGTTATGAGCACTGGATCATTTTCTGCAGCATATTTCCAACTTTCCTTGGGTGTTGCACTTCTTCGTTAGAAGGGCCATAATTTTCTAGTAGGTTTTAGAAATGTTGTCCTTTCGAGTTCAGACCATTTCTTCAATCTTTCACGATTTTTTAAAATTCTAATCCTGTGTTTCAAAGCACTTGCAGCTCATTCCAGTTTGGTTATGGCTGTACCTCCTCAATCCAGCACCCAAATTTTTAATAAGTATGACAAACACCAGCCTACAACAGGAATCACTGAAATCCCACTTAATGTGTTTCCCCAGTCTGGCAGCGAACTATCGCTAGCACCACTGTAAGTACAGTTCTTCAGCTGCCTGCGTGACATAATTTAATGTAAACTATATTCACAAGTTTGCTCATTAAAGCAAGGGCTCTATGAAGGTCAAGTCAAAATTGCAACTTCTGCTTCCCTCAGACACGCTGCACCAACTTCTTTGTAAAGGAGGAAGATGCCTATATTGGGCTGTAGCATTCACAATCAATGCAAGATGTCACCATTGCCTACTTTGTCCCTCAAGTCTCATCTCCCAGTATGTACTGTAACAGGTCCACAGATCATATGTACTTCTGATTTAAAACTTCTGTGGATATGAAGTATAGCTCTTACGTCAGCTGAAATTATGTAATGCTTGCCCTTCTCTGCCATCACCCAGGGTCCAGAACAAAATGAAGACCCATTTGCCTACCTGCCAGACTGTCACAGGTCAAGAAGATTTGAAGCAAAATGAGGCCAGGTGCCAGGACAAGAGCTCTCAGTTGCAAAGGCTTTTTCCCCCCACAGAAATACGTGGTTCTCCCCCCTGCCAGGCTTGTTTCAAAATACAGCTTAAACTCACCCAAACATTCCCAACCTGAGGAAAAGGTTGAAAGACTGAAGAATTAGAAAACTAAAATAATGTCAGATTATGGTATCTACTCAGACTATTTTTCAATAAGCACTCTTCAGACATATAGGCTAAGACACAAATATCCTAGAGAGCTGAAATGGCAAACAGGTGTCTGTGTTACTTTGCCAAAACCTGTCTGTTTGCAGACACAAACAGATTTTCTGCTTAAATGTAGACATGTTAGGGAATGTGGGAATTTTGATAACTGACTGACACAAAATAATCCACTTTTAAACACTGTAGCAGAGAAAGTAAGGCAAATTAATCCAATTTCAAGGGCATAAAAGGGCAATTTCTACTTTGGCATGACAACAGATCCCAGTTAAACTTTTTTTTGACAACTCCATCACTGTCAAGGCCTTTTAGAGAGAAAATAAAAATAGAAGTTCTGTTATCTGCTTAAGACAATCAGCTTCTACTAAAATATTTTACATTTTCACTTCTTATACAGCATCTCTTAAAACTGTGGTATTTTACATTCTACTAAAAGCGTATTAAAAGCAATCTGCTCAAATGCCTAAAACTGAAAATAATGTAGAGTTAGATTTGTCAGCAGGAAGAGAAAAGAGAGCAACCACATCCCCAAAACCCCAGTTCTCAGGACAGACATGGGAACCTTGGGAAGGACCTGAACCGTAGGAGACAGGAAATTGCCTTATTGTCTGAAATCTGGTTTTTAGCAGCCAAGTGTTTAATCACTTCTTGGTAGCAAAAGATATGTATTTCCTCACTTATCAGTACACAGACATTATCAGAGTGAAACTGGAAACGTAGCTAACAACAAACCCGTAACAACCACATCTGGCACCATCAGGGCCTCTCTGAAGCCAGGAGAAAGGCCTAACCCGAGCAAAGCACTGGCATGGGCTGTGCACTGGGGGCCACGCAGGAGCACCCCTCGCCCCCCGCCACCACCACCCTGCCTGGCAGATGGACACACAGCCCAGCTGCTTCGCACAGTCAAACCCAAAAGCATTACAAAGCCACAGTTACGGCAACACTCCCTGTCGTAACCTTTTGTTTCATTCAAGTTTAAGCAAGCCATTCGTGGTGACAACAGTAGTGTTTTGTGTGAAAGTAGCTGGGTGTCACTCCCTGTGGGAATCTTTATAAAATATCTAGGAAATCAGGTCAGGGTGGGACAGTTCCCTTCTGTGGATTACTTGCAAAGCCATTAAGCATGGAAGAGAGAAACAGTACAGTGCTGTTAAAGTACAGATGTGAAGCTACTGTTATCTTGCAAGCCAAAAATTTTAAAATTCCCAAATGTCTGAAAAAGTCTTATTTAGGCTGTCTGATTACGTTACTTTGGCTGGGCTTCATTGCTTTTCATGACTGATAAATCTGAAAAATTGTGTGTTTGTGGAAGTGTCTGTAGGATAATAAAGTGATTTCATTACCAAGACACATGCCAAACATTTGCTTTTGCTGACATCATTTGGCCCAATCTGTTTAAAACACAGCTCAGAGAGTCAAATGCTTTTTCCTTCCAAAGAACCCTGTCTGCTGCGTGTCCTGTCACCACCCGAGCTTCTCCCCATACCTTCTCTAAAAATCCTTAGAGAAATGAATGCCTAGCCAATGATCAACAGCTGTGGTTTCCCTGCATGCTCATAGGTGATTTGCTGCTGCTCTCCTTGTCTCAAACAAATCTTCCTTGCCACTCATTCCCATTAGTCCCATATCTTCTACTACTTTGAAATAACTCTGTAAAGGTTACTTGTTAAAATTCTTAAAAAATAAGTTTACAGTGGAAAACCAGTGCAAGGCTTTAGGAGCCCTGTCCTACAAGGCAAAAGCAAAGCAGCATAGACACAAAAATAAATAGCTTGCCTTTCAAGTGTACCAAACACACCTAGGTGCCACTTAAAAAGTCAGAATACATAGTCCTTCATACCCCCAACACCTCAATAGGTTCTGAATTCTGCTATCCAAGCACTGTGTGTTTGGATTTAAAAAAAAATAAAAAAGACAGCTGAATGTCTTCTGAAAAGTCACCACCTTTCATTCTTTCATTCACTAAACTTCCTATAAATATGGTATTCCATTCTAGCTTCAAGATTTATGACCTTCACAGAAATGCATTTTTATTATAATAAGAGAATTAGCAATGCTATCTAATACATCTAAGATAAGGTTTGTGTGTTCATTATAAACCTAGATTATCAGCTTTGGAAATCTCCCCATTTCAATTATTGTTTTGAAGAGATTAGTATGTCCAGCAAAAGGGATGTGCCATCTGGATATTTGCTCTTTATAGAATAAACAGGTTAAAGTTTTCATTATAATAAGGATATTTTTGAGTTGGAGCACAACTGGCATTCCCTTCTTTTATCTTACAATTCAATTACTCTTAAAAAACCCAAATATTTCTCTCAAGGGACACAATCATGACACTTGAACACACAAACTCACTAGCTTCTGCACCAGTATATACAGCACAGGAGAAACCTGTCTGAAAATTGGAGAGGCCTCTGAAGGATCAACAAACACCAGAGGTTCAGGAGGAAGTCTAGCCACAATACCGGCAAGTTTATACATGCTGGATGATTTGCTTAATTAAGAGGCAAGTATTTGTTTAGCAGTACAGAGGAAGGTGGAGAGAGGGGAGAGGAAGACATCTAGAAGCCAACCTGCCTTGTTTACCGTGGGGGGCAAGACTGAAGGTTAGGATGTTTGTAAACAACTGAGGACTGGTAGGAAGCCAATTTCTCTCTAATAACAAGGAGACAGACCTGGTATCCAGTCCCCATCCTGATGATTACCCTATGGCTACGCACCATGGCAGCACCTCTCCCTTTCTCAGCTCTGTATGAAGGAGAGCACCAGGCGAAGTAGGTTTTATTAACTCCAGTATTCATTTGACAGCGTCTGGAAATTGAGACAATATGAAAAGGAGCGGAAGGGGTTTCGTAGGTAAAGACCATGCTGTTTTATCATTTGCGGGTACACCAGTGTGGTCAGTACAGGGAGAGGAGGCTCAGAGCCAGTGCTGAGTCAGTCACAAAACCTCTATCCCCATTTCTGACATAGGGCTCCTTTTCAGCTGACTCACACCCTGGCCCCCAACACCGCTCCCATCCCCTCTCAAGCCACACGTTCTCTGTAATGCAGCGTCCCACCAGAGGAGCCCATGGAGCCCTCCCTGCAGCAGAGATGCTAATGCCACCATGTCCAGGTAGGGCTGACAGCATATGACACTACTGCAAAGAGCCACTGTGTTTTTACACAGCCCTAGAAATGTGGTCATAAGTAATTTTAGTCATTCTCCTGCAATAAGTTTCCCAACAAGAGTTTTTGGAAGGGAACATGACCTAAAATAAAACAAGCTTTGAAAGGCCAAGTCCAGGAACGAAGAAAACAAGAGACACCAACAGGAACCGAGTTCAGGATCATTTCATTTGTTTTTCAGGAATCTATATGATATAGCTACAAATGCACCTATATATGTATTTTTATACACAGCACTCAAAACTTCTTAGCTCAGTTTTATTTACTTGCTTTATGCTAATGTTGTCCAGTTCGGCCTCAAAACCACTGCTCAAACTGTACAAGTCCTCTGCCCAGGAGCCACGGGGGTCTACAACAGAGACAATGCTCAGAAGACCAAAGCCGTGCAGAGGAATTTGCCATTGCCCTCCCCCAGTTCACACCACCATCATCTGAAAGCGAATATATCTAGAGAGAAATGCTAGAGTCTACCAAGACAGCTGATAATTACACATTAGCACTTTAAACAAAGTTTCCTTAGTCCTCCTCAAGTGTAAGCATGTGTTTTGTTAAAACAGCATGTATGTTTGAGGGGGAAAGACAACCCCACATTTGCATCCTTTAGAGAATCAACACCTCCCTTCAGAGTGAGTCTGGGGTGTTTTCATGTGCAGCAATCTCTGCTCTCTTCAAGCATGAATCTAGTCATGGGAGAGCCAGAATTTCAGGTGCACAGCATGAGCCAGGTCCTGCCCTCTGGTACATATACATACATATCTCAAACATCAGTGGGAGCCTCATTTATATGTGCATGCACATATCTGTATCATTTACACAGGTAAATTGCCAGTAAATCAAGTAAGGAATCTACTCCATACAGAGAGGTTCAAATAAATGTTTAAACAGTCACATATATCTTTAAAAGCCTATTGAATATACTCTGCAACTAGCTGGATGAATTCTTGTTCATCATTGTATTATGTTTTGCATGTTCAAAAATCTGGAGAGACATTCAAGCTGCTAGCATGGTGAACATCATATATTAAACCTTTAATCTTCTTCAGTTGTCTATCTTTCATTCCATGAAGAAGCAAGGACGCTACTCTGCATTGATTCGTAAAAGATGAAAATGAGAGACAAACTTTGCCAGGATAACAAAGTTGTGCTCTTTTCCTAGATGTATTTGCAAAAATCACAGTACAATTTCTAGAATTTTGGCTACTTAAGACAAACTTCTGTTTCTCTCTAATACTGGTAAACTGTGCAAATGCCAGCTACAGAAACAGCTATTTTGAACAGTACTCTCTCCCATTTTACGAGTTTGCAATGGAAGGAAGCCTGTGTTTGATACAGATTTAACATACAGATGGACTCCTACAGTTTCAAAAAAAGTTTTTCTGCCCCAATTTTGTGCATGTTTTTCTGCAGTGCCTTTTGTTTTTTCTTCTACAAAGAATTAAAGGGAAAACAAAGTCTATAGTAAGGCAACTCTGAAATAGCAGTGGGTTTGAACTTCTTGAAAATTGTTCAACTGGTTTTATTCATCCAGCTTAAAATCGTATCATTGTAGAAACTTTGAAAGCCATATTTGGCAATGTTCTTCAAGAGCAGTTAAGACACAGGATTATTGTTATTTAGTTGGAGTGGAACATTCTGTATGTACAAAACTTGTGTATGTTGTAATGAATAACTAAATAATAATAACTAAATGCATAACTAAAGTGTATAAGCACAAAAATCAACAAGTACAACATTCAGTTTTTAACTACCGTGCAAAAAAATGAACAGTTTTAGGGTGATGGAGCAGGTTCTTGGTGTGTTTAAAAAAAAAAAAGACCATGAATAGTTTAGATCCCAACTGCATTTTATCTCCTTTACCTCCTCGAAAGATTGGGAAGATTGCAAGAAACCAGACAGAATACAAAGACGTATCTGAGAACTGTGAGCTGCAGACTCAGCTACAGAGCTCATGGCCACAAGTCATATTTTTTTTTAAATCATGCCTACTAGCAACCTTGGCTCTGTTTACAGAGCTGCAATTGCAAAAATCCACTTAGCTCATTTTGTGATCCTGCTTTAACAAGTAAGATTCTTTTTTACTCCAGGCTGATCTACTTCAACCAGTCCCCAGGCAGCTCCACAGAGGTAAGTGCTGGGCACCACTGTCAGCATTTTGCCTAGTAACTCCTGTTTGCCTGCTTCAATACTAAAAACGGTAGCTGGCATAACATGCAGGAAAGACAAACTTAAAATCACCAGTTGCACCAAAGGAAAATCGCGTTATGTATATTGTAGCCTAATCTCTCTGCACTAGCATTTTGTTTGGACTGCCAGCATTTCTGAGAATTCCTTATCTGTAAGTGGGGCTGTCAGACTACACCACCGCAACAATCAGGGAGTCCGCTGTCTTCTCGCAATGTGTCTCCTCTCATTCATGTTGCATAGATAGGCTTTCACAGCAGACTCTGATTCACATGTGAGGAATGCTTGCTAGATATCCCTACAGAGCCTGCAGACTGTGGTTACTGCTTTCATTTGCAGCAATCTGAACAGTCATGTTTCTCTTGTTAAATCAGTGATGACACAGTGAAGTGCAGGTCTGGGCATGGTCCAAGTTCATAAGGGACATCTACAAGTAGTTAACAGAATAGCTGCACACACACTGTTCATATATAGACATTCTATATTAACTTGCAATTTGATCATATGCACATTATAGGTATGTCCATTAATTTCTGCAAATATTTACACCATGCTGCTAAATCTTTACTGTTAAAGAGCAGTAATAACTGTACTTTCAATGCTGCTGAAGGTGTTGATTATCCTCTTGCTTGGCAACCTTGTAAAGCTTTACACAGGCTGTATTTTATATACCAACTGATTTCCACGAGTCTTCACCATATATAAAAATTAATCACTTTGCTTAAGAACTTTGCAGAACCAGACCTTGTCTTTGTAACGTCACACTTGAGAGAGGAGGACTTAATTTTTCTGTTTCACATAGGTCTTAAAAACTGTGGAGTATCTCCTACAATTTGTTAATCATCAGACACTTTCTCATTCTCCTTTCCTTCCCTGTCTGTTTTCATCACAAAGATGCTCAATGACATATGTTCAAGGCCTTTTCAAAAGAACAAAAGGAAGGAAGGAAGCACAGGTCAAAAAGGGAAATGAAAGAAGAAAACCAGAGGCTGTCAGGAAAGCAGTGCAAATAGCTGTAATGGCATTCTTCATTTTCTGAAGAAAACTTTAGTAGGGACATTTATCTTAGAAAAAAGTTAATAATCATGAGGAGCTGATTAAAAATGAATAAATAAAAACACAGGCCTCTATATGGACTGAAGGTAACATGGTGTTCTTCTCCCTGGAGCTTTCAAGAAGTTTGAAGGCAATGACGTAAACAAGAAGAAAGAGACTTTCAACACTGCTTGTCTACGGAGTCCATAAACTAACACTGCAGTGATAGTTTTAATTAGTATGTCCTCCACAGTTTGGTGTCTAGTTACTCCCCCATGTGTCCCTGCTCTCTGTTCTACCTCTACACTGTCAAGTAGCTTCTTAAAACTTACCCTTCTTGAGGGAACTTATAGATATCACTTGGCAGTAAATAAGTGAACTGCTCTGAGATAAAGCTATTAAAGATATTCTGTGACAGATGAAACAAGTGACATGAACTAGAGTATTTTGTACAGCTTTATCAACAAGATTTATACCAACATTCAGTGGTTCTCTATCAAAATATGGTATTGCATGCTCTGCTGAAGAGAAGAACATTTCCTGTCCTTTCCATGACACAATCTCCTTCAGTAACTGCCACATAGCAATCATTCATATTGTGCTTGCGAAAAAGCAGTTACAGGCAAGTATTCAAATCCTTAAATAGTGCAAGATTTTCTTTTGCTGTTGTTTAGCAACTAGAGCCAATGTCTCTGTGACAAAGATGGATCCCCAGACCTCCAAGCAGCACTTTCCAGAGAACAGTTTAGGAACTGCTATCAAAACACATTTGGCCAGCCCTGGTCCCTTACAGCACGCACCAAGCAGCAAACTGAGGAACCTGCTGAATATACTATGATTTGCACCTTGCAAAACCCTGTTTAATAGAGCAACTAGTTCTTGTGAGCTGGGAATGAATGAAGCCTACTGCCTCATGAGTTTACATCTTATGCCTGATTGACACTGATGTCTGAAGAGGGCAGAAAACTTTTCTGCCATGACTGAGGCAGACTGTAAAGCAGGGTGCTTTGAAGACCACTCTTACATGGTGTGTTTCCACAACACCTGCAGAACAAAAGTACCTGAAAATTTGTCCACATCAGTCAGTATCAGCCAGTTTCAAAAAGTATATTAAAGGGAGGGTTACACAAATGGATGCATGGCACATGATGGTATAAACCTTGCTTCTGCAGAAAAACAAGTTTGAAAGATCTTAAGCTGTGAAATACAAACTGAACTTCTCCACTTACCTTAGTGTTCACACAAGATTTTCCACGTTTATACTCTTTGTGACTTGCTCTTTTATCAAGCTTGTTCCACAAAGCTTTGGCTTTCCACGTGGTCACTCTTGACTTCAGTTTGGTGTAAAAGTTTCTATTGTCCAAAGGATCTAATTCAAGTTGGCGAGTGAGAATATTAAAGGCCTGAATGGTACCTTTGCACGTTGATGCTTGTACAAAGTTTTCAAATATCTGGCCAGCTTGACTGTATTTTTCATCATCGTTTTCCCCCATGTTCTGAGAGACGTGTTTGAAAAGGATTAAGCTGGAGCTCTTGTGCTGGGGTACAAGTGATCAACACTACCAAGTATTTCCAAGCATGTTATTCCTAGAAAAGACAAACACAGGTCATGTTAAAGCAGGGTCTGCCTAACAAAATTAAACCCACAAACTGTATACCCAACATGAACATAAAAACACAGCATATGGCCACTGGATAACCCGGTACAAAAATGTAGTAGTGGCATCCCAGACAAGTGTTACAAGTAAACATAACATACTTGTGCTGCCATGACAGGTACTTCACAAAGACTGTCATAAAAACCCTATGAATTCAAGCCTACTGCTTCAAGAACAACAAGGTTTGCCGAGACCCTGATGATTTCTTTATATTTTGTTCAGTAATAACTGCTAGGTAACAGATGAAGAGAAAACAAACGTCTGGATGCTTTTCCCAAGCAGAATTTATGTCACAGCAAGTACATGCCTGGTAACATTTTGGTCTTAAGAATTCTTAGAAACCTGCAATCAAAAGTCAACACTATTTGAGGGAGTTCTCTCGCATTGCACAAGCTAGGGCCAAGACAGCAACTCAGCCAAGGCAATTTAGAATTAGCACAATCACTTGCCATGAGCAAATGCACAAAACAGGCTAAGCAGAAACATTGTCACAAGTTACACTACAACTGAAGAAACAGAAACAAATAACCACAGAGAGCTCCCTTTTTCTAAAACTCTTGCCAAAAGGAGAAAAGGTTTGGTGCTCTAGTGCACAGAAAGGAATTCTATCTCCATGTCTCCACATGTTAAATGCTGAAGTTACGTGTCTGGAATCTTACCTTGTCATGTGCTGGTGATATAAAGTAATGATGTTTGGCCCACTAAGCCCCACTGGCTTTTCCCAGTAACATGATCACTGTCAAACTGTGCCTGATATTCCAGATAAATACCCTTCCATTCTGTAAGAGCAATGCTATTCTAAATTAGCTTAAGTTTGCAAGAACTAAAATACTTCCATTGTGGCACTCCCTTATCCTTCTTTAACCTTGCTCTCACTTTCTAATGGGGAGTGTCTTAGAGTCAGCCAAGGTCCACAGAAAATATCCAAGTGGCTTTCATATTTTCCAAGAAAATTGTTACAGGTTATGTATAAACTTGTCCTCAGAAGAGGGCCTACCTACCTGGACCCAAGTCCAGAGATTTAAGTAATGTATTCTTTTTCTCACTATTAAAGAATTATCTACCAGTCCAAGAAATCAAAAACTAAATCAATGCTTGCCTAACCTCCCACATAATTAGTTATTTTGCTTGGAACATCGTCTGTTGGCTGATAGTTTTAGAATAAATTGTTAGAAAGGCCTTTGAAGTTATGCTTTTTAATTTAACACTATTCACAAACTATTCATTCTCTGCTTGCATTTCCTTCAAAGAAGGAAAGAGAAAACATAACCAGTGTATTTAAGTAAAGAAGAGACCTACCATCTCTTACAATCCTCTAATACAGAAAAATATTATGCAACTTATTAAAGAGATCCCATGGGGAGATATAAGGAAGCATTTGGAATACTCACATTCCCTGGCTGCACTCAAAATAAATAACCTTTGTGTGCACATCATCAGTCTGTTGTTGGTTTATGGGTAAAATAAATTGGCAATGTTGAGAGTTTGTACATTTTCTTAGACCAAATGTCATGATTAAATATTTGGTGCCAAGAATAAATCAGGAAATTTTTGTTTTCCCCTCTGAATACTTCATTTATAGTGCGCTCTATGCCCTTCTCTGAAGAGCTTTGTGGCTTTGTGAAGTACAAGCACAAACATTTTATATGTCCCAACTTCCAGAGGTCTAATTTTTCAAGAAACTGAGTGCCGTGAACTCCCATTGACTCAAAAGATGTCGAGGACATCCAGCACCTTTCCAGGTTCAAGTCTGCAATGATTAATGAGCAAACCCCTCCAACAATTGCGTGCTGGCAGGAGGGAGCCCAGCGACCTTGGCTGCCCCAGGGCAGGTGCGAGGGCGGCCCACCACGACCCTCACCACCCCCGGCTTTGGGAACGCAGAGCTATAGAGCAGTTTTTGGGTCAGTCTAAAACCAGCCAATAGATCCAGAAGTTCCTAGGGGAAGGGGAAAGACAGAGGACTGCCATGCAGAGAGGCTGATGTATGCATCGGCTTAACCTTTACACACGAGCGCTGTTACAAGGGGAAGGCAACACAGGGCAACTAAAGATAACAGCACAAATTAAGATGCTGCAATACAGCTTAAACAGCTTGATATATACGCACTCCAGGATTCGAGACCCATTGAAAAAAGGAATTAAAATCAAAGATAAACACTTATTTTACCCGACTTCCGTACTTGCCTGAGATATTTTTTATCACAGAAAAGACAGTGGTTTTTTTTCTCTTGAAATAATTATGAATAGCTTCTTGGTGAATGGGGAAGTGTCAGTGAAACATTCCATTTTGGACATTTCAGCTAAGGGAGTGGCAGCCAGATTAGGTTTCCTTCATCACTGTAAACTCACATCGCTATGCCTCAGTGCTATCAAAGACTTTGACCGACCTAATAGTGATAAAACAATACTTCCTCTCCATTGTTTTCCTTAGCTCACCACAAGACTGTTATCATGTTCATATAACACAGATATCTTTAAAAGTTAGCTCTGGCATAATTGATAAGTGAGTCTGATCACAAGCTCTTTAATTTAATATCTTTTCTGCTCACAGAGAGGAGATTTTTATAGCCTCAGCTGTTTCCATCCGGCAAGGAAGGGAGGAAGATAAAAGCTCAAAGAATAGAACCATATCTTAACCAACCAAGGAAGAAAAGCAGCATGTGCCAGGGCTGATAACAGTGAGAAGACAGAAGGGGTGGTCGGCAGGAGCTACTGCAGGCAAAGGGAAGGGGAGGAAAACGTTTTTAGTGCAATGGAAATGAGCGGAAGTAGGGGTTGCACATGCATGCGCACCCACAAACACACACAGAGCAGGCCCCACTTCCTCTACCTTTCCACTGGGGAAGAGAGCAGCTGGGAAGGACAGCCAGGACACCTTCCCCACCCTTAACACTTCCCTCCTCCAACACCACAAAGTCAGGACTGAGACCATTCTTTCTGGGCACAAAATTTTCTACTCACGAACTTCCAAAACACTCCCATCTTGTCCACACTGAAAAACTGTGGAGTGGTATCTCAGCAGAGACATTTTCTCACCAGCAAAGCATTTCTCCTTGCTGTGTCAGAGGTCATGTTCTCCAAAAAAGCCACATTTTGTGGTCAGAAAGGCAGGATGAGACAGGAGACTCTGGTTACTGGGGTTTCTGGCTTGCTGGAAACACCACATTTTTGTCTTTTTTTTTTTTTTTTTTTTTTTTTGGCATGAACAGTGTTGACAGATGACAGAGAACAAGATGGTGCTCTAAGTATATGCAGCTCATGGAAAAGTATGCGTTTTTCTCTGGGGAGTTACCAATATTTCACAGCAGTATTGCACATAACTCACTAGAAACAATGCAATAAGGACAAGAAGTTCAACAGAGTAATTCTTAACTATAATTAAAGTTTCCTATTCTAGAACTGTCTCAAAGACTTCAGAAGAAATGCATAAACTGATTATCTGTAGCGGAAGAAAACCCAGTGTTTAGGGAAACACTTGAGTTCTTAGAGTATTATAATTTACTCTTTTTCTTCCTTCATCATACAGATCACTCTAGGGATGAAATACAGATCTGAAAGTCTCATCAAGGTGAGCATTGACACTGAAACTGCAAACCACACTTTTCAAAGTAACCATTGAACTTCCTCTGAAAACACAAACAAATTAAGTTCATTTGAAACTTTACTTAAGTGCTACAAATCCCAATAAAAATTTGGGTGACAGAAAGAAAGAATTAGAGAGCAGGAAACAGCTTGGACAAATGGTTCTTTTGAGTCAGAACTGAGGCATCCCTGGGTTAGATTCACAGCTAACAAGAATTGTCATTTTAGGTCCCACACATGATGTATCAAGCACATACAAGTATTTGGCCTTCCACGCAGCTTACTGTGGTATTACAGAAGTCTCTGGAGGGCTCCCAGACACAAAGTGCAGACACTGCGAAGAAGTAGTGTTGCATTTTGATGATCCCTTCTACTGTACTAAGTCAGCCCAACCTCCTTTCTGCCTCCAGTTGGGGGCAAACAGGAATGTCAGATCAGAAAATCTGAGAAGTACCATTTGTGCCTGGTGGCTACCCAAGGAAAAAGATCTTATTACAACTTAAAGGAAAGCAATGGAAAAGGGACAGAGAGAAAGTAAAAATTAAAGCAACAGTGCACGTACAGATGCATACATATGAAAGCAAATGCCTGTAGTCTTGGCTGATATTTCCTGTCAGTGAAACAAGCTCTGTTACCGCAGATGATTTTGAGAATACTGAAAAAAATGCCTCCACTGTCAGGGTAATTCTGTTAATTATCACTAGTTAAATGGATGTATGGAGCTGGTTCATGTCTGCACATGAAGCCTTTCAGCATAATACAGCAAGCAATAAAGTTGACATATAGGAGTCATTAAATGAAAATAACTTAATTTTTTGACAGGAGTACCTTGCGAACTGCTTGTCAGCATTGTTCTGAGGTAGTATACTCAAAAAGCTTTTTTGGCTTAGTTGTCCCACTAGAGAGAGAACAACCCTAATTTTAATTCAAACTTACAGCAATGAAGTATTTCCTTAGTCCCCTAATGCTCTGTTTCTAATATTTGAGAGCATGTTCCTTGGGGAGATTGGAAAAGAATTAAATTCCTCACACTTCAATACCACTAATCTTGATTCCATTTTCAATACAGCCCTAATTCTGCCATGTTTACCAAGAATAAATTCTTTTAATAAGACTTTAGTTTGGCATGCAGGATACAATACTTTTATTGTTTGCTTAAGGTTGGAAACAACAGAAATGAAAGGCTGGATTCTGCAGCATCTGTAGTAACCATTTATTGTGACCCTTCCTCATCATCAGTAAAAACTACAGTATCTCTGCTGTCTCTTCCCTGACATAACTGTCTAAAATCTCAATACCATTACAATAAGTGAAACTTGCAAGTGAGACTGTGTTACAGGACCTTCTAGGTTTTTCAGCTTAGTTTCTACTCACATTAGGCACTTTGTTTTCATGGTGACCATTTTAAATATAGAAATATTTCTATCTGGAGGAAACAGTTTTTTGGTGGTTTGGTTTCTTTGCATGTTTTCCTACAGCTGACATAAAAGGAAGAAAATTTTATAAATGTGATTCTGGTAACAACTGAAGCTTTCCCTTGCTTTGCTTATAAAACTGTTTAAAAAACACAGAAGTACGTTTGCCTAAAATACATTTTTTCTATTGGTGACAAATAGAAAACACATTTCTTAAGGCGCACAATCCTAACAGAAACATCAATGAAGAGAAATTGCTTCTGAACAAAGCCTCGCAAACAGTCTCTTTATAAAACAGCCAGATTACTTTTCTGTATTTTTATAAAAAGCTGACTTCCACAGAACTCCTGCAAAATAACTTTTCAGGCCAAGTATGGAATTCAAAACAGTTCCTACTGAGAGACTCTGTGCCTATGAACTTACAAGGTTACCGTACACGCTATCGGCTTGTTTTGCTGAAGTTATACGAGACATTTCAAACATAAGCCTTCCAACAAGTGCTGCTGTGCTGATTTAACCTGCTACATCTGGAATCATCCCACAATAAAATATAGCTGGAAACATGTGCACAAGTACACTAATACTTTGCAGTCAATATTTTATATATGTTTACAGGAAGCATAAAATAAAATGACCTGTCTGTAGGATTTTATCTGCCACACAAAGTCACATTCCACGCATTTTAAAAGCGGAAGGCTTTAAAAATAGTCCAGTTTGTTTCTTGGTATTACCGGTCTGAGCTTTCCAGTTTTACTGTGGGAATATACTAAGACACTGACAGTAAAATGAGATCAACCACATCAGCCAGCAGCTTGCATGTGTCTCCATTCATGCAGATGTACAGTGTTGGCATGAGCAAAGCATGGGATGCCGCCCAGGGGTCCACACCCACCATCGCAGAGATGGGGGCGCAGACGTCTGCCCCTGCCGCAGTCACTGGTGGGCCCAAGCCACGTTGCACTAGCTTTGCCATACGGCCACTCTTGAAACCCAGATTTCAGGTAACACAGAACAGAAAACTGGCAATCACAGGGTTCACACCATTCTGCCGCCTGCCCAGGAAGTCCTGTCCTGTGAGCATCGCTAAAACCCCCGGATACTCATTTTGCGAAGCACAAGCACAAGTATTTCAAATTAATGATAATGCAGAGTTCTCCAGGCATCTGTATGCAGCATATACTTAAACTACTCATCAAAAATACTGAACGGGAATATCAATGCGTTTCTGAAGAGTTCTAAAACAGAAATTTTCTTTAAAGCAATAGTGTTTTATCTATACTGCTGAAAATTGTAACTCTAAACCTGAGTCCGATGGTTTTGAGGAAAAATGTCTCTAGCCCAATTATTATTCTGTGCTGGTCACAGCGAGCATTTAAAAATTCTTTCTAACAAGGGCTCTAAAAGCTCTATTACAAGGTCACAAGATTCCCTATAGTCTACATCTTCAAAGCTAACTGTAGATGATTAAGCCACAGTCATTACGGGTTAATGTTATATATAAACAAGGTATTAAAACCTGACTCTTATTTAGACTGGTTACAAGAAAGAACATTTTCCAGCTTTGTTGTAGTAGATTAGAAGCACAATATAAACAACAGTAGAAAGTTTATGCTGATGTTTTTCCTAGGTTGGGATCACAAGAGCAAAGGAAAAAAGTACACCATAATGATAACATCAGAAAAGGTACCTGTTATTTAAGTTAGAAAGATGGTATGAAAATACTGTCAGTGAAAACAATTAAAAAGACAAACTTTAAGCTCTTTCTTTTCCTAAAGTGACACTTAATTTCAAGCTCACACCAGTGAAACAGCTGAGATATAAACGTTGATCACAGAACAGGCAGTAGGTTGGTTGTTTTTTGATCAGCACAATATTATCTATTTTAATAGGATGTTAGGACATTGGGCCAGAAAAATTCAGAGAGCAAGTAATATCCTATTTACCGTTACCGAAATCACAACCAGCAGGGAGGCAGCAGGGCCAGGCACATCGAGCGGGGTGGATGACACGAGATGAGGATGCAGAGCGAGCTCCGGCACCACTCCTGCCTGGCTGCCAGTGGGAGTTTTGACATCCCACTCCCTCTCACAGCCCTGTGTCCTCCTCTCTGCTCCTCACCCCCAGGTCACAGGGAAAACTTAGATGGCACAACTGTGTCTGAGGAACATGAGAAAATGCATACCCGATAGCTGACAGAGCTATGTCAGCAAAACCCCTGGTACAGATGGAGGAATACCAACAAAAGTGAGCCACATTTGGCAGCAGCAGTTACTCTAGTACAGCTTTCCCTTTGTATGCATGGGGACATAATTATGAAGGTAAATACATGATGAAAAAAGAACAAATGCATGAACCAGGAAAAAAGCAGACTCTCTGAGTCAGCAATCTTGGAAAAAATGTTGGTTTGTGCACTGAGAAGAGGGATAATCCAGAAGGATGGGGCAGCGAGACAGGCTATGAACTGATACAGCAACACAAGACTGCCAAGGCCTCTGGCAGTCCCCGAGGAGGTGCCACCACATGTCTAGGAAGCTGGTGGCCCCCAGCGGGGAGCATGGGCAAAGGGGACCACTAGTCTTGGTGCCTTCCCACTCTCTCCAGCTGGGAGTCACCCCATGCGCAGACACAGCCTGTCCCCTTACCGTGGCCAGTCTTGACCCAGAGAGGCTACAGAGCAGAGAAAGGTGACCAGCACTGCTGCTACTCAAACCGAGAACCAACCAAAGACATCAGCTGGAGGCGCCAGAAAAAGTGCCTTGCAGTGAGGGACCAGAGAACAGTGGATACCAAAATAAGACTGTCTTTTGTTTGCCCTCAGGATTTATGTGAGAAAGCAAATCAATGTTTGTTTGGGTTGTTTTAAGCAAAAATATGAAATTATGGCTGGGCTGAAGCAAGTTGCCCAGGATATGTCTTGGGGGAAGAAAAGGAACGGCACCAATGTCAGCTTTCACAGAATACATGCCAAAAGCTCTCCAGAGTATGTTTCAGAGAGTCTTTCCAAGTGTGGGTCTCTGGTTATGTGTCTTCTCTCGAGTATGTTTCCCTCTCATTATAGGGGCTGCACCAATTACCCAAGAGCTGAACAGGAGGAAGAAACAGTCAGCATGATGGCTGCAAGAGCCTGAGGGCTCCAGGACATGATAATTCATTTGGCAGAGCTGCCCTCCTCTGTAGACATCAGACTTCCAGATCAGTAACCAGGATTAATCCACTGAAAACACAGATAGTATTGCACTGCCAATCACCAAAGAAATAAAACATTCTGGGCAAATTTTCATATGTATATACTCATGCTTTTAGGAATCAACACATTCCATTGTTATAATTTTTTTTTAATGCAAGCTAGCACACAATACTTCCTGCAGCTTATTGGGATATTAATGTTATCAGTCACACTGAAACACACGGGAACCACAAATAAGTTAGAGAGAAAAATAATAAAAAAAACAAAAAGCAGTTTTGAGTTGTGAATGATAGGTTCCTTGGTTAATACCAATTCACTACTGAATACCAGCCACTGAACAACAGTAGGGAACTGGGAAGCCTCACCCAGACAAGTCATCCAGAGGGTGGTGGAAAACCAAACTCTGCTCCAGGGAACGTTCACATGAGAAGACAAAAAAAAAAGTTACTGGGATTGCTTCATATCTGTTTTCTTTTTTTGTCACTGTACACTGGACCCATAGTTACCAGAAGAGACTAGAAAAGACATTGCTTCTGAAAGTAGAAACAGTATTTTTGGATGAAAATGCACAGGACAATTTCTACCCTCTCTCAGCCTTTGACTTCCCAAAAAAATGAAGAAAAACACAGTATAAAAACCCCAAACAAAGATTCCAAGAAAGTTAGAAAAACATCATCCACTTCTGCTGCAGAAAAATCCTCTTAAACAACAAAATACATCTTCAAACATTAGTTTTGGGAAATCCACTAGGAAAAAAAAAGTAACAGTGGGAATAAAATGTTCAGAAGCAGCCCCTTAAAAAAAACGTCTGAGGGCAGAACATCATTAACCAATATAGGAGAGATGACAAATGCATCACTTCTCACAAGGCAAGCTGAGATACAGTCAGAATTAAATTATGATTCATCCTCCTCAGCACAGAAAAGTTTACTAGAAAATGTGAAACACCAAAAAAAGCACTTCTAAATAGTAATTGTTCCTCACATAGCCTGGTTCCAAAAGCCTGAGGTTAAAATCCTCTATGTTAGTCCTGTCAACAATATTGACGGTCAGAGGTAGATGCACCTTCACATACTGAAGTCTTTATGCAACACTGGCCATTTGCTTCCAGTCACTTACCAAGCAGAATGACCTACACTTAAATACACAGAAGATGTTATCATCTGGCTCTCCATTAATCATTTTTTTCATTTGGAGAATTTATTTTTCCATGTACCTGTACTTCACTGCATGTAACTGGGCAGACACTGTAGGAACACAGGCACTTCTGAAGTGCCAAAGCAAAGAACAATGTCATCTCTTTCTAAAAAGTTACCCTCTCACTGTCATCCAGTCCTAATGCTTTACTGTATAGAAGATAAGAATGCCTCTGTAGGAGACTATGGCCAGCCTTAACACATACCTATCTGAAAGCCAACATTAACGGTGCTTCTAAAGAGCTGAGCATGTGCAAGTACAAAAACATTGCAGGCATTTTAGACATACCCAGAAAGTTTTAAGGCAGCGTTACTATTTCATTCCCATATATTACCATGAGGTTATATGTAACAGCTACAGCTGTTTGAGGATCCTGAAATGATGCCATGTGGTGATTACATGTTGCTTATTTGAGAATAATGTCTGCAGTACCGGAGTAGATTGAAGGCATCACATTTCTTCCCCTTCCTACAGCTACAGGAAGACAGAGTTAAAGCTGCTTTGGTACCCCAACTCTCAGTTTGTAATTTTCAAAGAAAGAAAGGATTAACTGGTTCTGGGTTTGCAGAGTGCCTGGTACGCAAGGTCCTGATTAGAGCTAGCTTTGTTAGAGAAAACAACAATTTAGGAAGGAAAGTGGTTTACAGAAACATCTTGGGTCAAATCAATTGTGCTTTAACACAGCCCAGCCGCACCAGGCGCTTGGATGCCCACTGGCCCATGCCTCAGCGCTGCCAGCCCCCCAGGGCTCGCCCCAGCTGCTCTGGGCTGCCCGCACCCTGCGTGGTCCCCGAGGGGCACAGCCAGACCCTGCAAGCGCCGTGCTTAACCCTCGCTGTTCCTGCTCTGAAGAGCAGGAACTGGGGAACGGGAACTGTATACTGAAAGTTTTTTATTCAACTTCTGATCAGAAGAAAACCCAAATTCCGTTCATCAAATGTGCTTACCTAAAGCAAACCAACTGAAGTCATGCAGATGTATGTCGTTATTACAATTCCTTCATACACAGTTCAAACAATTCTAATATCCCCCAGCTTATAGAGACCAAGGAGGAGAACAGAGAATTGACCATCAGAAAAAGGATGGAGAGAAAAAATCCTGGATGTAAGCTATTCACGAAAGAAATATTGTTAAGTTCTCCACTTTACATATATGGTTTAAAAAAAAAGATTCATTACTGAGCCCGAGACCTTATGTTGGCTTGGTCTTCTCTCCAGTTTTACGTTAGCACAGATTTCTCCCCCTTTTCTGCATACAGGTAAAAAGTATTGTTTTTATTTCTTTGAAATGTGCAACCAGATCTTTATCTACACTCCAGTTATCAAGCTTTAGTTTACTAGGAATAAAGAATTAACTAATGATGAGTACAGTGGATGCATTACTATTGTGATTAAGTACTAACGCAACCAGTGCCCCAAGAGCTGTACACACAAAACAGCATACGCTTTGTTGTGGCATCTTTCAAAAGTAAGACATCCTTGGAGCTCACGCCATGGGGCTCCAAGTGTTCATAAACCCACGAAAACAGCACAGAGCCAGCCTTTACTTCCATTGCACTGTCCTAGCCATTTGATTGCAGACTGTGGTGATCTGCATTTGGCATCTCGGTCTGCCATTGCCATACTGAGCCTGACTTTTGGCCTAGTCATCGGCACGGAGGTGGCTGGTGACAGACAGGCACAAGCAGAGGAGGGCAGATATGTGTTTGGACCAGACCAAATTCTGCCATTGCCTCCATCACAGCACAATGCTGGATGCTGGTTGGGGTGAGCAGCTGAAGGACCTATACATAACACCACTCACTACTCTGCTGTAAAGGAAACAAAAATTGGCAGAAACACCCCTAAATATCACGTAGTACCTTTCAGGTTTGCAAAGCACTGGGGTGGGGAGAGAGAAAAGAAAAAAAACAACTTTAGAGGTACTATTGGAAGCTTTTTGCTTCTCAGCTTTTCCTTCCAGCTGGGACTTGCCCTTTTTTTTTTTTGTCCAAGGTATATGAATTTTTTTTTTTCTCCCCACAGTTGCTTGGAACTGCTACTTGGATTACCAGAGAGAACAAGCAAGCAATAAACTGCATAAAGCAAAGAAAAGCATTGATATTTTCTGAAGTAAAAGTTGACTTATGATGCATCATTTCCCCTTTCAATTTTGAACTGAAGTTAAAAACAGGTTCTTCAGTACATGCTGCACCCACAGGCATGTGACCACAATTGAGTTTCAGGTATTGTTCAGTTATTGCACGGAGAGAAAAAAAAAAAGAAAAAAGGCATACACCAGTTTTGGACAGTTGGCACACCAGGTCCAAATGGATACAATTTGCATAGTATGAACTCACCCCCCCCTCAAAAAAACCAAACCAACAAACAAAAAAAGTGAGTCAACATACAAACAAAACCTCAATGAAATAACCTGGAGAGGAAGAAGTAAGGAACAAGTTTAAAGGGAATTATCAGCTCTGGAAGCAATATTTTCAAGGATGCATGCAAGTCACTACAGCCAGATGCTACTTAAAAGAAAAACCTCAACCCAGTAGCCAAAGGAAAAAAAATAAAGAAAAAACCTAAAAAGCACAGCAGCATGAAAAAAGCTTGTATGCCTATCAAAAGATTTCCATAGTGCATTTCTAGATCAGAAATCCTTATGAAAGGGAGCCAGGAAGTGACTGCAACAGTCACAGAATCAGTCCATTTCATTAAGGTACAACGTGGGAGTTTTTACCACGCCATCATTCCTGCCAAGTGAAGATCACTCTGAAATACATTAAGATCAAATACTCCAGAACCTCCCCTCTGTGTAGCACAGATTATCACAGCGAAGGCTTTGAACATCAGTGTCTCTTTGGTGGTGTTTCTGGTGCCTGGTGCAGCTAGGCAGGATAAGAGACTATCAGACCTCATGTTTCTATCAAAGCTACACTGAGCTTGACTTCTTCACTGATGCTATCAGCTTCAGGGAATTCCTTTCAAATGAGGTCCATCAGACATACTGCTGCCTGCATCCAGCAAAAACAGGCTCCTTTTTAGCCAGGTTAACCTGCTATCTTAAACCATCACATTTAAAACCACAAACACACACATCCAAGAATATATTACAGTGATTTGGCTTTTGAGTGCATATCCCAGGGCTCCTGCTGCCACTAACAATGTGGAGCCTTTCATGAAAAGTTCATTTGTTGTATTTCATACGATGGTTTATCTGTGCTCCATGATCCAAAGTCCTCCTCACCCCACCACACACAGCTGGGCCTCTTGCTGACCACTGCTAGTGGACTTGACCAGCGGGGTGCCTCTGGGGGAGCAACACAATCACACTGACAAAAATTCAGAAGACTTAGCAATGATGTGTTTGCTTACCAGATGCCCTAACGCAGCAATACAATGACACCCAGAAGAGTTTATTCCTAGGATCCTGTCGTGTCAATCACAGAAAGCTTCAATCATTAGCTTTTTTTTTTTCATTGCAATAAAAGATGCCAATGGTTTGCATAAAAGCAGACTAAGAAAATTTTAGAGCTGTGAATTGCAAATGTTGAGTTACATTAAGTGGCCACTACAGTCTCTCCTGTTGTTGCCCATAGGATGTGCACTCGAAACCCTGCTTTGACTATATAAATTGGGTCCAAGAGAGATTATTAGAAAAAGGTGCAGAAGACAGGACTTCATTGGATTCCTAATATCCAGTGTTTCAACTAATTATGAATCAACTTTTACTGAGTGTATTTCTCCAAGGCATCTCAGCAGGCAGCATACAGCAGCACGTGAACAGTTCACCTCAGTATTTTCAGTTCGGACCATATCCTAAATGGGTCAGCGCAACATCAGGCAGAAAACACCTTTCCTTTCTAAAAACAGAAGCTGACAGCTTTGCACAGGCCCCTCACAGCCCATCTTCTTGCAGTTGGGGCAGCTGCACTTACTTGGTTCTTCCTTTTAACTCATGGCAGGCTCTTACGGGCAGGGCTGCTCCAGAGCAGCCACATCTCAGCGTTCTGACAGAGGTCTATTAATCCTCAGCGGGTTAAAAGGTCAGATTAGCAAATCTGCTTAAGGCATACGCCCAACAGGCAAGGGCACGGATCTCAACCAAGGACGTTCAGCACAGCCACTGCTAACGTGGCTCCACTTCTACCAAACGCCCGGGCAGGCAGAGGAAGCGCACTGCGCTCGCTGGCGCTACCCGCACCGAGTCCGTCCAGGCTCTGACGGACTGCTGTAACCTTATAGGCGCAGATCCTTCATGTGTTAAGAAGTACAATAAGTCAAACGTGTTTATATTTCCCAGACAGAAAATCCAGATTATTAGCAACACTTACCAACACAATTACCACAGGACTTCCCAAATGGATTTCTCTAGGTTCTTGCCTACATCCTATTTTTCTGATCCCTATGAGATTCCCCACCAGCACATCTCAGAGCTTAAAGCTGAAAATTTTACTGCTGGAATTTTAATCAAAAGTGATAGGAACATAATCTAGAATACAGGCTTAGAGGAGAGAAAAAACAGGTAAAGGCAAAAAACTGAATGAGCAACTAAAATACAGTTTTGGTGGAAGAAAAAAGAACCTTTGGCCAGAGTCTCACTGCCACTGTCTTACAGAAGTTCACTGGCTTTGTAAGTGACACTGACCTTCAAGTCACAATATCTTGAGTGAAATTTTTAAACATGCTATACAAGCAAAAAGTTCAGCTGTTTCCACCTCCCCTCAGCATTGGTAAGATTATCATTACACTGTCACTGCTGTAAAACAAATCCAGTCATCTACTGTTGCACCACAGAGAAGATGGCTCTGCTGAAAACAGGGGAGGGACTGCATCTGCTGGGGTGTGCCAAGCGAAACTCATCAGCATCAGAGCACATGACTAAGCATGTATTTGGGTACGTCAATACTCAACCACCAATTTGAAAGTAAAGGTAATTTCTTCTTATTTCCCCCATCCTGCCAATCCGTAACTATGGAAGAGACAGAACGTTGCAAATGAAGTTTAAGAAGTCTTAACAAGTAAAAAACAACACACCACAAGATATGAAACTATTCACACAGGATAATGACTGTTAATATTCTATTTAAGATTAACATGTATCAGGTAAGAAATGTTAGAAATTAGGATCCTATTTCTAATAGAAAGGTGACTGGAGATACACTTGACAGAGACTAGTTGTGTGAATACAGGCCTGTAAGGTAAACAAATATTTAATGTAACTTTTGCCTTTTTTGCTTCATTCTAGTTGTGAGAAGTAATGCTTATGTTGTCAATACTAGTTTCTAATGACTGGGTCCAGAACAACCACATAGTTTTCATTTTTAATTCCCCAGAACTGGTAGAAAAGAGAAAAGCTCTCTCTCTTCTGGATATCACCACCCAAGAAAGCAGAATAATCATTAAAATCATAATGGAATCGTCAGCCAAAGCAAGAAAACACTGTTTGGCTTCACTTTCTCCTCCAAAATTAAAAAACACATTAATTTCAGCCCTGCGTCTGGCATGTCATCCCAGCAAAATATTAGACAACAGACATAAGCCATAAGGAAAGTAGAAAATTTGGATTCAAAACGTGAATTGCTTCTTAGTATGACAAGGGCGTATTTTTCTCATTAGTGAAAGTCATTAAAAATAAATGTCACAAAGACTTCCACGAACTCATCAGAAGCACTGATCACAGCCTGACAGAGTCCGTTAATACCTAGTAGGAAAGTCAGACAAAAGCAATGAAGTTTGCTTTCTACTTTATGGAGGTACCAATAATTCTCTCTCACACATACATTTTCAATAAACTTTGCACACAGGTTAGCATATCGGCTACATGACACCCAATTTGGCAGATAGACAAGGAAAGCCTTGCCATTCTTTGCTTGTCTGTATGTTACTTCAGTAGAGCAAATAACACTGAAAAGTGGCGGTTCACAACCTCTTTGTGCACTAGAACTATTAGAGTGAAAAACCTGTGATATATCAATCCACACTGGTATTTACTTCTAAATTAAAACTCCTGTGCAAATGCAGGCCTACTACACTATATATGCCATTCCTTTGTTTATCTTAGAAATCAGTGAACTAGAAGTGACACTTAAATAATGATACAGCTATTTTCCAGCAGCCAGTGTTTGTAGTTATATTAGCTTGAGATTTCAAACAAGCCAGATCACCTTAGGTGCATGTATCCTATTAAGTTCTGGGTCAACTATGTCCTGTTGAACGTTTTACTTGTCAAAGAACCCACAAAGCTTTATGTCAAAGGGCAAAAGAGTTTTATATTGACATTGCTTTGTAGAACTACCTGCTTTACCTGACCATATGAAGGATGAGTACAAATGCTCTGTTAGAAAAACCTAAGGCAAGAAACACTGCCAAATACAGTGTTAAGTCACTTCTGTATTTTATGGAATGTCAGGTTGAATGCTGGACTTTATTTTGTAAGAAGAAAGTGTTTTGAACAACACACAAAAATGTCTCACCTTGCTCTGAAATAGCTGTGTAATTTTTTTTTTTTGTTCTGTATTAATGCATGATAAGCATTAAGTAAATGGAAGACAAGCATTTTGACCCCATAACTGAGCTTGAAGGTGCTTCTACACACAAGTTACTAATTACATCAATCCGTTCATTAATTCAGGCAGTAGCTATATACAGGTTTGGCAGTATGTATTTAAATGCATGCATAAAGGCCTTAAGATATTATCAAGCTTCTGCATTTGCCATGAAAAAGCATTAGAAATATTGCTGGAGCCCTCTACATGCTTGCATTTGGGAAACAATCACAACTCCTTTCTTAGTAAAAAAGAAAACTGATAGAACGAAAATCACCCTGCCCTTTGCTTTTTTGCACAGGCAAGTGTAAGATAAACACCTTGTGGATCTCCTTTCCTACATAAAAATGGAGGGGAAAACTCCCCATTGTGGAGCTTCATTCCTAGATCAGAAGGAAACCCAGACAGAAACCTTCTCCCTGAACAAGGGGCCAGCATCCACCCCTGCCACCCTCACCCAGGCCTCTGCCAAGCTCCCAGTGCACAGCACAGCTCCTCCTTCCCATGCCAGCACCTGCTGCTTTGCATCTCTCAAAGCCATCTCCCTCACAGGACCGCATCAGCCCCAGGATACCTTAACTTTCTGCTGAGGCACAAAGTGTGCTGAACTGCCTGAGGTCAGCATCCTGCTGAGTCCACCTCTGGGGGAGAAGTGGTGCTCCAGAAGGAATAAAGTCATTCCTCTCTGTATGCTATTCTATATTTATCTTGAAAATTGATATGTGAAGTATTCATTAAAATTACTCCACAGAGAATACTAAAGGCACTTTTTTTCCCCCACAACATGCACGACGCAGGTTGGCCTAGTGCACATTAACCTGTTTTCCTGACCACTTATTTTAGCATCAAAGTTACAAGCAAGATGAGACCGACCTGTAGTGCTGGTTGTGTCTTACTGTACCATACAGAGTAGCTCTGCAGTATGTGCTGTGGAGTATTACATTACTCATCACCCCTCTGCTGCAATTTCAGCTCAGTTACCTACTCCCAAATATATACCAGGTACCCAGGACAAGACCCATCGCTTCATTAAATATTTGGCATATTGTCTCAGATTACCTTTGACACACAGGGTTATTTATACATCATGGCACATTGCACGTCCCTGCGACAAGATAGCATCACACAATAATGCATGTCAGGAATGCAGGCAACAGATTTAAACCAATCCCCGCTTCAAGACACTTTTACTAGGAAGCAGGTCACAAACTGAGTAATATCCGTTTTATGCACCGAAAAATGTATGCTATTCATTTCCAGGAAATAAAGTCAACCACCCTAATCCCTCCCACATACACCCCCCCATCAGAATAGCAGAAAGATGGTTTCTTTTGTCTTAACAGGTTCCTTGTTGTTGGGATGTATTTAGTTCTTTAAGCAAGCCTTAGTCTTCCTAATGCATTTGCTAGGACATATAATGTTGACTTGGTGCAAAGGCAGTGTTTCAGAGAGTAATTACAGCAAGAGGTATTTGGTTACATCCATTGAATTCAGTTTTGAATATGCACCAATAGTTCATATTTATGAAGCTTGTTTCCAAGCCTTAAACGTGCACATTTCTGATAGTCATTCAACCACATTAATGTCCTGAACACAATACTGTACAGAGGAGAGTCAGCTGTTACTTCTAATAATCCATAGACATAAATGGAAGTAACCTACAATCTGCATTCTGAAAAATGGCTCTCAACTTCAATATTCTTCTGCCCCTATAGATGTACAATTACTTAAACAGTTTTCTGAGCTGGTAGAAACAGCTGGTGGCACAGGTGGCAACCACAGGAATTCTTCGTACTCAGTGAAAGGGGAAAAACCAAACACTGGGCAGAAGGCTAGGAGTTTGGATCTGAAAGAGACCTCATTCACATAAATAATCCAAACCCAAATATCACATTTCATCAGCAGTTTCTTCGCTCCAGCTAGGATGGAAATGAGACCTGGAGAAGTAAGTCCTCTCCTCAGGATAATCACTCCTTTACAAACTCTAACAGGAAAAAAGCAATGGAGATTCAAGTGTACAAGTATATACTGTGCCACATCCACAGCTGGGGTTAAGTGACAATGACAAGAATATTTTAAATAAATAAATAAATGAAATCAGCACTGACTATACACTTACTACTACAAAGTCAAGCCCAAGTACTTCCTGCAATACAAGCCCAGAATTTTCTCCTAATCATTTCAGATTGCTACTTAAAATTATTCCCCAGATCAGCACAAGATGACACAGTGTAAAGAAAAATCCATAATAAACAACCTGATAACGAGCGTATACAATAGATGATCCTGTACAAAAAGAAGCTGATCTCTCGAGTTCACGGGAACCAAAACCAACCCACTATCTTCTAAAGTTCATTAAGAGTAATGTTTAACCAGTGGGTTTTTGCAGCTGGAAAGGGTGTCAGCAGATAGCGTTGTGTTGCATTATTAATTTCTCCCTTGCTTTTAGCAACTGCCTTCAGAGACTGCACTTGTTTCTCTAAATCCTTCTGTGCTGCTCCCCGTGTGCACACGTTTAGAGGCCAAGCGTACTGCACATGCCTAACACCACTAACAGATGGGACTCACCTCAGCCTTTAACACAGATTATAGTTATTGCGATATCCTCTCATCTGATTACATGCAAAAAAGAATTCCACTATCTGCCAAACCCAAGTCTTCTCAAAGAGAGAAGAAAATGCAGCTCCTGCTCCACTTGCTGCCTTGTTAAGTTTGTTTGGGTTTTTTTGTTTTTAAACTGTTAATAATTTTTTGCTGGACTCCATCATATATGATTTGCACATGATAGATTAGGAAAAAACATCTTGGAAAATGTAAAAGCCTTCCAATTGCCTTTTGGAGTTCCTATTCAGGTAAGAAAATGGCAAGATATGTTATCGGAACTAAGTAGTATTTTGATGTTTCAAAAGTAACATTAAAAATAAAATATGCAGAAGAGTTAAAGATAAGCATTTGAATTACCAAAGCCTATTTAAAGTTGATTATAAAACATGCCCACATATTCCCAACAAAAATTTCACGTGGCTTAGGAAATTATTTTGATGCTTGGCTATGGCAGTTACACAGAAGGATAAACTGTAACACCCCCTTGAGCATTACTGCAGTCTGCACAGGCAATAAGCTGCAAGCTTAAAAGGTCTGAGAAGGATTTATTGTGACCTAACAGATCCAAAGAACCTGCTTTTTAAGAAGCCAAAACTCCACAACACACACTTACAATGCCAGGCACAGTCATGTCAAAAACTGCATTGGTAATATCCGCTTGGCTGAATGCAGCAAGCGGAGAAACTGCTGGCATTATTTGTCCAGACCAATGCAGATGAGATGCCAGTGACAAGAACAAAAGTTTAAGTCTAACCCACATATTCCCAGCACACAATTCAATAAACCATCTGACTGAAGGAGTGAGGCCCCAGCTAGGAAGCTCTCAGCGACCGGTTAACAAAGATGTAGCCAAGTGTCCAGAAACAGACAGGCAAATAATCTCTGAACCCATGGACTGTCTTCAGAATTATTTTCTCTTCACCAGGTCTTACCTTAACAGCTCCAGGGGAAAAAAAAAAAAAAAAAAAGAGCAAGAAGAAATGAAACCAAGTTCAGACTTCCCTCCTAGTTAAATCAGTGTTACTGGGACACTGAAATAAAAATTATCAGGACTCAAACTGAATAAGATAGAGCAGTAGTATCTATTATAATTTGTGTTGAGATAGGCTTTACCTTTCCCAACAAGGAATTGGGCTTCTCTCCCCTCCTTCTCTGCACAGTACATTGCCCACAAAAATTTGGAGAGGGTAATGAAACAGAACAAAAACCCACAACCAAAAGCCCTCACTGAACAACAGTCCAGAGCAGGAAGAGGGGTTGATAGCACACACAGCTCAGATTTAAGCACTAGTCTGAATTTTTTTCCTTTCATGGAACTAAGAGTCTAAATATGACTAAAGATCATTTTGGGGAAGTTTTTACTTGGTTGTAAATGTTAAGTATGCATAGATGAAAGAGTTATTCTTAGTCATCTTCTCCATGTCAAAAATAAACCCAGCAATTTCCAGAATGTGTCACAATACAATATTAACTATGTATCTGCACGGTCACTGAATCAGTGGACACTTAATAGCCCTAATTTAGAATATCTCTATTTTCTGGAAACAGTCTAACGTACCATGCTGGAATACCCCGAACTACTAATACCACTTCTGAAGGAGTCAATCTGCAGCATAAACACCTCTAAAACTGGTCCTAGTGGTGAGCAAAGCAAACAGAGTGCCATCCCCTAGCAGTCAGGGTGTCAGACACAGAGCAGAGGCTGCATTTTTCAAATTAATGGACTCCTCACACAGGAAGAGCTTGAAAAGAAGAGGTGCATCAAAGAAACAATTTGCTCACATACAGAAAGCACACACTAAATGTCTATTATACAGGTACACATTTAATATACAGATACATGCATGCCGGGCTGCCTGTACAGGAATACAAAGCAACCCCTCAGTCTTCCTGTAGCTTGTTGGCTCTGAACGCAACATGCAAGCAAGCTGAGAAAACAGAAGGACCGTACAGGAAGGCAGACCTCAGTTTCTGAAATTGTCTTCATTTTAAGGGAATCAAAACACACCATGCCCCTAAGAAGCAAAGCCTCTTCTGCTAGAAAACAGTTTTTCTGCTGACACCAGGGGAATCAAACTGAGGTAAAGAACTCCTGAGGAACAGATACACGTTACCAGGGACTCACAACAAACGTTACAGCCACGTGGAAGAGTCCCAGTGTGAAATATATAGCATTTGAAAGTTTTCCCTTGAGTTTCAAGATGTTAATTATAAAATACCAAAGCAGTGAGACAGCTGGAGCAGATACAAGGTACATGCTAAAAGAGGTGAAACACTTAAAGCATGCTCACGGAGAAACCAGATCGCAATCACCTCTCTTGATTTACAGCTTCTTACACTTAAAGAACATCTCCAGCCAAAAAACAAGCTCTCTCTTCTCCACAAGGGATGGGACGTGGACACCAGACAAGAAAATTCTGCTTCAGTTTATCTTAGAGAAAACAAAATCTTTTGTCTAGAATCTAGAGATAAGTATGATCTGAAAACTGAAGGAAGCCTGAACTCCTGACAAACAGCAGTGCAACCCTGATATCAGGGGTCTTTTACTGCTGTGCATCTTTAGGGCAGCATTAAGGCAACTAAGAACAAACAAAAAAAAAAAGATTTCAGAGTTCCAGAGATGACTTCTCATTTCTGTATACTTTACCAGTTGCTAAGAATTCATCTAGTTTTACAGAGAGGGCAGGAAAAGTCACACCGCTTGCTGCGGGCCACATGGCAAGAGGAATTTAGACGCAGCATCCTTCAGCTTTCCATTAGAACTTCATTTCTCCACCACACAGTATAAGCTGCATCTCCAATATCTTTTTCTAGTACTATGAACAGCACTCACCAATTTCAAGCAGCATTTTAAAACCTTTGTTTGTCAGGTATCAACTTGACAGGTCTGTTTAATGTGGGGGATAATATAAGTTTTGCAGCAACAATCTTGAAAAGGAGAACTGAGTAAAATGCACGAGTCGCATGCGGTGGTAGATGGCTGGTCAGGAAGCAGCCTCCCAGCACACAGCTCTGCGGTGTGGAGAATCCAAGATGTAGGGAAAGGACTGAGAATTTCTCAACCCAAGGCTTTAGCTGAAAGAGACCCTTACGCCTGTGCTGTAAGTAGGTGTGCCCATCCATACGAGCCGATTTATGGAATGTTGGTGTCTTCTGGCCTTCCCCACCATTGCTGGTGACCCCATCACCCCAGCCCTGCGCTATCACCACTGGGGGCTCTGCTATCTGCCCGAGGGAGGAGGCAGCAGTGATAAGGGGGAGGTGGGCAAGATTCAAGTCAGGGGAGTAAAGTGGCTAATTACTGCTTTGGCCATCAAGTAAAATGGTTACACAGATAAATACGGCAAAGAATTGTAAAACTGCACTACCTTTTTCGAGTTTCTAAAGAAGTGAAACATGACAAAAACTGAGACTGAACATAAGATTCAGTCTGAATAAGACTGAATAAGGCCCAAGGAAGTGTTAAGTGAGCCAACGTAATTTTAATTCTTAAAACATTTACTGACCTCATAATACACAGAGAAAAACTGTACAATATCTCTAGAGTTAGGAGCAAAAGTTTGTTGATGCTTCAGTACAGTATTTTAGATTTATTTTTCAGATGCATCCTCCAGAAAGGATAAAGCCCACTATATTTAGATAAATACCCAGATAACTTCAAACTAAGCACACCTTGGCATACACTGATTTAGAGCACGTGTGTAAATGATAAGAGGCATGAATTCCAGTTTGGTTGTTGGAAAATCTGTTTTCTACCCATGTATATAATTAGCAACCAATATAGAGTGACGAAATGAGGGAAGCAAGATGCCCTCTTTTCTCCCAGATCAAGGCACTTCATGAACATCAATTAGATGTTAATATCCCTAGGAGGCAAGCGTGACAAGTCTTATTAAGCCATTTTAAAGATTAGGACACTGAGTCACAGAGAGATTAAGAACTTCCTCAAAACCAACAGCAGAGTCAGAGAAGGGGCAGCTACGCCCCAGCCGGGCCTGGCAGGGCGAGACTGTCCCAGCACCGACTTACTACAAGATTTAGTAAGATTTTCAGTTTGAAAAAAAAAAAAAAAAAAAAAAAAAAGAGAAGTCTGCGCTCATCCGAAATTTCCTGGCCATGGCAACACCCTCAGTTTTGACCTGCAGGGACCATCTTTAGGGACAAGAATGCAGTTTGGTTTCCCCCACTCAGATCGCGTTTTGGCTGAAAGTACCAGCAAGGTTGCCAATTGTAAACGGCTTTTAAAGTCAAGAGAGACCTCCAGATCTTTTCCGATAAGTTTGAGAGAGAACTTAAAACTTTTTGATACTGGTTCAACCCTATAAGCCTACGGGCAAATAAATCTACAATCGTCAGTCCTCGAGCCAACCATCACAATTCAAGTCACATGCTGAATTTACACATTAAAAACGCAGCGAACATGACAAGACAATGACTATCGTAGGTTAAGACGTACTTCAAAGCACAAAGAAAAACCCAACTGATGCCATATTCAATTAGCCCAAAAGGCGGGCAGAGAAGGATGTTACGCCGATTAACGCACTCGTTAAGACGCGTCCAAACTAATAGCCCACTTCAGTGCTGTAACAGACTTGAAAAATACTGCCGTCTTAATCCCAGGGTACTTCCGAAGGTAAGAGATTATTTTTACTTTTCCTGCGTCGCCCTCGGCCACAGCGCGAGAGCCAGCCCACGGAGCCACGCCGCGCTACCGCAAAGGCGCAGGGGGCCGGCAGGCACAGAGCCGCAAAGGGAAGCCCAGCCCCGCCGGGCCCCAGCCGCGCTCCGCTCCGCGCCGCGCCGGCTCAGCGCTCCGCGCCCCGCGGACCGGACGGGACGGGACGGCCCCGAGCGCCGCCCCCCGCGGAGGGAGAGCCCGGCGCCGGGTGCCTCCACCCGCGGAGGGACCCTCCGGCCACGGCCGCCCCACTCCCACGGCACCTGCTCCGCCCGCGGACCTACCAGTGGCAGCAGCCCCGCTCCGCTGCGCCCCGCATGCTGCCCTCGGCGCGGCGCGGCGCGGCTCGGCTCCGGGCGGCGCGGGGCGGGGCGGGGCCGCCGGGGCGGGGCGGGGCGGGGCGGGGCGGGGCGGCCCCCCAGCCCCGTGCGAGCCGCCGCCGGGCGCCCTCGTGCTCGGGGCAAGGTGCGTTCCCTTCCCCCGCCCCACGCCCCCTCGTGGCTTCGCGGGAGCGGCCGTGCCCGGTGCCCCGCAGCCCCGGCCGGAGGCAGGGTCTCACCCGCCGGCCCCGGCCCGGCCCCGAGCGGACGCCGCCCGTCAGCCGCGGAAGCCGGGCGGCGGGGCCGGCGCGTCCGGCAGAGCCTCGGATGGGGAACGGAGAGCTGCGTTCTGCTGCCCGCTTAGGCTCTGTGTTTGAGGAAGCTTAAGGGTTGTCATACGCTCAGGAGATGCAAGAAGATGTGGGTCCGCAAGCAAACGGGGAACTACTGGAAAGAAACTTCAGGCTTGACAGCTAGCGTAACTAACGGCCTCTTGACTTCCATTGATGCCACCCCCACCTTGCTAATGTCAGAACATTTATGAAAAAAGAGCAAAGAAAATCAATTAGGATTCACTTGAACTGCTGCAACAGGCAGGGTAAAATGCTCCACAGCTACAGCTTGTACCTACTGACCTAAAGCTTTGACAAAAACCTCAGCAGGCCTACTTTTAGGTAACTTGAAACATTCATAAATATTTTGATATGTGCCACACAGGCACTGTACCTTAAGCAACCTTGAAGAAGGCCATGGGAGAACAAGGGAGCAGGACCCTAGTCCGCCGTGACATGAGCTACCTGACCTTTTCCACACTTGCCTGCTCTGAGCCAAATGCAATGTTGCTTTGGAAAACATGGAGAGAAAACCAGTGTGAATGTGGCCCTATTTATCCACGCACAGGTGAATGTAACACAATCTCTAATGAGCCAAGCATTTAACCAACTGCCTAAAATAATTTGCTGACCTCAAGGTAAGCATTTTGTTGTGGAAAATACCTCCCATTTGGGTTGAAATTCGTCTTCTAGCTTCTTGCATCGTGCTTGGCTGAACCCAAGTTTTACTCAATCATTAACTTTTGAATTGCAGTATGTTTATCTGCTTATTTAGCTTGGGGTGATTAAATGTACTTTTCCCTCAAAGTGATAAAAACTAGAATATGGAAATAATGGTGCATACTGTTTCCCCATTATCTAAAAGACTATCTTCTCCAGCAGCCTTGAGGAAGGCAAGAACAGGGAATGAGAAAATGCTCATGGCAAACTTCCAGCAAAAGCGATCTGCAGTCAGCAAAGGGGGATGTGTGTATGAAAGAAATAATATCTGTATGATTTGTACAATGTCTTCCTAATTTCAGTCCAGCAGGGAGAGGCACATGAAAGCAGGATTCCTCCACAGAGAACCCAGGAAATACAAAGTCAGAAAGAATTTAACCCCTCCTTGGAAATATTCCAAAACTTCCTTCTTTAGGAAAGATGCTTATAGCATTGGCCTCCCATATATCTCTTCACCTTTACCAGCTGTCCTCTTCCCTCCACTCCCCTCAGAAAAAGTTAATAAGTCCATAAAAAGATAACCTTCTCCTGCCAAGTCCTTCCAAAATTTTTATGTGCTCCCTAGGGAGACATGTCAGGGGCTACACAAAGACCCACCAGGGACTTTGCTATTCTAATAACTACCATTAGTTATTTATAATCAGTATATTTACTAATTGTCCTTAAATAGTTGAGCTTTGAAAATGGCCAGAAGGTGAATGTATAGTTCACACTCACTATCTTAACTATTGCCATAGCCATCTTATAAAATTACGTTTCATTAGATGTTACTTAACAGAATTAAGAACTTCTTTATTCACAGTCACACCTACCTCCCTCCAAAGCAAAGCATAACCAAGATACAGTTTAATCCCTCTGGGCAAAGATGAGCACAATTCAGTAAATATTAGATTAATAAGCACTAATCAAGAACCACAAATTCGGCGTTACACGTGGCTCTGTTCGCTACCCTAGCCCACCCTCCCTTATGAGAAGCATGGGACGCGCAACCATGAAGGGAAATATCAGCTTCCCTGGGTGCTGCGCAGCCTCCCCTCCCAGTGAGACCAAGTTCTGAACCCACTATTTTTAAATGCTGCTGCTTTGTAAATTTTTTTTGTTCACTCCTAGCCTATTCTCCCCCATTGAAGGGTTAGTAAAAAGGAATTAGAACAGCCCTTATTAAAAACAATCCAGCCTTATCAACTAGTATGAAGCCATGCCTGCTAACTCTGCTGTAGGATGTTCATCCCTTTACTGTGGCTGATTATGTAAAGCACTCCCTTTCCTGACAAGTGTGAGCCTATCTATTCAAATTCTTGTAAATGTAATACTATCTACATATCCAACACAATAAAAGCCCTTCTTGTGGTATTTAAACAACCTGTCTGATCCTCTCTGATTAATTGTGGGTTTCTTCAAAGTTAACGTTTTTATACAGAAGAGATGGTCTGGTTGTTACGTTGCAGCCTGGGTCTCAGAAGACGATGCTGAACTCTCTCCTCCTCCTCCACTCAGTTCCTTTATGGCTTTGAGAAGTCAGAAATACACAGTGTGTTATCAGTTCGTGATCTATAGGGTTAAGGTAATAAAACTTCCTTACCTCATGGGGGCTCATGAGAGGGTGAAGCCTTGACATTCTACTGCATCACATGAAAGGCCACTATGGGGAGGAGAGGTATTTTCCTGCTCGTGGTTTGAAGTTTGCCATCATACTCATCTCTGGTGAGAATCAGTAGTTAAACACAAATGTTCATATTCTCTTCCTTCAGTAATGCTTTTTGTTTTAAATTAACATATAAAGCCATTAGAGTAGTTCTTTTAAAGGAATTTTGCTTTATAGGTTGAAGAAAAGAAAATAGATCTAAGGAAAGGAAGCTGAATGCTTTATGTGGGAGCATATAATTTTCCTGGAGCCTGGAATAGCTGTATTTTCTTACCACATGTGCAGGAAATAGCCCTTCCTACCCAATCCAGAATGCATCGGATAATACCCTTAGCATATAATGGAATTATTCTAGTGTGAGACACCCTGTAAGCAGCATTTCTGTTCAAGTCTCTAAACACACTAACAGATTTATACATGTCTGTTAAGGAACAGCTCAGAACACTTTGGTTCATCAGTAAATAATGAATATTAAAAGTATTCCACAGGATCCTTGTTTCTTAATTAAAAAACCAGACAGAAGCACCAGCAAAACACACCTAGCTAATTTTCTAGCCCTATTCCCACAGATGACTACAAGTTCATTTGTTAGGGAAGTTTGGGGATGGGTCCTTCATCACCATACCTTCCTCCTTTTAGTGATTGCTCACACTCTCAGTGCCTCTGCTGCAGCACCAGTAGCGAGGCTCCCCACACCAGCCCAGAACTGCCAGGATTTGTATTGCCCTGTGTTGGCTCTATCCTTTAAGAGGGTAAGCTCTAACAAACTATCCCACAGCACACCTGTCCAGTAACACATCACCAGGTTAGTAACATTAGTCCTTTGTTCTTCAACACAAATAATCTGTTGTTTGGGTTTTGGATGGGTGGGTTGTTTATTTTTTTTAGGTTTCTGAGGGTTTTCTTTCCCCATATGTAAATATTTTCTCTGATATTTTGCAAAAAGGAGATAGAGCTTGTCTGATGGGGGTTACTGACAAATCTAGGAAACTTCACTCTTTGGATTTCATGTTTCTGCTGGTTAAATCTCCCTGAAGCTAAAAAGGATTTTACTGATGTGAAATCTCTAATAATACACCAAATCCGAGCACAAGATGATCTCTTGCTCCCAGTATCATTCAATATTAACTGATTCACCTCCTAAGACACTTTGATAAGTGCAATCTCATACAGAGAGTACCCACCGAGCCAGCACTCACCTCTTAAAAATCTTCACTTCATTAATACAAAATCTCTTTCTTTGAGAGCCTCACACTCTCTAGGACAACTCCCATTTTACTAAGGCATAAAATTATAATCCCATGCTTATTCCTACAAAAGAGTCACATCTCAGTGTCATTTCTCTTCATGTAAGGGATAGTGTCAGCTTTGGTGATGTTGTAATTACAAATCATGGAAACATTTTTTGAGTTCTGAAAAACAACAACCAGAACCTTAAGAAGATTGAAACTTCTCTTGGGGCACATATAGTTTTATAAGGTATATTTGAATTTTGAGAAGATTTGACAGATATTCAAATAAGGTGGATGTTATGAAAGGTAGAATAAATCACTATTATAATGAGTTGCATTTTCTTTTTTTTTTTCTGTCCTTGTTGTAGCCAGTCTTTTAGTCAGCTGTTAAAAGATTTAGTCTTCCACAGAGATAGATTTGGATATTTTCCCTAAGGAGTATCATAACTATTGCACTAAAAGTCTTCATTTTATTACTGCTGAGTCCTCAGTCCCCTAAAGGCTTTATTTCACAGATATTTTATACTTTCATTTCTGACATTTGGGTTTGCGTGCTCAGATACAGTTTTGATTCTGCTTTGATTTGCAAGAGTCACTGCCCTGAGAAATACCTACAAGAGAATATCAAAGGCATAGAGCTACTTCTCCTGTTGAAATAAATGTCAACATCTCTCTGACTTCAGAGAGAAAAGGATCAAGTAATTAAACATTGCTTTGCATGAATTCCAATAGGCTTTGGATCAGGCCTCATTTTCCCAGCTAGTACTCGCACCTTTGCTGCTTTTGATTCTGCTGACAAACGACTCCCTGTAAAACTAACCAACCAAGCTCAACAAAGCTGATAAGGTTTCCTTCCTGCACTGCTGTGCTAACACCTTCCCTGAGAATGTACTGAGTTTGGTCATACTTGATTTCAGATTAAGACTTTGTAGGGCAAAGTGAAACTTAAACGTCAGCTAAAGTGATAAAGAAATGTAAGTTAACGCACAGTCTTTCAAGCCAAATGATTCCAGGCTGCGTACAGCTGGTAAATAGATTCTGCTTTGTTAGGGTGCTAAAATGTCTGCATGAGCCGGTAACTGTCAGCTGCTTAAAGGATGTCACATTGCGAAATAGCCAGCTAGGTTGCTTCAGATTGTATCAGGAGAAAAATATAGTGCTCTGTGATAGAGAAGTTGGGGAAGTTTTGTTAAAAGAACAGAACAAAACAAAAAACAACTACTAAAAAACCAATAAAAACAATACAGAAGACTTGTGTATTTAGCACACACCTGCATGAAAATAATACATGCTTAATACAAATTAACCGTTCTGTATGTGTTGTCAGCAAGAACCTGAGATTATTTCTTGTCTGTGGGAAACCTTCTGTCAGAGACAAAGATCACTTTCCAGATGCTTTGATGTTAGCATATTAAATCTTAGCAGAGACTTTATTTAATTAAATGTTATTTATGTTTTGTGGGTGTTACTGAACAAAGTCTTCCCTGAGTGTCATTAGCGGAAGAATGACAGAGAATTCGAACCAGTGAGGACCATCATGATAAGTCTGAGTGCAGAGATAGTCTCTGATGATATTTTAGGGGAATTACTGTTTCTCAGACATACTTGCCTCACTCAAGGATGAAACCACAGCGGTTTTAATTGCCGTGCTTCCAGTTTCACAGATTCTCATTCCTCATTTTTAAGTTTAACACTTTTAGTTAGTCTGTGCTATTGTAATTGTTTCTTTAATGAATATGACTCCATGTGTATGAGCAAACCCATGTTAGAATTTTAATGCTAAAGCTCTCTGGTTTCATTCTCAGGGAAGGACGTAGTTTCTTTGTCAATTCCAAAGTGTACTTTGGGAAATTCTAGTGACTGATCATTCACTGTGCTGCATGATGCTATATTAGGATGACCTCGCTTTTCATGCTAGGAAGAAGTTGTAGTCTTTTTTTAAAATTGTCTAACACAAATGTTTCTAACTTGCTCTATGGAGATAATAGAAAACAATCAGCAGCTGCTGGGTATCAGTTTTGTCTGTTATACATTATTGTCTGTCTTGACAGCATAAAATAAATTATATGTATTCAACCCCCCTCTGTTTAAAAAATAAAGTTGCTAAGAAACAAGAGTTATGCATGTTTAATGCCACTTACAATCAGCATTTATATAAAAACATGAAACATAGCCATGATGCACTTGGAGACTATTACAGTGCAACTACAATGCAAACTCATGGTCTGGGCAAAGAAAAAGAAATGTGAATTCTACTGTCATGTCGTAACTAGGACTCTGGCCAACGTACAATTACAACCTCTAAAGTTCCTTACCACATTCTGGATTCTGAAGGAAACGTCAGTTAATGCCACTGACATTTTTACTCTAATATTTACTCTTTCTTCAAGATAATGTTGATGCAGATTTCCAAAGGATACTGTCAATAAGAGTGGAATAGCTAAGGACCTATAGGCTCCACAGAAATTGTGCATATTATGGTTATATATAGTTCAGCAAGGAAAGTGTCGATGCATATAAAAATTTAGTTTATCTGTAGGTTTGCATTTTGTTCTGATTTATGTGTTACAAATATTTGCATATGTAAACTTCGTTCAAGAAGACTCAGTTGTTGTCATGGTTCAGAAGCTAAGTTTTTACTACTTCGTCCATCTTCCTACCTTTCACTGGAGTCAATCCTATGCTCATTTAAACCAATAAACAACTTTTCTTCTGACCTCACTCAGCTGCAAAAAGAAAAAAAAAACAGACCAAGACATCTGTTTAAAGCAAGGATTCTGCAGTCCTCACCAGAGGCCAAATAGTGATACAGAAACACAACTGCTAAAGCTAAAGATATTAATGCATTGATAGGCTACCCACAGTACAGACACAAAATAGACTTTTTCCCTAAACCTGGTGTTACAAAGTTGTGAATTACAGGTCTCTAATCACTACCTTAACCTTAGGAAATTTATCCTCAAAAGATTGGACTTCTTTCCGGGTAAAAATTACAAGTGCGTTCTCAAGCTGCTACTCAGGAATACATTCTTGAAAGTTTAATTGCTTTTTAACTACCCACTGCAACTTCAGGTATTTTTATTTTATATCCAGCTACAGCAGCACTGAAGATGTCTCTTTCTTATCTGATCACCGGAAAAAAAAAAGCAGCTTATTCCTGTTTCCACCCTTTCATCCCTGGTTTCTTAAATGAGGCCTAAAGCCATTTACCTCTTCAACCTTATGTGATAATTAGGTTGTTCAAGCTTAGCCAACTTCAGTTTCCCAGTTAAACTGGCCCCCTTCCAGCATCGACAGTTTTCCATAAACCTGTGGGGAAGAGCTCAGCCTTCCATAATGTCTCCTCTCCCAGAGGAGCTCAGCACTGCCATATAGACACAGGCCACGCACAGACATCAGTGCTACTGAAACCCATCTGCCAAATTCAGAGTGGCTTAGGAGGATGCAACCCTCTTCAACACTGCTTATGAGAGGGAAGACATGTGCTGTAGCCCACATAGCAGAGCAAAAGAAATTCTACAGCAAGCATTTGCCGTATTGAGACCACAGGTGGAATAAGGCCACAGTCATTCTCCTCCCTGCAATAAGCTTCAGCGATTTCAAAGACATTCCAGGTAACTCAGCCCCCTGAGACAGCAGGCTCTGCAGCACCATGTTTCTTACCACCACTTGGCTATTGGCTTAGCGCTTGACAGAGAGGTGCCACTGCATGAATTGCCAGCAGCTCCCAGGGAAACACTAAGGCTTGTTGAACAGCCTCCTTTCTGTTGCCTGGGTTTTCTTAGCTCATGTAATCTCACTGGATCACAGCACAGCAATATTGTTCTTGACAACCTGTGAAATATTTTTATGAACTCCATGATTTAGTATTTAAACGTCTCATGTCAGCAACTTCAAACAAACAAGCGTAGCTTAAAGAGAGACCTTTTCAGAGTTGCACCATCTGCCAATAGCTTTCCAGTCTCAGTGCCAGCATTAAAAAAAAAAAGGTATTCTTCAATTTAAATAAATAAATAAATAAAAAGATCCTGTGCATCTGCAAATTTGTTAACAGGGCAGTTGGCACCCTTCCTGCTCACGCATACAGAGTTTGAAGTATCAGATCTCAGCTGGCAAAGGAGGAGCCTGAACATGCCGAGGGCAAAACCACTTTGAACTCTCTGGAATGGCAACAGCAGCACCTGGGGAGAAAACAAAGCCCAGGCACAAGTGCGTTCTCACACCAGCTGAAATGAAGACCTATAACAACTGCCACATTCTCAGGGGAAATCCTGTTGAGCAGAAACTTAGCTTGCTGTATGATTGCTCCATGTTGTTCACAGAACTGGCATTCCTTTCAAGTGCCCTTCACAGGTTATTTAAAATTCATACATGAGATTGACCTGTGAAACTCAGCACAGCTGAAAAGTCGTCTTCTGCCATTCAACCTTCCTGATTTGAAAGCACATCTTTCTGCATATGAAGTGCTTCTTTTAGCTATATTGCATCCTTGCAATTTCTTAATGAGCAGCAATTATGCTGCTCTTTCAAGATGTGCATCTGGCATCACCCATTCACCAACATACTGCTTAACAATGTATAAGCTAAAGACTAAAAGCTATTTTCAGTATTTAAAAAAGTAAATTTGAAATAACTTCACAGGATTCAAGTGGTTTATTTACAGTAATGCAATACTTCCTGGTGATCTAGAGATCACTGGCCTTTCACTTTTACCCACAAAGACAAATATTTGTTGTCAGACAGTGAACAAAAGTTTAGATATACATGGATAATTCTTATTAAATTTCAATAAAATAGTCGCTCTCTAACAGACTGTTTCAGAGAATGGTTTACTGTGAAACTTTACAGATGAAACTTCTTTATTAAAAAAAAAAATCTACATTTCAAGCAGACTTCTGTCTTTAATTAATTGAATTAAATGGCTGGTTTCCTTCATGAGCCCTGCCACTTCTCTTATCATTTACTCCAGGCAGTGATAGAGTAGGATTTTGTTTTAGTGTACAGTAGTAGGATTTTTAGCCAACACGTACATCTCACTGCGCACTCATGGACAGGAAGCTTATATGTACTTTTTTATTTCACAATATACCCAGTTTTTGGAAAGTTGCCCACTCTTGCCTTCTGTTTTGCTTAAAACATTAGTCTACAAGGCATCAATAGGCATCTTAAACTAAGTTAACATCTGCCTGACATTATTTATAAATGTATAGGTGCTTGCCTGGAGGCCAAAGAACCCATAATACTGCTACCATTTACTGTTATTTATATTTAGCTTTTTCTTTTTTAGTGAAGGTTTTTCTACAGCATTTTTTTTTCAGGTTTTAGTTTGGTCTGCCCTTGGTACTGTTTGTAGTACCATTTACACCCTAGCAGCTCTGTATGCCAGCCAAAGAAGGTCAGCTGAGAACAATGGGTTGGAGCGTCTCCCAGGGCCTGGCTGGGCTGTATTACTAGCACTTCTGTGGACAAATATGCAAAGTTTAATGAATTCAGTGGAAAGACTCCCACTGGCTTTGGTTAGCTTTGGATCCGGCTATAAATTAGGAAAGTTTGATTTTAGTTTCATTACTTGTCTGCAATATTTTTTTCCTGTGTTAACAACATAGCTCCTCTTTAAACAATGACAGAACTGCTCCCTTCAGTCAGATGATCAGTTGGTCAGTAAGTTACACTGCAGTACAACCAGATAGGCATCCTAAGATTGCTGCTAACTGGAGAGGGGAAA